>NC_136059.1:1662845216-1664045216 GCF_964261635.1 Lissotriton helveticus
GAATGTGGTTTGCTTCGTTATTTAAATATGCATTATATATATAGCAATTTGCATTGAAGAATAAGTGGATATATATAAATAAATATTTGGATGGAGGATTTAGTAGCAGTGTAATTGACTGTTTACTTGACCAATTTATAATGTCTCACTAAATATAGTGGATAGTGACTAAACTGTGTGAATATCTGTATCACTTTGTCAGTTGTTGTGTAAACTGATTCTTCAGTTGGTTACTAGCTATGTGAAAGTCTATATTAGTTATTGATTAGTTAACTGAGTATTTGTATGGGAGTGTGAAAGTGTGTGTGGTTCGGTGGGGGATGTGTGACTGTCCAAAGATGTGTGAATAGTTGATTCAGTAGATATATGAAGTTAAAACTACATGTTCTAACAGTTGTTTGGGTGAGTGAATATCTTTATGGGTGTGGTGATGAGCAAATATATTTCTCAATGGTACAGGTCCAACAAACTGGAAAAATAAAAGGCAGTGTATGTGTCAGTTGTTGTATATAAATAAGTATACATAAGACACAATGATTGTGTGAGTGACTGTATGGATAACTGTATACTTGTAATAATGATTTTATAATTCACTAAGTATGACTTACTATCTAAATGAATAGAAGAAGTGGTGTTTGTATAAGTGTTTTGCTAAGTAAAAATGTAAGTATGATCCATTGTTTGCATAAGTGAGTAGGATGACTTCATATGTGAATAGGATGTGTGCTGTTGTTTAATGTCGATATAGATGTATAAGTATTTTTGATAGTGTTCTATTGTTCATTGACAGCATGTATGAGTGAATCCATAGGTACGTGATTAGATGTGTGTATACATCTATGAATCACTGAGTGGATTTTTAGATAATTGTAATAGTGTATGAAAAGGTGTATGTGATTGTCATGTGGATGATGTCATCAGTGATGTCATCAGTGATGTCATTTGAGATGTCATCAGTGATGTCACTGACCATGTCATGAATGATCTAATATGTGACATCATCAGCAGTGGATTGCGGGTGCGCGAAATATAGTTAGTACAACTAACTATATAGGAGCAATTTCAATGGTTTTGTATGAGTAAAATGTCCAGCTAACTATAACACCACTAAAACTTATAGTTTTTTGAGTGAATTTCAAAGGTTTTTTAAAAGCAAATTCCTAACTATATAACTCCTGAAACCTATGGTTTTTTCAGTGAATTTCAAAGGTTTTTTAAATGCTAATTCCTAAGTATATAAGGCCTGAAACGTATGTTTTTTTCAGTGAATTTGCAAGGATTTTTAAATGCTAATTCCTAACTATATAAGGCCTGAAACCTATGGTTTATTCAGTGAATTTCAAAGGTTTTTTAAATGCTAATTCCTAACTATATAAGGCCTGAAACCTATGTTTTTTTCAGTGAATTTGCAAGGTTTTTTTTAAATGCTAATTCCTAACTATATAAGGCCTGAAACCTATGGTTTTTTCATTGAATTAGCAAGGTTTTTTAAATGCTAATTCTATTAGCGGATAACGTTTTTATATATTAAAACGTTTTTTAAATCTCAAATGCCTGCTTTGCTAACAGAGTTTTTAAGCACAGGCTCTTTTGTCTCTGGTGGTCATCTTGGGAGACTGCATATCAGAATTTTTTTAATGAAATATAAGAGGATTTGAGAAGTCACTCAAAATGTGCCCTAATTTTTCTTTCTTCAGCACTAATCATAATTTCTATGGCAAAATGAACCCCCTCATTTTGTTCCTTTGCAAATTAAATGTTTTAAGTGTTAACACTTTATTCCAATCAAGATGACATCAGGTGTGCCATACTTTTGTCATAAGTAAGACTGTTGGCGCTCTAGTTGTTCTTTAGAACACTCTGGGACATTCTGTCATTGGGCTATAGTTGGGCTACATCTGGCTGATATTTGGGCTACATTTGTTTTTTTTTGTCTCTGGTGGCCATCTTTGGGCTACATTGGGCTACATTGGCTACATTTGGGCTCTAACATATATATATAGCCCAATGTAGCCCAATATATATTTTTTCAAAGTTAATTTTCGTAAAAACCACTGGAGCACATATCTTGAGACATAGCAAAGGCACATCGGGCTACCAGTCCCTACAATTTTGCCAAGTTTGGTGGAAAACCATTCAGCCGTTTGGGCTAAAAGTGAGTCCAACCGCCCTATGGAAATTAACATGGGGAAAACACGTTTTGGGACCCCCCCTTTTATCTGGGCCCCCGCATGACGAATCCCCCCCAAACTTTCAGGGAAGGACTGGAGCACCGCGAGGCAAAGTTAAGGAAAAGTTCAGGAAGATTCCTCAACCAGCGCCAAAGTTATTCCCAATAGAATGTTATGATTTCCCTATGGAAAACAATCCTAACTATATATACCTACTGGCTATCGCCAGTAGGTAAAATATATATATATATATATATATATATATATATATATATATATATATATTCACTGAAAAAACCATAGGTTATAGACCATATATAGTTAGGAATTAGCATTTAAAAAACCTTATTTTACTCACACAAAACCATTGAAATTCCATATATAGTTAGTTGCACTAACTATATATCGCGCACCCGCAATCCACTGCTGATCATGTCACATATTACATCATTCATGACATGGTCGGTGACATCACTGATGACATCACTGATGACATCTCAAATGACATCACTGATGACATCACTGATGACATCTCAAATGACATCACTGATGACATCACTGATGACATCTCAAATGACATCACTGATGACTACATCCAGTGACTGTATAATTCTGTAAAGTTAAAATATGTCTTACATATTGAAGAATGAGTGGATGTATAAGTGTCTTGATGAAGGATTTAGTAGGGGCATGGCTGACTGTATGAGTGACTGATTAAATGTGTCTCACTGAGTGCATGGGTTAGTGACTAAACTGTCTTAATTTGTGCATCATTATGTCTGTTGTTCTGTAAACTGCTGCATGTGTTGATCATTAGCTATATGATTAACTGTATGGGTTATTGATTGGTTGCCCAAGCATTTGTATGGGAGACTGAGTGTGTGTGTGGGTGGCTGGGAGGTGTATGACTCTCTGCATAGATGTGTGAGCAGTTGATTGACTAGATGTATGGGTTCAAAAGTGCATGTGGAAACAGCTGTATGGGCGGTTGACTGTGTGCATGAGTGTATTGGTGAGTGAATGGATATCTCAGTGCTACATGTCAAAGTAAGTACATATGTAAAACACAGTACATGTGAGAGTTGACATATATAAATAACTGTGCATAAGAGCCAGTGAATGTGTGAGTGGCTGTATGGATCATTGTGAACTTGTATCCAGGATTGTATAAGTGAGTAAATATGTTTTAGTATATGTTTGAATAAGTAAGGTGTGTATAACTGTATAGTTGAGGAAATGGAGGTGTGATTGATTCTTTGCATGACTGACTAAGTGTCTGAGTAACTCCATGGATGAGTGACAGTCTATGAGTGTCTGTTTACACTGAGTGTATCTAAGGTTATTTAAAGTCTGAAGAGGTTCATCGTATTATCACATGAATGATGTCATCAGTGATGTGATCAGTAATGTCAAATGAGATGTCATCAGTGATGTCATCAGTGATGTCATTTGAGATGTCATCAGTGATGTCATCAGTGATGTCATTTGAGATGTCATCAGTGATGTCATCAGTGATGTCATTTGAGATGTCATCAGTGATGTCATCAGTGATGTCACTGACCATGTCATGAATGATGTAATATGTGACATGATCAGCAGTGGATTGCGGGTGCGCGATATATAGTTAGTGCAACTAACTATATATGGAATTTCAATGGTTTTGTGTGAGTAAAATAAGGTTTTTTAAATGCTAATTCCTAACTATATATGGTCTATAACCTATGGTTTTTTCAGTGAATTTTCAAGGTTTTGTAAATGCTAATTCCTAACTATATATGGTCTATTACCTATGGTTTTTTCAGTGAATTTCAATGGTTTTTTAATAGCAAATATCATAAGCTGTCGAATGTCAAGTACGTGGTAAGTGAAAACATTTTCGTGTTTATGCACACTGATCTGCTTTGAATGGTGCCCCCCCCCCCTCATTTCTATTAGGAGTACTCTCTCTTTGCAGATAGTGAAAGGTAGTTAACGCAGGCCTTTGCCCCCGTTGTAATCCGTCGTGCCTGCTTCTCTCTCCATTTGATTGATTGTTATCCAAGTATTTACTGTTTTAGAATTAGTTCTCTTTGGTTCATTCTCTATTTACAAACAAACACAGAGTCGCAATACTCTGTTTAGTCTTTGCAGATAACGAAAAATCGTGTAAAAAAAAAGAAAAGGAATCGAGCAAAATCAGTAGGCCACTAATGGGATCTCTTTTTGACCTCGCTAAAATAGAAACATTAGGAACAACCCCTCATGACAAATACAAAACTAGTGAGATGAACTGAACTCCACACAATGATGGCTGCAAAACAGCTCGGCTCCGCCACCCACCCCGCCCAAAATAACGATAAAGAGCGGCTGCCATGATTGGTTGCGGAATGGCCACGACGGAGCTACGAAATGGTGCTGCTCTCATGCTAACCCCAGCTTCAGTCTGAAACATCCAGAAACACTGTAGACTACCAATTCGATCAGTTCCGGTAGCGCCCCAATGTAACCCGGTAGAGAAGAACTAGCCCTCCCCTCTTTGACTGATGGTTCTTGTTGCCTGTCCCTTCTGTTGTCATTTAACAGAACTATTTAGCCTGCTGAAAGGGGTTGTGTTCCGACCGCTGGTTGGTGGAGACATTTTGACTATATTCTGGACCTGCGTTGTCGCGTAATGCGTCATATGACGCGCCGCGCTAGCGCATCCGGAAGTCATCCGGGGCGCGCAGCGCGTAACGTAAGCATAACAAGTCATGTGACTTGTTAATAAAACTTTTCATTGGTTCATTTTACTTTTCTTATTGTAATGATGAAAGGCTTGGTCATATGACCTAAAAATTACGCTTTTCATTACTTCCGAACATTATTTTTTCTTAAATATATGTTATAATGTTCCAGGCTAATGTACTTTCCCGGAAATTTTACAACTGTCCTGCAAGTAAAATATATTCTTTTTTCGAGAAAAAGAGCGTTTCTTCGTCCCATGACGGAGCCGTTGAGCAAAAGAGGGTCGACCTGCTGTCTTAGTCGCCGATACGCCTGAATATGAGATTCTTATCGATCACTTTATGTTGCAGGAATAGAAAACACAACAGCCCTTGACCATTTATCTTTACTGCGTTCCTTCGTATTATACCTTTTACCCTTCATGTAATTGGTCTGCTTTATTTCACTTGCCTTTTAATGATTCTAAAACAGTGACTATTATTAAAAACTTTACCAATGTATATACTACTACCATGTTTTCTTTTAAAAACCTTTATTGTGAAAATTTCATTATACAAATACGAGCCTATAACCACGTGGGCCTGCCACGGAGCAAACTGTAATCGTATATGATGAATAGACATTTACACTGTAGAGGAACGTAACGGGCGGGCCATTAGGTTGCAAGAACTAAGGTGTCTAACAGTTACGGAATCGGTGGACGTACATTTTATAATTAAAATACGACAGGGCCAGTTACAATAAAATTATCTAGATATACATTTGCGGGCAAGTACCATGGGTGACGTTAATTCGAACTTTCAACAGTACAGTAATCAATAACACATCAGAACTTAATATCAATAGGGATGTCGAAATATTCAATCAATTCTCGTCCCCGCCCGCCATGTGCTTCAAAACTGCATACGTATCTCGTGATTTCAAGGTTCTGCAACCAGTACACAACAAGGAGTTACGAGTCCCATTTATTCCGGCGCCATTTTGGGCGAGGACGGGCAGGTCCAGGATATAGTCAAAATGTCTCTACCAACCATCGACTATGATGATGTTCATATGCTGTATTTATTAGAGTAACACTCATCTGTCCACATGAAATTAATTTGCCACAATCTAAACATGTCATTTTAATCTTTCCAAAGTTCTTCTAAATATTTGGGACCGTTTCCCTTGCCTCTGAAGCTCTCAGTGCCACTTCTTTGATGAATGTACTAGCAGGTCAGGGGTTCTCCTCCAAATCTCTCTTTTATGCAGCACTATAATTAATTGGTGCCACCTCTCCATATGACGATGCATGGTATAGTTACCACAACTATATTTTTTTTCGGTTCCTCTGGAGAGTTCATCGTGGCAGATGAAGCGTGTAACGTACCGGGCATTTACCTTTTTTTGCATGTACAGGAAAGGAAAAAAAAATCGAGCGTCCGAGTTCTAAGGTGTCCCAGGGCCATTTTAGTGGACCAGGCCCAAATCCAAAGAACAGGCCGCCATTTTGAGAGTCCTCTTGCAGCCGCCTGTCGCTGTAGCATCAAGAGCAGCCGAAACTCAGCTGAATGGCAACTGAAACGGTAAAGGGGCCCCCCACTACAGCAGACGAGCCTCCACCTAGGAAGGCCCATTCACGCCGCCTCCCCCCCCCCCCCTTCGGGCACCCCACGCCGTTATTCGGAGCAGTATTGTAGGATGGCCACACCAGTGCGGCAACTTGCTAGACATCACCTCGGTGGTAACCGAATCTCAACGCCTTGTGGTGTCTTCTATTCAGAAAACATTGTTTTGCTGCCTTCGACCTATTCGCTGCAAGTGCGCACACAACTCAACTGCATAGCTTGCTAGACACCACCTCGGTGCCATCCGGATCTTGGAATGTCAGCGCCTTTTGGTGTCTTCTCTTCAGAAAATATTGTTGCGCTGCCTTTGGCCCCATTCGCACATCAGTCCGCTACTGACGCCATCTCACAGGCTAATGGGGCGCCCCACGCCGACTTTCAGCATTGTAGGATGACCACACCAGTACAGCAACTTGCTAGACATCACCTCGGTGCCATCCGGATCTCGGCGCCCCACTGCAGATGAAGTGCCTCTCAACTATGAAACCACCACGGTGACATCCGGATCTTGGCGCGTTGTGCTGCCTTCGGTCTATTCGCACATCGGTCCGCTACTGACGCCATCTCACAGGCTAATGGGGCGACCCACGCCGAGTTTCAGCATTGTAGGATGACCACACCAGTACAGCAACTTGCTAGACATCACCTCGGTGCCATCCGAATCTTGGCATCTCAACGCCTAGTGGTATCTTCCATACAGAAAATATTGTTACGCTGCCTTTGGCCCCATTCGCACATCAGTCCGCAACTTAGACATCACCTCGGTGCCATCCGGATCTTGGCATCTCAGCGCCTTGTGGTGTCAGTCAGAAAATATTGTTGCGCTGCCTTTGGCCCCATTCGCACATCAGTCCGCTACTGACACCATCTCACAGGCCAACAGGGTGCCCCACGCCGACTTTTACCATTGTACGATGGCCACACCAGTGCCACAACTTGCTAGACACCACCTCGGTGCCATCCGGATCTTGGCATCTCAGCGCCTTGTGGTGTCTTCAAATCAGAAAATATTGTTGCGCTGCCTTTGGCCCCATTCGCACATCGGTCCGCTACTGACGCCATCTCACAGGCCAACGGGGCGCCCCACGCCGACTTTCAACATTGTAGGATGGCCACAGAAGTGCGACAACTTACTAGACACCACCTCGGTGCCATCCGGATCTTGGCGCGTTGTGCTGCCTTCGGCCTATTCGCACATCGGTCCGCTACTGACGCAAACTCACAGGCCAACGGGGCGCCCCACGCCGACTTTCAGCATTGTAGGATGGCCACACCAGTGCGGCAACTTGCTACACACCACCTCGGTGCCATCCGGATCTTGGCATCTCAGCGCCTAGTGGTGTCTTCTATTCCGAAAATATTGTTGCGCTGCCTTCGGCCCCATTCACACATCGGTCCGCTACTGACGCCATCTCACAGGCCAACGGGGCGCCCCACGCCGACTTTCAGCATTGTAGGATGGCCACACCAGTGCGGCAACTTACTAGACACCACCTCGGTGCCATCCGGATCTTGGCGCGTTGTGCTGCCTTCGGCCTATTCGCACATCGGTCCGCTACTGACGCAAACTCACAGGCCAACGGGGCGCCCCACGCCGACTTTCAGCATTGTTGGATGGCCACACCAGTGCGGCAACTTACTAGACACCACCTCGGTGCCATCCGGATCTTGTCGCGTTGTGCTGCCTTCGGCCTATTCGCACATCGGTCCGCTACTGACGCAAACTCACAGGCCAACGGGGCGCCCCACGCCAACTTTCAGCATTGTAGGATGGCCACACCAGTGCTGCAACTTGCTGGACACCACCTCGGTGCCATCCGGATCTTGGCGCGTTGTATTGCCTTCGGCCTATTCGCACATCAGTCTGCTACTGACGCCGCCTCACGTGCCAACGTATTTTCTCCGCATTTTATACCCTATGCCGCATAACAGGTCATGTGACTTGTTTATAAAACTTTTCATTGGTTCATTTTACTTTTGGTTTCCTAATGATGGAAGGCTTGATCATATGACCTAAAAACAACACTTTTCATTGGATGAAAACTTTTTTTTTTTCCCAAACGATGAAAGCCCCACCTTGTTTCTGGATGTTTCAGACTGAAGCTGGCGTCAGCATGAGAGCACCACCATCTCGTAGCTCCGTCGTGGTCATTCCGCGAGCAATCATGGCAGCCGCTCCCCACCAGAAGCCTGCAGGAGTCGGGGCCCCCAAAACTTTTGATGAATTCTCAAGGCGGAGGGGACACTTTCGAGAATGGGGTCCAAGACCTAGCAGACAAGCGTCCGATTTCCAAGGTGTCCCAGGGCCATTTCAGTGGACCAGGCCCAAAAAGGAAAGAGCCTGCCGCCATTTTGAGAGTCCTGTGACAGCCGCCTATCGCTGCACCGCAAGAGTGGGCGCAACTCAGCTGAATTGCGGCTTTTGACACAGTGGACCAAAAACGGATGGAATGGCAACTAAAACGGTAAAGGGGCGCCCCACTACAACAGATGACACTCCACCTGGAGAGGCCCGTTCACGCCGCCTCCCCTGGGGCGCCCCACGCCGTTATTCGGAGCAGCATTGTAGGATACCAAAACCAGTGCGGCAACTTACTGGACATCACCTTGGTGCCATCGTTCTGCTGCCTTGGAACTATTCGCACAACAGTTTGCTACTGATGACCCACCCCCCGCGACGCCCCACGCCGTTATTTGCTGGGTGGCAACTTACTAGACATCACTTTCGTGTCATCTAGATTTCAGCGCGTTCTGCTGCCTTGGAACTATTCGGACAACAGTTTGCTACTGATGACCCACCCCCCGCGACGCCCCACGCCGGAAATCTGGACGTTGTGCTGCGTTGGGACTATTCGCACAGCCGACCGCTACTTCGTTGTTTTTCCCTAAAAATGTTTATATGTTATTACTATTTTTGTTTTCTTGTATATATTTATAAATTATTAAAGTTTTATAATCTTACTACTTTGTCGGAGTGCTATATATTTTTAATGTGACACATAATTGTAAAAACTTTGATGTACAAAGAGTCATCCCTGGTATCTTCCGCTTCAGGCTCGGTCCCCTCCCCAATCACAATACAGGATGGTTTTCAGATAATAGCAACGCTTCTGCTGTGACGGATCTCATCGAGTGTGGGCCTTGATCTACTATAACTCCTTTGAAGAGGGGTGATTCTTTACAGCTGTGGCCATAAACTACATCTGCAGGGCTAGCTGATACCCTAGGACCAGCCTGGACAATCGGACACAGAGGAAAAGGAATGTCAGAGGGTGTGGTAGTGAATAGGGCGAAAGGGAGGTGTCGGGCGGGCACAGGGTGTGATTCTCAGGGAAGAGCAGCGCAGATGGGGGGAGGTTTATTACCCATGCATAAGACAGAGAGCGGGGGTGACCACTGCCTGGGGGAGATGCTTGCGAGGGTGGGGAGCCATGCTAAGGATCGACAGCGTGCACAGAGTGGGTCTGGTCAAGGCATCTAAAATGGCTGCCGTGCACGACAAAAGTGTGGCATTTGAAAAAAGACAAGATGGCGCAGACAATGTTTTTCAACACTTCCTGATTTCCTTCGAATCGAACGTTAACAGACGTTGGGGCATATTACCAAAGTTAAGCGATATTTATCCCTAACGATGCTTAGCAACGATTTTTTTACCGTCAGAAATTATCGCAGATAAACCTTGCTATTATCAAGGTTTATCGCAAATACGATAAAAAACGACCGCAATGCATTAATATCGCTGAAAACTCAGCGATATTCATGCATTACCGAGCTAATGCTCTTAGCCATGTTATCCACCTCCCATTGGATAACATGGCTAAGAACTGCTCAGGGCAGGTGCTAGCTTTTGGAGATATTCGCGCTTATCTCGAATATTTCCAAAAGTTGATAATAGGAGATAGCGATGTTAGCGACTGTTTCCAGTCGCTAACATCTTGGCATGCCCACTTTGCATGTCATTAGTGATAAATATCACTCACATGCAAAGTGGGGCCCAAGATGGTCGCTATCTCCTACTAGCCGTCGCTAACTGGTGTTAGCAACAGCTAGGTAATACAGATATAATTTTATCTCCGCGAAGCGGAGCGCTGTTACAGATATATATCTTGTTTTTGAACGTTAATTTCTCAAAATGCACTGAAGCACATATATTGAGACCTAGCAAAGGCACATCGGGCTACCAGTCCCTAATATTTTACCAAGTTTCGTGCAAATCCATTCAGCCGTTTTATTATTATTATTTTTTTTTTTGCCCCGCGGGGCCCTTTTAAAACCTCCACATCAAACCTAGGGGGTCAGCGAGGATCTACTATGCCCCCTTATGGTCATTTGCCCCTTCGCTTTGGCCTCCTCTTGTCTCTCGATCCTACCGAGAGACAAGATGGCGGCCGCTACGGACTGTTTGGAATGTTTACAGACACCGGAGAGCCAATCAGCTTCGCTTCGCAAAGCTCCGTAACGCGAAAAGTACGCGAAGCGGTGCGCTGTTACAGATATATATCTTTTTTTGAACGTTAATTTCTCAAAATCCACTGGAGCACATATATTGAGATCTAGCAAAGGCACATCGGGCTACCAGTCCCTACAATTTTGCCAAGTTTCGTGCAAATCTATTCAGCTGTTCGATTATTAATATTTTATTTTTTTTTTGCCCCGCGGGGCCCTTTTAAAACCTCCACATCAAACCTAAACGGCCAGGGAGGATCTACTATGCCCCCTTATGGTCATTTGCCCCTTCGGTTTGGCCTCCGCTTGTCTCTCGATCCTACCGAGAGACAAGATGGCGGCCGCTACGGACTGTTTGGAATGTTTACAGACGCCGGAGAACCAATCAGCTTCGCTTCACAAAGCTCCGTTGCGCGAAAAGTACGCGAACTGGAGCGCTGCCCGGTCCGCTGTTACAGATATATATCTTTTTTTAAACGTTAATTTCTCAAAATCCACTGGAGCACATATATTGAGACCTACAAAAGGCACATCGGGCTACCAGTCTCTACAATTTTGCCAAGTTTCGTGCAAATCCATTCAGCCGTTCGGGCTAAAAGTGAGGCCAACCGCCCTATGGAAAACTCAATGTTAAAAACACGTTTTGGGACCCCCCTTTTTTCTCGACCCCCCCTGGACGAACCCCCCCCCAATTTTCAGGGGCTGCTCAGAAACAAAATGTGCCATTTTCCTGAAAATTTCAGCCAAATCCGTCCACAAACGCCAAAGTTATTAGACATAGAATTTTCAAAAAACCCATAGAGAAAAAATCCTAACTATATATACCTACTGGCGACCGCCAGTAGGTAATATATATATATATATATATATATATATATATATATATATATATATATATATATATATATATATATATATATATATATATATTACCTACTGGCGATCGCCAGTAGGTAGTTATAGTTAGGATTGGCTACCATAGGAAATCCGCAACATTCTATTGGGAATAACTCTGGCGCCGCTTGAGGAATTTGTGTGTAATTTTCCAAAATTTTGGCCAGCTCGGGGTGATTCGTGAAGTGGGGGCTGAGAAAAAAGGGGGTCCCAAAACGTGTTTTCCCCATGTTAATTTATATAGGACGGTCTGACAAGTCTACAGCCCGAACCGCTGAACGGAATTACGCCACACTTGGCAAAATTGTAGGGACTGGTACGCAGATGTGCCTTTGCTATATTTGCTGAAAATTGCTTGAGTGTTTTTTTTGAAAATTAACTTCAAAAACACATATATATCTATAAGCGCTCTCCGAGCGCTCACAGGTGCGCGTACCGGGGAGCGCACCCGGCGCGCTACGGGAGTGCGCGAGCAGAAAGCTGATTGGCTGTCGAGTGTCTGTCAACATTCTAAACAGTCCGGAGAGTCCACCATCTTGTGTCTCGGTAGAATCGAGACACAAGAGGTGAAAACGAAAGGGGAATATAATTAAAAGGGGGAAGAGTAGACACATCCTGACCCCCTAGGTTTTCTGAGGGTGGCCTAGAAGGACCCTGAAGGGCAAAAAACCTTTTTTTTTTTTTTTTTTTTGCGGGGTAAGCGCTGGGTGCGTTTCCAGGTGCGCGCTCCGGTACGCGCTCCGGTACGCGCACCCTGAGCGCACCACAGGGAAAAACAGTGTACAAAATTATAGTAAAAAAATTATTTAGAGTGAATAGAGGTAGGGTAGCTCTGAAAAGAGCTGTTGTGTTATGTGGGTGTTTTTTGTACCTACAAGTAGGTACCAATGCAGAGTCTTATATTCAAGAGGAAAACTCTATTCCCCTCATCTGTAAAATGCACACCATCTTTCCTATAGATGTCTTGCATGTTGTAACGCAAGTTGTTGTGGTAAATGGAACCCATACCATAGTCTCTGAGGAAAGCAGAAACAGATTTATTCACATGTTTCCTTGCTTTCTCAATCTGTGGACAAAATTGGTTGGACCAGTTCCATTTTTGCCTTTGGCATATATTAGAAAATACCAAGGCAGTTTTTGGAAAAAGTGACATCAATTGCCCAAAGATGTCCTTTAAAAGCATTTGCAGACCTACCCCAGTCAAAGTGCCCAGCTCATTGCCACCACAGTGCACAATTATGAGGTCAGGCTGTGGTAGATGCATAAAGGACTTTACCAATGGTATCAATTGGTGACTTCTCAATCCTCTCTGTCCAATCCACACAATGTCCACATTTGGTAAATCAAGGTTGTAAATACCTCTGTTAGCTGCGTATTTTTGACTCCAGTGGACAAAGCTATGACCCACAAACCAGACTTTTGGCATCTTGAAGGTAGATGTGCTTGTATTCAGATGAGTTGTGGAAATGAAATGGCGGTTTAAAAGTAGGAGTTATGTAAAAAAGTGGTTGAGATTCAGTGCACTTGAAAAACAAAAAATGATTGGTGCTTTCTTAACATTCTCCACTGAAATCTAGGGTGCATGCTTTTGTTTTTTGAAAGAAGTCATTTCAATGGTTGAGGAAAAGTAATTTCAAGAAACATTGCACATGATTAGCTCGTACATTGAGTAGTCAAACACCCTTGCTGCTTTTTTTTTGCAACATAGTATGATGAACTTCTGAACTGTGTGCTGAGTGAGGAGGGAGTTACCATGGTAACAGGGGAATGAGCACTGGGGGGATGGGTGAATGTTATGTGACTTTCAAAGTGTTCAAAAGTACAACCAGTTAAAATGTGCAGTTTCTTACTCCACTTCATTAACTCCTTCTCTTACTCCTTCTGTCCTCTTACTTCTACACTCCCCTTCCCTCATTCTCTCTCTTTTTGCCTAATTCTCTCCGTCCCCTTAGTCTCTCACTCCTTTTCTATCACGCTCACTCCCTATAACTCAGCCATACTCCTACACTCACCTTCTTTCAGACCTTTTCCATTACTTTCCTTCCTCTGTCTTCCCATCCTTCGCTCCTTCACTCTTTTCCCTTCCCTTACTCCCCTTACTCCATTACAGAAACTCCTTCTCTCAATCCCTCTGTCCTCTAACTTACTCCGTCCTTACACTGCGTCCTAAAAGTGACGCAGTGAAATCTCATAGATTTCACTGCATCACTTCTACGACCCTTCCTTGCGTCAATACGCCCCCTTTGCATACATTATACCTGGCGCAGGTATAATGTGGCGCAGGGGTTTACAAAGTGACGTATCTACCTAGATGTGTCACTTTGTAAATATGACTCAACAAGGTGCATTTTTTACACCACTGGTGCGTCACAAAAAGTGACGCACCGGCAGCGTAAAAGTGACGCATGGCCTCAGTCTTCAACTCTCACTTTTTCTTTCACTTTATCTGTCTCTTCACTCCCTTACTCACCTTGTCTCACACTCACTTGTCTTTATCCAGTCTGTATCTCCACTCTTTCCTAAACATCACTGCTCTTTTCTTACCCTTCCACACCCCCATTCATTTTCTACACTTATCCTCATTCCCCATGTTCACTCTCCTTCTCCTCACTCTCCTTCCCCACACACACCTTCTTTCAGTCCCCCTACTTCACTTCCCTTCCCCTCTCATCCCTTTCTATGCTTTCTCACTCATTTTCCTCTCCTCTCTCACTGCACTCCACTTCAGTTACTCTTTTTCATTTTTTTAAGAATTCAGCTCTTTTTTGGGAATTGGAGGTAGTTCTAAAAAGAACTTTTTTTTTCTTCTTTTTTCGTTTTTTTCTCAACAAAAACAAAAACAGGGAAGGGCAAACTGCTCAACAGGAGCAAAAAAAAATATCAAAATTAGGGCTGGGGACGGCAGCGGTGGTTCTCTATTGCTCGAGCAATGATCATAATACTTTGTTCCCCGTAACAAAGTAGTGCATCACAATGTTTGCATTTGATTGAGGCCTCATTAAAAACAGGCTGAATATTTGGGATCAGCTGTTCTGGTTGCCCCCTCACTGACGCAATTGCTCCTCCAGTTGAAGTAGAGGCACCATCCCTTGGAGCCTCTCGTGCCAGAACCCTGACACTCTCCCAGGCATAGTTCTGGGGGTGCCTCCTCTGGACGTGCCGAATCATAGTTGAATTACCAAAACTGTACTTCCTTCTGGGGTCTCCTAGGGAAAGTACAGTATGACAGATCTTACACTCCACCTTTGGAGCATTTACTTTTTTAAGTCCCTCTGGTATATCAAAAAATTTCCAAATAAAATGTTTTTCACCTTCGGCTGAGGAGGCTCTTCATCAATAAAACCATCTGACTCCTCACTGCTGCTGGATGCTCTAGCAGCCATTCTATCCACAAATTGTTAGCACAGAAAAAAAGAGGTCTTGCTCTCACCAAAGTGAAAGAAGAAGTGAAGGAAAAGGGTGGGGTTTTAATTAGTTGTAAAAAAAAACTGTTAACAACCAATGAAAAGAGTTATTTTAAGGTCACATGACTTGACACGCTTACGCTGCACGCACCGGAGCGCTTCCGGGGGCGCTTACGCGGCGCGAACGTAGGCGCTTCCGGGGGCGCTTACGCGTCGCGCCTTACTGACGTTTTGGTAGCTTTAGGGAAATGCAAAATCATTTTCATTCGGAAAATGAAAAATACTACTGTTATAAGTATGGTACTGAATGTCTTGCATTATTATGTAGTTTTCATACATTTATTTTTACGAACGCAGAAATAGCGCTCTCGCTACGGTCTCGGGAGAGCTTACCGGTGCACGCACCCTGAGCGCTCCAAGAAAAAAATTGTACGGGTAAGCTTACCGGTGCGCGCACCCTGAGCGCACCAGGAAAAAAATGATAAAAAAAATATATACATTGAACAAATAATTTAAAAAATATATATATATATAATTAATAGTTATAAAAAACAGGAAATAAAAAAAAATCGTAGGTTACAAAGTCGATATACAAAGGAATTAGCTTTTAAAAAAACTATGAAATTCACTGAAAAAATCATAGGTTTCACAAACGTTATAGTTAGGAATTAGCATTTAAAAAACCTTTGAAATGCACTTAAAAAAACATAGGTTTCACAATCGTTATAGTTAGGAATTAGCATTTAAAAAACCTTTGAAATTCACTGAAAAAACCATAGGTTTCACACTCGTTATAGTTAGGAATTAGCATTTAAAAAACCTTTGAAATTCACTGAAAAAACCATAGGTTTCACACCAGTTATAGTTAGCTGAACATTTTACTCCTACAAAACCATTGAAATTCCCACGTTATAGTTAGTTGGACTCACTATAACTCGCGCGCCAGCAATCCACTGCTGATGATGTCACATATTACATCATTCATGACATGGTCAGTGACATCACTGATGACATCACTGATGACATCTCAAATGACAAGTGTAAGGATTCCCAATTTTGATTGGACAAGAGACGGGGAGAGATCATCACACCATACTAAAATGAAACTTTTACTTCTGAATATTCTATTAACGTTCCCGCCCATCAAATTTAATTTTCCCATGCTTCTTTATTCCACCCAACAATGGATGTTCTTATAGAACTACAATGTTAACAATATTTTCTTCCTCTTGGGGTGAGCAGGTTAGATTCCCAGGCGCATCTTCTAGTGTGCTGTAAGCTTGGCATGGCTTCAATGTCAAATGACTTCAGCTTCTTCTGGAGTTTGACATGCGCAGTGTGGGTTTTCAAGATGGAGTAACAAAACCTCCCAGGCCCAAGATTATTGTTACATGAAAAAATAGAAAAGAAACAGTTTTAGAACACAGAATAAATGTATGTACTGTATACCACTTATCTCTACTCTATTCCCATTACTTTAATTTTAACTATTGCGTTAATGATTAGGCAAAACGAACAGCTTAGCAAAAAGCAGCGGTGCAAGCTTCCTGCATGTGAGGACATAGAGCCGACATCTTAGTTCTAGTGGGCAGAAGCAAAAGATTCCCTCCAAAGCAGAAAGTACGTCATGTCAGGTGAGTGTGACAGACGCATGCGCACTAAGAAATCCCGCGTAGCAGCGGCCATATTAATGCAAGTGGGTTATCATTAGTAAAAGCACATATGCAAGCTTCACCCAGATGTCATGTAATGCAATATTAATAGGACAAAACACGTTGATTTAGTACATTACGGGTTATTAGAGAGGGTTGATTACAAGCAAGTCACTTTTCATACACACCTTGCTCCATCAGTCCCCTCTTTGATGATATTTTATATCATCACTAATTAATGAAACAGATGCCAACTTTTCACATTTCACCCAACTCAATTTCTTCAAACTTTCTTCTAGGATTTTTCAAATTTTTAAATGAAAGGTTTTCATTTTCTTATATATTCTCCCATTTAATTCTTCAAGTTCCATTTCATTGCAGTTTCTTTTCTTTCCTCTTTCATTTACTGTATATCTTTTTCTGTGTTTACGACATTTGCAACATATCATTATTCCTAATATTAGTAGGCCTATTCCCACAATTGGCATCAGTATCCTACCTACAAGACTTTTTCCTACATTAGTAATCCAACTACTTATAGAGGAGAGACCATTGGTAAGTCTTTTCCATGTACTATCAACCTCCAGTGGTTTAAGCTCTTTTTCCAAATGTGTAATATTCCTTACATACCCTTTTTCAACACTTTTGTCAGGTATGTAAGTGCAAAAATGTTGCGCTTTCAACATTCTACAGACTCCGCCCTCTTTTGCTAATAATTTATCAAGAGCAAGTCGATTTTGTAAAACCATTGATCTGATCGCAACCAATTCGATATTGACCGTTAAAAACCCTCCAGCAGTGTCAGTCAATAAACGATCCACTACTGTTGACAATTTGCTAATTCTTTGAGTATTCAGAGCCACTCCCACTGTAGGTATAAATGCACTAAATATATCGCCTACTATTTCTCCAAAACTAGCTCTTTTGCTACGTATTAATCCATTTGTTTCTTCATTGTTTCCAGTGAATTTGTTTACATGATATATCTTTGGGAATACTATTCCAAAATAGCAGCTCCCATACCAATGATCTGGCAGTTTATAGTAAGCCTTATTTCCACATATAAAATAAATTCCAGGAAACACAGGTTCAGTTCCATATTTGAAACCCCAACTCCCAATTACCTTATAATTGTGTTCACATTCACTGGAACCAATTAATATATTGTAATAATAACTTGTTCTTTCTCTATGGAGACAGTTTTCCCCTTTTTTTCTCCAAAATGCAGCAACATAGCAGCATGAGTTTTGCCATTTGGGGTGAACCCTATATTTTCAGGCCATTTAGGAATTTTATGATTTTTATCATTTGCCTTTCTTTGGAAATTCTCTCTCCTTTCCTCAACCATATTCAAAAATATGTTCTCCTTCTCATGTAATAAGCATGTTAAATTGTCCCTGTGTGCTTCAGCTATATATATTGTACCTATTGTTAGAAAATATTCACACATATAACATGTTACATCACTTTTAGTATATACAGGATTCCGATTACTACGTATAGGAAGTTCAGAAAATATTACATCTAAGTTAGAATAATAGTATTGTAAGCATCCTTTCTTATAAAATAAGCTAGCCAAAATACTACATGAAATACCATATGTTAGGGGTAAATGATGATACGTAACCCCCTCAGCAACTGATGTAGGTAAGTTCAAGCACCCATAGCAATCTTCTATTTCCATAGCTTCTACATAGTGTACTAATAGATTTGCAAATACATTCAAGTGTGTTCTATTTTTAATTCTACTATAATGTAACCCTTCCTCATCTGATGCTTCTAAATCTATTTTCTGTTGTCTGATACTAAGTGCCTTTTCGTGTATATCTATCTTTTCTGGTGTAACTACCTTCTCATGTATGTTAGTGTTATTCTTCATGTCTCTACTCATTATATAAGGAATAGCTACTGTTAGACCTAACCATACTATAAGTACTATCACTATTCTACATTTGCATATTCTCCAGCATGTTTTCAAACAGTTTCTTTTCTGTCTTCCATTAACAGTATGATCAGCCATTTCTGACTAAGGAGACTCAACCCTTCTTTGTAACTTTTACACAGTCTTCTAACCTGTAAACTTTTCTCAAGTTGGTCTCACTTTTTCGTCAGTCTGATCTGCAACTATATCATCATCACTTTCGTCACTTATTTCTAAGTTTTAAAAGTTTTCAAGGATGATGTAAGTCCATTCAGGGCCTCTTAATTCTTTATTCAGCCTTTTCAGTCGTGGACTTCTCCTTCTTGGTTGTACTGTAGATTGTTCAGTTTGACTTGTTATTTCATTTACTTGTTCTGGTTCTTCATTTATTGTCTTTAGACGAAATCTCAGTCTTTTGACAAACATAGGCCATTTATCTCCTTTTCTGAGTCTTTTAGCTGGCACTGTGCTCTGCCCTTCTTCAAGTGTTCTCTTATTTTAATTCAGTTGTGGCACATCTATTTCAATGCTGTCTTCTGTATCCTCTCTATCAGAATAAGTCCAGGTCTTATTTCTATCTCTTCTGCCTGATTACTATTCTGGCCTTGTTCAGGTGTCTGCTGAATTTGACTTTGATTTTGATTTGTTTCGCCTTCTTCTTCCTGAACACTTTTTTCTACGCCTATCTGGTCCTGCTCAATCTCTTCGAACCCTTGATTTTCTTCTGCCAGAGTTCTCGCCCTATTACCTGTCTGTCCCTCCTCAGACTCTAGAGTTCTTGGTGGAGTGTTGTTTCTCTGAGTATTCTGATCTTTCCTTATCTGGTCCTCCTCAGAATTACTACTGGCTTGGATTTATGTAATCTGAGTATGTTCTTCTAGACCTATCTTGCCCTCACTATCGCTCTGACTGTCTAGATAAATTTGACTTCTGGTTCTCATGTATTCTGCAGGTATATCGACTACAGGAATCCAATCAACCTGACTGGTGCTCGGTTGTTCCTCTTCAGCTACTTCAGGATCGATATCTTGAGACCCCTCAGCTGCACAACCTTCAGCTTCAGTTTCATCAGGTTCGGTCACTCTTTCCGTGTGACAGGCATGAATCCAATGTGGAACTCCTTCGCACTTTACAGCTGTAGTGGTAACCAAGATTACTTGACGTGGTTTTCCCCACCTTGGTGCAAGTCCAGATTTTTGAGTGTGTTTCTTTAACACTACCCAATCACCTGGGTTCAGGTCATGTGCTGGAGTTGCTTGTCTGGCGACAGCATCCTCCCGAACCTGGTGAGAGATAGAACGCACTTGGTCAGCCAGTTCTTTGCAGTACTCCAGTACTAAGTGATCAGATATATTTATCAGCTTGTGTCCAGGCACCCATGCCTGCCTCATTGCTCTTCCTATCAGTATTTCATGATGACTCAAGCCTGTGTTCCGATCTAGAATACTTCTGAGTCCCATCAGAACAAGAGGTAAAGCATCTGGCCACTCTAATCTGGTAGATTCATACATCTTTCCAAATCTTGACTTGATTGTGCCATTCAGTTGTTCTACCACTCCAGAAGCCTCTGGGCGATATGCACAGTGTAGCTTTTGCTTAATATTGAATGCGTGACAGATTAGGCCAATTATTTCATTATTAAAATGGCAGCCTCGGTCTGATTCAATCGTTACTGGAAAACCGAAACGTGGTATGAGTTCTCTGAGTAGGAGTTTGGCTACAGTGATGCTATCATTCTTACGTGTGGGGTAAGCTTCCACCCATTTTGAAAACAAACAGACAATAACAAGGATGTAATATAGTCCTCGACAAGGGGATAACTGAATGAAATCAATTTGTAAACGTATGAAGGGACCCTCTGCCTTCCCAATCTTTCCTGGTAACACTACAGTTTTCTTCCCAGGATTCATTTGCTAACAAATTAAACATCTATTGCAAAGTGTTTCTGCTACGTTCCTGAATTTCGCATTGAACCATGGCTGTCTGAACAAACGTATCATGGCATCTCTTCCCAAATGAGAGTCTCCCTGGCACATCCTAGCCATAGAAGCAAGCATACAGTCTGGTAACACAAGCCTACTATCAAGGTAAACAATGACACCATCTTCGTCCCTTCTCTGACAATCTATCTTTCTCCAATCTTCCCTTTCCTTTGGTTCTGCTTCATTTTGCAAATCTCTCACTTCCTCCCACGGTCTCACACCTTCAAGCACTATAAGTTGGCAGCTGTTTCTACCTGTTTCAATTTTCTTGTTCACAGCCATTTTAAATTTTGCACAGTGTTGGACTAGCTTGTCAGCATATTGGTTACCAGCTGTCACTTTGCCATTTACAGATTGGTGAGCAGCACACTTGACCACAACCACTTCTTTTGGCAATTTTATTGCTTCAAGCTAATCTTGTACATAATGACCATTTTTAATAGGAGTACCTGAAGAAGTCAGAAACTCCCTTTGCATCCAGAGCTGGCTAAAGTCATGCACAACCCCGTAACCATACTGGCTATCAGTATAAATGGTTACTTTCCAATTTTTCCCAAATTTTCAAGCTTTTGTTAATGCAACCAATTCGGCTACTTGTGCAGACTTGACTCCAGGTAAATAGGATGCTTCAATTGGGCCCCCCAAAGTACACACTGCATAGGCAGCACTCAAACCTCCTTCTTCATGTCTCATGCATGAGCAATCTACAAATAGCTCATATTCAGAATCTATTAATGGCTCTTCTCTTATGTCTGGACGTGGCTTTGTACTGTATTCAGTCAGATTGATACAATCATGTTCGACTGCTCCCTTCACTTCTGCAAAGTGTGAATCAGGTAGCAATGTTGCTGGATTTAAAATATTACACCTAGCAATGGTTACATTTCCTGCACCTACAAGAATTCGCTCATACTTAGTCAGCCAACTAGGAGTCAGGTACTGGGTTTTCGTTCTGGTCAGTAATATCACAACTGCATGTGGAACATACACAGTTACAGGATGTCCCATAATGATGGATTCACTTTGCTCCAGACTCATGGAAGTTGCAGCTAATGCTTTTAGACATCCTGGCAATGCAGATGCCACTGGGTCCAGTGTGGAAGAAAAATATGCCACAGGACGTCTCATTAGACGGTGAATTTGGGTTAGAACTGCAAGTGCACAATTATCTTGTGTGTCACAGAATATTGCAAAATATTTTGAATAGTCAGGCATCCCTAATGCTGGAGCTATACACAGACATTCTCGTAATTTCAAGAAAGCAGTCATGCTTTCGTCGTCCCATTCTACTGGGTCTCTTGCTCTTTTCTTAGTCATTTTTATTAATGGCTTTGCTAGGACTGCAGATCCCACAATCCACTGCCTGCTGTATCCTACAACTCCAAGAAACATTCTGATCTCTTTTTGAGTTTGAGGTAGATTCATGTTTTTGATTCTTCTGATCCTTTCTAAGGTGACTCTTTTGACCCCTCTTTCTATCTGGTGCCCCAGATATTTCACAGATGTGGTACAAAATTGTAATTTCTCAGTTGACACGTGTGCCCTCCTTCACCCAAATGATTTAGCAAGGCAATGGTATCAACAACACAGTCATTTCGGGTTTTAGACGCCACCAATAGGTTGTCTTTATACTGGACCAGGACTGACTGTCCGGGCAGCACCAAAGACTCAAGGCACTTTTTCAAAATCTGATAAAATATCAATGGACTCTCTGTATACCCCTGAGGAACGCAGTTCCAGATGTACATATGACTCGAATTCAAAAGAAAAAAGAAATTTGCTATCTGGATGCAATGGAATCGAGAAAAATGTGTGACACAAATCTATCACGGTAAACCATCCAGCTTCCCACAGTATCTGATACAGAATCACTGCAGGATTTGGCACAACTGGACAGCATGGGACAACAATCTTATTGATTTTTTGGAGGTCTTGTATGACCCTATACTTTCCTCTCTGCTTCTTTATACCAATTATGGGCGAATTACATGGACTGCTCATTATTTCTTGTAAAATACCTGTTTCAACCAGGCGCTTTATTTCTGCTGCAACTCCTGCTTTTATTTCTAGGCTCATTTTATATTGTCGAATATTTGGATAGACTGCACCTTCTTTAATTGTCACTTTTATCGGATCGACATTTGCCATTAATCTTACATCCTTTCCTGTGAAATCCCACTCATTAGAATTCACAGTATGCTGTAATTCTTCTGGTAGGTCTTTTACAGTAAACTTTTTATTCTCTGTTTTCTGTTTTGCTAACATTAGTTTATAGATTCCGTCTTCGTCTGGGGTTTGGATTTCAACACCACTTGGGGTGCAGAAGATGGTGCAAATCATTTTGCACAACAAGTCTCTGCCCAACAGGTTCACTGGACTTGAATCACACACAACAAATCTGTGCATTTCTTTAAAATTTCCTGTTCTAACTTTGTGACTGGGGTACTAATTTGTTTATTAGAAACGCCCACTACTTGGATTGCTTCTCCCGAGAGGGGTAGGTTTGGAACGTCTGCTGTTCTCACAGCAGAACGGCTAGCACCAGTGTCCAATAGAAAGGTGACATCATTTCCTTCAACCTTTCCTTCAATGTATGGACCTGACTGATCTACCGGCAAGGATGCGCCAAGTACGCACTCCTTGTCCTCCCCTCACAGGCACCGTCAGTATGTGTCTTCACTGAAAAATGTATCACTCTAGACGCCGGTAGCAGCCTCTGACCAGAGCAGTGGAGCATGCCGCTAAACTAAACTAAACCGCTGCAAAGAAGAAAAAAAAATATAATGGGAAGAGAATTCTGCTGACAAACTACACAAGTACTACGCCGCTACAAGGAGATGCCGAGAATAGGGCAAACTACAGAGCCCGCCAGCCCAAGGATCATACCTTCTGACTGCCTGATCCCTGAAAGGGCGTCGCTCTCTCTCCTCACCTCGGCAATTGGATATGCAGTCCTACGGTTGCTGATCGGTAACCGCCCTTCCGTAGGCGACCGACGCTTCCTGTGGTGGCCGAGCTCCGTGAACTTCGAAAACTCCGTAACCAGCACGGACCTTGAAACGCCAGTGAATCTCACCGACACACAGTGTCTACAGTGTTCAATGGCCCCAAAAAATGCAGCCGCTGTAGCATTGGCGGCAGCCAAGACGAGGGCGGCGCGTCAAGCCTTGCGGGATCAGGAGACAGGCAGTAAACGCGGTGCTACGCGAGGGAAATCGCATGATACTACAGCTGAGGCGATGGCGGTGGCGGCGGCAGAGAGAACACCGGCCTGGATAGGAGCTACTTCTAACAAAACTCCTGCAGCACCTCTCTCTGCCAAAGCTACAGCGCAGGCTCCTCCAACGGTGATTACAATGCTTCAACGTGCCGCTAGTCAGAAACAAGTGACTAAAGAGGCAACAAAATAACCAGAAGAAACAATTAACCATCCCCTCGGAAGGAATTACAATGTCAACAGTTGAAGGGGGCGAAGAAAATAACGCAGCTGTGGCAAAGCTGACAGAGATAACTGAAGGTCAGAATGTGCCAGTACCGCTTGAAGGGCAAGAGGCTGAACCTATTCCTGAGAGACCCGACTCCATGACCACGGAGGTAAGCCAGGCACTTCACCCTGTTTCTGCTTCTCCTGCTAGATCAGATATGTATAAACAGGGGGTAAGCGGTATCTCTACTGAAACAATAGACAATATAGACTCTCTAGAGATGCAAGCGGAAACCTTTAACGATACTGACATTATTGTCACTAATGAGCTTGCTGAGGGAGTTAACACTCCCATTGCGACTGGCTGTAACAGCAGTAAGGATGTCAACCATAACACTGAACTAAACTTGGAACTGAACAGGGAGATGCTGTCAGACTCCTCGCCTCAGAGTGTGATACCTAACCTAAATGTAGTTTTAAATACAGACTCACATACAGACCTACAAGTGCGGGCTAATAAAACACAAGCTACCGCTAAAGAGAAAGAGGTCACAGAGACTGTAGAAGCTTTAAATTCTCATGCAGGTACATCAAAAGCCAGCTCAGCTATAAGTGACCATCCCATAGACTCTAATGAGGTGCTGGAAGCAGATAACGATATAACAGACTTTTATTCTTTTTCGGAGGATATTAGCTGGTCTGGGGATACCGATGAGCTTGATGAAGGTGATGAAGTGGAGAATGACACAGACTCCAACCTAAGCTCAGAATCACATATTAGCCCCCCAAAAGAACAACGTGATAGGAGGAGAACCATACTCAAAAAGAAAAAAGCTGGACATCACGGAGCTAATGAACTGTCATGGGACTATACCCCGACTGTTTTGACCCTGAATCATAATCAGATCCCTATCGCAAAACCTCAAATATCATCCTTAGACCAGAATCCAAACAGAGAGCAACTTGATCCACCGGGAGCCACACTGACACAAGTAATGGAAACAGTCTTGCAAGCCATAGCATCTCATCGGGAGGAGACCTCAAAAGACAGTCGTAAAGCCCGAGCAGGACTACAGAAGGTTCAGGGTGTAGTTCGTAAACTCTCCAAGACAATGGGTGCATTCACAGAAAGACTAAATGACATAGAAGATCGGATCGTAGTAAATGAAACAGAGGCTGCTGCTACAAATGAGCGAGTTGAAGCAAACGAAGCACACGTTCAAGATATCAGATGGAAGCTAGAAGACTATGAAAATAGACTTCGTAGAAATAACCTACGCGTTCTTGGGGTACCAGAAAAAGTGGAGGGTGAGAACTGTCACTCCTTCATTATACAACTCTTTCGTGATACCCTTCCCGAGCTTAACACATGGGACTGGAGTTATGAGGTACAGCGAGCCCATAGGGTTCCTCTGTCTATAAAACCTACAGCGCCCATTGGCAAATACCCGCGCGCAATCCTAGTATATTTTGGGAACTTCCTGCTTCGACAGCTATATCAGAAAAAGCTACGCCAGATAAACACCGCAGCAAGGATTCTATATCCTACTTTGTACGCCCAGACTTTTGCCATTGGACAGTTGAAAGGAGATGGCGACTCAGGCAGCTTATCAAACCATTTCAAGAAAAGAAGGCGACAGTATACTTGAACAATCCAGCCAAGTTAAAAGTAATTCATAAGGGTCAGACTAAATTTTTCACATCTGAGATCAAGGCTAAAGAATACCTAGAGAGCCTATGAAAGATTCCTGAACAAACAATTACGCTTTATTAGCCATCGATGGGAGATACTACTGGTCTTTCGTAATATCATGTGATGGACCTAAATAGCTACTTGTGAATTGGTTAAGATCTGCTACTTTATATTATCTTATCTCTTCTCTTACTTCTACTATATTTTCTTTCCTTCTCTCGTTATAGTGTTCTTTTTTGCTATACACTTAGAACTGCATGCTGCACTATTTCTGGTCGGAATATGCTAACCCATCACTATAGACTCTCATGGAGTCTTATTGCCCTTTTTGGGAGGTCAGGGGGGTGCAAGGGGGGGGACTGAGGGGGGTGTTGGGTGGGAACCAGGGTGAACAGGGTGGGGGAGGAAAAATGCAATGTAAAATGAGCAAGCTCGAGATTACTAAAGGAATAGTGAGAAACAATACAATATCATGCAAGGTTCACAAATACTGTTTAAAACACAATACAACTAAATGGGGAAGCTAAACCTAGGATGCTGGAATGTGTCAGGTCTTAATGACAGAGGAAAGAGGGTCCAATTTTCCCAATTAATGGCTCACAGTTCCTGGGATATCATCTGCATACAGGAAACTCATATTCCCATAGGAGAGATAAGTCAGTTAAAAATACCAGGCTTTAATTTATTGGTCACAACAACACAAACCTCGAAAACCAGAGGAGTTACAATCTTAGCAAGAACAAGACTAGGTACCCCAATACGTAAAAAAGCTGATATCCATGGTAGATGGGCCATTGCTCAGTTAGATATTGGCATTACTATTTGCTCCATCTACGGTCCTAACCTTGATGACCCTGCACTATATATCGAACTGGAATTAGAATTAGCTTCATGGTCAGGCACTTTAATTCTTTGTGGAGACTTTAATCTAACATTTACCCAACCTCAATCCCATCAGAGTCAATACAACTACTGTGGCCGAAAACCGAGAGTATTCAGGGCAGTACTAAACTTAATTCAGAGCTATAATCTTCAAGATATATGGTCTTTAAAAAACAGAAGAGATCCGGGATATACCTACTTTTCATATCCTCATAGAAAATATACACGCATAGATTATATATTTACAACCATGGATATTGCCCTGAATGCTCTTATTTTTAAAGCCCCTAAGACAATCTCAGATCACAACTCCATTTATATTACATTTGAAGTTCCTGGATACAACGGGGCTTATCCACAATGGACATTTGACCGAAAACTATTGGCCAATCAAGAATACATAGTGCATATTACACAATGGACCAAAGAATTCTTCGATATAAATCAATATAGTGCATGACGTACGATTGTATGGGATAGTTTTAAGGCTGCGTTAAGGGGTGAGACTGCCACTTTTGTTGCTAGCCGTAAAAAAGAACGAGAAAAGATACATACCCAAATAACAAACAGATTAATAAATCTAGAACATGTACACGCCAACCAACTACATCATGGTGAACAGGCTGATGACACTCTGAGAAAGATCCTAATACTTAAGGCCGAGATAAATAACGATTTAACTCAAAAAGCAGCAGAAACTCTCCAAGTTAACCGAAATAAAATATATGAGACAGGTGAAAATGTAGGAAGACATCTTGCTCTAAGAACTCGGCAAACTCAATCGCGTAACTTCATACAAGGCATTGACTATGGCGGCCAGAAATATACAACCCAGAAAGATATAGCTATATGTTTTCAGGATTATTACCAAAAACTATATCAGAATGAAGACAAGCGGTCGATTGATGAAACTAAAGAGTTTTTAGTCAACTGGCTTAGAGAGACTAACATGGTACAAACCATTGATGGAGATACAAAGAAAGAGCTAGATAAAGAAATCACCAGAATAGAAGTAGAGCTGGCAATAGCTGAATTAGCCGCAGGGAAAGCAGCGGGACCAGACAAGATACCACTAGATCTATACAAAATATTGGGTAAAGTAATTATCCCATTCCTGTATGATCTCTTCTTAGGGATCCAGTGGCATGGAAAACCCCCCAAATCGTGGAAACAAACAAACATAGCTGTCTTTAAGAAAAAGGATAAACCCCCCGAATTAACAACATCATATCGGCCAATCTCACTGATCAACTCAGACTCCAAAACATACGCCAAAATCTTTGCTAATCGTCTTGGTAAGATCATTGATCATCTAGTGTCTCCCTGGCAACACGGGTTTATACCAGGCAAAAGCACCACTGATCATATACGCAGAGTAATATCTCTCTTCGACATCATGAAAGTAGAGAGGGGTCAGATGTCGTTAATCTTGTTGGATGCCGAAAAGGCTTTTGACCGGGTCTCCTGGCAGTGTCTTTGGGAAATATTAGCCATCAATAACATCGGTCCGGGATTCATAAAGTCAATAAAAGCCCTTTATGTAGATCCAAAAGCAAGAATCCTGACTGGTGGCTGCGAATCCGAAAATATAAACATCCAGAGAGGCACGCGACAAGGTTGTCCGTGCTCTCCATTGTTATTCGCACTTTATATCAACCCCTTAATTATCAAACTATTAACATCGCCAGCGATAATATCAATAAAAACCGGCATATACAACACTAAAGTTCTGGCTTACGCCAATGACGTTGTGGTTCTAACAACTAATCCTACTGAGGCCATAATCGAAATAGAAGAAACCACTAAATTATTCGGGCTCTACTCTGGATACTCTTTAAACCAAGATAAAACGATGATTATATGCACTGACAATACACCATTTATAAGCCAGTACAGAGTTAAAAATGCAAAATACCTAGGAGTGAATCTCTCGTCTAATACCGATGTTATTAATACACTAAATTACGATCCTCTAATTACAAAAATAAAAGCAGATCTACTCAGAGTAAACAACCTTCATCTATCTATAATCGGTAGAAGTAACTATGTAAAAATGACAATATTTCAAAAGATATTATATCTGTTTCGAGCAATCCCCATTTTAATTAATAATGCTTCTATGAAAACGATAAATCAAGTAATATCCTCGTTTATCTGGAATTATGGGAAGATAAGAAGAGCTCTACCTAAGCTAGTATTACCAGTCTCCAGAGGTGGTCTAGCGACTCCAAACTTAACTTACTATCTGTGGGCAACTATCTTACAGCAAATGACATTCTTGCTTTCATCCAACCATCATGACCATAATAGATCACCACAACACATACCATCCATTTATGAATTAACACTGGGAAGCACAGCTAGAGGACTACTACTAAGACAAATTGAACCTTCCTATTTTAAAAAGATCAAATTTAAAATTATTACAGACGCCTTTAAAACTTGGAATAGAATTACTAAAACACTGCTAATTCCTAAATACACAAAATATACACCTCTATGGCACAGTTCAGTAATACCCCAATACCTTAACGACAATATAACTAAACGTTGGGAGAACAACATTTGATGAAATATATACTAAATATCATATCCACTCCACCGATTACTTAAAATTTATCCAAATTTATACACCATTGAGACAATACATTTCAAATATAGATTTAAAATCTATACCAATCATAGATCTTATACAGAAACAACCAACCAGAATAAGTGATTTATATGAGATTTTCTTGAGTAATCACCCCGACGACCTAGAAAAAATAGAAACTAGTTGGGCCAATAAATTAAACAATCCTAATGTCGACATAGATATGTCCTTGCAATTATCTTCTAAAGTTATATTAGCAAGCAACTTAAAAGCCCAAATCTACAAAACTATATGCAATTTATATTATACACCTTCCAAACTGTTTACTTGGGGTAAGATCGCTCATGATAAATGCCCCAGATGTGCACTTGGTCCCGCAAATTTGATACATATGTTTTCTGACTGCCCCAAATTAGAACCAATTAAGAAAAGCATTACAAAATATTGGGCTGAGATTTTCGGCCATGAAATTAGAACTTCAACAACTTTGTTCCTGCTAGGCTAGGATGGCTCTTTAGATCTTAGCAGCTCAGAAACTTTTACAACTTATATAGGTACTGCTATCTATAGAATTATCCTAGCAGCCAGATGGAAGGACTCTGAGGCTCCAGCATTTCAGGGATGGCTTAATAGACTTTTAGCAATATATAAACAAGAAGTGGCCATCTATAAAACCAGAGGGAAAAAATCTCGAGCATATGGGGAACTAATTTGGTCACCAGTATCTAATTGGTATGAACAACAGAGGGATTAATCTGAACAACAGATCTAGATTATGTTAGTATAATACACGTAAATGGAAGATTTTTTGTCTAAGGCTAATTATAATTTTCATAATACCCTAAGGCCTTAAAAAATTGAAAAACAAATGTATTTTTTGTTGATTGTTATATACCTGCCACTATTTATTTTATTTTATTATGAATTTTGCAAATCCTCTGCCTTCTGTTACTTATTATACAATACTATATATTTTTTTCTTTTTTTTTTCTCTATGTATTTAATCATGTATTTCTCGAACTTGCTCAATAAAAAGAAAAAAAAAAAGAAAAATGTATCACTCAAAAGAAATTGTGATGTTGCTGTGTCTCTCCAATCACTTCCCTCCCAATTTGTGGTATCCACACTCTGGTGTGCTTTGCTCCTAAAATTTGGCATAGGTGCAAGAGGTAACTGGTTTTGTATTACCTGCTGCTGTTGCTTCCGTGGCACTCATTCTGCGTCTGTGGATTCAAATCATTAATTTGCACATTACTGTTTTGCATGGCCTTACACTCGTTTTCCAGTGCCCCAACTTGCCGCACCCATGACAAGGGAATTTCTTCTTTGCCTCCTCTCTATTGAATTTTCCCCTGGGCTTGCCCCCATTTCCATCTCTTTGAGTCTGGTTATTATTCGTTTGACTTAATTGGAGTTCCTGTTGTTCTGCTAATTTTACTTGTGCCCACATTACCTTTTCCTTTAATTCTTTTTCGTTTATTGTCAAGTTCATCTTCACAATATTTTGCATATTTAAGAATTTCATCAATCGGTTTGGCCTGCCAACAAATTTTATGGTCTTTAATCCATTGTGAAATTTCTGTCCTTAATCCTAACACAAACCGATAGATGAAATACGTCATGTCTTTCATGTCAATGTTGTCCAATCCACTATACTGTTTGAATACTTGTAACAGGCGTTCATAATATGCAGGTACAGATTCATCTTTATTCTGGGTAGTTCTATCTATTCTAGTCCAATCATTTTCCTTTGCAGGTACTTTCCCTTTGAGGTACAGTATTACTTGATTATATTTTTTCATTACATCTACTGAGGGGGCTCCTGTCTTTGGGTCTCTAGGGTACTCATCACTTGGCCAATCAACAGCAACTTTACATTCTGTCCACAAATCTACAGGAACAACAATGTCAAACAACCCATCCAAATCCTTTAAAAGACACGTTGAAACCTTCACAAATCTCTCGACTTGTCTGTACCATTCTACAGGTTTTCTCGAAGTTTTGGGAAATCATTTGTGAATGACAAAATATCCTGTCGGGACCATGGGACATGTACATAACCTCCACCTGGTACTTCTCTCATGGGACACAACCTTTCCACTTTTTCTGCTTCTTTTAATACATATTCAGGTGCAGTTTGTTTTGATTGAGCCTCTTCTTTTTTCTTTGCCCATCTAGTTTTCCATTTTTCTATGTCACCCCATTTGGGCAATAATGTCATAAGCTCCCTAATTTGTACCTTTCTACCTGGCACATTCATATTTTCTAAATCTTTGTCAGAAAAATTCAGCTCGATGTGGTTTCTGTATCACTTTAGATTTGCCAATGTCAATTCCCATATTAGCTGCCATATCCATTAATTTTTCATGAAACATTCTTGCATTTCTAGTAATGCTTTTACATATAAACAACAATTCATCTTCACTGAATGTATTTAATCTGTCCAATCCCACATTCCCAGCCATCATTTCTTCTAATTCTACTCCTAATTTGAATATGTCCAATACCTTTGTCTGTGACTTTGGTTTTTCTATTTCTCGTGTCCATCTCTCTATTTCTTCTGGAGTAACTACTGTAGCATTCATAGTACCTGAGGGTGTTTCCATTGTACTTCTTTAGAACTTCCAGGAGTACTCTTCCTGACTGAATTTCTTTCAGGCTCTCTTATAAGTATATTCATAAGAGGAAATTACTGATTCACAGTCACTTTCTTGATCATCCACTATTAGTGCTTCTTTTCTCGGCTGAACTACAGGTGTAGTCAAAACGGGAGTTTTAGGAGTAGCCTGCTTATCTCCGTATAAAGGACCAACTGGGCCAATAGTTACCGGAATTGTCAAGGCTTCAGGACTCGTATTCAATTGAGAAATTTTCTGAATTAACTCACTTCTTTATTTATTTACTGCTCCTCTTTCCCTGTCTTGTAGTACTTTTTCTAATGAAGTCTCACGTACCACTTGCGGAATCAGAGGTGGTTTCAGGAACGGAGCATTTGTATTAACTGTGCTTGGCTCCTCATTATAAGGTGGTGGATTTTTCATAAATAAATCCTCCAAATAATCATCATCCGATTCACCACTTGTCATTAAATGTTTAGTTTTCTCAGTCCTTTTACTTCCAGTGGGTTCTTCTAAAGTTAATACAGGATATAATCCTTCCACTTACATGGACTGTCTCCATTGTTTCATTTGTTTGTCTCTTGTCTCTGTTGGAAATCGGGGATAAAACTTACTCCAATTCCTGTTACTTCTGGGTCTAGCTCGCCCAAAAGCCTCAGTTTGCCGTTCCTCCAATGCCTCATACTGCGCTAATCTAGATCTGGGATCTAATTCATTCATGCGAGTTCTCAAATTGTACAAAACTCCTCCATTAAATGTACTATTTTCTGGAAATGCTAAAACACCATCATCTTTTGTGTACTCCATCCAATTTTCTAACCACACACAAGTGTGATAGCCCCTTTCGATCATCATGTATGATGCGGGCGTATTTGGTGGTGGAATTATAATCCCGTCTCTTGTTTTAATTGCTTTATCTTTCTTGAAATAATTCTTAATTCTTTTAATGAATTTTTCTCTTCTCTCCGTACATGATATAAGGTCTTTCTCTTATATACTGTTCTTGTGCAAACCTTAAATATTTTAAATCGGGTCTACCTCCTACAATTGGACCTATATGCCACATATATTTTAAATGCAAATCTTTAGGATAATTCTCAATTTGTTTACAAAATTACTTCCAATACCAGCGCGTCTTTTATTTTTCAGTGACGAATCAAATTTTTTAATTCAAAATAAATCCAACCAATAGTTGAGCGGCTTTTCTCTTGAGATTAGATCTCACGCTCCTGTACTCACCCCTCCCTTACAATTACTATCTCAGCTACACACCCGCTGTCTCAATCAATACCAGCGTGGCTCTAAGTGACGTCAGCGCAGCTCCGCAACTGACTCCCTCCTTTGTAAGGTAATATGAAAACATTATTTCTTCCACTTTTATTGCAGATTTTATTATTCAACAACGTAGAAACATTTGACACTGTACCTGAGTGACTAATTCAAAGGAAAGATACATTTCAGTTACTACGAGTAAATCCCTTCCGCTTTCTCTTCATATACTACAAGTAGATCCCATCCGTCTACCTTTCACGCAAGCATTAGACAACCTGCTACTACTTCAGATGTATCCCCTCTGGGATATACTATGGCCAAAGTTTCACCAGAGAACCCCTTGCTGTCAATCAAGCTCAGAAGAACCTGCTACTCCTTCCGTGTGACCCTTTCTAGGTGATATCTCACAAAAAGTTTTGCTAGCGAACTCCTTGCTATCATTTATTCACACATTCATACAGACTATCCCTAAATAGTGCTTCCGGTTTTACCTAACCATGCACTTATTTCCTACAGGTAAGTGACCTCACTGCAGTGTGGCTTCCATTTACCACCCGCTATTCCCCCCCCGGGGATTCCAGACACAACATAAAACAGGTACGAGCAAGTTTTGGTTAATACATAAAATGAGTACAATGTCAATATAACATTTATGTAAAATCAAATTTGATCGATCAATAATCAGTATGTAACTAACTAACTACCTATCTTAACTAAACCCTAACCATACTGCTGCTACCAAAAGAAATACTAATAGAGCACGCAGGTCACCCGACTCTATTTACCATACTCACCTGGGCCCATAAAAAAACACAACTTATCGTGAGTTTAATCAGGTAACCTGTGCACTTTGCTCTAATTAGTGATTTATAAATTTCATTTAGGACCTATACCATTGACTTACCAATCCTTGCCATCGGTACACAAAGTCCTAAAGGATCAAAGGAGTTAGACTACTAGGTAGAATAATAACATTGCACTCATATAATAACCACAAACTTGGGAAATGTTTAAACTCTTTATCTAAAATTTTTAAAGTGTCTTAATCCAAGCACTGATCAATAGAAAATTTTCAATTAGGAAAATAATGATTAGAATGAAAATATGCAGAGATTTTATAAGGCAGTCTTTACGCATTTGACATTAGGGTGGGAAGAGATAATGAAACAGTACAAGGACATACCCACATAGAATATTTACCTATAATGGTGTGAAGAACTAACCCTGGCCACGGGCCAGTTATAGGATAGAACCCCGAAAGTGCAACTGCCAGCGAGATAACAGGTGCCGACCAGAAATCAGGACAAGTGCAGCCAAATTGGATCAGGACAGGACCACCAGAGGCTAAGACCGACACCCACAGTTAAAGTTGCTACGCCAGCGCTACAACCCTCTCTGCAGCTAACAACCAGAACCCGATTGGGTTATAGAATTCTCCGACAGAGTGCTCCGCCAGCACCCTTTCTTACAATCACCTATTGAGTGTGTTGGTTCAGTAAATACTAAGCCTACCCTAGTTATACTATTTTTCAGGTCAGTGTACCACCCCCCAATGTTGCAAGTGTAAGGATTCCCAATTTTGATTGGACAAGAGACGGGGAAAGATCATCACACCATACTAAAATGAAACTTTTACTTCTAAATATTCTAATAACGTTCCCGCCCATCAAATTTAATTTTCCCATGCATCTTTATTCCACCCAACAATGGAGGTTCTTATAGAAGTACAATGTTAACAATATTTTCTTCCGCTTGGGGTCAGCAGGTTAGATTCCCAGGCGCATCTTCTAGTGTGCTGTAAACTTGGCATGGCTTCAATGAAAAGAAACAGTTTTAGAACACAGAATAAATGAATGCACTGTTTACCACTTATCTCAACTCTATTCCCATTACTTTAATTTTAACTATTGCGTTAATGATTAGGCAAAACGAACAGCTTAGCAAAAAGCAGCGGTGCAAGCTTCTTGCCTGTGAGGACACAGAGCAGCCATCTTAGTTCTAGTGCGCAGAAGCAAAACATTCCCTTCAAAGCAGAAAGTCATGTCACGTGATTGTGACAGACGGATGCGCAGTAAGAAATCCAGCGTAGCAGCGGCCATATTAATGCAAGTGGATTATCGTTAGTAAAAGCACATATGTAAGCTTCAATTAGATGTCATGTAATGCAATATTAATAGGACAAAACATGTTGATTTAGTACATTACGGGTTATTAGAGAGGGTTGATTACAAGCAAGTTACTTTTCATACGCACCTTGCTCCATCAGGGGCTTCCGCACTTGTTAATATCCATAAAAAGGTCGACATGTTTCAGCCACTAATTGTCCATAAGGGGTCAGGTTGGCTTTTTTCAGGACCTAGTATCTATAGTGAGCAAATGAAAAAAATGAAAAAACAACCTTATTCTGTAGGTTAATTCTAGCAAAACTTTGCTGAATTTTGAAAGGTCTTTAAAGTACCTTTTGCTGTTTGTTTAAACACCTCCTCGGGTGTGCTGAGAGAGCTGTGCCTGCTCTTGTGCAGGTCCTACACAACTTGTGCTGTCTCTGCCTCTCAGACCCCGGAAAGCAAAGTAAATACAGATATATTTATTTATTTCTACTTACCATCCTTACTGGTGTAGTCCTACCATCAGCATCGTCTAGAGCAACAAAGAGAAAGAAGATCTTTTAGTGGCACTGCATTGGTGAAGAGCAAATAAGTTAAGACAAATAATTCAAAAGAGAAGCTAGCCCACTGGTATTACAGGTATCCAGAAGTTTAGAGTCACATTAGGAATTAGGGAAATGTATTTGCAAGAGTAGTGTACGGAGTAATTTTATGTTTATAATTACAGGTGCTAGGAGATCAGATAGATTGAGGAAGAGCTTCAGGTACACCGCAGTGGCAGTCTCTCTCGGTTTTCATATTCCCCTTTACCCTTCTCTCTGCGGGCAGAGTTATCTGGTGAGCAGCGGGTTAGGGGAGTTAGGAAATAATCATCCACATTGGGGTTCAGCCCTTCTGCTCCCATGGAGGCCCAAGTTCAGTACAGAGCTTCTCGACAGATTGAAGTGCCCGCTACATTCCTTCACTTGGGCAGAATGGCTGAAGGTATTGATGTTAAGGCTTTGGCGTCAGTTTTAGAAGGGATTCAGAAGCAGTTGAGTGAAACTAGGGAGGAGGTCAGGAAATCTAGTCAGGAAGACAGTTTTCTATGACAGAAGGTTAAAGAATTTTCAGCCAGTACCAGTTCAAGCACTAGAGAACAAAAATCCCAGCCTTTCTCCCCTTCTCCCTCAGATGCAGAGTTAACTACCCAAGTTATCCATGCCATCTCATCTACAATTTTATTGGCCCGCCTGAGAGATTTCATGGGGATTCTCACAAGGCACAGATTTTCTTTATGCAATGTTCTTTACATTTTTTATGTATGCCTATAATCTTCAAGGACGATCAGTCCAAGGTAGCTTTCAAAGTGTCTTACCTGAGTGGAGATGCCGCTGCCTGTTCCATGCCTTTAGTGAACACCAATGATTCCATTCTTTATACCTTGGAAGAGTTTAAGTTGGAATTTATGCGCATTTTTGATCAAAGACCCATTTAGCAAACTACTGATAATGAACTGCTAGATCTGAAACTGGGAAATCGAGAATTGGTAACCTACTTAGTGCACTTTAACAAGTTGATAGTGGAAACTAATTGACCGGAGACAAAAAGAGAAGCCATTTTTTACAGAGGACTGAAGGATGAGCTGAAGGATGGTTTATCTCAAATTCCCTAGAGACCCACAGAGTTGTCTGAATTAATTGATCTAGTCCTTCAAATCGATCTGCGCCAATTTGAGAGAAGAAGTGAGCATCATAAGGAAACAAGATCTCTACCACCCCACTTTGATCGAATTAAGACTGAAGCATCTATGCCAAGTGAATTGGGATCTGGAGAGGAGCCTATGCAGAGTAGTTCTGTGCGGGGTCCGTTAACCGAAGAAGAGAGACAGAAGAGAAGAAGCAGTAAATTGTGTACGTACTGTAGAAGCGCGGGTCATTTTGTCAAAGAATGCTCTAAGAGGCTCAAAAACAATTCTTGGATAAAAGACAGGCCCCACGAGTAGATGGAGTTGCTCTGGTGGGAGCTGCTGAGGAGACAACTCCAAAGGCCCAGCATTTAGCAAATACATTGCAGTCGGCCGCACCTTACTTAATCATTTCCAGTCTGATTAGATTTTGAGAGGTTGAGGTGGACGAAGTATCGGTCATGGTAGATTCTGGGGCCACCGGAACATTTTGTGACATCAAATTCCCATTGGTCTTAGGAATTTATTTTGTCAAGAAAGAGAAGCCAGAGCCATTTCAGGCGGTAGATGGTACCAACTTATCCTCAGGTCCCATTATCCATGACACTGAAGAAATCACCTTCATTGGACCTGGTAAACATCAAAGCATCTTTAGGTTTAGCCTCATAGATGCCCCTCAATTTCAAATGATTCTTGGTTTTCCATGGTTGACTGAACACGACCTGAAGATAGATTGGGCGAAAAGAACTGTCAAATTGGATTCAGAGTATTGTCAGAAACATTGTTTCAACTCAAGTGTTGTTGTTGCCCAGCAGTCCCCATCAGTTCTTCTGGCAGGCCAAGCACGGTTGATTTGCACAGTTGAAATACAGAGCATTCCAGAGGAATACCGAGATTTGACAGCTGTCTTTGATGAGAAGGAGACTGGCCAGTTGCATCTAGTGGCATATCGCTATCGTAAACTAACCGCTGCTGAAATCAACTACTCCATAGCGGACAAAGAATTGTTAGCTGTCAAGAATGCATTCCAAGAATGGAGACACTATTTTCTGGGAGTGAAACATGTGATCACAGTCTTTACTGATCATCAGAATTTACAATTTCTCAAATCCGCTAGAACTCTTACCCCATGACAACTTAGGTGGTCTCTCTTTTTGCAGACTGTGACTTTGTCCTGACCTATAAGTCTGGTGCAGTAAATGGAAAGGCTGATGCTCTTCTTTCCTGCTTGCATACTGGAGAAGAAAGAGAAATTCCACAAGACGGTCATATCATTCCGGAGGAAAAGATTGTAGGAACGATTTTGTACCCGGAGCTGGAAGACGAGATAAGAGCAAGCTTATCACAAGCAGAAATCCAGAGTTGGACATAGGAAGGTCCAGAGAGAGCTGTCAAATCGGATTCAGAGTATTGTCAGAAACATTGTTTCAACTCAAGTGTTGATGTTGCACAGCAGTCCCCATTGGTTCTTCTGGCAGACCAAGCACGGTTGATTTGCACAGTTGAAATACAGAGCATTCCAGAGGAATACCAAGATTTGACAGCTGTCTTTAATGAGGAGACTGGCCAGTTGCATTCAGTGGCATATCGCTCTCGTAAACTAACCGCTGCTGAAATCAACTACTCCATAGCGCACAAAGAATTATTAGCTGTTAAGGATGTGTTAAAAAGGTAGGGACGATGTCGACCAAGAACCCTTCAGTATTTGCCCGGCGTTAGCCGCCTCTCATACCATTCGAGATTACCAAGCAAAGAGGCAGGCGCTGGAGACAGAAGGCATGAAACAGGAGTTTATTCCGACGGAGCAGAACACGTCAAATCAGACAACAGGGTATCTTCTCGAGGTGCTCTAAACGCCTCCTTGAGGCCTGGCCTCTTATACACAGGTTTATTGCTTTATTACATGAAACACATTCTTGTCAATACTTTGATGTACGGAAAGACATCCTCGGAATCCTCACTTTGGGCCTGTTCCCACACACATTTACAGTAGAAGTCCCCACCCCGGTCACAGTAGGTGATGACTATCGCACACCAGGACATTCTGTCGATTCCCGGAATGTGTGTCTGATCGGATGTCATGGGGTGGGGGGGCTTTGATCAGTCAGAGATCCTTTGAATCGGGGCAGCTGCTTACTGTAAGGGGCCGATAAATGGTGTCCGCAGGGCCAGGTGGCGCCCTGGGAACGGGCAGGACGATTGGGCACAGAAAAAGGGGGTTCATCAAAGGATGGGGAGGTGTTGGCCGGGAGCGGAATGCATTTCCGAGGCAGGATCGCGCTGGAGGGGAGTTTTATGGTTCAGGTATGAGGGAGCGGGGGCTATCAGCGCGCGGGGGATGCTTGCGAAGTCAGAGGGAGAGACGCGCTGGCTAGCGGCGCTGGGCAGGGAGACCATGGTTTTCAAAATGGCTGCCACTTACGCGCACGAAGGGGCCAAAAAAGGGACAAGATGGTGTGGCCAATGTTTCATGATTTTCACTTTACGCCCAACAGTGGCTATGGTGAACATAAATGAACGCCGCTTATGTATACCGATTTTAGTCATTTTCCACAGTCCCCAGTTTTTATCATAAGTTAGTTCACTTCTGTTCATGTCTGAGGTAAGGACGTACAAGCTGACATTTAGTTATACTAATAAGGGAAGTATGTGGCTGGGCTGTCTTTTGAGGTCTTTGGTAGCCCATATGCATTACGGGCAGATGGAAATAATCCTGCTATCAATGCTGACAGAATCGTACATAACCACATGTAGTCAATGCGATAGGCGAGGAGGCAGTGCATACAAAATTACATTAGCTGTGTCATACGTTAGACCTTGGAGACGGGGACATTATTTAGACGATGTAGGAAATTCGTTTGAATACAAACATGATGTCATACAAAAATGTTCGGGTAGAATAAGGGCTATTATCACTTGAGGTCTGGACTCCATGGGGATCAAAACTGGACAGTATGCTCATGTGCATAGCTGGTGTTCTACAATCATCATGATACAGAGTTAACGCTTTCTTAGTTATCCATGTACAGTTGAAAGTGACCGATGTAAGGTTTCGAAAGCTCAATTGGGTGATTAATCAATACAAAGGGGGTTGGGAGAGGAATTCAAATTAATACAAGTGACAGTCAAGGGGTGGTAATGTTCAAAAAAAGGGTTCGTCTTTCCAGTGTCTTGATTACAGTGAGCCATCACTGGTAGGCTCTCATTGTTTTTCTTCTTTCGTTGGCACTGTTGAGCACCGGCGGTGGAGCTATGTGTCCAGCTCGGATTCAGATTTTGCGTTGCAGGGTGTGGCCACTCTTTGCTCTCGGACCACAGTTCTGTTTATCCTGTTACCTAACTAATCTTCCATAGGTACTTTAGTCGTGGTACCCGTATCCCGTTCTTCTTTCCGGGACAAACCCTATTCTATCTTTTGTGCAGTGTTTCTTCTTTAAGTCAAAGTTCAAAGAAAACTCCGTATGGAAAAAAGGGGGTGATGGGGGCGTGCTTTGGGAGGCCGAGGGAAGAGAGGGCGGAGTGGGATCAGATCTGAAACGGACCAAGGAGGGCAGAAATTTCAAGCAAGTGGGCCCATCGATCGGGCACAATGGGCTGGGACTTTCGGCACGAGCTCATCAACGAATGCAGGGGCTTCCGGACAGCCATTCTTTCCTTCACTTTCCACGTTGAGAATGGTGCCTTGTCCCGCAACTCTTTGCTCCGTGGCTCCACCTTGGTCGAGGTCATAGATATTCCCCAATCTGTAGCCAGGCTGTGCGTCACATTCGGCCCCTCTCCTCCGTCGACCGTACGTTATCCTTAAATGAGTACAAAAAAAGTTTTTAGTGTACTGGCAGGGGAAGATGTTTATACACTTTAATTTCTCTCCCAACCCCGAGTAGTTGGGGAAACGTTTATTGGTCACGATAGGGTGGATGCTTAGTAACCCTTACATCGGTGTATGCTGTTAACTCATGCATCATGGCTGTGGTGCAGGTCTGCAAGTATCTTTCTATTTTCAAACATCATGTCTGTCTGGTGTCTATTCCTGTCATATTCGCAATCGAATTCAAACCGGCTCCTCCAGTAGAGACTTGTGTTTTACTACAACAAATCCTGTTGAGCTATACCTTTCTTCAAGGTCTGCTAGTTCATAAAAAGTGTGAAGTGCTTATTATCATGGGCTTACAGCTACCTTTTCCAGGGAAGGACATACGTTAAGCATTTTTCTTTTCTGACAGCAACGGCTAACTTTTATCAGTTTTAGGACGATTTATCTTTTAAAAAAAAAAGGTCATCAGCTACAGTCTTTAAGATGTTTCTGGGACGGCCGGTTACAGAACTGGGACCATTCTGGAAAACGGGGACGTTTCGGACATTCTACTTAAGTGCAATGGGCGGTGGTAATCCGAATGAATGAGGGTGGAGTTACTAGAGCACTAAAAACAAGAGCCACTGACATATAGTTCCCTTTTAAGGGTCAGATTAGGCGACATTAGTCGTCTTACCTGTCCTCTCTTTCTCAGCCAATTAAGTTTCATCATTTTACAGAAAGGAGAGGTAGTAACATGGCAAAATACAATTGTTTTGTTTCTGTCAATTTGTTCAAACACTGCCGTGTCTAAAGCCAATTATACCTATGCCGGCGAGGCACAGTGTCGTCGTTTATTCAAAAGGGAGCAAGGGAGCCCTCAGAGAGAGAGCGTCGTGTGCACAAAATAGGCTATTAGTACACGTACAACATAAAGAGAGAGAGAGAGAAAAACGTGTATAATAATAGGTTATTCAGTGCACACACATATAGAACAGTACGGGCCGGTTTCACGTATAAAACACAAGCTGAGAGAAAACATAAATTCATAGTTTACATACGCACAAATACCAGAGTACGGAAACCTAAGACAGAACACAGAGCTATTTTGGGCAAAAGGACTTTGTCATGCATGTTGCGTATTCTCAGTATTCTTTTCAATTCATTTTGGGGGTCGAGCTCTTTGTTCTCCTTCCTTCCTAATAGTAGACAATTTTTGTTGGTAACCTCGCTTCAAAAATACTTACTCCTTTTTAATTGGTCGGACACTAGTCCAGTCGTGCTTATACTCACGGTGGGGCCTTCCAATTTCTAGCAAATGATGATCCAAGCTGAGGTAAAGGAGGGGTATCAGTCGGACGTGCGATGGTACAATACTGATTTTTCTATGAGGGTGGAAGAAGAAGGGGTAAATCTAAAACATAACAATATCCCTAATTTCTGGGATGAGGGGGATTTGGGATGAACCCCAACCCGGGGCACTCTTGACTTCTCTTATTTAGTCAGCACGTAAATTGACTCACCGGTGCGCATTATTTTGGGTGTACATTTGGGATATCGGTTCGGGTCCGAGGTACTACAATAACCCTTCAAGTTTCTGGTGTAGGCCACTCTCCCATTCACTAGCTCCAGAGAGGGAGAGAGTCGTTCCTAGGTAAGGTAAGTGCAATATTCCTTTTCGCCATTCACATGCAGGTACCATGTTCGGGCTTATTTTTCCTATTCCATTAACCGCTCGGTCAACACCTCCGTCATACAAAAAGCATTCTTTTATCGGCCCAGACGTGCGCCACACATACGCATTCATACCGTACAAATCAGGGCCCATGCGCACATTCATACCATACAATTTTCATGCTCTCCGAGATAGTTCCTGCATATAATGTACCATCTCACAGAGCTGGCCTATTTTCCTCGCGTGGAGCATGGTGCGTTTTAGGTCCTCTCCATACTTCAGCTGAATTTCCAATGTAACCTGCAGAAAAAGAAAAGAGGGGGGGGGGGGCAGTGTTCAAAGCACATCAGCGCGCATAAACATAAAAAATGTTTTTACCTACCGCGTACCTGACTTATCTCTGTGGGATGCAGTCCCTTTTATCTCGGCATCGAAGCCCAGAGGAACCGGTAGTGCGGAAAAGATAACTAATGACAGGCTGGTAATTACATAGGTCGCCCGAGGGCGGTAGTACAGACTGCGTGTAGGGAGGGGTCAAAAGCCAGGGGCATTCGGTATAAGGTGTGGGGGGGTGACGGATTCATGTTTTCATTCGAGGGAAAGAAAAGGTTTACGGTGGTATAGGGTCGTTCCTGTTCGCAGAGCATGGTATTTTAAAAACAACCCTATCAATCTAAATGACTGTTACGATGCTAGCTCCATATATTTTTCTTTTAAAACCTTGGTTGTAAAATGTCAGTATTCAAGTACGGGCCCCCAACCATACAGGCCGGCCACGGGGCAGATGGGAAACACATGAGGTAAGGAGATATTACACTGTAGTACAGGAGTACGTAACGAGCGAGCCATTTAATTGGAAAAACTAAACGTGACAAACGGTTGCAGGATCAGTGAAGGTTGATTTTATAATTGAAAGTAAAACAGGATCAGTTACAATAAAATCGTTCATACGTATACCATGGGCGAGTATCATGAGTAACATTTACTTCGGAGCTTAAATAATACAATAATTAATAGTAAATAAACCCGACATCAATAGGGTTGTCCGCATGCTCAGTCAGTACACTTCCCCACCCGCCACGTGCACAAAGACCGCATACATCCCCCATAACATCAAGGCTCAGTAACTAGAATCGTCATAAAGAGTTGCAAGTCCCGCCTATACTGGTGCCATTTTGGGGCGAGACCGGGTGGGTCCAGAGTATAGTCCAAATACCTCCAACAACTAGCGGCCGGACCAGAATCCCTTTCGGCAGTTCAAAAAAGTTCGTTAGCGCCAACAGAAAGAACAGGCTGCATGAACCGTGACTCAAAGGGGGGAAGGCAGAAATCTTCCCTACCGGGTCACGCTGAGGTTCCACCGGAGCTGATCGAGTGTCTTTTGGTAATTCAGACAAAAGCTGGCGTCATCAAGAGAGCACCATCCTCTCGTGGCAACGTCGCGGCCACTCCGGGGCACGGGACAGCAGGCGTATCCCTCCACTGATGCGCTGAATCAGCCTCTCTCACGGCACCAGATGGGGATAAGGTGGTGGTCACCCGGGGCAGTGGCATATCCATGGGGGATAGTCGAGCAACAGTGGCGGTTGCCCCCACCGGAAGCCCGCGGGAGTCGAGGGCCAACGACTCTCGTAGAATCTTTAAAGCTTTGGACAATATCCTCAAGAGTGTGGCTCATGCCCGAGCAGGCAAGAATTCGAGTTCCAGAGTAGTCCAGAGCCGTTCCAGTGGACCAGGCCCAAATGCAGGGAGCCGGCCGCCATTTTGAGCGTTCCGCAGCAGCAGCCGCTCTTCACCCCGGCCACCGGAGCGGGTCCCCCGGCCATCCAACCGAGTGGAACGCCAATGGCAGTCCTGGTGCAGCCGTCCGGCAGGTGAAACGCTAATGGTTGCCCTGCTGCAGCTGACCGGCGAGTGAAACGCTAAGGGTCGCCCTGCTGCAGCTGGCCGGCGAGTGAAACGCTAAGGGTCGCCCTGCTGCAGCTGAGGAGCCTCCTCCTGGGGAGGTGGGGGAGGCCCGTTCGCGTCGCCTCCCCCCTCCAGGGCACCCCACGCCATTTCTTGGCGCAGCATTATAGGATGGCTGGACCAGGCAACAAAGGGGGGAGCCATCAGCAAGGCATCCCCCGCACACAACTTGCTGGACATCACCTCTGGATGATCCGGGGACAGGTCTTGGCGCGTTGGGTAGCTTCCGGCCTATTCGCACAACGGGCCGCCACCGACGCTACCTCGCCGGTTGACAGCTTTTGTAGACTTTTTTTATAGCCCAAAGCCTACTAAAAAAGTAGCTCAAAGTAGCCCAACAGGAACAGCGTCAAGCAGACGGCAAATGCATTTGGGTTTGTTGTTGCAGCCGGCTGCCATGTAAATAGTTGTTTAATAAAAAGTTTTAAATAGTTGTCTAATAAAAAGTTTTAACATGTTACTTTGCTGGAGTGTTGTATATATTTATAATATTTGCATAGGGTTTGTCGTTATTTGGGCGGGGCGGGCGATGGATCCGAGCTATCTTGCAGCCATCATGGCTTCGAGCTCGGTTCTTTTCACTAGTTTCATATTTCTCATGAGGGGTTGTTCCTAATGTTTCTATTTTAGCGGGGTCAAAAAGATCCCATCAGTGGCCTACTGATTTTGCTCGATTCCTTTTGTTTTCCCTAACGATTTTTATGTTATAGTTTGCTAGCATGATACAACGGCTAATCCGTATTTTTATATATATGTCCTTTTTATTAGGGGTGTCCTCCGGTGGAGCCGGATGATCTACCTCTAATAAACGGTCCGGGCTGAACCAACTACCAACAAACGGGGCGAAGATAGGCATGACGGGTTACAAAGGGGACAAAAGTCTGCACTACCTATCCTTCACTATCCGCAAAGACTAAACAGAGTATTGCGACCCTATGCTTATTTGTGAATAGAGAATGACCCAAAGAGAACCAATTCCGAACGATCAATGTTCGGATAAACAATCAATCAAATGAGGGATAAAAATAGGCACGACGGATTACAATGGGGGCAAAAGCCTGCGTTACCTATCCTTCACTATCTGCAAAGACTAAACAGAGTATTGCGACTCTGTGCTTGTTTGCAAATAGAGAATGATCCAAAGAGAACCAATTCCAAAACAGTAAATGCTTGGATAACAATCAATCAAATGGAGAGGGAAGTAGGCGCGACGGGTTACAACGGGGGCAAAAGCCTGCGCTACCCACCCTTCACTATCTGCAAAGGGAGAATACTCCTATCCTTCCCCGTTTGTAGACAGAGAATCTCTCAGCACCAAACAATCAAATGCGTAATACTAGTATTTTCCAATGACAATCAAACAATCAATTCGCAATTCGTCGTGTTACACGACCTTACCCGGAACGCATGGACAGTTTCTCGTCTTCCGCTTCCAGCGCCTGATCGTCCTCTATTTTCCGTAATTGCTGTGGCACTCCTGATGGTTCCCAGTCAGGACCGTAGATCGCTCGAGAGAGGTCTGTTCAGAACCGGTGAAGTTCGGATGATCGGCTGCCAGACGAGGGTCTATCAGGCAGGAGCTCTTCCCGTTTGTTGCAGTTGTTCACACTGTCGTCGGGACCTCTCCCACTGGATCCACGTGTCGCTGATGGGCCCCACGTTTGGGACGCCAATTGTTAAAAAGGTAGGGACGATGTCGACCAAGAACCCTTCAGTATTTGCCCGGCGTTAGCCGCCTCTCATACCATTCGAGATTACCAAGCAAAGAGGCAGGCGCTGGAGACAGAAGGCAGGAAACAGGAGTTTATTCCGACGGAGCAGAACACGTCAAATCAGACAACAGGGTGTCTTCTCGAGGTGCTCTAAACGCCTCCTTGAGGCCTGGCCTCTTATACACAGGTTTATTGCTTTATTACATGAAACACATTCTTGTCAATACTTTGATGTACGGAAAGACATCCTCGGAATCCTCACTTTGGGCCTGTTCCCACACACATTTACAGTAGAAGTCCCCACCCCAGTCACAGTAGGTGATGACTATCGCACACCAGGACATTCCGTTGATTCCCGGAATGTGTGTCTGATCGGATGTCATGGGGTGGGGGGGCTTTGATCAGTCAGAGATCCTTTGAATCGGGGCAGCTGCTTACTGTAAGGGGCCGATAAATGGTGTCCGCAGGGCCAGGTGGCGCCCTGGGAACGGGCAGGACGATTGGGCACAGAAAAAGGGGGTTCATCAAAGGATGGGGAGGTGTTGGCCGGTTCTATCAGCGCGCGGGGGATGCTTGCGAGGTCAGAGGGAGAGACGCGCTGGCTAGCGGCGCTGGGCAGGGAGACCATGGTTTTCAAAATGGCTGCCACTTACGCGCACGAAGGGGCCAAAAAAGGGACAAGATGGTGTGGCCAATGTTTCATGATTTTCACTTTACGCCCAACAGTGGCTATGGTGAACATAAATGAACGCCGCTTATGTATACCGATTTTAGCCATTTTCCACAGATGCATTCTAAGAATGGAGATACTATTTGCTGGGAGTGAAACATGTGATCACAGTCTTTACTGATCATCAGAATTTACAATTTCTCAAATCCGCTAGAACTCTTACCCCACGACAAATTAGGTGGTCTCTCTTTTAGCAGCATGTGACTTTGTCCTGATCTATACGTCTGGTGCAGTAAATGGAAAGGCTGATGCTCTTTCCTGTTTGCATACTGGAGAAGAAAGAGAAATTCCACAAGACGGTCATATCATTCCAGAGGAAAAGATTGTAGGAACGATTTTGTACCCGGAGCTGGAAGACAAGATAAGAGCAAGATTATCACAAGCAGAAATCCAGAGTTGGATATTGGAAGGTCCCGAGAGAGTAATCAAGGAAGGAAAGCCTTACTGTCAAGGGAAGTTGTATGTACCCGACAACGGCTTGCAGAATGAAGTTATCCAATTGTTTCATGACAATCCATTAGCAGATCACAAGGGAGTGAAGAAGACCTTGGAACTTTTGAAACAATCATTTTGTTGGCCTGGCATGGAATCTCAGGTGAGGCAGTATGTGGCATCTTGTGAACAATGTGTTAAGGGGAAGGCTAGTAGATAAGCAACTCAGGGACTATTAATGCTCCTACCTGTAGCCTCGTATCCTTGGCATACAGTTTCTATGGATTTCATTGTTGACTTACCTTCTAGTCAAGGGTATTCCACTCTTTGGGTGGTGGTAGATCATTTTACCAAAATGAGTAATTTTATTCCTTTAGCGGCTCTTCCAAACGCTGCCCAGCTAGCAACTTTGTTCACTCAGCACATTGTAAATTAAATCACATGGAATTCCAAGGGTGGTGATTTCCGATTGGGGATCACAATTTGTGTCTCACTTTTGGAGGTTGTTTTTGAAGTGTTTTGAAGTGGATTCCCGCATATCTACTAGTTTCCATCCTGAGACCGATGGACAGATGGAAAGAGTGACTCGGGATTTAGAGCAGTACCTGCGCCCGTATCTCATGGACCAAGAGGGAGATTGGCCCGCTTTGCTCTGGACAGCAGAATTTGCCTATAATAATTCAGTACACTCTTCCACAGATTTTTCTCCTTTCTTTTTGAATTCTGGCAGACATCCAAACATGGTAATAGATAAGATTGAGAGTGAGGTACCAGCAGTGGAGGAAGTTATGCAGGAGTTACAAAAGGTTTATCGAGTTGCTACTGAAAATTTAGTAAAAGCAAAAAATTCACACAAGGAGCAGGCAGACAAGAGTAGAAGGGAAGGTCCAGTTTTTGAGGGTAGAGATCAGGTATAGATCTCTACTCAAAACATGCGGTTAAAGGGAAACAGGAAGTTTCAATCCAGATTTGTAGGCCCTTATGTGGTAGAAAGAAAGGTAAATCCAGTTTGTGTTAAGGTCAAACTCCCTAAAAGATTAAAGGTACACCCAGTTTTACATGTCTCTCTGGTTAAAAGAAATCCCCCTAATATAAGGAAGGTTTTCCCTCCAGAACCAGTTCTAGTGAACTTAGAAGAAGAGTTTGAGGTTAAAAAAAGAATTGTTTCCAAGATTAGGAAGGGAAGGTTGTTTTATCTAATTGACTGGAAAGGTTTTGGCCCCAAGGAGAGGTCCTGGGAACCTAGCTCTGAAGTCCATGGACCTAGGTTGGTTAGAGTATTCCATAAGACTCATCCACAGAAGCCTAAGGAAGGAGGAGGAGGGTTCAAGGTGGGGGGTACTGTCAGGTCTGTGCTACCCCATTTAAAGCAGAGATGTCCTTTATCCGTTTCTAGTTTGAAGAGGAAATCTGTCTGCCGACAAGGGTAGTTGATGTGGAGTCAGTTGGTTGCCAGAAGGCTTCGTTCAGCAGCCCATAGCCTGTGAAGTAGTTACTGCTGGAATTCCAACATGGTGGCTCACTCAGTACCGAGTTAGCATTCTAGTGTTCTGCCTGGATTTTCGCCTAGCCGGTTATCGTGTTCGCGCACCTGTAGCGCTTCGCACTTCAACCGTCGTCCCTCGTGTGAAGCTGAGTTTCCAGTTGTGCTTCATTTTCCTGTGAGGAATTTTCTGCGAGGGGGTTTTCCTGCTCGCCTTTTCTGAAATTCCCATCCTAGTTTGACTCAGAGGTCAGTCAGTGGTTGCCTTTACTGCCGTCGAGTGATCATGCAGGTATTTTTTCTTGGACTTAAGAGAGTCAAGGCTTTGACTCTCTGGGCCCGATTCACAGAACTAACTTAAGACAAAATCCTAAACTTACTACCATTTTGGTATTCACAGAAGGCACTTACTCATTTTGGTATTCACAGAAGGCACTTACTCATTTCGGTATTCACAGAAGTTAGGAGTCCTAACTTTAGAACTCCTAAATGCCTTCTGTGAATACCGAAAGTCTTAAAATTGGGCTTTTTCTCAGTTTAGTAGTAGTAAAGTTAGGACTCCTAACTTTAGGACTCCTAAATACCTTCTGTGAATACCGAAAGTCTTAAAATTGGGCTTTTTCTCAGTTTAGTAGTAGTAAAGTTAGATCTCCTAACTTTAGGACTCCTAAATGCCTTCTGTGAATACCGGAAGTCTTAAAATTGGGCTTTTTCTCAGTTTAGTAGTAGTAAAGTTAGATCTCCTAACTTTAGGACTCCTAAATGCCTTCTGTGAATACCGGAAGTCTTAAAATTGGGCTTTTTCTCAGTTTAGTAGTAGTAAAGTTAGAAAAATCCCAACTTTAAGACTTTCTGTATTCACAGAAGGCATTTAGGAGTCCTAAAGTTAGGAGTCCTAACTTTACTACTAGTAAATTCAGAAAAATCCCAATTTTAAGACTTTGGGTATTCTCCGTTAACATGCAGCGCTCAACCTTCTAGTCTACAAGTAAATACAGATATATATATTTATTTCTAGTTACCATCCTTACTGGTGTAGTCATACCATCAGCATCGTCTAGAGCGACAAAGAGAAAGAAGTTTCGTTAGTGGCACTGCATTGGTGAAGAGCAAATAAGTTAAGACAAATAATTCAAGAGAGAAGCTAGCCTTCTGGTATTACAGGTACCTAGACGTTTAGAATTAAAATTACAAATTCAGGAAATGTATTTGCAAGAGCAATGTATGGAGTAATTTTATGTTTATAATTACAGGTGCTAGGAGATCATATTGAGGAAGAGCTCCAGGTGCACTGCAGTGGCAGTCTCTCTCTGTCTTCCCATTTCCCTGTCTCCCTTCTCTCTGCGGGCAGAGTTATCTGGTGCGCAGCGGGTTAGGGTAGTTGGGAAATAATCATCCACATTGAGGTTCAGCCCTTCTGCTCCCGTGGAGGCCCAAGTTCAGGTTCGGAGCTTCTCGACAACGGACTGACGATTTCTACATAACATAGCAGACTCTGTGTACCAGGGACTAACCTTTGTACATTTTCTTCTTTTGCTTCAGAAGGTGGGCTCTCTGTTAGGCTTTCACCACAATATGAGGGCTGCAGGACCCATAATCTTTAGCATCTTAATTTAGGCAAATAGTATCTTTATTGACAAGCATTGCAGAGTGTATTCTGCTCTTGGTTGATACTTTTTAATACTCTGAGAGTTTCACTGTCTGTAAACAGTGTGGTACAGTTTAAACTCTCACCTAGAGTAAACACTGTTTACAGTATCCACTTTTCTACTCATATCAACTTCATTTACCTGAAAGCGACAGTTATTTATAGATTCCTTATCTTAGAATTAGCCCCAGGCGTCAGACTGGATCCGGCAATTTTTTTTATAGCAGTACCACTGCGCGTCGGCAGGTGGCGTTGGTTGACTCCACGTCTGTCGTCGGTGTCATGTTCGGTGGGATGACATCGCTGTGCCTATTTAGATGCTGCCCCTGCACACTGATGTCAGTTCTTTCTTTTTCCGTGCCACCCTAGCTCAGATCCGGAGAGAGACACCACTTCAGTCACTTTTTGACTAAGCTTTTTCCGACTTTTGTTGACTTCCTTTTTGAGTCTTTGACTCCTGGTGCCACCACAACGTGGAACCCAGAGCGTCTTTGGTGCCTACTTCTGGGACGACTCGGCGCCTCCCTCCGTTTCTACGAGCTGGAGCGTCCCCTGCCCAGCTTTGTGCAATTTATGCGTTGTAGTTGTCGTAGGTGTTTGGCTGGTATTCCTGCATAGAGTGCGTTGCCGTAGTCCAGTCTGCTGCTGACAAGGGCCTGTGTCACCGTTCTTCTTGTTTCAGTCGGGATCCACTTGTAGATCCTGCGGAGGGTATTGTAGCAGGAGGAGGAGACGGCGTTGACCTGTTTAGACATGGAGAGGGAGGAGTCAAGGATGAATCCTAGGTTGCGTGCATGGTCGGTGGGTGTCGGTGCTGTTCCCAGTATGGTCGGCCACCAGGAGTCGTCCCAGGCTGAGTACCTCTGTCTTGTCCGAGTTCAGCTTCAGACGGCTGTTCTTCATCCAGTCGGCGACGGCCTTCATTCCCTCGTGGAGGTTGGTTTTGGAGGTGTGCTGGTCCTTGGTGAGGGAGAGGATGAGCTGGGTTTCGTCGGCGTAGCAGATGATGTTGAGGTTGTGTTGGCGGGCTACTTGTTCGAGGGGGGCCACATTGACGTTGAACAGCGTTGGGCTGAGGGATGAGCCCTGGGGGCCCCGCAGAAGATGTCGGTGGCCTCAAATTGGAAGGGCGGGAGGCACATGCTCTGGGTTCTGCCAGAGAGGAAGGACATGGTCCAGTCAAGGGCCTTCTCTTGGATTCCGGCTTCTAGGAGGCGTGTCTTTAGAGTGCGATGGTAGACCGTGTCGAAGATGGCTGACAGGTCCAGGAGGATGAGGGCTGATGTTTCACCGTTGTCTAGTTGGCGCCTGATGTCGTCTGTGGCGGCAATGAGGGCTGTCTCGGTGCTGTGGTTTCTTCTGAACCCGGACTGGGACGGGTCCAAGATGTTGTTGTCTTCCAGGTGGCAGGCCAGTTGCATGTTGACGATTTTCTCGATGACCTTCAACGGGAACGGGAGCAGGGAGATGGGTCGGAAGTTCTTGAGGTCCCTGGGGTCCGCCTTTGGCTTCTTGAGGAGGGCGTTGATTTCGGCATGTTTCCAGCTCTCCGGGAATGTCGCTGTTTCGAAGGAGATGTTGATGACCTTCCGTAGTTGGGGTGCGATGGCAGTGTCTGCTTTGTTGAATACGTGGTGTGGGCAGAGTTCTGACGGAGATCCTGAGTGGATGGAGTTCATGACCTTGCGTGTCTCGTCATTGTTGACGTTGGACCAGGAGGTCAGGCGGTTGACGCTGATGGTGTTCACAGGGGAGGTGGGGTCTGGCGTAGTCGGGCGGTCATGGTGTTGAAGCTGTCATGAATGTCAGTGATCTTGTGGTGGAAGAAGATGGCTAGTGAGTTGCACAGTTCTTGTGAGGGCGGTATTTCGTGGCATTGGCGCTGGGGTTGGAGAGTTCCTTTACGATGCTGAAGAGCTCTTTGCTGTCGTCTGCGTTGTTATCCAGGCAGTCTTTGAAGGAGGATCTCTTGGCTATTCTGATGAGGTGGTGATGGGCTGCGTGGTTGTCTGGAGGCGTTCGTGGAGCCATATCTTCTCTAGTTTCCAGCGGGCGCGTTTGGAGGTCTGCAGCTCGTTGGTGAACCAGGTGGCTCTCTTGCTGGCATGGTTGTTGGAGGGTTTCTTGAGTGGGGCAAGGGGGTTGGTGCAGTCGTCCATCCACTGTCTGAGGTTGCCGGCTGCGGCGTTTGGGTTGGTGGGGTCGGTGGGTGGGTTCTGGGCGAGGGTGGTGATCAGCTGGTCTGCGGTGACTTTGCTCCAGCAGCGGCGAGGCAGCTGTTGGGTGAGGTGGTGCGTGGTTGGTTTGTTGAAGGTGAAATGGATGCAGCGGTGGTTGGTCCAGTGGACTTCGGTGGTGTGGTTGAAGGTGACGTGGGTGCCTGTGGAGAAGATGGGGTCCAGTGTGTGGTCAGCGGTGTGGGTGGGTGCGGTGACGAGTTGTCTGAGGCTGAGGTTGGTGAGGTTGTCGATCAGGGTGGCGGAGTTGGCATTGTTGTTGTTCTCAAGGTGGAAATTCAGGTCCCCGAGGAGGATGTAGTCCATGGAGGCGAGTGTGTGGGTGCTGGTAAGGTCGGCGATGGAGTCGCTGAATTGAGCTCAGGGTCCGGGTGGTCTGTAGATGAGTGTTCCTCTGAGGGTGGTGTTGGGGTCGGTGTTGATCCGGAAGTGCAGGTGTGCGGCGGTGTTGAGGGTGTCGTCTGCGTGGGTGGCGACCTTGAGGGTGGACTTGTGGAGGATGGCTATTCCTCCTCCGATTCCGTTGGCGCGATCCCTGCGGGTGATCTTGTAGCTGTCTGGGAGTGCTATGGCGATGTCGGATAACGAGGAGTTGTTCCACCAGGTCTCGGTCAAGAAGGCCACGTCTGAGGCGGAGGTGTCGAGCAGATCCCACAGCTCGACGGCGTGTTTGAGTGCGGAGCGGGTGTTGAGGAGTATGGAGCAGAGGTGGTTGGGTACAGTCCTTCGAGGTTTGGTGGTTCTGTCGCAGGTGAAGCGGCAGGTGTGGCAGGAGAAAGTTCCGTGAGTCCGTTTCGGGGCAGCTTGGAATCAGGTGTGGTTTTGGCCAGCATTGAGTGCATAGAGGGTGCTGGCGTTGTAGCGGAGTCTGGTGTTGTGGCGTTCGCAGGGTCCAGGGGTTCTGGCGCTGGGCGTGGTCCAGGCGTGGATGGGCGAAGACGGGCTTGCCTTTGGTGCGCCTTCGGTGTGCCAGCGGCACCAGCTGCGCGCAGCCTCCATAAGAGGTGGAAAGGGAGGGAGGAGTACCTGGGAGGCGGGAGCGGGGTGGCCAATGGGGATCAGGAGGACGGGGCCTCAGGGACGCAGCGGCAGAAAGGAAGGAGTGGGCGACGGCGGAAGGCAGCAGGGAGACGGAGGCAGGCAGCATGAGGAACGAGGCAGCTGGGGGCTGTGTGGTGGCATGGGGAGTGACCTGCCTGCGAGCAGGGCCAAAGCCACTACTTCATGCAAGCTGCCCAGCCTCTAAGTGGCTATGGGGCCTAGCGACATGGGTTCTGGGAGCAAGCGGGTGGGCCAGTCAACCATTTCCTCCCTCCAGTGGCCTCCAAGCCTTCCCAGTTTGACCTTTCAGGGCCAACAAAGGCCAGTGGCGGCAGGATTCGCCATCACCTCCCCCATTGACAAACATCAAGTTGAACAGGTGGGTTTTGCAGGTAGTCCGAAGGGGCTACTCCCTAACCTTCGAGACTCTCCCTCTCTCCATGCCAACGTATTTCGATTGCATGTCGAAGGATCATTTGGCGCTTCTCCACCAGGAAGTCTCAGCTCTCTTCGACAAGGGAGATATTGAAGGGTTCCTACACCAGAAGTAGGTCGTGGTTGCTATTCCTGACACTTTTTGGTGTACAAGAAGGACAAAAGCCTGATTACTATTCTTGTCCTCAGGGCCCTCAACTGATACATCCATAAGGAAAGTTTCAAAAAGCTAACCATGGCTCAGGTCCTGTCTGTCCTCGACCCTGGAGACTGGATGGTGGTGCTGACTTGCAGGACGCCTACTTTCCCATCCCCGTCCTGCCAGCCCACAGACGCTACCTGCGATTCACAGTAGGCCACAAGCATTTTCAGTTCACTGTGCTCCCATTTGGCCTTACCAGTGCCCCAAGGTGTTAAAAAAAGTGATGGCGGTGGTCATAGCTCATCTGCGCAGATCAGGGGTTCCAGTCTTCCACTATCTTGACAACTGTCTGTTAGAGGCAGGCTCGCCCCAGGCTGTTGTCTCCCATCTCCAGTCTACGGCAGACCGCTGGCATTCGCTGGGGTTCCTTATCAATGTGCTGAAGTCACACCTGACTCCCTCTTAGATGCTCCCTTTCATCGGAGCTGTTCTGGACACAGGCAGTTTCAGGCCTATCCTCCCGAGCAGCGAGTCTGGGAAATTCAGGCTATGATACTGTAGTTTCAGTTTCTATCCCGGATTCCAGTGAGAATGACCCTGAGGCTAAAGGGCCTCATGGCCTCCTGCATCCTGCTGGTGGATCATGCCAGGTGCCATATGAAGGCATATGTAGGACCTGAAGTTCCAGTGGGCGCAGCATCAGGGGACTCTTTCCAACTACATCCAAATCTCAGAGGGAACTGTGCAACAACTGCAGTCGTGGCTAACAAACCAAGCTTGGGTCAGAGACAGATCCCTCTCCCTTCCCCAGTCAGATGTCACAGTAGTGACAGATGCGTCACTCCTGGGATGGGACAGCCATCTGGGAGAGGCAGAGGTCAGAAGCATCTGGTCTCCGGCAGAGTCCGGGCTCCATATCAACCTTCTGAAGCTCTAGGCGATCCGTCTGGCACTGAGGGTATTCCTTCTCTCTCTAAAGGGGAAGGTGGTGGAGGTGTTCACGGACAACACCACCGCCATGACGTACTGCAGCAAACAAGGCGGGGTGGGGTCGTGGACCCTGTGACTCTTCGTCTCTTGACATAGCTGCAACATCAGGGCATGACCCTGGTGGTTCAACACTGGGCAGGTTCGCTGAACGCCAAGGCGAACGAGCTCAGCCGCTGTTGCCTGGTAGATCACGAATGGCATCTTCACTCAGAGGTGGTTCAAGGTCTCTTTCAGCAGTGGGGAGAGCCTTGGTTAGATCTATTCGCCACCAAAGAGAATGTGCAATGTCAGCATTTCTGCGCAACTGTTTTCAAGTGTCGAACTTGCTCTGTGACACTTTTTTCTGGGGGTGGAACTGCGGCCTCCTGTACGCCTTTAAGCCTGTACCACTTCTGCCCAGAGTGCTGAAGAAGATCAAGCAAGACCGGGCCCAAGTTATTCTTGTGGCCCCGGATTAGGCACGAAGAATCTGGTACCCAGAGCTCCTGAGCATAGTTGTCGATCCTCCACTCAGACTGCCTCTTTGGGATGATCTTCTGTCACAGCAGCAGGGGGGCGTTCTTCACGCGAACCGGTCAAGCTTTTACCTCTTTGCTTGGAGATTGAGCAGCGACAGTTGACAACTTTTTACCTTCCACCCGAAGTCTGTAATGTCGTCTAGGCAGCCAGGTGCCCCTCCACTAAAACGGTAAATGCCTGTCGATGGAATAAATTTGTGGCATGGTGCACAGCCAAGGCTGTCGATCCCCTTTCTGCGCGTCTTTCAGAGGTTCTTTTGTGTATAATTTCTTTGGCCTAGCAGGGCTCTGCCCTAAGCACTCTTAAAGGCTATCTTGCAGACATCTCTGCTTGCCTTCGGCTACTGGATCAGCCATCTTTGTTCAACTTCCCAATTGTAAATAGATTCTTTAAGGGCATTACTCATCTCTTTCCTCCATCTCCTTTTTTAATGCCCCAGTGGGATTTAAACCTTGTCTTAACTTATCTTATGTGGGTTCTCTTCGAGCCTCTTCACAAGTGTCCTCTCAGGCTCCTCACTCTGAAGACAGCTTTTCTTGTTGCCATCACCTCTGCTTGCAGGGTGAGTGAGCTTTAAGCTCTTTCTTCTAAGCGCCTTTCTTCTCTATGCAGCCGGACAAAGTGGTGCTTAGGAGGAGACTCTTGTTCCTTCCAAAAGTGGTTACACATCTTTTCATATTGGACAAACCATCACTACCATCCTACCTTTTTCCCACCTCCGCACCCTTCCAAGGAGGAGGAGAGACTCCACCGTCTGGACCCTAAACGTGCTCTGTCCTTCTACCTTGACCGCACTTAAGATTTCCAGGTGGATGATCAACTCTTCGTTGGCTACATAGGTGCCAAGAAAGGTTGGGCTGTTCAAAAGAGTACCATCTCTAGATGGGCTGTCCTTTGTATTACAATCTGTTACGCTTTGGCGGAAAAGGAACCTCAAGTGGGGCTCCGTGCTCATTCCACCAGAGCTACGGCTGCGACCACTGCTCTTGCATGTGGAGTTCCACTCCTTGACATCTGTCAGGCAGCCACATGGGCATCCTTGCACACGTTCACCAGACATTACTGCCTAGACATCCAATTCCGGAAGGAAAACTATTTTGCCCATTCTGTTCTCCAGGACTTCTGGTGTGAACTTGGCCCGTAGACCCGCCTCCGGGTTTGGTATTGCTGGGGTATCTATTCTAAGGTAAGGAATCTATAAATAACTGTCTCTTTCAGATGAACAAGTTACTTACCTTCGATAGTGAGGTATCTGTAAGAGACATAGTTATAGATTCCTTACCGCCCCACCCATCCTCCCTGCTCTGTGAATTGACTTCTACGGTCAGGGACTCCCTTGCAGGGCTCTAGTTTTAGCGCACAAGTGGTCAGTGTCTTGCATGGCTCTGCGCTTCTGGCATGGAAAGTCGTGTCAGAACTGAGGTCAGCACACAGGGGTGGCATCTAAATAGGCACCGCGCAGGGTTTGACTAGGAACCATAACTGGCACTGGCAAACTGCTCAGCTGGCCCCCTAGAGGTGTGGCCGAGCTGTTTACTAGGGCCGGTTTCGGCCAATTCTGTCACAGGGAGCCGATATTACCACCTCTCAGTAATAAATACGGCCCTGCAGGGGCCAAAAACCAGCCCCCATCCTCGCAGCCCACTGGAGAAATGCCCGATACCTGCTACGGCCAGTCCGGCCCTGGCACCGCAATGTCATCCCACCGAACACGATGCTGACGGCGGACACAGAGTCGACCAATGCCACCTACCGATGCACAGGGGTACTGCTAAGAAAAAAAATCTCTGGATCCAGTCTGACGCCTGGGGGTAATTCTAAGGTAAGAAATTTATAACTAACCTATATCTCTTACAGATACATAGTTACCAAAGATAAGTAACTTGTTCATCAATGTAGGTTCAGTGACTGTAGGGGTTTGATACAGATAAAATATGTCCACAGCAGAACATTAATTTTAGAACAGACGTTGAATATCTAAAGTAACTTGGCTTTCTCTGAACAGTTGTATACATATTGAATACTGTGTGCGATGAGAGTTTCCCATATATCTGTGGTTGATTGTTAATGTAAACTAGGCTACAGTGAAGCATATGATATAGGGTCAATTTTACACATAACACATGCTTGCTACACCTAAGATTTGTATCTGTGATGGCATTAACGATGCTTGATATTATTCTGAGCTATTTTGTACTTACTTTCAGACTTCTTATACCTTAGTTTATAGAGTAATGTGCACAAAAGAAGCTTGGATGATGTCATCAATGATGTCTTACATTTTGTTATAGCACTTCATGAGTGATGTAATATGTGAGGTTGTAAGCAGTGCATGGTGTGGACACAAGTAAAGGTTAGCTCTGCTAACTACAAATGCTGAATTTCTGTGTTTTTTAAGTTCTAAATGATAATGTTGTCACTGACATATTCACATAACTATAAGGTTACCTTAACCTTTGGGTTTTTTTAGAGAATTTCTAAGGATAAAAAAAAATAAAACAGATCTTTTTTATCACACCTAACTATAATGTTACTTTAACCTTTGATTTTTTTCAGTGAATTTCTAGGTATTTTTTTTAACGCAAAGTTATATTTTATTCCCATACATAAAGCCAACCCTACCACGTATGGCCTTCATCCTTGCTCGGCAGGCGGTTGACCGTAGGGCCTGCAGTAAACCTCCTACAGGCAGCCATCCTCATTCTGAACATGGCCTTCAGCCGTGCACATCAGGGGGTTGGCAACAGGGCCTTGCCTGTGGCCCATCCCGATGGTCAACCCACGTGAAGGCAGCTGACCCTTTGCTGGCAGCCGACCTCACGCTGAGCACAGCATTTCAATGCACGGAGAGTCTGGTTGGCTGCAGGGCCTGGCTTGCAGCCAGGCCCTGCGTTTAACTTTCTGCAGGCAGCCAACCTATTGCCACACCTCGTCTTTGCTCATGCATGGTTAGGGGCTGCCGCATGGCCTGTGTTCCAACCCTGCTTCCAACTCCCCACAGGCAGCAAAATCCATGCTGATCACAGGGCTTGGCTGCAGCCAGGCTTGTGGCCAAACCCCCAGCAGGATGCCAACCCCACACCGCATGCAGCCAATGATGTGTGCAGCATGAAGTTGGCATTCAAGCTCCGGGGGCTCCATCCGGGGCCAAACATTTTACAAATGGGAGGGGGGCCACTGTGGCACCCCCTCCAGCACCTTATTAGCCTCAGGAATCTAATCTCCTGGGGCCATGCTAATAAATAAGGGGGTATTCGTGTGCCTCTCCTCTCCAAGCCTGAACGCTGAGACTTAAACCTGGTTTACCAGCTCCATAGTTGCCATCTCTGGCCCTTACACCACATCCTCTCCCAAGAGGGCGCCACATTGTCTCCCTAGCCTCTGCTTTAGTTCCAGTAGGTAGTATATTTAGGACCTACTTTCATTCAGAAAAACTTTTTTGTGTGCACTCAATTCAGCTGCTGTCTGGAAAGTTGTGAGGTTGAGAAAATTGGGATCGTAAAATACATTTTCCCCATTGAATTTCCTATAGGGATAGTGAACAAGACTACAGCATGGCCCTCTGATAGGAATTACACCAAATTTTACATAAAGCTAGATTTTGGTCCAGAAAGAGTGTGTTTTGAAATGTAATGTAAATCTGTTCAGTAGTTTTTTTAGTAATTAAAATATATGTTTAGGTAGGGATGTGGAGGGTCAGTGGATCTGACAGATCTCATAGTGAGATGTGATTGGCTGCCACATTTCAACCAGGAAGTTGTGGCAGCCATCTTGGGTCTTAGGACTCAGCCTGAGTCCACCCCCATAAAAATAAAAAACACAACAGGCAGGGTAAGAATACCCTGACTTCCTAGGTCTGGTGGTGTGGCCAGGGGCCCAAAACTTTTTGGGAAAAAAAATTACCACAAAATTACTGAGGATACACTCAGAAACTTTTTTGGGCAAAGAAGCGCGATCTCTAGCGCTTGTTTTTTTGACCCCCTGGGTGGGCCAGATCCCTACGGTAGCTATAACTCGCACCCCTGGTATGCACAGTTTCCTCAACAATAATTTTATTGCACATGTAGCAGGGATATTATCAATGATGTCATAGAAAATGTCAGGACTGATGTAATATGTGAGGTCATTAGCAGTGCATAGTGAGGCGCGATTTATAGTTTATTTAGATAAGTATTACTTTAACTGTTGAATTTCTATGGTTTTTTACCATATAAAACATGAGCCTAGCTATAACATCCTTGTAACCTTTGGGTTTTTAGTGAATTTCTAGGGCTATTTAGGTATCGAAGAGATATGTTGGGTTTAATCTGTGGACTTCAGACCGCTCACAGGTATCCCGTTTGCTCGCTCCATCATCTGTCTCATATTCATTGTCACCATTTGTCCTTGACATGCATGGTGATGCCTCTTCTTGTGTTTAGCCCTCTCCCCAGAGCATGGACCAAGTACTTCTAAACATCCACGGCTCCCATTTTTACAAGCATTTAGAACATACTTTTTTTTCATCACTGTTAAATGAGCTTGTGCTTTTAACAGCTCAGTCTCCTCCCTCCTGCCCTCATAACCTGTCCACAGATCACCCCTTCCCATCACTGCTTTTCCCTTCATTGCTATCTTGTTTCCCCACCTCCTACCTCCCCTCTCTGCTTACTCCGTTGCACCTCGCGTTGCTTGCCCCATCCACAAATCAACCACTCCCCTGACCCCATCACTGTTTTAAAGCCCCATTATAGTCTGTTTCATTCTAGTGAGTGGTGGTCTTCTGCCTTTAAATATCTTGTTAGAATACAGCAGCTTGCTGATTGGATCATGTGTGCACAGCTGCAATTACTTGGCACACATGCAGTCTCTGTTTATTTTCTGTGCATGTGGGTAGTAGGTGTGTGCATATTTACACCACATGTGGTCATTCGACAAAGGTGTTTATAGCTAGAAAGTCAGACCTCAAGTGAATCAGGCATGCATTATTAAATGGTATGTCCGAGCTTCTAAAGTACCTGTGTCTTCTGCTGTAATTAAATAGCCATGTTTCTCCTGTATGAAATGAACTGTTTGTGTCTCCCTATATTGATTCTCATTTCATAGGATGGGACTTGAAGTGGGCTCTCATGTAGGTTATTTCTGCACAGGAGAACACACGCTAGCAATCTTCAATAATTCCTGATATCTTATTGTATGAACAGGATCCACAGGTACATCTGTCATGAGGGCTCAGGACAGTAGCTCCAACTGACACGGGAGCATTCCATAACTATATCAAAACATTCTGAAACAGGTAATACATAGAGTAAGAGCACAGATACAAATTTATAATGTGAGAAGTTGGCCTGATATGTGATGTTCACTATTCTAGTGGGCACCCTGTATCAGTCCAAACAACCCTTATGGTGATGGTTGTAAAGTCAACCTTATAGACCAGCTATCCTAGGGGTAGCATGGACAAAAGCAGTCTTAGGCTAAACTCAAGAGGGCATGTGAAGCCAACTGTTTTACCATATGCAATCCTTTTAATACCAAATGAAAGGACACCACACAGGTTATATATTCAAAATATATATGTATTTATTTCTAAATCAATCCCCTGTTCTCTTTATGAGCACAGAAGCACAAGCGTATAACAAGGAACTTAATATAACATACAATAAGTTGCACAATATGGATCGGCCCTGGTGGCCCGTTAAACCATACACTAAAATAGTGGTATAAGTACCATGTCACAAACAATTCTAAGGCCTAGGGCCTTGGGAATCGCTAGGGCTACACTAGACAAACAGTTGTTAGAGAGCAGGAGGCCCACGGGATGCGGATGCAATGTCTAAATGCACACGCATGCACACATAGAAGTTAATGGGTGCGTAAAAGTTACAAAGTTAAAGGTTTAGGAGTCTTCCGACTGGACTAGAAGCTAACCACTTGAAACTAGGACACTAGGAGAGTTACTCTTCACAGGATCACCGCAGTACTTGCGTTACCTCACCCACAGGAAGCGGGTGCATAGGTCCCAAAGTGTGTCAGGTTTCGTCGTGGAGTTCTATGGAGCCTTGGAGAAAAGATGCTGCAGGCGACCAGGAGAGAAGAGTCCGGTTGGATCCAAGGGTGGATCGAAGATGAAGAGTACATTAAAGCAGAGGGGACAGAGTCTGGGTCACTAGCCAGTGACCAGAAAGGAACCAGGAAGGAACCAGGCATGTTGGGGAGCAATCAGGCGATGTTGTGAAGCTTGTCTCTGCTGCCACGAGGACCAGGAGGTGTCGACGACAACCAGGAGCTGGATACAGACTGTCCCACAAAGGCTCTCGCTGTCAGCAGTGTCGGTTCTCGAATCGGCGTCAACAGGCCTTGGCAAATGCAACCCACGCAGGAATCAAAGATGGCTTCTTAATCAGACCAGCAAGATCTGATGGGCCGCTCCTTTTCAGGGGAGCAAGGGCCAGTCTGGAGCAGCCAGACAAGCATTGTAAATCAAAGGTTTCATCGTCACAGAGGTCACTAGCCAACAGGCAAGTGTCCAGACAGATGCGTCAAGCAGGAAAATGCAAAAGGGCCCCACGCAGCACTCAGTGAGTGTGGATAGGTGATCTTCGGTGCAGTTGGTGCTCGGGGCTGGGGCTTCTCAATCCCCTATGCACAACTTTGAGGGTTCCTCAGAAATTGCACGGAAAGCGTTTCGCTGGCTTTCCAAGATGGCCGGTCCCACGTCTCGCGTCGCCTCCACCGGTCTCAACTTTGCTGTGGCTGTGGATCGGGTTGAAGAAAGTCTGAAAGTCTGGGTCTTGTCAGGCTCTGTGTTCAAGCTCCGGCGGGAGCAATGACAAAGCAAACCGCTGAGCGCTTGATGGTGCCTGCTTGCACGGGGTGGTCACTCCTTGACCACAAGGGAGATCTTCAGTCTTCTACGTTGAGTAGGATGTCGAAGGTCCAGAGTTTCGTATCAGAGTTTCAGTCTGGATATATCTAAAGTCTTGGGACTCAGCTCCTACCTATATACCAAATCTAGGGGCTGGATTACCCGCTAGGTCCCTCCTATGGGTGGGACCCAGGAAGGGGGTGGTTACACCCCTTTCCCTTTGTCCAGTTTCACGCCAGAGCAGGGGGTGGAGTGCCCCAGCACAGGTTTGAACCTAGACTATGCATGGGACACCTTGTGTGCCCCAGGCAGTGTCTCCTTCCATTCAACCCTCCCTGCCCCAATACACTAAAGCCTGTCTGGGGTGGTGCTAGCACCTCCCTGTGACAGGAAACCTATTGTCCAAGTCTCCCTCGCTGGAAGGATTCCCAGCAGCAGGCGGTCAGACTTGTTTCTGTGGCAGCAGCATCCATTTTGTGATGCTGAGGCTCTGGTTAACTTTAACCGGGATTAAGGAAAGTAACATGTCTTCTCCCTCTCGAAGGATGGAATGCTACCACTGTCATCAGGACTCGCGACGGGGTTGTATTCCAAAGCGTATGACACCTTACACGGCATGTTTTGATAAAGCCAAACCAGAGTTAGCATTTAACCGCGAGGTTCATAATGCACTTAAGAGTATATGGTATGGCAATATCCTAGAACAGCTATAAGGACATGGTTCCGAAAGCTGCAGACAGGCTCAGCTCATGCTAGAGCACCATCTAACATAAAACCAAGCACTCTGCCTTCAGGATGGCTAAGGCCTGCCATAGGAGTGACTTATAGGTGTAGACATAGGTATACTATATCTAAGCAAGGGGTGATTACACAACCTTGCCCCAGATGAGTGATCAGCCAGTTGTGTCAGTTTGGATGGCCATCCAGGGGTGTTAAAAGGTATGCTGCAGCCCCTGGTAGGCCTTGGGTGCACCTATGCCCTGGGTACCTATAGTACACTGTACAGGGGCTCATACAGTGACTCAATATCCAATTAGTTATGTACCTAGTGTACATGGAGTCCATTTTACAGAGAGAGCAGATAGCCTGGGGCTCTGATTAGCAGGATTCCAGGCCAACTAAGTCGAAGCCAGCTAAACACAAGGCAAAAAATCTGGGGTAACCATAGTCAGATATCCATCCTCCTACACAACCCCCTCCCCCCCAAACGAAAGGAGATAAGGCTATCCTCGACTAGGTAAGCCTATATTGCCTGAGTGGCCATATAAGGAGGAACCTGCACTGGCATGGTTACCCCCTATCTCATGGTCCACTAAGCAATCCCTCACCCTAGGGGTATCAGAGGGTCTCCACCATAGGGAATTACTACCTGTGGTGTGTTTTGGCAAAGTAAAAGGCTGGTGTTGAGATGGAGTACTGAAGTGAGGCTCCACTAATGTAGGGCTCAACTTCCTCCAATCACTATACACCATGGGTGCCTTTCTTTCCATCACTGAGTTGCACTGTGCTCTCAGGGTCAACCTCTGGCTGCCTACAGCTGGAGGCTGGGTCCCTTTTGTTGACTTACTGGAGGGACAGGTCAGGTTTGGGGCCTTTGGGTCCCATGTTTGGCTGTGCCCAACAGTGTCCATCTGGGGGAGGTTCCTAACTAGGTGTAAGGGAGATCCATCAGGGTTTTTTGAAGTTTTCACCTTGCCAGGGCTGCTAGCTTTGGTGCCCCTAATCTGCTGATGGGGTTGTTCTATTGGACATGGGGCCCTTTGGTGTCCACTGGCCTCCTTGACCTCTGCAGCCCTGGGCTGACTGGGGCAGGGTAGAGAGGGGCAGGTTACCTGCTCCAGACTGGGTCCCACCTAGGAAGGGTCCACTGACATCAGGGGCTCTGGCAGGCTAGGCCTGACTACCTCTGTGGCAGTTTCTTCACAAGGGTTAAGATCAGTTCCCTGAGGAGGCTGATCCTTTCCTAAAGTCTGGTGGGAGGGAGACTTTTCTTCCTCCTCAATGCTCTCTGTTTGTGTGGAGTGATCCATAGTTTCAGGCTGCACAACACATGAATCTGTTTGAGTTTGGGCTGTGGCCATCACAGCCCCACCAACCTTTTCAGGAAGGAACTCAGTTTGGGTATGGGCTGTTACAATCACAGCCCTGCCAGCCTGTTCAGGGAAGGAATCTGCTTGAGATTGGGCGAGACTAGCACAGCCCTACCAACCTGTCCAGTGCATTGGGGCTGTGGCCATCACAGCCCCACTAACTTTTCCATGGAGACCTACCATTTTGGAATGGGTTTCTTGTTCTACCTCAGCCCAGGCTGAGATCTCTAAATCATTTCCCAGTAGACAATCTGCAGGCAAGTTTGTAGACACTGCCACTCTCTTGGGGCCAGTGACACCTCCCCAGCTGAGATTTACTACTGCCATGGGATGATTTGTCAGCACTCCATCAATATTGGTCACCTGGTATGTGGCTCCCGGTAAAAGTTGCCTTGAGGGGACTAGATTCTCAGTCACCACAGTGATACTAGCCCCTGTGTCTCTGTAAGCCTCAACATTCTGACCATTGATGAGGGGCTCCTGTCTGTACTTGCCCAAAGTTTTGGGACAAGCAGTGAAGTTGGCAAACCCCATGCCATTTTCACAGACAAGAGTAGCTGTTGTAGGGGACTTGGTTAGGCCAGAGTCCACATGAGTTCCAAAAGTAAACCCAGCCAAATTTTTTGGGGCACTCCCACTACCTGGGGGATTACTACTAATAGTAACAGGAGGTGTTGGAGTCTTACTTGGAGGAACATTTTCCTTATTGTTGGCCCTTGGGCAACTGCTTTCAGTCTTCCAGTGGCCAGGCTGTTTACAGACATGGCAATAAGGTTTCTTGACAGAGGAAGTGTTTTGGGACCCACACCCACCATTGGAGTTTTGGGGCCCTGTGGATGACTTGTCTTTTGATTTATCCCCACCCTTCTCTTGAGTCTTGGAATCATCTTTCTTTTGGTCACCACCCTGATTCTTAGGCCTAATCCTGGTTCTGACCCATTTGTCTGCCCTCTTACCCAATTCTTGTGGAGAGGTCAGATCTGAGTCCACCAGGTGCTGGTGTAAAAGCTGGTTTTGACAATTACTTAGGATCTGCTCCCTCATAATCAAATTATACAATCCTTGATAGTCATGTACTTTGCTGTCCAGTAACCAACCTCCCAGAGCCTTAGTAGCACAATCTACAAAATCAGTCCAGTCCTGAGTCTGAGCCTTTTGGGTATCTCTGAACAACAACCTGTATTGCTCAGTGGTTAGGCCAAACCCATCAATTAGGGTACTCATCAGGACAGTGTAGTTTTTAGCATCCTCATGTCTAACTGTGAGGAGCTTGTCTCTTCCTTTTTCTGAAAAGGAAAGCCATAAGATTGCTGCCCACTGACTTTGGGGGACCTGCTGTACCATGCAGGCCCTCTCCAAAGCAGTTATCCACTTGTGGATGTCATCCCCATCTTTGTAGGGGGGCACAATCTTGCTCAGGTTTCTAGAATCATAGGACCTGTCTTTATCCTTAGAGATATTGCTGCCACTAGTGGAATCTAATCCACTTAACTTTTGCTCCCTTGCTAAAGCAAGTTTAGCTTGGGCCAGGGCTGTTTCCTCCTTTTCTATCTGAAGTTGGACAGCTCTCATCCTAGCCTTATGTTCCCTTCTCTGAGGGGAAGTCATTCCCCTTTGAGAAGCCCTTGAGGCATTAGAGAGCAGAGACTCCCTGGAAGGAGATCTTTCCCTTCTATTGCCTGCATTAAGTCTACTGTTAGGCCTGGGAAGGTGCAACCCTTCTCCATTCCCAAGTAAGCTTAGGTTAGCCTGGCTAAGCCTCCTGACTTGGACCTGGCTATCTCCTCCATCTTCTGAATCTTCCTCTTCTTTATCCTCATCTGCCTCTGGGACTAGGGAGTCATCTTCTGTGGAGGGTACTCCTTCACCTTTATTATCTAGGGGACCTGGTTTAGAGGCCTTCTCAAGATCAGCTGCTTCTAGGAGCTCTATCAGGTGCTGGATGGTAGGGTTGGAACCCTGTTTCAACCTCCTTGAGGTACACAATGACCTCATCTCTCGGAAGTTGAGCATATCATATCTGGAGGGTGCCCTGGGAAGGTCACTTACCACAGGTAGAGAACTGGAGGGTTCACCTGTGCCAGACATGTCTAGTGAGGTGTGGTGTGTGCACCTACCTACACTGAGTGTTTACCTACTAGAACCTCTCTAGGAGTTGTAGTCAGGGTGTGCTAGGCCCTTTGGTCTACAACAACTAAGTTCAGTAGAACTTATGTATTTTAAGCTTTGTTATATGTACCTATGGTACCTAATGTGATCTTTCATATGATATCTCAAAGATTACAATTGGTAAAACAACAGCAAGCTCAAATCCCAACCGCTGCACACCAATGTGAGAAGTTGGCCTGATATGTGATGTCCACTATTCTAGTGGGCACCCTGTATCAGTCCAAACAACCCTTATGGTGATGGTTGTAAAGTCAACCTTATAGACCAGCTATCCTAGGGGTAGCATGGACAAAAGCAGTCTTAGGCTAAACTCAAGAGGGCATGTGAAGCCAGCTGTTTTACCATATGTAATCCTTCTAATACCAAATGAAAGGACACCACACAGGTTATATATTCAAAATATATATGTATTTATTTCTAAATCTATCCCCTGTACTCTTTATGAGCACAGAAGCACAAGCGTATAACAAGGAACTTAATATTCAATAACAACAAAAGAGTGAAGACAGTGTGGCACCTCAAATTTTAACGTAAGTCCAAAAAACAGTGACAGAACGTGGAACCTGATGAGAAAAACACAAAAGTTAATAGTAAAAAGAACCCTCACTCACCACCTAGTGGTGACATGCTTCATCATTGGGTTCCCACTGGAAGGACTGAGTGTCCTCCCAGTGTGCTTCAACACCTGGATTACAGCGGAGCTGGTTCTTTTGTGTGTTGATGCGGTGAAAACCCAATTGTGCTAAGTGGGTGTAAGAAGGATTAAAAATGCATGGTTGTGACTGCCAACTACTTTATTAATAGTCCAACCTGCAATGATAAAAACAAGTGATGTTTGGACTAGAAAAAGAGGTTTCTTTATTTGGAAACCTTAAGTCCTAAATAAATTTGGTCAACATGTTTCAGCTTTCAGAGCTGATCGCTCAGCATTCGTCAGGACCAGATATGTAATCCTCCGGTGGTATGCACGCTCTAAGGTGCACCCAACCGTGAGGATATGTATGTGTGAAAAAAATAATGTGTTACTCACGGATTTGTCCGTGTGGGAACCCTCAGTAATTTACTGGGACCTCAAACTAATTATGCTTGATTTCCGCGTAACATGGGCGGACACGGCAGAGGTTATCTTCACGTCGTGCCAGTTCCTAGCAGACGGCTCCCCTCAGGTAACCTAACCTTTCCCGTCCGTGACACTGGGAGGACACTCGGTCCTTCCAGTGGGAACCCAATGATGAAGCATGTCACCACTAGGTGGTGAGTGAGGGTTCTTTTTACTATTAACTTTTGTGTTTTTCTCATCAGGTTCCACGTTCTGTCACTGTTTTTGGACTTACGTTAAAATTTGAGGTGCCACACTGTCTTCACTCTTTTGTTGTTATTGAATATTGATGCTAGGGGTATAAGAGTGAGTATTCACGCCCTGTCTCTCTCGTTGTTTGAAATAAGGAACTTAATATAACATACAATAAGTTGCACAATATGGATAGGCCCTGGTGGCCCGTTAAACCATATACTAAAATAGTGGTATAAGTACCACGTCACGAACAATGGTAAGGCCTAGGGCCTTGGGAATGGCTGGGGCTACACTGGACTAACAGTTGTAAGAGAGAAGGAGGCCCACAGGATGCGGGTGCAGTGTCTAAATGCACATGCGTGCACACATAGAAGTCAATGGGTGCGTAAAAGTTACAAAGGTAAAGGTTGAGGAGTCTTCCGACTGGACTAGAAGCTAACCACTTGAAACTAGGACACTAGGAGAGTTAATCTTCACAGGAGCACCGCAGTACTTGCATTACCTCACCCACAGGAAGCGGGTGCATAGGTCCCAAAGTGTGTCGGGTTTCGTCGTGGAGTTCTATGGAGCCTTGGAGAAAAGATGCTGCAGGCGACCAGGAGAGAAGAGTCCGGTTGGATCCAAGGGTGGATCTAAGATGAAGAGTACCTGAAAGCAGAGGGGACAGAGTCTGGGTCACTAGCCAGTGACCAGGAAGGAACCAGGAAGGAACCAGGCGATGTCAGGAGCAATCAGGTGATGTTGTGAAGCTTGTCTCTGCTGCCACGTAGACCAGGAGGTGTCGACGACAACCAGGAGCTGGATACAGACTGTCCCATAAAGGCTCTCGCTGTCGGCAGTGTCGGTTCTCAAATCGGAGTCAACAGGCCTTGACAAATGCAACCCAGGCAGGAATAAAAGACGGCTTCTTAATCAGACCAGCAAGGTCTGATGGGCCACTCCTTTTCAGGGGAGTGAGGGCCAGTCTGGAGCAACCATACCAGCATTGTAAATCAAAGGTTTCGTCGTCACAGAGGTCACTAGCCAACGGGCAAGTGACCGGACAGACGCGTCTCGCAGGAAAATGCAAAAGGGCCCCACGCAGCACTCGGTGAGTGTGGAGAGGTGATCTTCGGTGCAGTTGGTGCTCGGGGATAGGGCTTCTCAATCCCAAATGCACAACTTCAAGGGTGCCTCAGAAGTTGCACGGAAAGCGTTTTGCTGGCTTTCCAAGATGGCCGGTCCCATGTCTCGTGTCACCTCCACGGGTCTCAGCTTTGCTGTGGCTGTGGATCGGGTCGAAGGAAGTCTGGAAGTCTGGGTCTTGTCAGGATCTGTGTTCAAGCTCCGGCGGGAGCAACGACAAAGCAAAACGTTGAGCGCTTGGTGGTGCCTGCTTGCACAGGGTGGTCACTCCTTGACCACAAGGGAGATTCTTCAGTCTTCTACGTCGAGTAGGTTATCGAAGGTCCAGAGTTTCGTATCAGAGTTTCAGTCAGGATATATCTAAAGTCTTGGGACTCAGCTCCTACCTATATACCAAATTTAGGGGCTGGATTACCTGCTAGGTCCCTCCTATGTGTGGGACCCAGGAAGGGGGTGGTTACACCTCTTTCCCTTTGTCCAGTTTCACGCCAGAGCTGGGGCTGGAGTGCCCTAGCACAGTTTTGAACCTAGACTATGCATGGGACACCTTGTGTGCACCAGGCAGTGTCTCCTTTCATTCAACCCTCCCTGTCCCAATACACTATAGCCTTTCCCTTTGTCCAGTTTTGCGCCAGAGCTGGGGCTGGAGTGCCCCAGCACCGGTTTGAACTGGACTATGCATGGGACACCTTGTGTGCCCCAGGCTATGTCTCCTTTCATTCAGCCCTCCCTGCCCCAATACACTATAGCCTGTCTGGGGTGGTGCTAGCACCTCCCTGTGACAGGAAACCTATTGTCCAAGCCTCCCTCACTGGAAGGACTCCCAGCAGCAGGAGGTCAGACTTGTTTCTGTGGCAGCAGCATCCATTTTGTGATGCTGAGGCTCTGGTTACCTTTAACCGTGATTAAGGAAAGTAACATGTCTTCTCCCTCTAGAAGGGTGGAATGCTACCCCCGTCGCCAGGACTGATGTGGGGGTAGTATTCCAAAGTGTATGACACCTTACACAACATGTTTTGATAAAGCCAAACCAGAGTTAGCATTTAACCGCGAGGTTCATAATGCACTTAAGAGTATATGGTATGGCAATCTCCTAGAACAGCTATAAGGACATGTTCCGAAAGCTGCAGAGAGGCACAGCTCATGCTAGAGCACAATCTCACATAAAACCAAGCACTCTGCCTTCAGGATTGTTAAGGCCTGCCATAGGAGTGACTTATAGGTGTATATGTGTCTAGATATAAGATTGGAAATAGGTATACCATATCTAAGCAAGGGGTGATTACATGACCTTGCCCCAGCTGAGTGATCAGCCAGTTGTGTCAGTTTGTATGGCCAGCCAGGGGTGTTAAAAGATATGCTGCAGCCCCTGGTGGGCCTTGGGTGCACCTATGCCATGGGTACCTATAGTACACTGTACAGGGGCTCATAAGGTGGCTCAGTATCCAATTAGTTATGTACCTAGGGTACATGGAGTCCATTTTACTGAGAGAGCAGATAGCCTAGGGCCCTGATTAGCAGGATCCCAGGCCAACTAAGTTGAAAACCAGCTAAACACAAGGAAAAAAATCTGCGGTAACCATAGTCAGATATCCATCCTCCTACACGTAATTGAGGAGCATTAACAAATAAAGCACGGACACCACATATCTTCCCCTTTAACGACAAGAAGAGAAAATGTTCCTTTTGAAGATATCTATTGGGAATTTTCTTGTCTCTAAAGCTCTTTCTCATAGCCCGATGATTTTGCATACTCTTATCAGCAGAACCATGAAATGTTTTGGTCTTAGCCAAGCGACCCATATGCCACCATTGACCATTATCGAGCTTGACAGCATTACCTCTAATACTGACAATACAAGCAGGGTCTCTAAATTTTGATTTACCTTTTTGTAACAATAAGGGATCTTCAACACATACCCAGTCACCGATGGCAAAATTAACTTCTTTTTTGAGCACAGGAAATGCGAGTTTTCTACATCTACGAACACTAGCTTCATCACTTACATTTTTAGCTTTGACGGAGTCTTTTGTCACGTTACAGTCTACCCTTGCTTTTATTGCACTTTGAAAACATTCCACTAAAGCTCTGTTGTTTAATACCCATTTTTGTTTAGAAATCTTGCAGAAGTTGTGAAGTAAATTAGACTCCATTATCAGTAAGTAACTCTTCCGGGGAACCCTCTCTGCTAAATACATCCTGACGAAAGCGGACCACAGATTTGGTATTGGGTTCAGACACACCTCTGACCTCCACCCATCTGGATAGATGAGCAATTAAAACTATGAAATACTTCATACAATTGGGGAGTACATGAAATGGTCCTAAAAAGTCAACAGCAATCCTTTACCATACCTTGCTGGGAGATACAGTGGGTTTGAGAGGAACAGAAGAAGTGGACAAATGTTTGTCACTGTATACACACTGGGTGCAACAGTTAACTAGAGCTTCCACCTCACGATTAACAGAAGAACACCAAAAGTCGTTACGAATCCTGCGCTTGGTGGCAGTCATTCCTAGATGACCTGAATGCGCAGTTTCTAGAATTCTTTTCCTGAAACAAGAAGGAGGAACTAGTTTGCCATCTCTAACTAAAAGTTTACTCTTGAAGGATAATTCATTGGCAATCTTACAAAAAGGTTGTAAATCAGGATGGATGGATTTTTCCTTAGGCCAACCATCTACAACAAAACCCATGATTTGTTTAAGCAGCGAATCATTTTCTAAATCTTTACTGCATATTTCTATGTCTGCACAAATTACATTATCATCAATGGCAGCAATAATGCATTCTTCAATTTCTTCTTCTGTTTCATTAGAAATGTCCTCCCGAAAGGGAAGTCTGGACAAGAAGTCAGCTTTAATATTCTTGCCAACAGCTATATATTGTATAGTGAAATTGAATTCCAACAACTTGGTGGCAAACCTAGCTAACCTGGCAGTGGCTTTCTTAATTGTAATACCAGACAAGATTTCTACCAATGGTTTGGGATCCGCCCTAAGATGAAATATTCTCCCCCACAGAGAAGGCTTGAATTTTTCAACTCCCCACACACATGCAAGCATTTCTTTCTCAATAACTGAGTACCTCAGTTCTACTCCCTTCATTCTTCTTGAGGCAAATCCAATGGTAACCTCCTTGTTGCCCATCATTTGTAACAAAACAGCACCCATGCCATATGAACTGGCATCAACAGTCATGTATGTGTTACAACCTTCCACATATGCCTGAACAGTAGGAGCAGAGAGTATGCTCTCCTTGATGCATTGAAAATGATCTTGACAAGTGGCTGTCCATATAAAGTCAGAGCCTTTCCTTAATAAACTTCTGAAGGATTCAGTGAGACCTGCAAAATTTTTGATTTTGGAATAGATTTTGCAAAGCCCAATGAAAGATCGAAGTTGTTCTTTGTCTGTGGGATGTGGAACATTGATGATGCCATCAACAATGCTTGGCTTGGGTTTGACACAATCTTTGGATAGAATATGCCCTACATATTCCATTTCACTGACCTCAAAAATACATGTGTCTTCCCTGACAATAACATGTTTTTTTGTAAGATGGTAAGGGCTTGTTCAAGTACCACATTGTGTTTTTCATTTGATACAGTATTGACTAAAATATCGTCTTGAAACACAACTACATTGGTGTGCAACTAAACATATTGTTCATCACTCTTTGAAATAACGATGCGGCCAACGCCAGTCCAAATGGCATTCTACGAAATTGGAATGTACCATCAGGTGTAACAAATGCTGTTAGATGTCTAGAAGATCCATCCAGTTCTATCTGATGGTACGCAGCTCATAAATCCAACTTCGAAAACCATCTAGACTGGCCGACGGCGGTGATGAGATCCTCATTGCGAGGCAGAGGAACATTTTCCACCCAAATCGCGTTGTTAATGGCACGTAAGTCACACATAAGCACAACTCGCCATTCTTCTTCTTGGCAAGAACAATGGGAGATGAAACGCCTAGGCTGTATTGGGATATATTTGATCACCAATTGAACTGGCTTTATTTGATCGTCATTTATTGTCAAGCATCTTTGAAAGATAATATTTCAAGTGGAAACAGAAAAATAAAAAACGAAAAGAAGAAGCAACCCTGCTGTAAAGATTTTCTTTTACTGTTGAATGAACTATGTCTACACATGACTTTTGAAAGACTTTATTTTGAACACAAGATACTCCTTGGTGTTGTATATAACAATGGGAGAAAGCCAAAGTGTGGCGTCTACTTTTTCTATGATGCATTGTCTTGCATATATTTTAACATACGAGTTAATTCACTCCTTACACTGTGAGGCACTTTGCGTAGCCTATGCTTCACTTGATTTACACCTTCTTTAACTTTGATAGTGTGGGAAAATCTTTTATCAAACCAATTCTATCCGAAAATACATCTTTAAAAATGTCTTTCCAGGAAGAATGGTCAGTGGAAGAATGGTCAGAGACAGAACTGGTAAGGGAAACAGGGTGTTTGAGGCCAGGTCTGATGATCATGCTGAACTCAGCTTGATGCCACCAACCTAAAACATTAATGCCATTAAAGGTAACATAACTTTTTCCTTGAATAGTTTTCGTTTCAAACGTGATGTTGCCACAAAAGCACCCTGCTAAATCAATTTCACCACAGGACTGTATTTCTTAACATTTCTCCAGTCGGGACGTTTTCTTACTTTTTCCACATTCAACTGTTTCCACGTGGCATTGTTGCTTAACTTGAATTCTCCTTAAAGGAGCCAGACTTAGTCTTGATGTCATCAAGGTCTGCCTGCCCCTCAGTGTCCACGGTAAAAGTAGTACTTGTAATGTAGTTGCCGATGCAATGTATTTCCTTGTGTCCACTACTATAAACCAGCTTAACACTGTGATTCTTTCAGTTTTTTTTGCAGTATTATACAGCACCAACATCAACCGACGTCAGTGGAGCGCTTTACATACGCGCCATTTACTTTTGTTCATACAGTTTTTTATAGCACCCACACCACCCAAAGGTATTGGAGCGCTTTACATTAGCACAAGTTCCTTTACACATGAGCACATTTATTTTTGTAGGCACAGGGTGATTAAGTGGTTTGCCCAGAATCAAGGATGTGAAGTCGACATCAAAACTCAAACCCAGATTCCCAGCTTCATAGTCGGCTTTGGCCTCAGTTCCACATTTTGTGATTACGGCCAAATTTTAATCTAACTGTGGCATCCCGCATTTTCTGTTGGTTGCCCGTTCACCTCCCACCCATCGCTGCTTGTCCTGTTGCAAGATCCCCTCCTCCCCGACTCATTTATCACGTAATTTGTGTGCAGTTTTATGTAGCGCCAACACCACCCAAAGGTATTGGAGCACTTTACATAAGCACCAGTTACATATTTTCGTGCAGTTTTATCTAGCCCTAACACCATATGAGGGTATTGGAGTGCTTTACATGAGCACCAGTTACATTACACATGAACACATTCCTTTTTGTAGGCGCAGCAAGATTAAATGATATTACCCCAAAACAGGGATGTTAAGTGGATGCCAAAATGGCTCTATTCAGAACTCCCGCTCATCACACTGCTTCCTCATAGAGCAATCTATCAGAGCTACTTTTAAGCAGCAACTTCGCATTCAAACTACCTTTCCCTTACCCAGGGCTCACATTTTGCCTGTCAGTAAATTTAGGTCCAGCGAAGAGGGTGAGCAAGACATAAAAATCATGAGATCTTTCTTTCCCAACTATGATTTTCATAGGACTCAGGACTTAGCTCGAGTCCCAAATTGGCTGCTAACACTTTCTGGTTGAAGTGTTAGCAGCCAATCAGATCTCATCATGAGATTTGTGCTTAACCTCCAGCAGATATCTATTTTTTTTTTTTACTAACTCCAAAATTACTGAATGGATTTATAACAAATTACAACAAAAAGGGCTCTTTCTGGACCAAGAGCTGGCTTTCTGCCAAATTTAGTGTAATTCAGTCCAGAGGTTGTGATATACAAATTTGTATATCGATAGGCGCCCCAATGGCAAATCCAACAGATCTCATGTTTCAACCAGGAATGGTTGGCAGCCATTTTGGGACTCAGACTCAGCCAAGTCCCAAACAAAAAGGTAAAAAAGGTGAAGAGGGCAGGGTAGGAATACCCTGATCACTAGGGCTGGGGCTGGGGATCCCCGAGGACTCACCTGGGCCAAAAAGTATTTTTTTTTATTTTGCGGAGAAATCACAGCAGATTTACAAAGTCAGATGATTTTTTTTTTAAACAAGCACTTGTTTGTATTTCATCTCCAAGGTTGACCAGGTCCCAAGGGCATATTTAAATATATATTATTAAGAGAGGGGCCCATGCTGCCCCTCCCCATAGCCTATATGGGCCCCGGGGACTGCCACCTCCCCGGGCATGGCTAATGTGAGGGGGGCCATGCAGCTCCCCTATGAAGGCCTTTTATGGCCCTGGGGACTGCCATCTCCCCAGGGCAAGACTGATTGAACATAAAGAGTGAGGGGGCCACTTGGTCACCCTCCCAGGCCATTACGGCCCAAGGGACCACCACCCCCACGGGGTTTGGCCATATTTTGAAAGGGGAGGGGGGGTCACATGCCCTCCCCAGGCTGTTTTCGATCCTGGGGAGCACCACCTCCACGGGAAAGGCCCTAAAATACCAAAAGAGGTGGGCACGCGACTGTCCTCCGGGAGCCATTAATTGCCCTGGGGACCGCCACCCCATGGCCGACTTCCTATGTCTTGGGGTGCCAACCCCCCTGAACCCAGCTGTTTGCTCATGCTTAGTGGGAGCTTTGACAGCTCCCGCTAAGTGAGAACAAACAGTAAGTCCACTCCCAGCGGGTGGGAGAAGGAAAACTGCCCCCTGAGCAGGAAAATAAATTAAAGGATTGCTCCCACCGGCAGGGAGCAGCAATTTTTGCTTCTCCCTGTTTGTGGGAACAATGCCGAGGCTCGCTGGAGGTGGGGAGCTTGCGGGGACTGTGGGGGCATTAAGGCACAGGGTGCCATGGATGGGGTCCAGGGCACCAGTATCAAGAGGCCTGGCCCTGAAGGTTTATTTATTTATTTATTTATAAACAGTTTTCTATAGCGCGAACTAGACCCTTGGGTATCAGAGCGCTTAACATCACGTGGCATAGGACAAAACATCAATGTAGTTAGATAATAAAAGAAGAAAAGGTACAGGACTGCTACAAAATTCCAAGACATGAATAATACTGTTTTGAGGTAGTAGTTGAAAGATTTCTCTCCTCTCCTGGATTGTCTCTTGCCTTCCGTCCAGTGTTCTCTTATCGTGTGTAATTTTCTGTAAATATCCCGCTTTGTTATCTAATATATCCCCACTGTCTGGTTACAAATGGCAATTTGCCTACCTATGGGAGGAATTTGCTCATGAGAAAGATCTTAGTTTCTTTCTTAAATGATGCAGTGTTCGAAATGTTTCTGATATTCGCAGGGAGAGCATTCCAGATTCTAGGGGCTGCACCAGAGAACGTTCTCTCATAGGTTTTTTTCTTCCTGAAAATAGGTGGTCTCAGCAGCAAAAAATTGGCACTCCGGGCAGGTCTGTTTCTTCCTGATATTTCTATTTTCTTTGCAAGATATTTGGGTGTGTTTTGATTAATCGCTTTATGGGTGATACATGCCAATTTTAGCTGTATTCTAGCTTAGTAGGGTAGCCAGTTTAGATCTTTCAAGTGAGGGGATATGTGGTCAAATTTCCTCGTCCCTGTGATAAGTCTTGCCGCTGCATTGAGGCATGCTTTTAGAGGAGCTATGGAAATTTTTGGGAGACCTGCTAGTGTTGTGCACCCATATTCAATTCGTGAGATAACCAGAGATTGCACAGCTAGTTTTAGGTCATTCTCCGATAGAAATGACTTCATTTTTCGTAAGTAGTTCAGGTGGAAGGGTGCATTTTTTGCCATTACCTTAATGTGGTTTTTCATATCAAGGTGTTCATCCAATGTGATTCCAAGAGACTTCGCTGACTCAATTAGAGTCGGGGTGCAGTTTAGTGCTGTGATCATTTTGGACCATTCCTTCGCTACTGCTTGTTTCTTTTGTGGTGCGATGAGTAGGAATTCAGTTTTATTTGCGTTTAGCTTGAGATGATTGCTAGTTAGCCAATTTTACGTCATTTTGAGGACCTCATTCATGATGGGTGTGTCTTCCATTGATGCAATCTTGATGTAAAGTTGTGTGTCGTCTGCGTACATATGGTAAGATATTTTAGAATTTCGCAGGATTTCTGTGAGGGGTTCGATATATAGATTAAACAATGACGGAGATAGAGTTGATCCTTGGGGTACTCCAATTGAGTTAGGGCAAGAAGGAGAAAGAGATTGATTTACTAGGAATTTCTGAGTTCTATTCTGTAAGAATGATTTGAACCAATCCAATACAGTGCCGGAAATTCCCATCCTGTCGTGCAGTCTGTTTAGAAGTATTTCATGGTTGACTGTATCAAACGCTGATGACAAGTCTAGGAGGATGAGTAGACAAGCTTGGTTGTGATCTAAAGCTTGAAGTGCATCATCGACTATGTGGAGGTTTGCTGTTTCCGTGCTGTGGCCAGCTCTGAATCCCGATTGGCAATCATCCAGTAGAGAAAAGTTGTCGATATGTCGGCTTAACTGATTTTGTACACATCTCTCTATTAATTTGGCAAGAAGAGGGATATTGGTCACTGGGCGGTAGTTGCTTAGATCTGCCGGGTCTGCTGTGGGTTTTTTGAGGATCGGGACTACTTGACCTGTCTTGAGGCATTCTGGGAGGACCCCCTGTGAGAGTGAGGTGTTTATAATTTCCGTCCATATTGGAATCATAATATGGCTGATTTTTTCCAGACATTTTGATGGTAGAGGGTCGTTAAAGTGATTGTTAGGTTTAGTAGCCACGAGCGTTTTAGTGATCTCAATCTGGTCTAAAAGTTTGAAAGTGTCCCAGTGTGCCTTGTTTTAAGTCGCATTGTTCGCATAGTTTGTTGCAGATTGTGATGTAGGAGTGTTGTCGCTGGGGTTATCTGCAGCGATCCGGAGTTCTTTTTCCAGATCGTTGGCTTTGTTATAGAAAAAGGTCGAGAATTCATCGCAACTTGGTTGTGTTTTGGTAACTTCTTGGGCCGATTTTGCCAGCTTATTTGATTGTAATTTTATAATGTCAAACAGTTTCCGTGGTCTGTTTTTGGCGTTGTCCAGTTCAGATCTGATAAATTCCTTTTTCGAGTTGATGATCTTTTTGTTATATTCCTTTCTGATCTTTCTGAGGGATTTCAGCTCAGGGGATGACGGGTGTTGTCTCCATTTTCTTTCTGCACGTCTCAATTTTCGCCTATCTTCATTCAATATTCCATTAAACCAAGGGTTTTTAATCTTTTCCGTGACTCTTTTTAATTTGAGTGGTAAGGTGGAGTTGACTATTTGCGATATTGTGGTCGTGTAATGGTTCGTTAGATCCGTCACATTCTGCGTGTTGTCTGGTAGGATTAGATCTCTTTTGCAGCTTTCCAATAGAAGATCTATATTCGAGTCTCTGGTTTCTCGTATCCATCTCTTCCTTTTGCTCGATTGAGTGGTTTTTATCTTCTCCTGTGATGATGTTAGGAAGGTTATGGCATGGTGATCTGGCCAGTCGCATGGTTCTATTGAGAGGATTGATATGATGTTAATCTTAGAGATGATCCAGTCTAATGTTGCTCCTTTCTCGTGAGTAGGTTGTAGACAGGCTTGTGATAAATTTAGCTCAGTCAAAAAGTCTTTAAAGGCGTTGACCTGTTTGTCGTTGTTGTCATCCCAGTGAAGATTGAAATTACCTAGAAATATATTATTACTGTCATTGATGGAGGTGGCAGTGATGATCTCCATTAGTTGGTCAATGAAGTTCATATTATTTCCCGGAGGGTGATATAATGCTTGTAGGTTGCAAATCTGTTTGTTATCTGATCTTATGTGGAGCCCAAGGTATTCGCATGATTCTAGAGGGTCTGATTGAAAATGGCCAATTTCTAAGTTTGATCTGTGGATACAGGCAATACCACCTCCTGACTTTTTTAGTCTGTCAAGTCTCATTATGTTATAGTGCAGGGGCACCAACAAGTCTAAGACTGGGGATGAGGATTCAGACAGCCATGTTTCAGTAAGGATTGTTACATCTATTTCCTGATTGATAATGAAATCAGCTATGTCCGAAGCATGTTTCGTTGCCGATCTGCAGTTGAGCAATAGGCATTTTAATGATTTCTCTGTTCTATCTGTGATCTTGTAAGACGTGTCGGTGGTTAGTTGGATTTGTTGTAGGTTGTTGAGATTGGGTTTCCTTCCATTTCTCGTGGATGTTCTGTTTGCGTCTATCGATACTCTTTTGATTTCCTGAACTCTGGTGGGGTCCGGTTGCTCGTACACCCTGAGTATTGCTAGTATCTCTACTTCCGACAAAGCGTTTTGAATCCTATTTGGTCTGTTTTGTCTGTCTGACAATGACATCACTCTCTTCTTGTTTTTGTCTTGGGTTGTATTTAATAGCTGTTTGATGTGTTCTACTTCCGTGTGAGTGTTTTCTGTAGTATTGCGTAGTCTTTCTATACCTTTCAAGGTGTTTGATACTTCCTGCAACATGATACTGATTTGTGTTTGAATCTCGAGATTTTTTTCATGACCTTAGTTGACGTAATGTGATTATTCCTTCATATGATTCGATCTTCCCATTTTCTGTTCTTGCGTTTCCGTTCAGACCCCTGTCCCATTTTCTTCTTATTTCTCTCCTTTGGTCGGTATTCTCCTCGGACCTTAATTGCTGGGTTGGCTGTTCTGTCACGGCTTGGCGATCCACTGTTGTTGAGGTTGTTTGTATTTCGCGTTCTCTCTTCTTCGTTCCTGGTCAACATACTTTCTGTTCCGCATAAGGCTCCTGGATGAATGTCCTGTTCCCGGAGGTCTCTAGATGTAGTGCTGATTTGTTCAGGTTCCTGTTGGTCTCTGGTTAGGGTACTAATTGTGGAGATAGCGTCGGATGAGGTTGTGTTGTCTTCTGACGGACTCTGGAATTGTAAAGACCTATTGATTCTTGATTGCGTGACTTGACCAGGTTCCTTGCGGACCCTAGATGTGGTGTTTATTATATTGGTGTGGTTGGGTGTGACAAGGTTGTCTTCTGTGTTTCTCCGGTGTGTTAGTGGCTTCGTAATTTCTATGTTTCTTTTTAAGGATGCGAAAAAGTTGTCGAATTTTTCCAGGTCGTTGTTAGATGCTTGGATCATCACTATCCCAGTCTTGAAGATAGTGATGCAGAGGTCCGCTCTCAGGTTGGGCGATGCTTTTATCATATATTTTGTACCATGAGGGATGTTAGTTGTGGATTTTATATAGAGCAACGTTGTAAAGGCATTGCGCCATTTCGCCCTTTTTCTGGTGAAGAATATCAAATCTTTCATGATGACTCACGAAATTCCAGTCCCCGGGACTGGAATTGGCCCAGGAAGGGGGAGGCACAGCCCCCTTGCCCATGTATGTATGCTAGAGCTATTGGAGTGTAATCTAGTGACTGTGACCAGAAGGTACTTTCTTGGCCTCTCCTGGCGAGAGCAGAGTCCATGGTTCTCCCTTTAATCTATTACGAGTATGCAAATATGCAAAATCACCTGATAGCCTCCCCTGTTTGACCCAGCCCCTTCCACCTTAGTAGTATGCAAAGGTCTTCCCGCCTTTTACCAGCATGATGGGCAGCTCACCAAAAAGTTCCCAGGGCGTTTCCCACCAATTTTGGTGATTCCTTCTTGATGCTGAAAAATATGAGAACATCTCCACCAAACAAAAAAGCACTTACTTTATATAGTTATATAGCTTGGGCAACGCGGTTGGGCTGCGGTGTTCTTTTGTCCCTAGCTAACTTCACCAATTCTCACTGCTCCTCATGGTTTAGGTTTTGCCACACCTTTCTGGGTGTAGAAAACAAAAGATAATCTTTTATTGAATTGAAAATTGCATACCCTTGAGTGGCACTTTCTTTAGTTACAACATCTCAGTCAATTATCTCACAGGTATCCCTCTTATTAGCGTCCTTCAGTCTGGTATGTCTCGGCGCCTTATTTATAAGATCCTCTTTATTATAATCGTAAAGGATTAGTATCCTTACGAGAGATTATATAGACTTTCAATGCGCTCTGCAAAAACCTTGATGATTTTAAATGTCAACCAGCTTTTTGATGAATCTACATCAAAAGTTTCTGGCAGTTAGAAAATTACACTAAATAGAAGTATTTCAGGCATCATACAGCTCTGATTGGGGCACAGTTAAAAAGAAGAGTCAAAACTTTTTTATTTACTAAGAACTTGGCCACCATTTTATGAATCTGCATGGAATTTGGCAGCAATATAGCACATTTAGCCTACTGTTAGTATTTTTAATTTATTGCATATTAATCAAGAGGGCAGTTAAAAATAGGGGTAAAACTGTTCCTTTGCTAATAATATTGATACTGTGTGACAGATCTGTAGAAACTTTGGTAGAATCTTGGAAGATTGTGTTTTCTAATGGCAGGCCATGTTTTGTGCCAATCCATCAAAAGGGCATGCTTAAGGAGCAAGAGGTGACATTTTTAGTACTGTTTGATAAACTCTATAACAAATGAGGCAGGCTGTTACACCAGTGCAGATAGTTCAGGTTTCATGCACCTACATTGATGGGGGGAGGCAAAATATTTTTCATTAATAATTGTGGCAGTGTTTCATAAATGTGCACAAAACTGGGAGAGAGCGTGTTTTGCCCACTCTTGGGATTCTCAATTCATGAGGATCAACTGGCGGCTGTCTGATCTAAAATCTAAAGGGGGGGGGGTCAAAGAAGTGTTGGTTTTCTTATAAATTCAGCACAATTTGATACCTTTTCACACAATTTGCCAGACCTTTAGCATGTTTTTCTGTCTGTTGTTTATATAATTTTGTGAACATTTATCAAGGACGTGGCAAGGATAAATTGTGGCAACAACAGATTCGTTCACAAACAACTTTGACGCTGTTTGATGACAGTGTGTGAAATTTGGCAGACATCAAATTAAGCAGAGAGAATGGCCAGCTAAGTCGTGGAACCATACCCCACTCTGCACGGCTGCAGGGGTTGCCATTGTACCTGGATAAAATCTACGCACAACACAGAATGTGTATATGGTGAGTGAATGCAGTTTCATCATATTCAAAAACAAGAAATTCACTGAAAAAAACAGTTAGAGGTTAGTTATTGTTCAGTGAACACAAAACTAGAAAAAAAAACATGAAATTCACCTGTTATTGTATGTATCCTTCAAGCCGGCACCAAAAAATGGGGTTCCCAAAACTGACATTTTCCATTTTAACTCCTTTAGGATACTTGTTCCTTGATACCGAAAACATTTCTAAAATGAATTACACCACACTATACATGAAAGTAGAATTTTATTCATGGAAGTGCCTGCGCTTGGTTTGATGAAAAATCATTTTGTGATTTTCAAGGTGTTAGACCTGTCAGCCCTAGGGTGGTCTTTCCCTGTTTTTTTTTTTCCTTTGCCTTGTTTTTTCCACCCTCTTTTTCGTTGGACCTAGGTCTCCGGGCGCCTTACCATTGCTAATCAGTGCTAAGGTACAGGTGTTCTCTCCTACCAACATGGCTGCCATAGGCCCCTGCTACTGCGGAATGGTCTTTTTAGTAGTACCCTAGTAGACAGGAGCTGGCTGGGACCTTAAGATACTGTTGCAACACCATCCCGCCTTTTCTGCCCATAGCTAGACTGGGGAAGCTCCTGGAACCTTCCGGAATAGGGGAGGGGTCTTCTTTTGCTGCCTTAGGGAGTGGTCACCTGATCTGGGATTATTTAAGGAAAGGAGGGAAACCTTTTAGTCAGTTGGGGCATCACTGACCTGGGGGAACCTACACAGGAGTCTTAGGCGGTAGGGCCTAGGGGAGGAACCTATACCACTGGAAGTGACTGGGCCTAGGCACTGCCTTCTAAGCTGAGTAAGGGACTCTACCAAACCCAGGGACCCACCTGCAGTGAGCTACAGGAACCAGCCTGTCCTCAAGCCACCAACTCAACCCCACGCCCCCAAGAAACTGCCTAAGAAGAACGCAGGAACCATCAAGCGCCAAGAAGAACACCTGTTGATAAGGACTACTGGGGATCAACCAGGTAACCAGTGCTTTCCACCTGCACTGTGTCCCTGCGCTGCCCTGCCTGGACTGTGTCTGTCCCCAAGCTGCCCTGTGCCCTGTCCTGCCAAGAACTGTGCCCAGACCTGCGTGAAACTGCCTTTCAAGTGTCCCTCTGCTGTGCCCTGGGAAGCGCTGTGGCGTTGAGAGCTGCTGTGGTGCTAGAGACAGTTGTGCTTAAGCGCTGTATTCCCCAGGCGCTCCCCTGCTGTGCCCCCCTGTGAAAGTGCCTTGGGAACTCACCGCCGCAGCCCCAGTTCTTGCTGTGTGCCTCTGGGGACGCGCTGTGCCTTGGAGCGCTCCTGGCTTCCCCTGGAGCTGCTGTGGATTTCTGCCGCTGCTCTCGAGGCCTCTGAGGTGCCCCGGGCCCTACCTCCACCGTTGTGGCCCCGGCGCTGGCCTGGAGAGCTCCCCCGCTGCTGGCGTCATATTAGCGGCGGCCCCCGGCGTCAGGAGAGGGCCACCGCAGTGCTGCATTAGGCCGCGCCAGGCCCCGAAGCCATCACCATCCTCACGTGACGGGGATCCAGGCCCAGGCCCAGTCCTCGGCCACGCCCCCGCCCTTGCTGCCCGGCTAGTGGAGAGAGGCTGACACGCCCCCGCAGGCCGCGCTGCCACTGGCGGCTGAGGTCACGCCTCCACTCAGCCACCTCTAATTGGTCCCCGGGCTCAGGAAGGCCGAGAGAGGCCCAGGACCCGTCCTGCTGCCGGCGAAGGGGGCTTGAAGGAGAGCGTGAGCCCCCCATCAGCCCCAAGCCCTGGGGCAGCCATCACCGCCGCAAGGGGCCCGAGAAGGCCCGAAAAAGTAAGGTAAAGGGGGTAGAGTGACCAAGAACCCCTGAACTGGGCATTAGCCTCCCTTATTATCTGTTTTGAGGGCCTAAAGTTACCCCCTTGTTCGGGGAATGTTCTTGTAGCTGACTTTGAGCCTGAAACCCTGCTTAGGTTGCGTGTACACCATCTAGGCCCCGGTTGAACTGCTTACAGGAACCCCCTTTTATCAGAAAGGTTCTATATTGACACTGTGAAACGTTTCATATTGACACTATCCTAGGAAATGTGGTTATCCTGAATCTGCCTAGGACCAGTATTGTTACAGGTGCCTGTGTTTCACAGGAATGGTTTTATGTCTGCTTCTCTAATGAAATGCGGATTAATTTCTAAAAAGAGTATTATTGCATAAGGTTATTGAAAGGAGTATTACCTGAGTTTCAAAGGAGTGATTTTACTGATGTCTATACAATGAAATGTTGCCTGATGAGGTTTTGCTGACGTGATTGCAATGAATTACCTACCAACAATGAGTTCAATCTAGATAAAAGTGTATTGATTTTAACAAACCAGCTGGTGTGGTGTTGGTTATTGTGTGTGCTTCCTGTCAAAGTGTGTGTGTGTGCTGTACGGCTACTTTACACCTAAGCTTTCGGGTGCCTACCTCCTCGCGCCAAGCTACCCCGTGGAACTGGTGACCCCAGTTCTCACACAATGTATTAGTATTTAAAAAGTTTTTCAGTATGGGCATAAAGAGTTTACATTTTAAGGATACCTGGACCATTAATCTATAGATCCTCTGTGGATTGGCAATTCAATGGAGGGTTTGTGATCTAACTCAAAAACCACTGACATTCTCAAGTTATGGTTTGGTAAAAAGAAAAAAATATAACTGGTACCCTTCCTTATAACATCACATATGATTTCACTTATGACCTGCTAAATGACATTACTGTTGACATCACTGATGTCATCTCAGATGACGTCACTGGCGAATTCACAGAAGACAGCATCCAGAGGCACCAATATTCTGACTTTGTATTCTGGTCCTCCTACTTCTGCATTTATAATGGGATGAACAAAACTAGAAGTACTAAAAAGTTAAGCAATAAAATCTGAACTGCATGAATTGCCCACGATTAGAATGGGACAACTTGAATTCTTTGGGGATACTTTACGTTCCAAGAGTGGAAAAAAATAAATTTTCCTTTTTAGAGCACATTGAATGAATGTTGGAAGACGGTCACAGCCACAAAGCTATTTTCCCAAGATCACATAATCTGGTCTTTTGTGAAATCCGAGAGTACTGCCTAGCTATTGTGGTTCCTAATTGTTTACTTCATCCGCCAGATGCTTTGTGATCCCAACAGTCTCCATAATAGTATAGGTAATGGACATCAACAGCATTCCATGATGCTCATTATGTAGAATTGATAATTTAGAAATGTACACAACAATAAGCTAAATATTGTTCTTACCCGAGTCCTTCTCTCTTGCTTTTGAAATTTTGCAAAATATACCTTGACCCTTGGGTGAGTGAAATCCAAGAACTGTATAGAAAGTTGGCCCGGACTCCAAAAGTGAAAATGTGTGACACAAAAGATGATGACATAACAATAACATAAGGGGGCTTTTCTAAATTTCTTCAAATCTATCTAGTATTTTAAAATGAGTCTATCCAGGTACTCATTCAATTTTGAAATGTATTAAATATTTCCTTGTGGACACACTATATTGGGTGAAACAAATAAATGTAAAAAGTACATTTTTTGTGCAGTATGTTTTTACAATTGGGACATGGGCACTTTGCATGCTACTTAGCAAATTCTGCTAGGCCCCTTCTACTTCCTAAAACTCGTTTTCCAGCACTGACTTTAGTTCATTAACTGAAGAGAAGATTAACTTTAGCTATTTAGTTCAGCAGAAATGGGTAAGGTCAGGAAGAAGAAGAATCTAAATTAAATGACTCCGGCTATTGGAGTCTATCACATTGAATGTAGAGAGTTTTGTTGTTTGTCAAACAGAAGGAACAAAAGCATGATTGTGTCCAAACAGTCTACTAAATACTCACTTAATACAAATTATAAGACCACTCTTTTACGGTGCCAGTGCAGTGATGTAATACACACAGGAGAGATTTCAGGCACCATCTTCTACTGGGCAATTCTGAGATGCATGGAGCCTAACACAATACACTGTATGGGTCACAGCCTGGATTCTGTTCGGGTGGCTGTTACACCTGGCATCTTTTGGCATGTTTTCCCCTGACCTTTTGCTTTCTGATATCCTGTTTTGATGTTTTTCCTGGCTTTATGACTCTGGGCATTTTACCACGGATGCCCAGTGCTAAAGTGCATGTGCTCTTATCTAAAATATGATGACAATTGGTTTATCCATGACTGGTATATTTGGTTCACTTATAAGTCCCTAGTAAAGTGGTATACCATATACCCAGTGCTTGTAAACCAAATGCTGCAGCACTGATTGTGCCACCTACAGAAGTAGCCTTTCAAATCTGACTCAGGCCTGCCGCTGCAGGACGTTTGGGCACAGTTTACTGCCACCTCAACTTGGCATTTCCAACTACTTGCCAAGTCTTAAACTCCCTTTATATTACATATAAGTCACCCCTAAGTTAGGTCCTAGGTAGCCCTAAGGACAGGGTGCTGCACACATAAAAAGTCAGGCATGTACCTTTTTGTTTTACATGTCCTGGTCGAGACAACCACCCAAGGTTATTTTCACTACTGTGAACTCTGGTCCTCTCATAGGTTAACATTGGGAATACCCTAAATACCCTTTTAAAGTGTAATTCCAGATTGAAGAGGGGTAACTGCTTTATGTTTTATATCATTGGATTGGTAATGACAAATCTTCTTTAGCGATAAAGTTGGATCTCGTATTACTAATCTAGAAATGCCACTTTTAGAAAGGGGACATTTCTCTGCTCTTAGCTCTCTTCTGTGCTTATAGTCTGTCTCCTCTAGGTTGTGGTGAAAGCCCATTCCCACTAGACAATCGCAAGTACAAGACACTCAGATGCATCTGCATTCATCTGCATACTGATGGGTCTTCCTGGACAAGAGGGAGGAGGAGCTGACACATATACCTGAATAGGTAGCAGCCTGGCCTCACAAAAGCACTGATTTACCCCACCACAGACAGTCTTGCAGACAGAGTTGGGCTGATGGCAAACTCGTGCAACAACAAATGCTTTGCTTTGTAGTCACCTCAACTTCAAGGACACATTTAGGTATAAGTATTGGGTCTATGACAGCCTCTCACTAGTTCACTTTGGGGTCCTAAGGAGACTTTCCCAAGAAGCGGAGCTGTGCTGCAGGAAGGACTGCCCCTTTGCTAGCTGCCTTTCTGTGTTAGACTGCTGCCTTCTGATTGCTGGACTACAGGAGGGACTGCCACTTTGCTACCTGCTCCTACTGTGTTGGCCTGCTGCCTGTTTCCTCTGACCTGGGTGGTGAGAAGGACTGCACCTATTCTCTACAACCTTTTGCTACCTACCTAACTCCAAGGGCTTGTTGTCTTGCCCCTGTTCAGGAAATCTCAGGACCATCAAAGATTTTATTCACACAGACGACCACTGCTAGGCTCTGCTAATCAGGAGTCTGACTGCCTGACTTGCCCTCAATCAGTCCTGGGCCTTCGCACAGTATCTGCAGTAGCTTTTGAGCACCCACGCACACCAGTGCGGTGCACCAATCAAGAATTGCCATGTCTGCCTGCTCAAGCTCAGACCATCGTGTTTGTTGACTTCGTTGAAGCCGCAGCACACGAAGACAGTCCAGCGTGACCAAGCACACTCTGCATTCCCCAACAAAAATTGGATGTTTGCCCTCCATGATTACAATCACTGCATTGTATCCAGCAAGGGGAGACTCTAGCAGTGCAGGTCCCGATCCCGAGGCCGACAGCATCACTGCAATCCCCGAGAAAGGTACTGTGCACTCTCGGACTTACAAGGTCCCTGACGCCCACCAGCACTCTCACATGCAGCCCCGAACGAAGTGAGTAGATCAGGCACCCGCAAACTTAACATTACATTTCAACTGTAATAACTTTGAAAGCATTGCATCACGTTGACCAGGGCAGAAAGTTTGTTACCGATTCACAGCGTGGATTCCTGTCATTTCCCCATCCTAACCATAAAGAACCTGCTGAAAGCGCAAGGGCTCTTTCAGCATTGTACATTCTTGAAGTATTCTTAACTTGAGATGTTTTCATTGGATTGGTTTGAAGAGTAAAACAGACACTATTTTCATACCTTATTCTGGAGTCTTCTTTGTGGTGTTTTCACTGTGTCACTGTATCCGCTTATGCACAACTGCTTTACAGATTTTTTCTTATGTTAAGTCTGACTGTTCTGTACCAAGCTAAAAGAGGGTACGCACAGGTTGATTTAAGTGTCTGACTGATTGCCCTAACTAGAATTGCGGGCTCTACCTGGACAGGGTACATACCTTTGCCAGCTAAAGACCAAATTTCTAACAGTGGCCCATAAAATAAAAACAGTAATGTTTAACTTGCCCGTTGCCCGCGTCACTCCCACTCAAAAATGTGGAGTGAGTCAATTCTCCTTTTCCTCTCCCCTGTTCCAATGCATAAATATTGGCTACTTTTTGTGACTGGACCCATATTTTCTCTGTCTCTGTCATGTTATGCGTCTGTTCTTAGATAGAGACTGCATAAGCGCATGCGTTACATGCTCTTTCACTTGAGAGACACTATTGTTTACAATAAAGGGCATGGGGCCCTCACTTTTCTTACCATTTCTAGGCTTTAGTGTTACTCTTCTTTGCAGTCTCTTAATTGGCCAGTGCTGACCAAGCAAGGGCCCTTCCATTCCTTTCTGTGGAGCATGGGCCAACCATAGATTGATTAAATGTAATTAGTGCCCATCGATTGCTGGCACTGTGATTAAGGAACTATTTCTTCTTTCTCCCTCCCACTCTGCCTGACCCATCTGCTACTCCCGCCCTCCTTTCCCACACCACCCTCATTTGGTTTTACCCATACCCCCTCGTCCTGCTGTCAGTGTTTGCCGCTCCCTACCCCTTGTGCTGCTTCCCCCTCCTGCTTTTTCTTTTTTATATATTGCACAGCAGTGCGGGCAGCTGTGTTCCATGGCTGTAAAAAGAAAGTGCTATGACGAGGTCAAGGTGGACCTCATCATATTGCTATTTTTTTTCTTCACTTAACCATGTAGTACAGCAGATCACGCTGCGGCTTAATATGTCTGAAAAACATTGACAAAGCGAATGAATCTAGCATGGGCAAGACCTACTGCCTTTGCCAATGCTTGTTTAAATATGTCGTTACTCCTGCTGTCAGCTGAACGCTGTTTCTGCAACCATCCTCTACGTACGTACATAATGTCTCATGTGTAGGACGCATTGTATTAACAGACCAAGGCAGCCTTGGTCTGTTACTACAGTCGTCCCAAACACATACTAGTGGGCTCCCAAAAGTTATGCCTGTCAGACCTTTCCCACTGCACTGTCTCCACAAAGGGAAAGCCTTGTGCTTATTTTATTTTCCGTCACAACTGTAGTCAGATGCAACATGAAACATTCAGAAAACGTGCATTCTATAATATTTTGAAGATGCATGTGTGAAAAGTTGGTCGACTACATTTGAGCTTACATAGTAACAAGGCATTTTTTTAAGCGATGAATTCATGAATGTGAATAGCGGTTCGGGTAGACAAAGGCGCCAAACCCAACTTCTTGTGTGTTTTTAGGTCTCGCTGGCGTAAACGAGACTTATAGCCGCCTTCCTCCCTGCCAAGGGCGTCAGAGCTCTGAACGAGCAGCTCCAATCCTGGGCACGAGCCGACTCAGGTCCGTGAACGCGCAGGAACGTCAACGTGCACGTTCACGCGCGTCACGCTCCTGTCCTCCCGCGTCTCTTCCGAGGCGCGCTCCAGGCCGACTTGCGGTGTGCGTCACAGCGTGTTCCAGCGTTTCTGTGGCCGGAGGTAGGTAAGTGAGGGCCGGGGGGATTTGTTTGCTTGTTTATAAAAGAGATTAGATCACAAACTGAAAATACAACTGCTTTGCAAGCCTTTCAATTGCACAGGAAAGTGTTTCAGACTAGTTTTTGCCCCAGCCTAGTACCATCTTCTGTAGTGTACAGAGCTTTTCACTTTAATTTCATGTATCTTCAAGAAAGGCTCCAAGCTCACAGAATGAAGCAGGCCAGCCAACAAATCTACAAATATTATTCTGTGTGTCCTCCCACGACAGAAGGAAGCAAATCAGACATCACAGCTAGAAATGGTATTCTGTGTATACAGATTTCCCATGTGCTCCTGTCCTGTGACCCCTTCACTGATATTATTTTAGTCAACATTACTTTCCATCCATGTACTTCTATGGAGACCATAATTATAATATTAAAAGAGAAACTACAAGTCCCATGAGACGACGTGTTCTGTTTGGTAAGAAGTCAGCTGTGGCTCATGGATCTACACTCATCATCTGTTCAATATGCAGGTATGTTTGAAACAACACACTTGCTAATGGAATCTCCGAATTAAGATACCCTTGTCAGGATGAACCTGTGACTGTCCCTCTTGCAAAAAAAACCCGAAAGTAGTCACTTCAAGAATAAAGCGTTAATATTATGAGTGTCGTCTGGTGTACCCCTTACCCCAGAAAAGTTTCCTCGGTGGAATGCACGTTCAATCATAAGTTCTAATTTTTAATTGGCTGGAGAGGGACGCCGCGCGGTATCGAGGAACGCCGGAGGGTTCTGTTTCCCCGAGGAGATAAATTGGTGCGTAGGAAGAGGCCTCCGGCATTGGGTGTGGGTGTCTTCGCCGGGTCACGCGTTCTTTCTCCGCCCCCGCGCTTTGTAGTGACGTCTCAGAGAGGGCGAAGAGGAATGCTGCGCTCCTCCGGCTTGTTCCGGGGCCTGCAGTGCCCCTTCTCAGGTGGTGCGTTACGCTGCCAGAGGCCGCACTGCCACTATGGCCATGGGAACAGGCGTTGACAGGGCTGTGAAGGTATAGCGCGGTGGGAAGCAATGCCCGACTTGAGGTATGCGCATCAGGTAACAGACTACGGTGCCTTGTTGGGGTACACAGTATCCCTTTACTATGGAATATTTGTTTAATGTGTTCCCTTAGAGAGGTGTATTGTTTTATGATGAGTAAAGCACTGTAGTGACCTCAATGAGGTCCCTCTATTGGGTGCCTCGTGAGTTCTGTTGGATGTATGTGCATTGTTCTGAGTGTCTTCTCTTGTAATGTTTATTATGTTCAGTACTGTTGTACAGGGGGCGGTGAGGCTCAACCATAGGGATATCTGAGTTGTTTCACTGATATGACTGCAGTTTGTGCATTTATCCTGTGATGTATATAGCCCTCAGGTGAAAGACACACAGGGAAACTAATTACGAAGAATTAAGACATTCTTTAGCTGGCTCCTATATTCGATTGGCCTTATAGAGCATTTCCTTGTGCACCTGGGGAGACATTACCTAATGCTGTCCTGCTGCTACAAGGCATTGATAATATTTGTGGTTGGGAGGTAGGTAAGTGACGAGCCCACAAACTTAGTCTTCCCACGAAATAGTTTTCAAAACCGTTTCCAATCGTCATGGCAAACAAAGGGTGGTAAATCAGATCTTCTGCACATTAGAAAAATAGCTAGCGTGAGCAGATGCAATAATGCTGTAGATGTCGACGAGTCACATTTACCGGCGCATGCATTTGACGCTGTCAGTAAGCTAGAGAAAGTGGAAAATAAAAAACGTCTACAGGACCACCCAGTTTAGTTAGGAAAAGTTAGGACAAGACCACAACTGCAGCCACTCCCTTCCACCTTTTGTCAGCGTTTGTTTACTTTAAAAAGTGTTTAGGCTTAACATGAAATCGAGCTATTGGCATTTAAAATGACAATGCCTTTTTATTCATTTGTTTTTAAAACCTGCAATCGGTGTATAAACACGCACTTTGAACGTATAGTCCTTGCTTACTTTGAGCAAGGCTGGCAGTAAAAGAGACTGCCAGCCTTGCTTCTCATAAGCATGGACTAGAAGTACAAAGTGCTTGTTTACGCATCGATGCAAATGAATAAAAGGCATTGTCATTTACAATGCCAATAGCTCAAACTTTAATAATGCGAGACCTATTGCATTGTAAATGCTTGTTTTTTCAGTTATCAAGATTCTACATTGTATTTTCACACACACCACTCGCCCTCGTTCTCCCTCTCTCGGGCGCTAGTAATTTTACTGTAGCACAAGTCCTTGTCTGGGAATTTTAAAATTCTGGTGTACCAGTGGTGTTTCAATCAGCATGCCATACAGTTACCAAAGAAGCCTCCGAGCAGCACATGTCTACTTCTACTCAAATCTCTCAGGTACAAGCCAGTAGACGACACATGGGTGCGCATTATAACTGAAACTCCATAGCAGGACCTTGGACAGATGGCACTAGGGCTGCTTTCACATGTTGACGTAATGTGACGTCACGGGAGGTGCCATTCATGGCAACAGGGCCATCCAAAGGAATGCCTGGGCTTTGAATAGGTCAGGAGCCTTGATAAACAAGCAGGACTCAGGTGTCAATTTTTTTTTATGGCTTACTTGCAGCTGACAGGTGTGAACAGGTGATGGAAGGAGGGATAGAAACTGTCCCTAAAACATAAGTGCAGTTGTGGTCTACCAGGGCCCACCGGCACAGAATAACTACTGATTGTGTGTCATTTAGAAAAGGGGTGTAATGCAGGCCCTTGCAGTGGGGGCGGGGTGGGGGGCTACCTGCACAGGGCCCCCATTCAGCCCAACGCCAAATAATTTATGGGAGACTCTGGACCCCTCGTCACATGCTGCAGGAGGCTCCTCGTTTTGCATTACGCCACTGATTTAGACCCCTCTTGCAGGTTACTTAATTCAGGATGTTAAAAAGAAACAGTAATGGATTACAAATGCAAGCATGGGAATACACGAAGAAGCTCATATTATGTGGCATTTTGGGTACCTTTACTCATGCATAATGAAATTACACAACGTAGAATCAATTAGTTAAATGGCATCAACATTCAGGGAAAAAATGAAACAAAATCTCCAGCCACAGCTGTTACCTGTGCTAGTCCAGCGAAAGCACCACACATAAAGGGACACACATGGAACAAGAAAAGAGCGGCTGGGGCTGCAGTCAAGAATCATGTTGGAAATAAGATAGGCTTTGAGAGGCAAATTGGAATCACCGTGTCTCACTTAGATGCTGCCTTTCCTCAGGAAGTGCCATCAAGGTGAACAGCAGGAGGCATGATGTCTTAGATAGTAAAATGACAGTCATCGACCTTTTACGGGGATAGGCAGTGCTTCATTTGAGTTGTGGGTTGCAGGCAGAGCTACCCGGCACTGTTTTTTTGTGGACTGGCACTTATTTTTTTATTATCAGACTTTGACGCAGGCAGTGCTTAATTTGTATAACAATGACGACCAGAACCCTCATCAAGAGGCCAATGCAGCATCAGCTCTGGTCGCCCCTGCCAGCACTGCCAAAGACAGTACCAACAAAACAACTATCACTACTCCTACTAGAGTGACAATTTTGACCATTCCAGGCCCTAAGAGCTATAAGAACGGCTTTGGCAGCAGGTATTAGTCATTTTAAATGTAGGTTGAATTAACAAACAGCTGCTGTTGTGTTCAACACTAGATTAGACAAATATCGCCACTATGTGGCAGACCGTTACAAGTGTTAGTGTTGACAATTAAGTGCCGGTGCGGGGCACCGGAAACCGCCGGCTCAAATTAAGCACTGGACCCAGGACAAGGCAAAGTAAAGCAGACGAAATAGAAAGAAAGAAGGAGGAATTATTAAAACAGTAAATGAAAACAATGGCAGAAAGCAGGGATGAAAAAGTGTTGTGTGGTTAATGAAAGAGACATGAGGTGGAATCAATACTACATTGTCTTGGTATTCATCACACAGGCATTCAGCCATCAGTAGCGCTCATGTGGCGATTCTTCAGGACCTAAAATAGAAACCTAAACTACACAGTGCCTGGTTTCTGTAAGTGAAAAAACTATGGTCAGGATAACGAGTTGCACAACAAGTGAAATGGTAATAATTGTACCTTAGAACAAATAAGCCCCATTATGATATTATATCAAGCCCCATGAGGAAAAAGCAGATGGAACGCTTATTAGCGCCTGGGACACAGTGTTGCCTCCACCATGAAACTTTCCTAGCTCTGCTTTCTAGATCAAATCGATATGGTCCTGGCCATAGTTTTTTTCACTTACAGAAACCAGTCACAGTGTAGTTTAGGTTTCTCTTTTAGGTCCTGAAGAATGACCACATGATCACTACTGACATAATCAGGTGAGAAACATGTTGACCATCTAGACCGACTCGTTCACTAAGCTAACTAGGACCATTATATCCTAAGTCAGTACATATATTTTTAACTAGGCTAGCAAGCTCATTTATTAAATAGACTGACCCTGAATATCACTATACCTATTTCAACTCACTTTTCCATCAGCACTCTACACACCCTTCTTGAGCCCACACACCCTCACTTCCCCTGATGGCTAATAAAAAGATCTCCATTAAAGATCCAACTAGTGAGTGCCTGTCAGACATTGCTATTGGAGCATATTTCTTCGTACATCCCACTCCAATACCCCCGCACGTCCCCTCTCTATGCCCATCCTTTCCAGTGCTTCTGACCTCCACTCTGCATCAATGCATCATAACGAATCAGATAATTACTAAAACACACATCAATACCCCTTCACGTCCCCTCTCCACCCCTCCCGTCCACATGGACTACCGCACTGAAAAACCACCTTTCCATGAACCAGTTCACATCACGCCCCGGGACAGCACAAAAGCTACAACCCCTCCTCACTTAACCACAGGTATGGCTATTAATATGACAACTCCTACATTGGACCCCAGACTAGATGAGATCCTACTATCCTTACAACTAAAAGAGGACATCCAAACCCTTCATTTCCTGATCCGGCAGCAACCCAAACCTCGGGTGAAACCCATTCAGTGGCCATGGACTAGCCCCTCAACTCAGCTGCCCCCCAGATGGAAAACAGTACCTTACCCCAATGCCACATCTCATCCGTTCAGGGAAATGAATACCCTATCTTCTAATGATCTTACTTCTTTACTACATTCCTACGAACCACCTTCCTACCCTATAGAAATTGATACTTGTATAGCGCACTACTCACCCGCAAGGGTCTCAAGGTGCTTGTACGAATACCGCTGTGGAACCCATCCTGGCTTTCCTTGTGAGGTGTCCACTCCCAAGGTGGAGACCAGGCATCCTTAGCGTTGTGGGGGCCGTTGTGGAGATTAAGCAAGCTATTGCCCAGAGTTGCAGAGTGGGACTCCATGATTGGAATAGGCACCGAGGCGAGAATTATCAGGTCCGTGGAATTTTTGAGCCCAAGCCCCGCTGAGGCAGGGAATTGAACCCTGGTCCCGGGCTAGACCTCTGCATCAGGGTCTGCCGCTCTAACCATTGAGCCACACTTCTCCACAATATAGACCTACGCACACGGAAATCAAACAGAAAATAATTCAACCCATCCATTCCACTGCCTCCAAAATTACAAGACACACTCCCAGAGGTATGCTCGAGAACAACCCCAAAAGATTACCCATCTCCCATGATCAGAACACCACCCCGACCAAGGCCCAGTTAAAGTGCATCCTACTAAACTGTAGATCGGCAACACGTCATGCCGCAGATATAGCTGACCTCATTATATCCAATGAACCCGACCTGATAATTTTAACGGAAACCTGGCTAAACGAAACATCCACGCCCATCCTAGACATACTAGTTCCCCCAAACTATCTCATCACAAGACTAGATAGACCCGATAGACAAGGTGGTAGTATTGCCTGCATCCATAGGAACAACCTCTCTGTGATCCACTCCAATGCCTCAGTGTTATCCTCAAGTGAATACCTGTGCCTACACATCACTAGCATTAACAAGTCAATATGCTCACTACACTCTTTCTACCATCCTCCTGGTAACAACCTTAACTTCATCGAACACATGATGGATATACTAGCCACAAATATAGAACAACAGATTACACATATCTTCCTGGGGGATTTCGAACCTCCACTGGAACAATCCTAACAATCCAGAGGTCAATAGTTTAAAAGCGTTCCTGTCCGACCGTAACTTGTCCCAAATCTGTATCAGCCCCACACACGAATAAGGCTCAATCCTTGATCTAGTAATTTCCAAATCAGACTCTACCCTGCTGGAATCAATTTTACCTTGCGATTGGTCCGATCATTACATAATCACTTTCCATATCATGGAAGTAGTTAAACTACTCTGTGTCCAACCATCGAGAACGAAAATCTGGAAGAGGAACCTAAATAACATCAATACTGCCAATCTTGCATTCGCAAGTAACATCCTCATGCCCCCACCGGATGGATTAAAGGATGTACAGGATATGACCACTCACTACTTCCACTCTATGAACAGGGTACTTGACACCTGAGCTCCATACAATTAAAAAAGAGTCACCACAAAAATTTCAAACCCCTGGCATGATTATAGACTAAATGAGGACAGAAGATCATTGAACGTAATTAAAAGACAATGGAGAGCTGCCCCATCCGCTACCCACCTTAAATTACTAAGAAGCATCAGAAATGCCTATTACAGAAGAATTAGAAGCTCAAAAGTGGATTTCATTTGAAAGCAGTTAGACCAAGCTAAGAATCGCCCCAAAAAACTGTTTGAAATAATCAAAGCTCAATCCAACGGTATCTCCCACTCCCCCAGACCAATCCGGACACACTCCCCAATTGCGAGGATCTTGCCTCCTTTTTTACAACAAAGACTGAAAACTTAAAGACAGATCTACTTAAAGATCTGTTCTCCCTTACCAACCCACACACAATCTCCTCAATGGCCACACCAGAGACCCCACTTAACTGCCCTGCAAAGCTTGACCTCAAGAACAATGCCTCCTGGACCGCCCTCACCTTCTACAGCGAAGAAACTATACTAAATACGCTCACTAGTTTGAATCCCTCCAACCACTTCACAGACCATCTCCCGGCATCCCACTTAAAGACCTTCATTCCACTGCTAGTGCCTCTTTGGACTAGGATTATAAATACTTCTCTTCTGCAAGGAACCATCCCTGACATCCTCAAAGCTGGTCAAGTACCCCCCATCCTAAAGAAAGTATCAGCAGACCCATCAGACCTGAACAACTTTCACCCAATATCAAACATCTCGACCCTGGCCAAACTACTCGAAAAATCTGTCTACATGCAGCTGAGGACCCACATAAACTGCTTTAACCTGCTCGACCAATTCCAATCAGGCTGCCGCTCAAGGCACAGTACCGAATCTGCCATGACCCACGTAATAGATGATGCATTACAAATACTGGATCAAAACAAGGCTGGCTTGCTCATCTTACTTGACTTATCCTCAGCCTTCGACACAGTCAAACAAAGCAAACTACTTGACCTCCTGAACCATAGAATGGGACTATCTGGAACGGTGTTAAACTGGTTTACCTCCTTCCTCCAAAACAGATCTCAAAGATTCAAGGTCAACAAATCCTTATCTAACCCCACCCCAGTCACTTTGGGAGTAGCCCAGGGATCTTCCCTCTCCCCAACTCTGTTCAATTTGTTCATGGAACCACTCACTAAGCTTCTCAACTCCACAAATATCCAATATCACATGTACGCCGACGACACACAACTCTACATTAAGGTCCAATCTCTTGAAGACATCAAGGCCCATCAATCAACGCTCCAAAAGACACAGACCTGGCTGACTAGGAACCATTTAAAACTAAACACACTAAAGACAGAATTCCTCTTAATCGCTCCCCCCAACCAAACAACCATCATCGTTGAGTGTATGAAGAACCTAACTGCACTCAATGGTCAACCTCTCATCATCTATTCCACTAAATCTTTAGGAATAACCCTGGATAATAAGCTAAATATGCAGAAGCACATCAGTGCTGCAACTAAAGGAGAACTTTTTCAGATAAACGTCCTGAGAAAATTGAAACATTTCATACCCGCAAATGACTTTAAACAGGCAGTTCAAACTCTAGTAATTACCAGAGTTGACTATGTGAGTGTCGCTCTCTGTGGCCTTCCCAGATATACAACCGCTCAACTAAGAGCCTCAATCAATACAGCTGCCAGACTCATCATTGGCACCAAAAGAAACTGGCACATCGAACCTGACCTTCATGCCCTCAACTGGTTACCTATTGAGGCTAAAATCCATACAAAATCGCCTGTATGACACATAAGGCATTGCCCCACAGAACCCCGAGGTACCTAGCTGAGAAACTAGTGCTATCGGGTGGTAACAGAGCTACCAGGAGCTTTAAAAATATTCTACTTAAACCTCAACGTTTTTCCAAGAAGAAAACATACAATCGTACCTTCTCAGGAATGGCTCCCAGTATTTGGAAAGCCTTACCCCCAGAAACGAGACTTAACCCGTCCGCTGCCTTTTTAAAAAAAGAAGTGAAATCAATTCTCTTGTCCAAATTTACTTGAACTTTTCTTGTACACTCTTGTAGATATGTGCTAAATTTTAATAGTTACCAGTACTGTTGTCACAGAAGTCTGTATATGTATATTTATATCAATATGCCATTCACCTATATTTGCCCTGTAAAGTGCTCTGATACCCGCAAGGGTCTTGTTCGCACTATACAAAACAATCAAATAAAATAAATAAATAAAATAAATACTTCCCTTGGAACTTTAGACTCTAGTTTATTTGTAAGAGGAACTGCACACCCCCTTTTTATAGTCCATTAACACAAGAGAACATGAGCTGGGCCTATATTGCTCCTGGTTCCCCTTTTGTAAAGTAAGCTGCAATGCAGCCAGAATGAATGCAGACAAAAAGCAGCACATACATACATAAACAACATTTACGTATCTGGATCAAAAATGAATGGGGACGATAGGGCCCAGGGAAGGTGTGTGGGCATTGGCAGTGGTTTTGGCTCACTTTCCAATGTTTTTGACTTGACAGGTGGCACAGGAGTGGCAAAATTGTTGGGCAACAGAAGGAAAAAATTAAACAAGCCTATGAGTACTTTCGGTACAAATTATGCCATCACCGCTCATGTGGGCAATACCGTGGTAAAGTCAGATGAGATGGCAGAGGTCAAATGTTAGGGCAACCGCTCTCCTGATGCTATCCCTCCCCACTTTAGTGGGACACATTCTCTTTCATGCAAGCCTATTTCTCTGCCACAGATGCACATTCCTGTAACTCCGACAAATCTTTTAGAGTTGGCCTAAGAGACTCGACAGTCCAAGAAACATACCAAAAGTGTATCCCATGGTCACTTATGGGTTAATGTATTATTATTTCACACAGTGAAAGGGAGAGAGCAGGACAGTTTCATAACTGTAACATATGGCACTGCTGCTCTCTTGTCAAGCACTGGCGTACGATTTAGATGCCTTGCGCCATGGGCACAAGTTTGCTCCATAGTGCCTTCCAGTACGAAACACTATGCTCACACTAACTTTAAAACATTCCCTCTTTGTATATGGGCCGTGCAGTGCAGAACAAATACATATTGGAAAAAGTTTGGAGACAATAAAACATTTCTCCTACACTGTGCCTGCCTCAGAGAGGTGTATTTTTTGGTGAAAAGCCTTGTCTACCGATGTTAGTTCATATGGGTTTGTGTTAAAAACCAAGAGTAGTAGTATGGTAATGCCCAGCGATCATCCATGGGACACCTTGTGACACAAAGTAGCTTATGGTACTTCTTTGCACTATTTTAGACAACTTTCCACTTTGAGACAATTTGCATCACTTTTGTTGAATTTGGATGTGTGCAAATGCTTGATAAATCTGGCCCTTCATCTTGAGAAAACTGATGTGTGGCACACTTTACAATTGGAAATTCACATTGGCATCAAGTAATCCTTTAACTTAAGTCACAATTTTAATCAGTGTTCCTGCTAAGGTGTGGAAACCCCATTGTATCCAAACAAAACTCAAAATCATGTGCTACTCCAATGGCATATTGTAAGTCAGTTAATATAGTAACAGTATTTTGGGCAACAAGAATACAAGCACCGGGCAAAAGCAACCAATTTATCGACTTGAGCTCAGTACATGAGGTAAACATCATCTTTCAACAACTTCATACAGTGCACTTATGGCATAACAGGCACTACTGAGCCACAGTTATTTGTGAGACATAATCCATCAATATAATGCATAAGATCACAGTTGGGTATTGGTGCATCATAGAGATCAATATTGAGCTAAGTCAGCTGGGCAGTAACAATGAGACAGTCATGAGACTCACCGTCAAAATTACATCAAGCGGGCAAGGTTTAGGACAGGGTATTGATCTATGGTAATGTGTTAAAAGGGCAACAATAGATGTTTGTATCATGATAATCTTGCCATGGACAAATTTTGGGTTTTAGTGGTGAGCAAAATGGCAGCTAGGGAATGGGGTACAGCATCTCTAAGGGTGGTGCCAAGAACAATATTTTCTGCAGCTTCTACAAGATGACTGGCAGCTGACATGTTTTGTGAATAAGGTAGTAGTCTTGCCATACCTACATAGAAGGTAAAGTAGTATGCAGCAGGTTTCTTCTGATTTCCATAATTTTGCATCTGCACCCTTGATACAAGCCCATCTTTTTCAGGACAGTACAAAGTTAATCTTTTTTTATAATCAGGCATCCCTAACAGAGGAGAAGAAGAAAAGGGTTTTTCAAAGTCATAAAAGCATGTTGTTCCTCCTCGGTTCAATGCACAGGTTCTTGGGTATTTTTCTTTATGTAATCTTGGAGGAGTTTAACAAAAAGAATATATCCCAACCCTTGATACAAGCCCATCTTTTTCAGGACAGTACAAAGTTAATCTTTTTTTATAATCAGGCATCCCTAACAGAGGAGCAGAAGAAAAGGGTTTTTCAAAATCATAAAAGCATGTTGTTCCTCCTCGGTTCAATGCACAGGTTCTTGGGTATTTTTCTTTATGTAATCTTGGAGGAGTTTAACAATAAGAATATATCCCAACATTTAACAACATAAGCAACCTACCATTTCCAAAAGCCTGCATTTCTGAGAGAAGGTAACTGATCTGGATAATGTATGTGTAGCTTCATGCAGTCAGCAGACAAATGCCTCTCCCGCAGTGAGATGTCATAACTGAGATAGCGAACACTGAGAATACAGAATTGTAATTTATTTCTAGAAGATGTGTGACCTTTCTTCCCTAACTCAGTAAGGAAGCTAAAAGAAGTCAGTCTTGCATTGGCCCAAGGAGTCAGAGCAACCAGCAAATCATCTACATATTTAACTAGAGTCGATCCTCTCTGGAAGACAAGGATGTCCAGATCTTTTTTTGAGTGTTTGAGAGAGGATAGACTGTGATTCTGTAAACGCTTGAGCGAGCCAAAACCACCTTAGGTACCCCCGAAAATGAGAACTCAAAATGATACTGACTCTCAGGGTGTTTTGGGGGAGGGAAAAGGCTAAACAATGATCTACAACTGCAAACCATTTCATAGTGGTTGGAATACTAGACAGTATGGTTGCGGGGTTGGGAACAATAGGAAAATTAGATTTCACCACATCATTAATAGCTCACTGATCCTGAACAAACCTGTGCTTGTCTTTGCAAGGCTTTTTATCAGTGAAATTGGAGTGTTACAAACACCTATGGTATCCTATTAAGACTCCTTGTTTGAGTAAAGCACTAATAACAGTTCTGAGTCTAAATTTTTATTTTGGAAGTAACAATCTTGAAGAATGAGGGGCAGTTTTAATATTTGATTTACCTTAATTACATTAATCATTAGGGCCTTGGGGAGCACTACACAGTCAACATCATTTGCATGTAGAGATCATGAAAAAGGAGGTATCTGGTCAAGTATGTCAGAAATAGATTTTGGTACATTATTTTTTATATTTATTATATAATCGGAATAATCAGGGGTTTCACATAAGACAGCTAGAACTTCTTTTTCATTGTTTTTCAGTTCATTCAAATGAACACCTTCACTAGTGCAAATTACACAAGACGATTCTCTCCAATAAATTCTCAGGAGAGGTGGGGCTCGAAAGAAAGGTGTGTTGGTCTATGAGAGGACCCGAGGTTATGGAAACAGGATCAGTAATATAGTGGGGGAGACAGTTATTGTAAATATTTACTGCATCAATGGACATACTCGAGAGAGAGACAACAAGGAGAATTTTGAGGTTTTTAAGGCAGATCAGCTAGTACCAGTATCAAAAAGTCATGAGGTGGTTTTCTCAGTACAATTTTTCACATAGGGACTGTTTTGTTCCACAAAGGAGCAAGAGGCATCCCTCAGGCTATCCTAAAAAGTAGGGTATCAACTCTGAGAGTTTTTGGTACGTTCAGCTTGTTTTGGTTGGAGAGTATGTTAGAGGTTAAATTGGGACATGCCTGTTCCCAGTGATATAGTTGTCCACAACAGAAACATAACAAATCTCCCCAGGGTTCATCCCACCCTTTTTCACCCCTTACCACCCCTCTGATCCCCCCATTCTCCCTGTCCCCTCCCTATCATGATTTGTTGAAATTATTGCTTTTGTAAAGACACCAATCTAGATTTTCTTTGCTGTACAGCCAGACAATGATTAGCAACCAATACTATCTTAGCTAGACCCGAGTTGCTCCTGTACCTTGGGAAGCAGACCTCGAACAAAAGCAGCATCAAGAGTTTCCTGAGCACTCTCAGCAGGTTGGCAATAGAAGATTAACTTTCAAACACATCTTCCAAATGATTGAGGTAATCAGCATAAGATCCAGCTTTATTCTGTTCACAATTAGAAATCTTAGTCCAGTCATTTTTGATCAGACACAATTACAGTATTTACCAATACCTCCTTTACAGCTGCAAGAACAGTCTCATTACCAGCTGGATCACTGACAAAATATCGATGGAAACAAAATTGGTTGTCTAAAATATCACAAAAGAAATTTTGCTTGCAAAAATATTGTCTTTCTATACTTAACTAACAAAAACATAACTATAGATCTATTTTCACTTATATTGAGAAAAAAATGATTGGACACAAAAATATTCTGACCTTTAAATAAACATATAAAAACACACACCAATAAGAATCTAAAATATTGACTACATGAATACCAATAGAAAATCAATAGTTTAAAAGCAAAAACATATGAATAATAACATTTTACATTTAAAAAAATGTAGTTATGAGTCAATACAAAAATGTATCATTATTCCAAAAACATTATAACAATTGTACCTTATTAATAAAAACATAAATAACTCAAAAAAGGAAACAAATCAAAAAACCAAAATATTAATACAAAAAATATTTATAATAAATGTTAACATTTAACCAATAAACAAAATATATTTTATATATAATATTAAATCATACATCCAAATGAAAACAAGTATATCACTATGCATATATAACATTATAAACTACACACTAGTTGGCGGCATTCACTATAAAAGGCGGTAACTGAAAAAAGTCAAACTAAAAGAATACTAAGCAATAAAATCACAATACAAACAATAAAATTAAGCAATCAATTTAACTCACATTATAAAATGCACACAAAATGCAACTAACTACTACTCCAGTAACAACAAAAGCTGCAAAACGACAAGACTCTGCCGGATTTTCCACACAGAATTTACAAACAGAAGAGAAGAAATATATAGAACTACCTTCCAAAGTAAGTAAAACATTTATTTATACTAATTTATTTTAAAACAGTGGAATAATTATTAACTAACTAAATGGTCTACTGTGTTTAAGTCTTTTACTATAGATAGTATAAAACAATTACTGCAACTGCAAGAAAAAACAAACTGCATAAAAACAACAGACATTAGATACCTGGACAAAGACTAACGCAAAGTAAATTAATTAATACATTTAACTAAACAAAAACTCACCCTAAAATCGGTAGAAACTAGCTAAACTCTCTCAACCTCAAAGTACTACTAACAAACAAACATTTAAATTAAAATTAAACACTTTTATTTTCTCTGACATAAAAGGAGGCACCTGACTTACATTACAAGAACCCCAACGTAAAAAAACAGAAACTAAAGTGTGCAATTTCCAATAAGAAAAGACATTTAAGTAAATTAGCAAACAAAACAGATAATTTTGCATGCTGATGTTAAACAGATTATAATTTTTTATTAGATTTAATACTTTGTAATATCACACTATTTTCAGACAAAATGCCTAAAAAGAGCACGCTACACCACCTCACAGACAGGGAAACAATTACTCTCTCACATGGGCTACACTTACAGTGAAAGACGTACAAGAACAGAAACAGTAAACTGGAAATGCGCTACATATTTCTCTAATTGATGCTATGGCAGGGCCACTACAAAATATGTTAATGTATAGGAGCACAACCATTCCCCAAATGTCCCAGAAATCAAAGTAAGCTATGTACTACAAGATTTAAGAGTGGCAAGTACTAGTTCCCTAGATCCCACAACTAAAATATTAAAAGATGCACTTTGCAAAGCCCCAGACCACATCAGAGCCCAGCTACCATTTTACCCTTCTTAAAACTCTTAGAATTACTAACTAAAAAACCCACCTCTGACACCCTCCTGCTTCTAGAAGACGCAGAGACATCCGAATTCTGTGCACAGTGGAAGGATGGCACAATACCCTTCAGTTCACACTAGGCAGAACCCAACCTACACTATACAAATTAATTGAAACCGTACATAAAGAAAAAAACGAACAGAAATTATGAATGGAACAATCAGTAAGCCAAATTAAACCTAATGTATCTAAACAATAGAAAGTACGACATACTACAATTTAAAGTAAAACTCTGAAAACAACAAAGGAGTACACTACTTAGAATCAATAGCCAAAAGCCTATTATAAAGAATCAAATCCCCAGCAGAGCACTCAATAAACCGAAATAAAAACCCAAACCAGTAAGAACATATTTTTAGCTAATTATTAAAAAAATATATTTTAGTTTATAAAAATATAAATCACAAATTACAACTTAAGCTTATGAATAAACTTTATATATATATATTAAGAAGTTGAAAAATGAAAAAAGTTACCTACTACCTGAAGGTCTGATATAATTAAAATCAGAAACAATTAAATAAAACACATAACATGAATATAATAAGAAACAATCGAATCAAATACAAATTCATAAATAAAAATAACATTTCCCACCCAGCAATAAATAACTTAAATATATTTTACAGTTCTGTAGTTCAAGTTTATCTTTTGTTGAGATATAGTCAGAATGTATAATCCACCAAAAAGTGAAAAATAAATGTATAGTACCTGAAGAGAAAACACAAACATAACATAGGTCTATTATAAATCCATTAAAACAATCTAAATTCTTACCGAACCATGACAAACCCCATAAATATTAAAAGCAAAAAATGCTCTAAGAAAACCCCAAAAAACTAAGAAAATAAAAATCTAAACTGTTGGTTTGCTAAACACCAAAATGATGTCCTTAAAAAAAACACAAAATCCAAATGTCCATAGAACACCTTCAAATAAATCTGTAAAAAGGAGACAGTCCCACCCACAAAAAATAGTACATTCAAACGTATAAGTCACATAAGAATGAAGTCATACACAGCTGATGATATATTAAAATATAATATAATATAAAACAATGACATCTTACTAACAAATATGGCCTATACCTAACTGAAATTACTAGTCAACAAAAATAAAAAAACTACTATTCAACCCTTCAGAAAATTACAAAAAAACACTCATACTACCATTTACTACTACTCCCTACACGCTCCTTACCCCCAAAACCCCATAGAACAAATTGTAAAGGTCTTATCTGCTCTCACGAATGGCAGCACATTTCAGTGACTACAAAATATAAGTTCCCAGAAAAAATGTCAGCTAAATGAAAATAAAAAATACTATTTTCCTATGAAAAACAATGGGGATTAAGTATAAAAATGTTTATAAAATGTTTTAAAATGTTTTAAACGTGTAAAGAAATGTTAAACATTGAAAACATTTATACAAATATTAATCACTTATATAAAATGTAAAATAATAGTACTATCAAAACAATGTTATTATGTAAAAGATAACTACAACATTGTAGTATTTGTTAAAATATATGTGCCAACAGCTGTCTTAATGGTTTCACATATATTTTTTCACGTTTGGTGTCTTCCTCATACTAATTTACAAACACTGACCATTAGTCAGCATCTCCTTTACTTTGGGTTCTTTTAACCTTTTTCAGAGGTTATTTAAGCATTCTAGAATGAAAGGTACTTTCTTCTCGAAAGGATGTCTTCCCATACTCGTTAGTATGTTCAACCCACTCTTTTATATATCTGAAAATGCTTCTCCCCTACTAGTGGTACATCACTTAGATGAAGTCCAATTAGTTGGGGCTTGCTTCTGTTTCATTTCCTTTGTCCCTGTTCCCTGACGATACACTTATGCACCACAAGAAAAACATTAAGGTTTATGCCAGGCTTTTCTAGGCTTTTTTCTACAGCTCATCTCATGGAGGATGTGGGGCGGAATAATTAAAGGGTAAGGGTGACACTAAGAGCTGGTTCACAGCTGTACTTGTGGAGGGAGGGTGGAAAGTATCTTGCACACCTAGACAATGACCAATTGCTTTTGAAATTTTCGAGTCAAAGCTTGTCGAGACTCACTGGGATTTCAGTTCGGCTGGGTCAGTGTCCCTCTTTCACTTGCATTTCTTCACGAGGGTCTATGCTAGGGTATAGATTACTTGTTTGTCCCTTTGCCCCTTCTTGCACCTTTGCTAAAACCTTCTATCCTATACCTAGCATTTCACTCACACATCTAACTTCCTAATCCTGGACTACTTATCCCGTCCCACCTGCCCAGATGACACCTTCAAAGTTGTCTTAAACCTTAAACAGTCAATAAACATAACAAGATGTTGCATAATATAAATTTCGAAGCTCATCAATGTTGTCTGACCTGATAGATGAGTGGAACACCAGATTGCTCCCCACCTAATTCTCACTTCAATAAAAGACTAGTCTGTGAATCACCGGTCCAGGCAACAAAGGGATCCTCTTGCATCCCTTGATCATAAAGTTTAAAGCACTCAAGTAGAAAATGCAAATGTATATGTTTTCATATATAGGACTCTAAGATCATGTGCAGAAAATAAATCAAAGAAATTTGCAGGTGGGGAAACTGAAATCATGGCATAGAACACTTTCAAACTGCACCCGTAAATGTAAACTATCAGAGCTGAGCAAGCTATTCAGGAATTTCACATCTTCAATGAAAGACATGAGAGTGAGGCTTCACACAAAAGAGAAGGGTACAATTTAGTAGCATTGGTCAGCACTGAGTGAAAAGATGTCTGCGCTGTTAAAGTTACAGTAAGGCAGTGTTTACAATTCTGAAAAATTAACCCTCAGGCTCATCACCTTTCACAACGACTATTGGCAATAGGCAGGATTTGTGAACACAGTTTCACCACAACAACCAGTTTCATGGCCTTTGCAGACAAGACCAGAATGCCTTAATTTTTTATTAAATACATTTTGCACTACTATGTGAAAAGGAGGCGCTCTGTAGTACTTTCAAATATGACAGGCGTAGATGTGCAGCAGCACCAAAGCACCTTTGTGAATATGTAAGTCCTGTATGGATGTGAGTTTTACAGGCAGAACTCTGGTCTCCCTGACCTTAAACCGAGCTTTCATTTTTGTCTGTTTAATCCAGGGAGTTGTAGTCTTAGATGAAAAAGACACAGGTCTGAGGTGCAGTTTCTGTGGTATTAAAAGGGAAGACCGGAAGTGGGTCATGGTGTTTCTCTTGGCATGGAAATATCCAGTATAATAGGCCTGTACCAGTATTGCAACTATTTTTTTTAACAAGAGGTATAATTTATTTGGATTTCATTAGGTGACCCTACTGCTTTGGGCCCACATCTAAGCTTGAAGAAATGGAGGAGATGTAGGGCCTTATTACAAGTTTGTCGGTCCTCCTGTCGGCCCACAATCACTGCGCCGACAGGAGGACTGCCAAGCCCATTGAGGGCCCACCTGCTGGATTACAACTGTAATCTGTGGCAGGCGGTGCTGTGACGGTCTCACTATGATGGCTGTATAAGGCCCATAGGTGAGCCTTAACTGCAGATGCTGCCATGGCAGTGCCTGCAGGTTGTTCCTGCACGGTGTGGCATGCATGCCACATCAATCAGGAACCGGGGTGCAATTCCAGGGAGGCATAACATGTGCTCTCCTGCATGCACCCCCAGGCCCAGGAGTAGCAGGGGGCCCTGTTAGGTCCCCCTTAATTGCCTCTCTGCCACCTTTTTCATGACAGGCCCACCCCCATATACCGGGCGGTGGTCAGGCAATTCATAAAATTCACTGCAGTGCCGCTGCGGCACTACCAGTATATTGCTGCCGCCTTCCGCTGCGTGACCGCCGCTGGATACTGGATCCCCAGCAGACACATTGGTCCTGTCGCGTTCCGACTGACACACTCTGAATACTGTGCGTAGACCCGCAGTGGTGGTGGTAGTCAGACCGCCACTGTGAGTACGGCGGTCCTGCGGACTGCCGTATTTATAATAAGGCCCTTAATCCAGTAGCCAATGAACTGCTAACTTTACTTCCCTGAGACCCGATTTCTAATTTCAGCGTTCTCAAGTGACATAAAAAGTGTGAAATGATTTGATCTCCATTCTCCTCTACTAGGAAATGAGTAAAATAACTGTATAGCCGCTCTCTGGTACGAACCACTTGTATATCGCCCTCTCTCAGACCCCAAATAATACCCTGAGGTTTACAGGCTTAATTAACCCAAACCTCGGATAAAATGTTTCTATTATTTGCACCTCATGGATTAGATGCTCCTGTTATAATAAAACAGCTCTCCATAACCTACTCTAATGCTCTTTGGAACTACGTTTACACTACATAAAGTTTGGAAACCCCCATTAGCCAGCTAACTTTTACTTCTTGTCTCCTTTTTTCGCTGTTCTCCTTATTGGGAGAAACACTATGGCTTCAGATGCTGTTAGTGTCACTGTTTAACCCAGTGCCCCCTGCCTTGGATTAACACATTAACGTAATGCAATACAAAGGAGCAGCCCCTAAGAATAGCATTCTTCTCCCCTCCATTCCACACCCACCGCCAGTTTGTCATGCCTCCTGTATGGTAAGTCTAGCTCGAACTGAGTGAGCTGCCCCTTTAAAATGCTTCATGTGAGTGTAGACACCTCAACCCTTCCAACCCACCCTCGAGTGATGCTATTCTGAGCATATGGGGATTAGGCCAGGCCACTCAGAATGTTTTGCAAGGCTTGGCCAAAAACTAGTTGTGGGGGCCGTTTCTGCCCCAGACACCCTGGTTGCAATCCATGCCAGCTTCTCAGCTTAACCAAGTTCTGTAGCTCTGGAGAATTACTTTACTTCCCTGTGCCCTCTTTTCCATGAGCACTGCATTTGAGAGCACCTTAAAAAAAATCAGTTCTACATGCACACTGCTCAAAGACCTTTCTTGTCATAATCTAGCTCCATCTATAACACTAAAAGCCTTTTATAGGAGGTGCAAGACAGCTGACTGCCTCTTCGGTCACACATAAAATTGTCATTGGGGCAGAAGCTGGAAAGAATGCAATTCTCATCCTGTGGCTGAATAGCATATTGTGTAATCAGGAATCCTAGTTTCAATACAAGCTTCCCGGCTTAACCAAACGTTTTAACCCTAGGCAATTACTTTTCTTCACTATGCCTTCTCGTCGCAGTTGAAAACACCTTGAAATATTTCAGTTCAGGATGCACACTTTACAAAAATCTCTCTTGCATATAGGTTAATGGACAGAAATGTTGCTTCATCTATCACAATAGAGGCTTATTATTCCATACCATGCAAAATTGGAGGGGAAGGGTCAAGCAGGGGCCTCTGGCCTCAACCCTGTGGGTAGAGGTAATTTGCCTCTGATGTCTTTGGTCCATTCTGCTATGGCTCATCATACTGGGTCAAATGCAATCCCTTATGCACTTCTATAGTCACAGGCTTCTCAATTAGGCAGTGTCCGGGTGCTTGAGCTCAGTAATCATTACAACAACTTCAATATGAAATGACCAACCCAGTGGTTATCTTAAGAAAAAAAAAGTACTTTAATACATACTAGAACTCAATAATGCACGCTACTTGGCACAGTAAACTATTTAGTGTATTTTGACAGACATTGCTGTGTGCCTCTACCTGCTCCCGCGCTGCAGCCTCCCACCCGGGTCTAGGCTATCTACCACTTCTGGTTGGTTCCCACTTACACTAGGGTATGCAGTAGTAGCATGAATTAAGAGCAGATGCACTTCCCTAAGTACGAGTGCACGCAGTCTCAGTTTAATCATTATTTCCACACAGCAATGGACACAGTCCTGGATTGGTGACTTGTCCACTCGGGCTGCAGCGGTGTGATGCACAGTCAGCATAAAAGGGGGTGCCAGCAGCTATTCTGCATTCCTACCTTCGGTCAGTCCACAGGAGTAAAAAACAACTGGATTCCTAGGCAGCAGACCTTGCTTGAAGTGGTCCCTATTAGACCAATGGTAAGAATCTTTGGCTTTGTGGTCTTGGTGACAGGCTCAAGCCGGAGCTAGCAGGTGCTCTCTGGTATCAGGATTTGTCAGGAGCAGCCTCTTCTGGCTACTCACAATTTCAGTAAATGTAAAGGCCGAGTAAAATGGGCAGTTGCATTCCCATGCAGTCGCAACAATGCTCGGGTCGGTTCTCTCTGGGCCATTGCGGCAATGCCCCTCCCAGGTACCACAATTGTCATTTGCTGCCATGAAAAGGCCATCGCAATTCGAGCAGGAACAGCCAGCTAGCGGTTGCATCATCAGATAGGGCAATTCTGCCTGAACTAGGCCCCAGCAGTTGCGGTCGCAGCTTTGCAGTTCCCAGCAGGAACCAGTAGAGAGAGAGATTAAGGGCTCACAGTCACTGGGTTCAGCAAACGGCTTTCCTCTGCCCTCTCTTCTTGGTGCCCCTCAGACACTGGAGATGCACTGCACCTCACCCTGCATAAACACTCCTCCTACAGGGCTGGTAGGCTCTTTCCCGTTCTAAGCAGTATGCTTCTAAGCACATCAAAACAGCTAAACAACTCTTCAGAAAGAGATCCAGACTCTGGGCCCCTTCATCACTGTGAGACTGGCTCTCAGGCAGACACCAACCTTGGTTGCACAGCAGTCCTTCAAGTACTCTGCAGAGCACTTACTTCCTTGGCCATTGAGGACTTTGAACTGGAACAACAGCTGAGGGGTTCTCACTTTTATAAACCACTTTTATAAACCAAAATAAGGCAGGAGATGTGTATCCACTGTCTAATACTGTGGAACCAGATTCGTTTGGTTCTCTTTTCAAGTGTAATGTCTACGATCTTCTCAAGACACAGCCTCTGTGCAGAGAGCTGTTTTTTACAACAGGGTGGTCTCAAATCAGGAGCACTTGCAATACAGAAACAAAGAGGCGTGAGATTTCTGCACCTGGCTGCCATTAGCTCATGTGATAGAGTACTCCAAGAAAAAACAAAAGCGCAGATCTTACATAAAAGGTTCCTCACCCTGCACATTAGAGTTGGCATTTCCAGCCTCTACTACTATAACCTACCAAATGACAGTGTTCAAAAGACTAATCAATAGCTCCACTAATCAATAGCTCCTTGCTAACCAAAAGGCTAATCAAATCTCTAAAGGGGCCTCCATGCTCCTCATTTAAAAATCTAAGTCACCTCTCTCTAAGCTTAAGGAATGCGAGCAGTAGACTTCCGCTGTCTGGGAAAACAACCCTCACCTCAATCTTGTTCACGAGGCAGGCCAAAGGCATCTGAAATGGAATCCATACACTCTGGCTCACTCACAACTGCCATGCATACACCACACAGACTACACACAACGGTCTCAACACACACTAGGGATGTTAGCGCTAGGAACTTGGAAAGTGCAAAGTGGAACTTTACACAGGTGCACCTGTAGGACTCCACTATAGTCCAGTGACACAAATAAAAAAGGTCTGATCTTCTTAAGAATTCTCAAACGTGGACTGCCTCCACCACTGCTCTATGCACTAAACACACAACAGGGATTGTACTCCACTGTCGGTCAGTGAGGACATAATTTGTGTGTTTCTCCTAGTCACAGTACAAGTCCAAGACCTACTCATGTTACGAACATGTCTAGATCTCTGTGCTTACATTAGATTGGTATGACACCAGGGTCAAAGTTCAAAAGTCAGGATATCAAATACATGCAGTCAGGGACCTAGGTTGGGGGATCACACCAGAACACCGTACAGGGCGGAATCCCATCCCAACACTTATGTAGGAGAGACAAAACAGGTGACTTGCCTTAACCTCTTGAGTCATTAATAGAACCAACTGGGCACAATAGATGTCGTTCTCTAGTTTTAATAAAGGTCACCCTATATAAAATATACATACCTAAGCAATAAATAAAGTAGTCATGAGTGACATCTCCAGCAGGGTAGGATTTCTAGGCTGAGCCAGGACTTGTAGACTTTAGCCTCAGCAGCACAGTTTTTCCAGGCAGGATGCACCACAGGTGACCCCATCGATAAGTATGTGCCCAGCGATCACCCCTCAATGTCACTTCCCTATTGGCACTGATAGTGGGGCACGAGATCCTGTGGTGCACGAACTTTTGACTTCAGCAGCGAAATTTGATGTTAAAGTGGAACATCAGATTCAGGTTAATGTGAAATATTGCTGCTTAAAGTTCTGTTCATTTGCTTTTGGAAACAAAGAACTTCTTAAGTCTGTCAGCTCTGCTAAAAAGTACACTTCAGAAATTAAAACTAAAATTAGTAGTACCAGAGCCTATGAACTCTAAAGTCCACGTCCAGCAACAGAGCACTGCTTCTAGCACTAGTTTGTATGGCACCAGGAAGGGTGAGCTTAGATTTGTTTAATGTCCCCAATATCAGCTGTGAAATTCTGCTTAGTGCTATATGCTTGCTAGTTTTTTCATCCATAAATTGGTCGAGTTACACATGTATGTTTGATTAATACGACAATGTATAGTACAAACCAAAGATTGTTCAACCTATTTTCATTTCTATTTGTGTCTGCCATCTATTGTTATTGCGTGACCTCTTCAGGTTGTCCGTAAAACTGACCTTTTATTCTTAATTTTTGTTGCGAATTTTGACCCCCTGTATTGAATTTTTATAGTCACTTCCCAGAATGTTCCTACTTGCCAGGCGGTCACCCTATACTCATGCACACAAAAGCTTTGCTGTTTCTAGTGTGCTCTTGTGAGATGTACAGACTGCCCACCTTCATTCATAAAGCGCATCTTATTATTTGTTTTTCATACCTTTCTTGTAGAACACATCTGCTCCTCCATTATAATTTCTGTTTGAGTTGGAATATTACTCCTGTCACTTACAAATAAGAGCTCATCAAGCATTGTTCATGCATACGTTTCTTTTTGAGGCACTCCTCTCGTAGCTAGCTAATTCTCTTTCACTCTGTTTCAGGCCAGCGAAAATGGATTAGCATTCCCATGACAACCGTATTTGGATAATCGTTGTCCAGGATCCACACAGTTGACAATAATGTGTATAACATTTAATCTAAATACATTTCCATAACATAATTGTTATGTACTGCAGAAAAAGGAATACAACTATATATAGGTTTTAGATGAAGGATCTCAGGCTGCTTGCTTTAGTTTCATAATAAGCTGACAAGGGTGCATGAGCATTTCGAGGATACCATTTTTTCTACATTTTTGAATGAGGCAGTTCTAGTTGCTGCGACTTATTTCTCAATAAAAATGAGAAACCGATAAGCTGTAGAGTTATCGATACAATTTTTTTCGTGACTCATAAAAACTACCATATGCATCCCTAAAAATATGTGGCATTTTATGCTACTTGTTTGCCCTCATTTGCAAACATTGTGTACTACATTGGGTTAACTAGTCAAAGACATGGGGCCTCATTTATGGAAAGTGACGCATCGCTGCATGAAAACAGCGATGCGTCACTTTTCACTGTGCTCTCCCTGCGACACTAATGATGCGTCATATTTACAGTATGACGCATCATGTCGCAAGGAGTTACAGATACGTCAGTACTTCTGACGTATCTGTAGGCGCAAAAGTGACGCATTGCTGGAGTTTGTCAGAAAAGTGACGCAACTCTAGCAATGTGTCCTTTCACATGGGGCAAGCCCAATGTGAAAGGGCCTGCGTCAGTCTTACGCCTGCCATGAGGCAGGACTTAGATTTTGACGCATTAGTGTCCAAGAAATGGCGCAGTGAAATCTTATAGATTTCATTGCGTCACTTCTATGTCTCTTTCTTGCGACAAAACGCCCCCTTGTATACTTTATACCTGGCGCAGGTAAATGTGGCGCAGGGGTTTACAAAGTGACGCATCTACCTAGATGCGTCACTTTGTAAATGGGGTGCAACAAGGCACATTTTTTACTCCACTGGTGCGTCACTAAAAGTGACGCACCAGCGGCGTAAAAGTGACGCATATTTTACCCTGACGCCTTGTCCTGTCTATATCTTGGACCCGAGACTCCATAGGCCTGACTCACCCTAACCACCACAATGGTCCAGTGGTGCTTAATCAGGTTTAATCACTGAAATGATGTCTGTTCAAACCAACAGTCAAAGCATGCCCAAAATACCGATTTATGGCCATCTTGACACTTGTTATCTAGCCCAGATACATAATTCACACTTTTTAGGTTTCGCCCGCACAGTGCTTGCACTGTGCTTGTGAAAGATCTTGTATTTAATATATCTTAAAAGGGGGCTCTTATCAGTTCTCATAACTGAATTACTGTGTTAATTCTCTTTTGTGTGGAACGTTTTCTTTTGTTAACTTCCCCTGGCTGCACGTATTTATGATGCTTCTACTAAAGATGTTCACGCTGTTTAAGCCCCATTCACTGTCAAGATAAGATCTCTTCCCACAGAAAAGCATACAGCTTCTAACAGTATGGTGGAATGCTTGATTTTATTACTTAATTGTGTAAAGCAGCCTTAGAACATTTGTGGCATTTCCTATTCTGCAGCAGTACCTTTCTTTGCACTTTGTAGACATTATCGGATTGATTTTTTGAACGTAATCTATCTGGTCATTATGATCAAATTCCAAATGTTGTAATAAATATGGAACATTAAAAATATATTAATATACAAGAGGTATGCTATATTTTACTACTAAACAGGCAGCCACAAGTGCTGATACCTTGTAGACAGAGTCTTGATTTAAATGGTGCAGCAGGTGCAGTAGCACTGTGCCCAAAAGTTGTCAGAACTCATAATATTGCAATATTTGACTACTAAACAGGCAGTCAGAATTGCATTTACCTTGCAGTTAAAAGGGACTTGATTTGAATGGTACAGCAGGTGCAGTGGCACCTGGGTCAAGAGTTCTAGGCACCCCACTAAACCTAGACTATTTCTAACATTTTAAACTAAACAAGCAGTCACAAGTGCAGTTACCTTGCAGACAACAGGGTCATGATTTCAATGGCGCATCAGGTGTAGTGACACCAGGACCGAAAGCTCTAGGCACCCCACTGAATACCTAAAATTGCTATATTTTACTACTATACAGGCAGCCACAATTGCAGTTACCTTGGAGTTAAAAGGAGCATGATTTAAATGGTGCAGCAGGTGCAGTGGCACCAGGGCCAAAAGTTGGCATATCTCCACTAAACACCAAATATTGCTATATTTACCTACTAAACAGGCAGTCACAAGTGCAGTTATCGTGAAGGCAACAGGGTCATTTTTTGAATGGTGCAGCAGCTACAGTGGCACCGGGCCATAACATTATCAGAACTCCTATAAACACCTAATATTGCTAAAATTTACAACTAAGTAGACAGTCACAAGTACAGTTGTCTAGCAAACGCTAGGGTCATGATTACAATAGTGCAGCAAGTGCAGTGAAACTGGGGCCCAAAGCTCTAGGAACCCCTCTAAACACCTCTAAACACCAAATATTGCAATATTTTACTACTAAATAGGTAGTCACAAGTGCAGTTACCTTCCGGACAATAGGGACATGATTTAAATGGTGCAGCAGGTGCAGTGGCACTGGGGCTAAAAGTTATCATAACGCCTCTAAACCCAAAATATTGCAATATTTTATTACTAAACAGACAGTCACAAATGCAGTTATCCTGATTGCACTAGGGACATGCTTTGAATGGTGCAGCAGGTGCAGTGGCACCTGGTACAAACGTTGTAAGAACTCCTCTAAATACAAAATAATGCTATTTCATCAATTAATTCTATTATTTCGCTCTTTCATTTCATTTTTCAAAATGTTTCTATTAATTACCCGCACTATACCACTAGTATCAGCATAATATATCTTTGTGTACATAAACAAGTCATAATACTTTAACAGACTTCCGTAACTTATATTGTACAACTACTCCGCAAGCTATAACTTACAACAAAAACAGATTATTATTAATCACATAGGAGAAACTTAATGCATTTACCATTGCTTATTTTTTTGTTCACTAGTTTTCTTGGGTTTTACAAAGTGCATACATGAAATAAGAACAAAGCACGAAGAAGCGCAATGGACATGCTAGAATACCAACATTAAATGGGGCGAAAAACTGTATACACAAACATGCATGAATCCGGCATAGCCTTCAAGAAACACAAGTACACTAATGCGTTTCAGCTCCTAGGGAAGCCCCGTGAGAAACCAAAAAAAAAGGATGGTGCAAGTCGTAGAATTTTAGAAATGAAGGGTAACATTAGGAGAAGCAGATGTAGGTAAGGGGAGGGAGACAGAGGAAGGTAAAAAAGGAGGAAGCCAAAAATAGAAAGGGGGGCAATGCAGCGGGAGAGACAAAATAGGCGAAGGCCATAAATAGTTTCAAGAAAACAAGAGAATGGAGGTGGGGAAGTCCTCCCACTATGGGGTCGATTCCGATTCAAGAAAAAAAACGTCCGTACGATTTGTATCCGGAGCCCATCGTACGAGTGGCGTAGTACGATCCGTATTCCGTGAATCCGTCCGAATCATCGCGATCCGTACGTATTGCAAGGCTGAAACCGTGAACCGTACGACCCGTACACATGCCGTATGACTCGTACACATGCCGTATGACCCGAGGAGTACGATCCATGCTGGGGTATGAGGACGCGATTTGTACGGTCCACGTCAGGTAAGGGCGAGTCGTACGGAAAAGCACACAAACACATACACACCGTACGGTCCGTACCCCCCATGATCGCAAGGGTATGGTGTGTACCCCTGCGATCATGGGGTGTACGCACCGTACCCCATGTACGATGGGTGTACCCATAGTACATGGGGTACGGTGCTTACATCCCATGATTGCAGGGGTACGCACCGTACCCCTACGATCATGGGGGGTACGCACCGTACCCGGGGGGGGGGGGGCGTTCCGTACCTGTTTCGGCACGAACTCTGCTTTTACGGCTGTTTTCAACTTCATGTTGGTGGTAATTTGCGATTTCTTTGAAAAATGCACTTGTTTGCATTTTTCAAAGTGCCATGTGGTGCACATACATGCCCTTGGCGCATGTATGTGTGCCACATGTGCACACGTTTATTTCAGGGGTGCAAAATGGTGTCCTATTGACACCCTTGCAACCTTGAAATTGCATTCTCAATTTGCGATTCTCTAATTGAGAATCGCAAATTAAAAATGTCTTCTCATTCATTCCTATGGGCCTTCTAGCCCATAGGAATGAATGAGAAGGTATTCCTTATTTGCGAATCTCAATTTCCGATTCACCAAATAAGGGAAAGGTGGGATTCGCAAAATATTTCGCTAATCCTACCTACATTGTGTTTTGCGATTCTCTAATTGCGATTCCCTAAAAATCGCAATTTGAGAATCGCAAAACATGTATTACCTACATATGCCTAGTCTTTTAAGAATTCTATGCCCCTTGTGAGGCCCAAATCATTGGCAAATTGCCATAATACGGGATCCTCAGTAGGTTCCCGACTACATAATAAAACCTTGATGCTGCATTAAACACTGTTAACTATACCTTTAAAAAATATTTTGTAGCTCCAAATTTATGAAGGAAGTCGGTTCTGTAAATTTCTTCCAACATTACAATTCAAATTTAGAGTTATCTGGGCAAGAGAATAATGTTCTAAAGCACTTCAGTTGGAAAGTCCTGCAATATAATTGTAAATCAGGAAGTTTTAACCCTTCATTTACTAGTTTCTAGCTTAGTTTCTTCCAGTACAGCCTAGGGACTTTAGAAATCCAAATATAACTATTGATATTCCTTTGTAATTTTTCTAGATCTTTTTTCTCCTAAAAAATAGAAGCCTAAGCAAAACTGAAGATAGCCATAAGAGCCTAAGGAAATCCAAGACACAAATTAAGTTTGGAAGAATAGATACTAGGCTCACCAGAATTACAGAATTACACCATCTTACTGATCGTACATGCAGGTCATAGAAGGCAAAACAATGACGAGACTTATAGTAGGAAGTGAAAGGAACAAAGAATAAACGAAGTCAACATGATCTCAACCTCACACGCCCAAGAGGTGGAGAGCACACATATGAAGTTCAGGAGACAAAATAAAGCACCAGGCAATGGTATTAAAAACAGTGCTGACATATGGAAGAGCCTTGGGGGCATAGGTCAGAAAATCCTTCGGAATATTCCATGGAAAACACATACATTGAGACAAATTCCATGATGTGGGTGTTATTAGGTTTAGCATTTTCAGAAACAAATTCTCGCTTTGGAATTTTGTTTTGGAAAAAACAAAAACATGTTACATGTTTGACGGAAGATACCATCATGTTGACGAAGCTGTCCATCAAATATTTAATACATTGACAGATACCACCATTACTGGGGTTTCTGCCAATGTTAAGAGATGTCTTCTGCCCCTTGGACATCTTTATATTCGAAGTACGGTTTCTCAGTCAGGGAGACACAGTGTATTCCTCTTTCACTCTAATGGAGTATTTCGTATACCTCAAAGTCTAAATCAGCCTCAAAGACACTTCGTAGGCAGCGTCATCTAATTGCTTTTTTAATTTTTGGTTACTTTTGCTGTCAGCATTATTAGCAGAGCCACTACACCTATGCAGCAGGGATCACCGAATTATGTGTCAGGGTTGACTAAATTATGTGGCAAGAAAAGTCAAAATATGCAAAATAATGAGCCACATTTTTTATAGTATAACTTCAATCTTTTTATAATGTTTATACATGGTAATACTGTCTGGGCAAATATTTCACCTCAAGAGTACCAGTTTAACAACCAAATACATAATTAAGCAAATTAAAGATGGCCGTTAACCTTTGAGAAGGGTCTTCCAAAGCCTGCAAATACATATTGCCATGTGTTTAGCAACCTTTGATCCATTGGAGCTAGAAACAATTTTTTTGTTAAAATCTGCAGAGCGTGCAGTACATGATGGATTACTTAGGTTAAGACTATAGTGAGGGCTATGTTAAAAGAAATCATGGTTGACTCACCCGATTTACTATGTATATAATGTAATGTGTATACTTGTAAAGCGCACTGTTGCCAGTCGGCGTCCTGGCGCTGTATACCGCTGGGGAACCCGTCCTGGCTTTCCCTGTGGGATGGTCCCAGCTGGGAATCCCCAAGGTGGACTCAGGCATCCCCGGCGTTGATGGCGCCGTTGTGTAGATTGAGCAAACTAATGCCCAGAGTTGCCGAGTGGGACCCCTGGTTAGAGTAGGCACCAAGGAGAGAATTATCGAGTCCGCTGACCCTGGGTCACGACCCTGCCACGTCGAGAATCGAACCCTGGTCCCGGGCCGACTTCTGCTTCTGGGTCTGCCGCCTCTAACCAGTGAGCCACACCACTCCACTATGTATATGCATTTAGGCCCCAGAAGGTGAAACCCACCTACCTAAAATATAATGTGTACTGTAGACCTGGCTGAAAGAAATCAGAAAGCAATGTTGCTTGACCAACTGAATACACATATATCACTCAAGTCACCAGGCGCAAGAATAATTGTGGAGGGTGACCTCAATGTCAGTTTGAGTCTTTGGGGCTTGATATCCCGACCCTTTCTGTGGAAGAGGATGAGTTATGGTCAGTTCTAGCCTTTAAAATACCTCCCCAGGAAAAATGGCCTCTGATGGCAATAAAGATCAAAACCCTTATCGCAAATCACTGGTTGAGAGGCTGTAATGGCAGAACCAGTTCAGATCGACTAGGGGCTCATACGTTTAATCACCCAAACTCAACCAGCTTGATTGATTATATTTTTATGGACATCCAACTATGTCCACACCTTGAAGACATGCAAGTAGTGCCTCAATAGGATAGTGACCACAATGCTCTATTTCTTTTACTAAATCTATTATTATTATTATTATTAATTAGCATTTATAAAGTGCATGGCTACATTGAGGCATCCCAGCACTAGCAGCAGTTAAAGCTGAAAAGAAAAAGCTAGCAGTTACTATTCTGGAATAGCCATGTTTTAAGACCCTTCTGAAGAGAGAGGTGGGCAGTTTGATGTCAGAGAGGGAAAGGGAGAGAGTTCCAAAGTCCTGCTATCTAAACCTAGTTGAACAGGCTGGTCATTGTAGAGCAATACTGGCCAGGAGATTGATGATCTCTAGCAATAGGTGAAGGGTTAAATTGTGTAACATGGAGACCTCACAATAGGCCATAAGTCAGATCTTCTGTATTCTGGCTGAAGGGATGAAGGGTCTGGTGCCACTTCTTGTGAAAAGTTGGGACAAGTCGCTGGATGCCATTTCTGAGACCTTAATTGGGCTGTATAGGAAGCTAAGGACCCTTTTCCTTGTTGAAACCAGGCGTATTGTTGAGAGAAAGCAACCTCCGACCTGGTAAAACAAAACCTTCAGAGATGCCAAGTCTGAATTGGTTGAAGCAATAAAGGAGCAAGACAGGTCCTTGAGTCAGGAGGCCAGGCATATCCATAAAAAGGCCCTTGTTGATGCTAAAAAATATTGGGAAAGGGAAAAATGAGAGAGCTTACTACAAGCTGCCAATTTTAAGGATCACCTTTGGTTCTGGACCATGTCTCTAGTGGCACTAGGGAAGGGTCCTGCCCCATATATGTTAATATTCCAACAAGTGACGGGGTAGCCCATTATTTAAACCTGTATGCGCAGAAGGGAGAACACTCCCCCACTGTTAGTGATTGAGTGGGATTGGGGATCAGAGGCCTTTCAATAAAGGTTTTAGGAGAGGGGGCTGACATCTTCAAAGCAGCGGACCCAAGATGTGCCCTTAATTATCAGGGAATAACAGAGCAGGAAATATGTTTAGCCATACAGAGTATAGTACCCAACAAAGGACCAGGTCTAGACAAACTTCCCGGGGATGTTTTTCACAGGGAGGCTGACATCTGGGGTGCTTACTTTTCTCCATTATTTACAGCTTTTCTGAAAGGGGCCCCCCGCATGGGCTGGGGTCGAAATAATACCCATCTACAGGAAAGGGCCCCACCATGGACCATCAAATTATAGACCCATAAGTCTTATTGACAGCTCGCAAAATCTGTTTTGTACGGTCATACTTGGTAGACTGCAGGAGTGGATGGCTGGGAATGACATTCTGCCCCCCTCAGGAGGGCTTTAGAGGGACCACAAGCACGATTGACCAGGTGTTCTGGCTCCTGATGGTGCACTGGAAGGTGGTTACCATCGGGGGTGAACGTCTACATGTCATGTTTGTCAACCATCATTCCACCTTTGATCTGGTCCCCAGACCCACCCAGCTATTGATTTGACACCATTGTAAGGCTGCACATGAACAATTATGCGCAGGTGAGGTGTAGCCAGGCTGGTAAACTGTCAGAGCCCTTCCCTGTAAGTAGAGGGATAAGACAGGGCTGTGTACTTGCCCCAACATTATTTTCTATTTACATCAACTGCCTTATCGATTATCTGGGTCAGGTTGACAACGATGCCCCTAGACTGGGGAATATGAGGATTCCTGCCCTCATGTTTGCTGACGACACTCTCATGCTGTCAAAATCTCCTATGGGCTTGCAAAAGCTCCTGAATCATTTTGAACAATCTTGCAGAGATCGGTGTCTGGAAATCAATATAGGCAAGACGAAGAACATAATGTTAAACCCAGGTCACTCGACCAGGGCTAACCCTGTTCTCACAGAGTAGCCCCTGGAAAGGGTGCAATCTTTTACGTACCTGGGTATTACAGTCACAGAGCACATGGGGTGGCAGGCACTCATCACCCAGCGCAGACTCAAACTAGAGCAAATCGCAGGGGTCAGCTCTAAGATGGTATATAGATCACCGTTCCACCCAGTAAACCCAGCCCTGCAAGTTTATCAATCGCAGGCTCTGGGGTCAGCTTTGTAAGGTGCATAGCTGTAGGGCCATGTGGATGCATCTGTGCTTTATTTCTTTGAAAGTCAATGAATCAGAGAACTGGTAGGTGTCTTATTAGTACCTTGTTGCTTCCCCTTAGACTCGACCTTGGGATAAGACCCTTACCTGCTAAAACTGGTGCATGCCCTATCTTGTACTGGAAGAGGCTCTGGACTACTACGGCGCTCCAACAGTACTGGGAAGGCTTAGTCAAGATCCTCAGGCATGCAGGCTCTAGTAAGAGAAAATTGGGTATTTAACTCTGTGGAGTATACCACAAACGAGTTGACTGGGATCGCCAAGCACAGCATCAAAAGGCCTATTGGACCACATAGATTTTGCAGCAAATGCAGTAGAAAGCAGAGGTTCTCTGACTGATGCATTCCTGGTAGTTAAGGATGTTTATAGCAGAGAAAACTTCATGGATGAGATCGAACCTCTATGAGTAGATGCCTGTTCTTGCTGTTCTCCTATGGGATGCTTCCCCTCCGGTCCTTTACAGCCAGATGGACCAAAATACACATTTTGGAAGCGAGGCAGTGCCCGTCATGTGGTGCTCTTGAGGAGATCTTAGATTATGGGCTGTTTTTTTTTTGCCTGGCATATGAGAGCAGTAAGCGATGCTGGATATCACCTCTGTGCCGATTCCTAGGCCCTAAAGAATACAAAGTTGCCCTAAGGATACTAAGAACTGATCTCAGTAAGCCTTTAATCTTTGCACTAACACATTATCTACTGGCTATGTGGAAAGTTAGGGCAAAGCTATATATAGTAACTTGAAGCGCATCCCTGGTTGATGTAGTAACGTGATATACTGCACTTTCTACTCTCAGTCTAGGATTCTAATACTTGACTTCTGCAATTTTTCCACATCCTTCACTATAGTGCACCCACTAACATTCTTTTAATTATTTAAAATCTGTTGTTTTTATAACCCATAGAACTCTGATGAATTGCATTTTAACCATATTTATGTAGTTAACTATTTATGCTTTATATTGAATAATGTCTTTCAGGTGTTTTTATTGCCTTTTGAGCGGAAATAAAGTTGATTTGAATTAAATTGATGGATTATGTGGCAAATCCAGTAAATCCTTAATTATGTAAAAAAACATAGCTGCATAATTCCAGTGGTCTTGATTATTAGTATGAGGAAGCAGTGAAAATGAACACTGCCACATTTCTATTCGAATGTTGTGAATCTTGGAAGTTTTGGCATGTGTATAGGGGACGAAGTAAGATACGGTATCCATCACATTTGATCTCAAATTATATGATTTGTTTTTAATCATTATTTACCTGTGCCTGGTGGGCCACGGGAGGGTTTTTTGCCACTAGAATCATCTATCACTTTTCTGTGGTTGTTGACTCCAGTTTATCCTCAAGTTATTTTAAGTGGGTGGTATACGTTTACAGGACTATGGAACGGTGTGATGCATCTAAATTGTTACTCGAATTTTCCTCCTGTTAGTCACGTGAAGCAGCAACCTAATGAAGAGTGGATCTCATCTGCATGCAGGCACAGATTTGGCTCCTTGATCTGGTCTAGCAGCTGCTTTGTGAAGCTTGCAATTCTGGGGGTGAGTGTCTTGGGTCTGGATTCCACTTTGTCTACTACACTCTTGTTTGTGTGTTTGCAGGCACTTTGTATGTCATGATAATCCTAGGCACTGCTCTTAATCTCATGACGCATAAGATTGTGAGATGGACATAATAGGCATTTAAGTATAACTTGGGATGGATGACAGCAGATACAGGGATCGAGAGGGTATGGAAGAGTGGACGATTGCCCTGTATTAATCACTGAATTAGTTTACCAGATTTGTTTTGGGTATTGTGAGGCAGGAGACTGTGAAATTGTGGAGTGCACCCCCAGATTTTTCCTAGCACACTCACATTGTTACTGGTATGAGTAAGGTAGACTGTGATTAAGTGGGGTGTGCCTCAGATTCAGCCCTGATTTATGTGGGTAGTTTGAATCTAGGGCCATTAAAGTAAGGGCTAATCCATAGATTTTGCCTAGAAATGTGGACATTTTTTAATACTAGTTCTAACAGGGTTATGGATGAGTGGGACTGTCCTCAGAACTTTCCTCGAATTTTGTAATTTTTCTGATGGTAGTGTTATGGGTCAGGTGCTTCTGTAGTGGTTAGGTTATTCCCCGACTTATCCATAAAGACTGTTTTTTATATCAGTGGTAGTAACTTGGGCATGTTAGCGTGCTACTGGTTATCAAAGTATGCAGCAGGGTGTGAGACATGGTTCTTCTTTTCTACCTACCGCTAGTGGTATCTCATTGCTAGCAACTATGGCTTGTTGTGGTCAACAATAGGTGTAGCAGTGTCTTACAACAACGTTTGTATAGGGACAACATTAGGCAGTTTGTTCATGAAGGTAAACAATAGTTCTGCAATATGTTACATCTACATTGTATTTATTTGTATCCAATGGCCTGGTGTGATTACATTTTTTCTTATTTCCACATGCCTGCAATTGGAACAAAAATAATAAGAGATTCTTTCATGACATTTGCTCAGCTAAGAATTGTCACATAAATCTGAAGCTGCTGAGAAAGTGAGCAGCTCCATCACTTCAAATAAGAATGCTAATGTGACAGGGGTTAGTATCACAGCCTCTACATTCTTCACAAGAGAAAAGATTGTGAGAACTAGAACAAAGATGCATACTTTACTTCTGCTGGGGGTAAGAGCAGTGGTCCACAAAAGGACACCCATTCATCTCTTCACCCTCACTATCACTCCCACTAAGACGTCTTCCATTGTCTCCAACATCCCATTCCAGTGATGATGGTACTGACTGTGGCAGGCCTATGGCTCCCAATAGAGATAATAATTATGTTCCTCCATGTATTGTACGTGCAATCATTATTGACAATGACAAAGAAAAAGACACAACAGATGCATCAAGCTTTACCAATTTTCGAATATTTACTATAGTAAACTAAAATATTTTGCATATTTACTCATTATGAAAAATATCCTTAAAAAGGAAACACAAGTTGCAAAACTTGTGGGTCTTTCTTTTAGAGGCCAGAATAAGTTGGGGAACCTATAGAGTACATGTTGTTCTACTGCATTTCATCACAAAGGATTGTGTAACCCATAAACATTTACCCTTACAGCTTTAAACACTTTCTAAATAATATAATAAAATGTTATTCCTCAGGTTCATGAGGATAAAGAACAAGGTCATCATTGCGAGCTGCATGCTACTGAGGGTTCAGTAAAATCACATGTGATTTTACCATTACTGTGCAGTAAATCGCCTTCAGTAGCATGCATTACAAATGAAACCCCATAGAACAGGGAATTACCCACTGAGACTGATGTTTTCAATCATGCACACAAACAGAATTCCCAGTTTCATTGGGTGTAACAAATATATTGACCACCTGCCCTGAGCATATGGTAAGTGAATGTGGGGACATCTAGGGAGGGCGGGGGTGGGGGGTGAGTGAGAGTGCTGGGGGAGTTGGGTGAGTGGTCTATGTGGAGAACAGTGTAGGCTGTGCTCTGGTGTTGAGATCAGTGTATGGTCCACCTTGTCAGAAAAAAGTAAATGTGTTTGAGATGCGACTGCTGTTGCAGCCACATCCACGCTCAAATCTACCATGCAGAATTTTCTGCTTGGTAAATTGAGGCCAGATCCTTTCATGCCCAAAAAAAGGATCAGAATCAGACGAAGTAGAATTCCGTCTCCTTCTGACTTGAAATGAGGTCCCAAATGTGGAGATGTATTTGATACTAGAGTCAAATGTCAGAGAGAACACATAGATAGTGGCATCCAACGAACATATTTGTGCCATTGTGCTGGATTCAAACTACTAATCTACAGGGTCTACTTTTATCCCCAGAGGTGGATGTTACTAAATACAAGAGGTGAATCATGATGAAGGGTTCATCACAAAAACAGAAAAGTTCAAACCCAAGGCAAAAATCGGTAGAAGTACCCGATTCATTTCCCTCTGCAGAGGGGAGAGTCATCACCAGCCCCACACTGCTGGTTTAGCAGCATCAACCATAGCAGGTCCCACAACTCAGGTCAGCTCAGTTCAGTTCTCACTGCTGCAGCCAGGGAAGCTGTTTTAAAGTCTAGTCACCTCCTTAAATATGTCATTAACCCAAATCCACCCAACAGTTCACCACCTTCTCCTAAAGTATCAAATCGTTTGTTTCCTGAGTAAGCTACAAAAACAGGTTTTGGTGCTCTCTTGTACAACAACGTACTGTGTTTTTGTTGCAAGACTCCTCAAATGGTGCCTGAACTCTTCTGCCTCCAGATCCAAATGGAGTATGATAGTCGACCTGATAAGTTCCTAGGCCTGACCCCACATTGTCCTGCCAGATACAAAGAAAGGCAAGTGAATTAAGGGCATCTTGCTGCAGCGTCTTCCCTGTTTGGTCCTGGAACTGCCTTAAAGGGCTTACCCCAGAATCCCTGCCCTTCTGCCTCTCTTCCTTATTAAATACAGCAATGTTGCACTTCTCTAGTGTTTTGTATTGTATTGGGGCCCAATTCATACCTTCCATCAATTAGTTAATCTCTCTTCTTTTTGGGTACACCTAAAGATCTACCTTTTAGGGGCGGATCCCATAGCGTCACAACTGTTCTGAGTCACCTGGGTTGTCAAAACTACCTTCCTGGAGGGACCCTAAAAAGGAAGTATTGCTTTGGGCCACGAGGAAATATTGATTGGACTTGACCTGCCTGCCACCTGTCATCGCAGCAGCAGCAGCAGCAGCCACAGCTCGCCGGACCCGCTACGCGGGTCCCGCTTCGCTTTTTGAAGGGGCGTTTTCTGTGCACCGGACCTGAGCCACTGATTGGGAGGTTTGAGGATTCTGCAGGGCTGCGAGCGGAGACGCAGGGACTCGAAATCCCAGGAGTCCCTGCAGGGTGAAACCACCTGCAGCTGGCCCGCTCTCCCTGCTGACACGCCCCCAGTCCGAGTAGTATTTAGCGCCCTGTGTTCCAGAACGACGTGGGACACTAAAAGGAAGTATTGCTTTGGGCCACGAGGAAATATTGATTGGACTTGACCTGCCTGCCACCTGTCATCCCAGCAGCATCGCTGTCATAGAGCATCGGGTACTCCAGTTTTGTCTAATCAAGTCAAAAGTCAAAAAGGCTTTATTTCGATAAAAGATTATCATAAAAGCTTCACATAAAATTCATAGGTACGATAAGAGAAGCCAAGAATAAAAACAAATTACAGAAAAAAGCTATGCATAGCAATTATTTACACATCGTGAGTTAAAAGAGAAATTAAATAATTGATTTAAGCCTTTTGGCTCGGATTAACCAGGCCCATGATAAAAATTTGGCGAGAGCACAAGCATAGGTAGTACGACTATCAGACATTAATATACGAATTGCGTCTGAATGGCACCTAGTACCCAATTGGCGACAAAGATGTTTAAGCAATATTTTCCTAGGTAGATTGTACTCTCCGCATTCGAACATAAAATGTGCCAATGTTTCTGGTTTAGCTAGACATACTGGACAAAGCTCAACAGTTTGTGCCGGCGGTTTCCAACCTGAGGAAAAAGTATACAATGGTAGAATTCCTGCTCTAAATTTAAAATAAAGAGCCCTATCAAAAGGTTTGCCAATGGCATCCAAATAAAGTTCACATTTTGGGGAGTCCTTGAATTTTAATAACTCTTCAGTAAGTCTGCCCATGGAAGCATTAGTATTTCGTTGTAACATAATCCAGTTCAAATAAAGTTTCTTAAGAATTGCCTTTGAAGGAGAAGATCTATTAGCCCATGAATCGTTTAGGCCCAAATTGAATAGCAAGCTTCTAATGTCACTTAGCCATTTAATTTTGTACCACCCTGACAAGGACATAATTTCTGTGAGGCCTTGCGCATATTTACACAGTTCAGGCACTCGCCATAATCGTGCCCATAGTAAGAGTGGACGTAGTCTTGCTAGATCTTCGATAGGGCGACGGCCTAAATCAAGCATTAATGGGACCGTAGGGGTACCCTGTGGAAGTGACATAATCTCCCTACAAAACTTCCTTTCGGATTTAGGCAAATCATTGGTAATGGATGAGCCCCAAAGCTCCGCCCCATAGAGAGCAGAACTAACCCATTTAGCTTCATAAATGTCAAGAACAACTGCTATTGGTCTAATTACACAGGAGCGTTGCTCTTTAAGAATGGCTCCTGTGATCCTTTTGTGGGATAATAACATTTTATCCAAATGTGGAAACCATTGCATTTTATGAGATAGTCGGATGCCTAGGTAATCAAACACCTCTACTCTCTCCAAGGGTTCAGTATTCAGGATTGGAGGACGTGCTAATTTTTTGGGGGGATTCAACACAAGATATTTAGTCTTGCCTGTATTGATTACGAGGCCCCGTTTGGTACAGAAGGATTGGAAATTATTCAAAAGCCTTTGAAGGCCTATCGGGGATTTCGATATTAGAAGCGTATCATCCACGAAGAGGAGGGTAGGTATACGTTCTCCAGCCAGGGATGGTTCATCTGAAGGATGTTCTAAGAGGTGCTCCACCACCCCGTTAATATAAAGAGAAAACAGGGTGGGAGCAAGGACACATCCCTGGCGGACCCCTCTCTCTACCGGGATACTGCTAGTTTTCTCCCCTCCTGGACCCCACCTAATCTGGGCAAAGCTATTTTCATGCAGCCTAACCAATTGTATGAGTAAATAGTGTGGCAACCCCATATTGGCCAGGACTCTCCATAGTGTCTCCCTCGGTACAAGGTCAAAGGCAGTCTTTAAATCGATAAACGCGAGATAAAGACTGCCTTTGCCTAAGACCACAACCTTCCAATACACCATCATGAGCCTAAATACTTGTTCGACTGTCCCAGTACCCACTCTAAATCCTGCCTGATAATCGGAAAGAATTTTATTTTCTTCTATCCAGCCCAGTATTCTAACCAGTAGAACCTTACCAACTACTTTTTGAGTAATATCCAACAAACTAATCGGCCTGTAGTTGGACGGCTCATCTCTGGCACCTTTTTTAAAAATGGGGACCACCTCCGCCCCTTTCCATGACGAGGGGATCGGAGCACCCTTACAAATGGCAACAAGTAAGGAGTAAATAAATTTACCCCACTTTGGGATATCTAGCCTCAGAAGATCGCCCGGGATACCATCCGGACCAGCGGCTTTTTGTGGCTTGATGGTACTTATGGCGTATTCCACCTCTTTGATTGTAAAGCCAAAATCGTCGGGGACAGTACTTTCAACTAATGGATTCGTTATTGGAACCACGAACCTCCCTTCAACATCAGTAGGTGCCTCGATGGGTGGCAAATCGTCATGTCGGGAGTATAGTTTTGAAAAGTGGTTGACCCACGCTTGGCTTGGGATATTACATGAAATAAGATCTATATCCGGCCTATTTCTGGCTCTAATCGTGTCCCAGAAGGATTTTGGGTCTTTTTTGAGACTAGCTTCCTTAAGAGTAGACCAGTACTCTTCTACCCATTCTTTTTTGGCGTGTGCCAGTGTAGTCTTATGTTTCTTCCTAGCAGTCTGTATCAAGGATTGGGATTTACTTTTAACGGCCTCAATTAAAAGGGACTTTGCCCGTCTACATGCAGGGGTATACCAATCATGTTTTCCCCTGGGTTTAGGATGGGACAAGTTCCTCCCTTCAGTGCCCTTAACCAAAAAGACCTCCCCTATGGACTTAACAGCTGCTTCAAAGATAGGTGTTGCCTTTTCGGTTATTAGAGTCGGATTGGTATTATCCATTTCTATTTGCGAGGCCATTAGTAGTACGTCTATGGTGGAAATCTTAGTAGCGTCCACAACAATTTTGTTCCATTTTAGACGTCTTCCACAGGAGGAAACAGTAGTTATATGAGGGCATTTAGATACGACTGCAGGATCATTAGTAAGCCAGGGGTTCGTTAAGGATAGAGAGAGTGAATTATGATCACTCTCAACAGTAGCTATCACTACCATGTCATGAACCAAGCCCCAAAGTTTTAGGTCCAGCAGAATATAATCAATCCTTGAGGAGTGATCTATTCTGTTGAACGTGTGTGCACCCATGCGGTCTGAGGCTGTGCGGCCATTGGTGGCTCTTAGACCAAATTCTAATGTCAGCGCATTAAGCTGTATTACGCTGCGGGACCATCTTTTTATCGGAGGGATAGTAAGTGCAGGGATACCCCATTTGCTATCCTCATCACCCAAATCTAGGTTATCCTCTGTAGGAAGTGGCTCATAGGTGCAATTAAAATCACCTGCTACCAGGGTGTGGTCTGCTTCATCATGATCTCTAAGTTGTGTTTCCAAAACAGAGAGTACTATGGAACTACACCCATTTTTAGTGCCTCTAGCATAGATATTATATAAGGCAAGGGATAAGCCCATCCTAGGATTAGTTAATAAAACCCCTAGTATATCTGGGCTATTTACCTGCCTAGATGTTACACAGCAATTAAGGGAAATACTTATCCAAATAAGCAGTCCCCCTGAGGGACGTCCCTTCCCTTGCGTTGGTTTCAGAGCAGGAATGAAATGGGTTACAAAACCAACCCGATGTAGCGGTTCGGTGCTCCAAGTCTCCTGGAAGAGGCAGATTTTGTGTGCCTCTACCAAGTCGTTCCATTCAGGATGGCCAGTTTCCTATGGATACCTGCAAGGTTCCAACTAAGAATTTTAATTGGTTCCTTGTCAGGTGTAGTATTATGGTCACTAATTATATTAAAGGTTTGGGATTCCAGGCAATCGCTTGCCAGAGTAGAAGGTATTTGCTCAGTATCTATGGTTCTGGACACGTCTGCCTCGATCTCCTGAACCCCACTAAATAATGTTTCTTGTGCCAGGGAATTTTGCTGTTCAGGTTCCAGTGTCGAAACCCCTATATTTGCAACCACTGTAGATTCATTTCCCATTGTGCTGATGTAACAGCCCATATGTCAATCGACCCCCTCAAGTCCGCTCAAGCAACTAAATCGATTGGAACCATAGAATGGTAACGCCGGGCCTTGAGAAAATGGTCGAGCATTAAAATCATGGTATCTACCCCTCCGGGGAACCTTCGTCCAGATATCATGGGGTTGATTAAGATGCCTAGGGGTAGGGGGGAAGAAAAATGACACATGTAGGGTTTGAATTGTTGACTCGAGTGATCTATTCTTCCCTTGACATATATAGGTAACAGTCCCAGCATCCCGAAAGCTCACCAGAATACAATCCCCTACTATGGATTTGTTTGTTTTACCCACCCAAGGGACCCTTCTCACCATAATGATTTCATTATTAAGGTGTGCCGGGAGGGGCATTTAGCCACTTAATGACCCTGCTTTTCAGTGAGCAGAAGTTCTCAACTTCGCCCACTTCGAGCAGGGGAACACCGGCCATAACGACCATAAGGTCGTTTGCCTCTGGAGGGAGATTGGGTCTACGGGGCTTAGTATAAGGCTTAACTGGGGGTGCAAAAACAGTGCTACCTCTAGCTTGTATAGAAGGAGCTAAGCCTACAGAAGGAGGTGGCTTATTTGGGTTTGATGGGGGAGCTGGAACTATATTAGCCATAAGGGATTGTATAGGATGAGCAACAGTGGTGATCGGGGGGGGTACTGGAATAACTGGCCTATTAGAAGAGTTCGTAGAGACCATGGGAGGAGAAGTGGTCTCAAAAGGTCTAGCCTGAGTACCCACCACCGATTTCATGCTGTTTAATGTAGTCTCTAATATAGTGAGTCTAATTTCAACCTTTTTTATGCTCTCACAAATGGGCAATAATAGAGACCTGAGCAAGAATTCAAGATTTCCTAATGGGACGACAGAAAGAAGGGCATTGGTGGCATTATTTGCCGTAGCATCAACCATATCAATAACAGTGGTTACCTTTTTTGAGGGTGTTAAATGTACATCTTCCACTGGCTTCTCAGTAGAGGAAGGCGCTTTTGTAAGCCTACCAAACTCAGAGTGGGGAATTTTTGTTTTAGTTATAGTTAATCCTTGGCCACCCCTTAACTTTCTCCTACGTTTATTTGGTGGGGGCCCATATATATTTAACCGAGGTATGTTTGGTTTTAACGTTAGCTTTCCTAGCTTTAGTAGCCAGTGGAGGCTGGAAAATTAAATCTACAGTCACACTGCTTGGATTAGGGGAGGGGGCTAAGTTAGTAATTGTCTCAGTCAGGGTGTTACTACAGTCCCTCAAAAGGAGTGGGACATCATCCAAGACAGATGATTCCTCACTTGGTAATATGGAGCTGTCTACAGAGGGCCTATTTTTCAAGTTTTCTATTGAGCGTCTACGCTCCGCCCTAAGCTTATCCAAGTGACTTTCCTTATCCCCCTCTCCCCCAGCCCTGGAAAAATAATTATCGAGGGTTTTATTTTTTACCCCACCCAGCCTCATAGGAGTTCCCTCCCTAACTGGGGAGGGCATAACTAACCGTAATGGGTACAGAACCTGAAATACTTTGCTTTATCAACACAATAAACCTGTGAGCAGGAGGCAAACTAAAGAGGGTAGGCCCAGCCCAGCCTATTCCGGCCTATGACGGCCACAGACGGCCCTCCCTTTGCCCGGGCTTAGCCCCGGGCTATGTCCCGCGCGCGTCCCGCGTGTGCGGTCACTGCTGGGTAGAAATAGGAGAGCTGGGGGCGGGAAGAGACACCAGGTGCGCTGGGATCTCAAAGCGCTAAGCACCCTGGCTCTCGCAGTCCCGGCCCCCGGCAGCGTCCGCGTGAGATCAAGCTCCTCGTGGGTCAGGATACAGTGGCTGTTCGGACCAGCAGTCTAAAACAGAGTAAAATCCCAGATGCAGCAAAGTGGTCCCAGGAAGGCTGCGAGCGGCACCCGCGAAGCGGGGGCCGCGAGCCTTAAGTAATTAATTGAAGGCGGTGAAGGGCGGAGAGCTGGGGGCGGGAAGAGACACCAGGTGCGCTGGGATCTCAAAGCGCTAAGCACCCTGGCTCTCGCAGTCTTGGCCCCCGGCAGCGTCCGCGTGAGATCAAGCTCCTCGTGGGTCAGGATACAGTGGCTGTTCGGACCAGCAGTCTAAAACAGAGTAAAATCCCAGATGCAGCAAAGTGGTCCCAGGAAGGCTGCGAGCGGCTCCCGCGAAGCGGGGGCCGCGAGCCTTAAGTAATTAATTGAAGGCGGTGAAGGGCGGAGAGCTGGGGGCGGGAAGAGACACCAGGTGCGCTGGGATCTCAAAGCGCTAAGCACCCTGGCTCTCGCAGTCCCGGCCCCCGGCAGCGTCCGCGTGAGATCAAGCTCCTCGTGGGTCAGGATACAGTGGCTGTTCGGACCAGCAGTCTAAAACAGAGTAAAATCCCAGATGCAGCAAAGTGGTCCCAGGAAGGCTGCGAGCGGCTCCCGCGAAGCGGGGGCCGCGAGCCTTAAGTAATTAATTGAAGGCGGTGAAGGGGGGAGAGCTGGGGGCGGGAAGAGACACCAGGTGCGCTGGGATCTCAAAGCGCTAAGCACCCTGGCACTCGCAGTCCCGGCCCCCGGCAGCGTCCGCGTGAGATCAAGCTCCTCGTGGGTCAGGATACAGTGGCTGTTCGGACCAGCAGTCTAAAACAGAGTAAAATCCCAGATGCAGCAAAGTGGTCCCAGGAAGGCTGCGAGCGGCTCCCGCGAAGCGGGGGCCGCGAGCCTTAAGTAATTAATTGAAGGCGGTGAAGGGCGGAGAGCTGGGGGCGGGAAGAGACACCAGGTGCGCTGGGATCTCAAAGCGCTAAGCACCCTGGCTCTCGCAGTCCCGGCCCCCGGCAGCGTCCGCGTGAGATCAAGCTCCTCGTGGGTCAGGATACAGTGGCTGTTCGGACCAGCAGTCTAAAACAGAGTAAAATCCCAGATGCAGCAAAGTGGTCCCAGGAAGGCTGCGAGCGGCTCCCGCGAAGCGGGGGCCGCGAGCCTTAAGTAATTAATTGAAGGCGGTGAAGGGCGGAGAGCTGGGGGCGGGAAGAGACACCAGGTGCGCTGGGATCTCAAAGCGCTAAGCACCCTGGCTCTCGCAGTCCCGGCCCCCGGCAGCGTTCGCGTGAGATCAAGCTCCTCGTGGGTCAGGATACAGTGGCTGTTCGGACCAGCAGTCTAAAACAGAGTAAAATCCCAGATGCAGCAAAGTGGTCCCAGGAAGGCTGCTAGCGGCTCCCGCGAAGCGGGGGCCGCGAGCCTTAAGTAATTAATTGAAGGCGGTGAAGGGCGGAGAGCTGGGGGCGGGAAGAGACACCAGGTGCGCTGGGATCTCAAAGCGCTAAGCACCCTGGCTCTCGCAGTCCCGGCCCCCGGCAGCGTCCGCGTGAGATCAAGCTCCTCGTGGGTCAGGATACAGTGGCTGTTCGGACCAGCAGTCTAAAACAGAGTAAAATCCCAGATGCAGCAAAGTGGTCCCAGGAAGGCTGCGAGCGGCTCCCGCGAAGCGGGGGCCGCGAGCCTTAAGTAATTAATTGAAGGCGGTGAAGGGCGGAGAGCTGTGGGCGGGAAGAGACACCAGGTGCGCTGGGATCTCAAAGCGCTAAGCACCCTGGCTCTCGCAGTCCCGGCCCCCGGCAGCGTCCGCGTGAGATCAAGCTCCTCGTGGGTCAGGATACAGTGGCTGTTCGGACCAGCAGTCTAAAACAGAGTGAAATCCCAGATGCAGCAAAGTGGTCCCAGGAAGGCTGCGAGCGGTTTTGTCTAATACTAAACCACCGGCACCTCCTAAGCAGCCAGTAGGGAAAAATTTGGCCAATAAATCACTTCCACCTAAACCACCCACTCCAATGATCACTAACAATGGTGCAGCTAAGTTGAAATCTATTGCCCCTAGCAAACCCCCAGAACTCTGATGGACCCCCCATCCCGGCACTTAACTTACCAACACCCCCATCTGTGAACCCTAAGATACGTCGCAATATCAGTTTACCACCTGACGCCTGCCCATATGTAATAGTGTTAACAGGCGTCCCTGAGCTTGCCCCCGCAACAACAGAATCTTTTTGGGCTCTCAAAAATAAAGTTTGCCATTGGTTAGATAAAAACTACCCATTACCACCAAATATTCATAGTAATCTGCTTATGGTAGAGAGAGCCCCATGGGTGGGTGAGAATAAAAAAATATTCAAGGGGACTGTGTTGTTGTGACATTTGAGGACTCGCATCCGGTAGAACATATATGTGCAGGGCACCCATGCAACATTAACTCCACAATTTTAGCCAAACCACTACCCTATTTCTTTATGCTTACAGACCATCGTAGTAATAGGTGGAGTTGGTTGAGAGGCTCTAACCAAACGGGAGGAGGAACAAGAGGGGGGCCTTGGCTGGACCACAACTTAAATCAATGGGATGGTAGTAACAGCGGAGGGTGGCCTTTAGCGCAAAGAACAACTGGTAGGCGCCCTCCTGCCGTCAACCAGCAAAATGTGACATGGTCTGGTCAACATCTTAATAACCCCAGCCAGTGGGATGGCGGCGACAATGGAGGGTGGAGCACAGTCCCCAGAAGAACTGTTAGGCCCCTGTATGGGGCTAACCCCCTCAATGGGGCATGGACAGGTCCACAGTATAATCCGACTCCTATACCTTGTTTTAACTGTTATAGTGGGTTGGAAGCCGTTGACTGACTCCCAGCTTTTTTACCGGGTAATGTAGGTCTGAGGGAAATGTTGGATGATCCAGGGGTTGATGTGGAAAGAGCTAGGGAGGGCCCAGTATATGTGGAAACCTGTAGCCTTAGTTTAAGTGAAGTCGAAGATGACTCTATACATGCAAATTCACCGGGTAAAGAATTTTTGAGGGACGCGCTAGACCCTCCAGGGGCTGAAGCTGGTAGTGCTAGGGAGGGCCAAGTACACTTGGAGTTCTGCGGCTCTAGTCCTAGTGAAGAGGAAGCGGGTGCCACATACTTAACTAATGTACCGACCCCAGCCATTACTCTTATTAATATTCTTTCCTGGAACATAGCAGGGCTTAGGAAAAACCTGACAATCCCAGACTGGAATGATTTTATTGATCCCTTCCACATCTGCATGTTTCAGGAAACCTGGTGTCTGTCCCCGTAATACAAAAATGGGTATTCCACCTATCACGTTCCGGCAGTCTCCTCAGGGAAAGGACGCCCGTCTGGTGGCCTTACCATATGGGTGAAAGTTAATTTAAACTATGTGATCACTATGCACAGTGTCCCCTCCAATGATATTTTGCATATTTCTCTGAAAAGCCCCCACGGGGGTATTATACATCTTTTTTGTGTCTATGCAAGAGGGGCACAGGGTGGCAAAACTTCGCCAATAATAGAGCTGTTAGACACCAAAATATCAGAACTGCCTCCTGGGTCAAAAATCCTGGTGGGGGGCGATTTTAATTGCACATTTGAACCCCTGGATGATGAGGACATATTGGGTTGGAGCACGGAGGACTGGAGACATTCTATACCCCCTCTAGTATTGGCTCCCATTAGGAAATGGTCCGCCAGAGCAATCCAGCTGAATGCTCTGGCTTTGGACCATAACTTACGGGCTCTCAATGGGCGGACCATCTCTGATCGCAATGGGGCAATGACCTACAATAGGATAGGCTCCCCATCGCGAATTGATTACATCTTTTTAGACGTCCAATCCTGGGCCAATCTTGTAGATATGGAGGTCAGGCAGTCCTCAGACAGCGATCATAACCCTTTGTGTATGGGAATCAATTGGAACAATGGGTTATGTGAGAGCGTGGGGCCGAAGTTGATCACCAAGGAGATCCTTCCTTCTAACTGCAATAGGAAACTAAGATGGGATGTGGTTAAGTGCGAAGAGGGGAAACTTAACTGTATCAAAGAGCTAGTTATAGTCGAAACTTCCCGCCTTGCTGTGATGGATTTGGCCAATCTAAATATTTCGGAGTCGGAATTATTAGCTCAATATCAGAATTTCACAGCAGAAATAGGAAAGTATTTCATTAAAAATTCTAAGGGGAACCCACCGGCTGTTCTTAGACCCCCAAAGACTAATCCTTGGTATACAGCAATTTGTAGGAACAAAAGGAAGGCTATTGCTTTAGCTATAAAATCGAAAGACACCATAGCAGTGAGACTGGCCAGGAGGGACTACCGGAGCACCATTCTTCTAGCAAAAAGAAACTGGGAGGAGGACCATTGGCAGCAGCTTAAAATCACACCCTGTGGAAAGAATTCAATAATTTTTTGGAAATTAATTAACATTTTAGATGGTAGAGGAGTTGATCCTATTTTAAATCATATTAATGAACAGCAATGGCATGCCCATTTTTCAAAACTATATTTTGATGATGTTGCTTAAGCTAACCCAACACCATCACCCTTGTCCCACCTAAGAACAGACTCTCTTACCGAGGCTGTCCCATTCTCCCCGCGAGAGGTCCGAGATGCTATTTCAAATATCCTATCAGGCAAGGCACCTGGACCAGATGGCTTGCCTGGAGACTTATTTTCTTACGACCCCCTAATTTGGGCAGACTTTATAGCATGCCTAATGAATTTAATCCAGTCAGGCCATCCCGTCCCGGAATCGTGGAAAGGGGCGGAGGTGATCACGATTTATAAAAAAGGTGATAGAGAGGACCCTGCCAACTACAGACCAATTAGTTTAATTGATACCATCCAAAAGGTAGTTGGCAGGGTCATTATAAGTAGAGTAGAGACATGGCTTATGGATGAAGGTGTACTAACACATTTTCAGGCCTGGTTTAGGCGGAATGTTGGTGCTATGGACCAGGTGTTTCGGTTCTGTGCGGTTTATTGGAAGTCAGTATCTATCAATAAGGGCAGCCTCTATCTGGCTTTCATTGATCTTAAAACCGCATTTGATGTTATTCCACGAGCTAAATTATGGGAGGTATTATTGTCCATGGGGTTCCCAAGTTATTTGCTGCAATTGGTCATCAAGCTCCATGAGGACAATTTTGCAAGGATAAGGTGGGGGAGTCAGGGGCAATTGACAGGGAGGGTATCAGTCAACAGAGGGGTGCGGCAGGGATGCGTGATGGCCCCAACGCTATTCTCCCTCTTTATAAATGGGGTGGTGGACCATTTGAGGGAGGACCCTCCGGATGCGCCTGTCCTTGCCAGAGAGAAGACCCCCTCACTCCTCTTTGCGGACGATACCCTCCTGATGTCTAAGACTCCGAAGGGCCTGCAAAAACTTCTTGACCGTTTCGCTCTCTTTTGTAAAGAGCGCGGTCTATCGATAAATACCTCGAAAACAAAGCTAATGGTTTTATCTGCAAATAGAAAGGTTAGGAAGGTACACATTACATTGTGCAGGTCCCATCTGGAGGTGGTGAATGAATTCGACTACCTGGGGGTTAGGCTATCCAATAATATGTCCTGGGGCTCCCATATATCTAAAATGGTACTTAATCTCAAAAGGGTCTCTGGAGCGATACTAAAGAACCAGCGCCTCTCCATCAGCAGACCGGTTGCCCCATCCTTGGCAGTTTGTGAAGGGAAGGCTGTAGCCTCGGCAGTTTACGGTTCTGAACTTTGGGGTAACGAAAATATTAAGGCCCTGACATCCGCAGAGAATAAGTTCATTAGAGATTTGGTTTCACTCCCAGTGTCAACCCCTTTGTTACCATTATTTTTCGACATGGGTAAAAAACCAATTTCTGATAAAATCCATCTTAGGCCGCTGTTATTTTGGGTGCGCCTTAGAAGGACTCAAGAATTAATAGAATATGCTCGAGTGCTGGACGAACTAATATCCCTAAATGTCAACAACAAGATAAAGTGGCTTAACAACCTTAAATTGTTGGCAACATCTATAGGCTTGGGAGAGTCTTGGGCCTCGCAATGTCCACCTGCTAAACAAATTGTCAAAACATTATATTGGGACTGGGTTGAGGCCAATGTTTATGTCAAACCCAAATTGGGAACCCTGACGACCAACTTCCTTGACCATAAACCAACTTGTAAGCTGGAACCCTTCCTGGATTTTATCCAGCTACCTAGAGACAGGACTTTGTTTTTGAAGCTGAGATACGGTACTCTGCCCCTCAAGAAATGTATGGAAGGTTGGAAAAGCAAGGGGGAGCATGACTTAAATTACCCAGGCTGTAGTTGCCCGGAGGAAACCCTGGGCCACTTTCTATTCGCATGTATAGCCTATAAGCATGTTAGGAATAAATGGTTGAAACCAGTGTGTAGGGTTTTGGGCGCGGAGGATCATAGATCAGCCCTGCGAATTATGCTAACCAACACTGCCTCTATGTATATCGTCTGTGGGGTTGCAAAATACCTCGCGGGTGCTTGGATAATCCGTTCAAGGTTGCTGGGCAATGTATAAAAGTTATTTAGGATGATTGTATTGTTTTAAAACCTTTCTTTTCCCTTTTTAATTGTTTTGTCCTGTTCTGATGGAAATGTAATACTATTGAGTAGATTGTTTTTATGTATTTTGTATGTTTGTACTTTTATGATAAATATCTATCGAATAAAGTATTACAACACACATAAAGGCAGGGATAACATTTAATGTGGATTGTTTGAGCTCTGCTTTTGTGTTGACCCTATTGATGGCTGAGTGTAATTTGGGTTGCCCGAACTCTACTCCTGGGAGGATCTCATAGACCCACTAATGTTGGTAGCTGCAGTTTAATCTAATATGCTCTGTTCCTGTGTGAACTTCTTAAAACAGCTCATTGTGTGGCAGTGCTTTTAAACTGGGTCGTCCCAACTTGTTCTGAATGGAACAAATACACATACAGTACTTACTGGCTATGGTCTTACTCTTAACATGGATTGACCAATTTCTCCTTCTGGTTGAATTACATATAGACCTGCTATTTTGTGCTGTGGTTTATCTGGGGTTACTATGACTACTCTGCATGAACCTTATAGGCTTCAACTCTGGGGTAGGTGGCTATGTTACGTCAACTAAAACGATAAGTCACCCATATACATAAGGGGTTGTCAGGAAAGGATCCCAACTCAGTTGTAGGGCACTGCTCAGGAAAGGACATGAGTGTATTGGATTATAAAGAGTTCCTGACCCATGATTTTGTCTGTGGCATGCTTCATCATCAGGTCCCTCACTCAGAATGGTGATACAACTGAGTGGGCTCATGCTTGTGTGGGGAGCTCTTAGCTACTGTAATGAGCAAAAGGGCTAATGAAATTATCTAGGGTGTAATGCAAGAGCTGCTTTTTGATCAGATTAAAAACATAAGTGGTACTGGTCTGTACTTAGTTGGACGCTTGGAAATATTAATGTTCCTAGAGTCCCTAGACTACATTTACAGCCAAATGAATTGCCCACGAGTGGCAGTAGGCTTTCTTCAGGACCATAATTATCCCTAAACAATATTTCATGCAAATCTGCTAATTATTCATTATTCATAAGTTACTGTCAAATGAAACTACACATGTATGCATTGAAATCATGGCTTGGCAGTTTGGGCTGGACTGTTCCCACGAGGCACAGGGTCAAGGCTGATTTGCATATGGTCAGGTCTAAACTGGGGTGGCATGGTGAGCAAAAGAATGATGGATTTAACCCAGATCTCTTGACTAGGGGTGAATTCTTTGATTTGTTCAGCATTCGGTCTTTGAAATCATTCCTTAATAGTTGGAATTTCTGTTCAGCATTCGGTCTTTGAAATCATTCCTTAATAGTTGGAATTTCATCCTGTAAAGCACGCTGTCTGATGGCACTTCATATGTTCACTGGTGAATGTGCAATGGTGAAACACAGAACACAAAAAAGCAAACATACAGTGGTACACACATATATGCCAAGTCCAGTGTAACTTAGATTCCTCTGGATTCTTGTCCTTAAGCATGGATTCAGAGCTTCTTAAAAGGTAAACTAATCCATCATGTGCTTAAGCAAAAACCCCAAGGAAGGGCAATTAGTCCCCCATATGGTATACAGTGAGACCATCTTTGTAGTCAAACACTACAACAACTTGCCCGTATTTTCAGATTACTCAATGAAGGTTCACAGACTCAGTAGCTGCTATAACATTGAAAACTTACATTGTCAATGGTTCAAGTCTATGACAACAAAGCCCCTGCATCTTGATGTATACTCGAATGGTTGGAGATTTTATTTGCTCCAATTTCTCTAATTTCCCCATGAGACTAATTGTCTCAATAACATTGGCCCATCGGTGTGAAGCATTGCATTTGTCATCATATGCATGCTGTGCATTGCATCATACACCCGTAATGCATAGCACCATGGAAACATTGCATATCCTCCTTGTTTGTGCTGACCATCATCATTTTGTGTGTTTGGGTCGATCTCAAAGCAGTGGCACACCTGATTATGACATTAGTGGTCAGAGGTCTGACAAGTGTCAAACAGGTGACTGGTCATTAGACACTTGAAGGATGAAGTAATGAGAAAAAACGCCAACAGAAAGGCAGGGGTAGATTCAGAATACCACATAGACCATTTTGAGGCCCATAACACAAACCAGTCCCCCTTTTCTTCACAACCCAGTAACCAACCCCCTGCCATACTGGCCCAACTAGTATGGCCACCCCCCTCTCCCAGCAATAGCAATAATATGATAAAAGACTGTCTTTTTTAACAGGTCTGGGACAATACAGGGGTTGATGCAAAAAAACAAACATAAAATCTCTGGGAGGAGAACCTTCAACGCATACACAAGAAGGAGCATGCAAAAGAACAAGTCCCAGGACAAGCAGTGCCCTGAACCATGTGGAGGGGCAAGCAACACACTGAGTTAGGTGTACATCTTTCAAACTGGAAACTGACACAGACACAACCAAGGGTGTTGAATATGTGATTGGGCTTTGTCCAGAACCCTAACTTGAACATGTGACGCCTACTATGTGAATTGAAGGATTTGTTTAACAAAGTTAAACTCAAAGCTTACTTTGGCATTAGCACAATCCCTAATGAGACTAAGAATAACATAGGCTTAAGGAAGAATGCTTACTTTGTATCACCAACACTCCGATACTATGGGAAAATCTAATCTCTTGGGGAAATAAGAGCAGATACCCTGACAGCTTGTGTATGCATCAAGATGCAGGGGCATTAGTGTCATTCATAAAAGGTGAGACCGAAAAAGGAGTATCTGATGATATAATAAAATGTTAATAATATTTTCAATATTTAGTGATCCATTAATTAATAAAAACATTTTTAAAGTACTACTGTGAGTAAACATTTAAAACAAGGATTTTATTTGCTCTAATTTCTATAATTTCCCCATGAGACTAATTGTCTCAATAACATTGGCCCATCGGTGTGAAGCATTGCATTTGTCATCATATGCATGCTGTGCATTGCATCATACACCCGTAATGCATAGCACCATGGAAACATTGCATATCCTCCTTGTTTGTGCTGACCATCATCATTTTGTGTGTTTGGGTCGATCTCCAAGCAGTGGCACACCTGATTATGACATTAGTGGTCAGAGGTCTGACAAGTCTCAAACAGGGGACCGCTCATTAGACACTTGAAGGATGAAGTAATGAGAAAAAACGCCAACAGAAAGGTAGGGGTAGATTCCGAATACCACATAGACTATTTTAAGGCCCACAACACAAATCAGTCCCCCTTTTCTTCACAACCCAGTAACCACCCCCCTGCCATACTGGCCCAACTAGTATGGCCACCCCCCTCTCCCAGCAATAGCAATAATATGATAAAAGACTGTCTTTATAACAGGGCAGGAACAATACAGGGGTTGATGCAAAAAAACAAACACAAAATCTCTGGTAGGAGAACCTTCAACGCATGCACAAGAAGAAGCATGCAAAAGAACAAGTCCCAGGACAAGCAGTACCCTGAACCCTGTAGAGGGGCAAGCAACACACTGAGTTAGGTGTACATCTTTCAAACTGGAAACTGACACAGACACAACCAAGGGTGTTGAATATGTGATTGGACTTTGTCCAGAACCCTAACTTGAGCATGTGACGCCTACTATGTGAATTGTAGGATTTGTTTAACAAAGTTAAACTCAAAGCTTACTTTGGCACTAGCCCAATCCCCAATGAGACTAAGAATAACATAGGCTTAAGGAAGAATTCTTACTTTGTATCACCAACATCAGCAATCACAATTGAAATGATTGCATTCAAGCAGACAGTCATAAAAAAGACAGAGAAGATCAATACTGAAAACATCCATGGTTTCCATAATCTATCCCACATGGAGAAGCTCTGAAACAGTTAAGGAATTACAGCAACCTTGTTATTAAACCAGCAGACAAAGCTGGGGTCGTAGTGTTTCAAAACGAACAGGACTACATCAATTAATGTTATCACTTACTCAGTGATAGCAGGAACTATAGTAGCCTCACAGAAGACTCTATTAAATCTATCAAAATTGAAGTAGAGGAAGGAAAAGTAGGAAACTGAATCACCAGTCCGAAAGTTCATTATATTAATTAAGAGCTTGAGGACCAAGAACACCTTACTTCTATACCCTTCCTAAAATACACAAGAACAGACAACCACCCCAGTATTAGGAATGGGCTTCCTCTTACAACCTTTATCCGCCGTTTGCAACTATTTTTAGAAATCCACTGTCCAAACCACTCTATTTGAAGGACACAAAAGATCTTCCGAACATACCTCAAATCATTCTATTTGACCAAGAAACTGGCCTCCTAATTGGCCTCAATGTAGAGGCACTATTAACAAGTATTCACCAGGAAGAGTCATTGAAGGTACTAGAAGAAATAACCATGATTGGCACCATCAGACCACAAGCCATTTTGTCTTAGAATGTCAAAGATAGCCATGAGTAGAAATTACTTTGAATTTGAGAGTCTCCTGTTCTTATTCTTAAATACACATAGTACATCTATGGGGAATACTTTTACCCTAAGTAAACCAGGACTACATGTTCATCATCATTTTGAAGAGAAAAATATACTCAATGAAGACCATCCATTTAAATAGAAGATACACATTTGCAAAAGGTACGTGGATGAGTATGTTGACAAAACGCATTTCATTTGGTAAGGCGCTGTAAATTAGGCTTATCAGAATGGAAAAATGACCTATAACTGTAACTGACCTTCACACATGCCATCATTAAGGAGAAGATTGTATTTTTTGAAGTGAAGATCTTTCTAGATGAGGGAGGTCTCGTCACTGACACGTTCCACAAATCTATAGACAAAAATAATGTATTAAGATTTGATAGTTTTCACCCCTGACCTCTTCGTGAGAACCTAACTTACAGATAGTTTTTATAACTACGTAGGAGTTGTAGCAGAGTATCAGATTGCAGTGCGCAAGCTAAGACCCTAAGTAATAAATTAAAGAAACAATATCCAAGAAAGATTATGGAAAAAATACAAAAAAGCACAGAAAAATAGGGACTCCCTGCTGTCGACCTACATAAAATCTAAGACAAGCAGAGCCATATGTGTCATAACTTACAACATCATTGTGACTCAAGTCAAGAAAACTGACATATTCTGAATACAGGAAATCTTAATTTAGCTAAGCCCATAATTTCACATAAAATGAAATCTAAAAACCCTTTTAAACTATACATGATCACATGTGCTTTTGATCTAAAATATAAATGGATGACCAGCAGAAAAGTGAGGATAAGCATATGTGAAAATAGAAGCACTATTAAATGTAAAAAAGCACCCTATGGAGGTGTTGAATCACATCTTTGAGGTCTAGAACAATGTCAAAGGTCTGGCATGGGTGAATATAGACCAACTGAACATCACAGACACCCCAAGTAAAACAAATTATACCAGAAGTTCTATTTCAAATGGAAGAGAGATGGGTTTATAGATCAAAAACACACATACTAGAATAAAACAGTGAAGTCCCTTGAACCAGATTTAATAAAATTTAACAGACAATCCTTCTCTGGAGCATATCGTTCCTCAGTAGCCCACCCCGTGCAGGGACATTATCATACAAGCGGCAACTTAGTCCCATATAGATGAAGGTTCAACAAAAACAAGAGCAACCCAAATGTCCATGTGAGCAAGTGACCTTGTAAGAAATATTCACATTGAATTAATTTAAAGAAAATATTTTAGTAACACAGCATTTTCTGTGTGGACTGAATCCATACCAGTATTTAAATTCCCATTTTTCTGACAGAATGTTCTTGTCTTGACTTAATCAATGCAGAAATTAATTCAAAATGAACAGCCAGTATCATGTGATTTAATCCAATTCAGGCGAACCAAATTGTATTTTTTGTAGCAAAAGACAATTATGCAGTCTTAACATTCATAATGATGTGAATTTTTGAAGAAGGAAAGCAAACCCCAAGTAAGAAAAACCACAACTAAACCAAAAGGAAAACACAGTGGTAAAGTTTGTGAACATCTGAGGTATACTGGTTATTAAAGACAGCACTGCGGGTCGCGTAACTAGTTATATAGATGAAGAGCACACCAGTCTGGACACCACATCAAAACTTGCACTCCCATAGGCAGCCCCTCAATGCTGTTTCTTATTTTTTTGTCTCAGACGTTAGATATAGAGAGGATATAACAACAATTTGATGTCTGGAATAGGCAGGTTTCTTAATTCAGAAACACAAATACTAACTAGAGTCCATTCACAACATTTTTAACACCAATTTATCCTCCTAAAACCCAAATATTGAACTTTGAGTTAACAATAACTGTAATTATAAGCTATCAGACTGGGTTACTTAATTTGGCCACTGCTTGGGGATCTACCCAAATGTACTCAAACCAAGATTAGCACAAATAGGCAGGTAAGTAACGCTTCTGCGTTGCTACATACTACAAGCGTATGACACCATGTGCAACGTGTGTATGATGTCAAACTCAACGCAACACTCCGATACTATGGGAAAATGTAATCTCTAGGGGAAATAAGAGCAGATACCCTAACAGCTTGTGTATGCATCAAGATGCAGGGGCATTAGTGTCATTCATAAAAGGTGAGACCAAAAAGGAGTATCTGATGATATAATAAAATGTTAATAATATTTTCAATATATAGTGATCCATTAATTAATAAAAGCTTTTTTAAAGTACTATTGTGAGTAAACATGAAGGGAAACAAGTGAGAAAAGTGCTCAGGCAAAGGTGTGATACACTTGACTGGGAAATGCAATATCTATGCCGGTCTCCTCATTTTTACTGCCCAGGAGTCCTATTTCCATGCCTATCTACTCATTTTGAGGGTCTTCGGTATCGGGTGAGATGTCCCCAGTATCACATACGCCTAAGATATCCTTTCTCATAACTGGCCCCAACCAGAGCAGCTGGTGGAGCAGTCCTATCTAATGGCAGATGTCCTTGCTATTTAACTATGTAGCTTCGTCACCCAGAACACTGGACATTGTTCCAGGCTTTTGAATTCTCTCCTAACAGGTGGACTTATACCAAGGACCCCTTCCAAGATTTAACAATATCTTGCTCCCATTTATATCTCTGCCTCTTGAGAACCATTCCAGAATACCATGGGGGCCCTCTTCACATGTTTCATTTACTTATTAAGGGACATCACTTTGAGTGGAAATTACTCAGGCTTGTGTTAAGCTTGCCCTGATGATGATCCTACCATTCTAATGTAACTAAGATACAAATATTGCACTTCCAAGTCATATGTATCATCTTTGCCTGAGCGCTTTTCTCACTTGTTTCGCTTTACGTTTACTCACAAACCACTGCAGTAACTGTTGTTGAACTGTTATTCATTAATGGATAGCTATATAATGGAAATATTGTTTAGATTTCATCATATCGTCTGATACTCCTTGTTATTCTCACCTCCTTAGGGACCAGTGTTGGTCTATAGTAATTCTTACTCCAGGTCCCTCTGATACCTAGGGTTTCCCAGGTTTTTCTATATTCAGTGGAAAGTGGTGTATTATATGGTGTGTTACCTCTCTGTGTAATACACTCACAATATTGTTTTGAGCCCAGTCCAGCTAGTTTGTTAAACCTTAGCTCAATTAACTATGATGAGCTGTCCCCAGAATATGGGTGGCGTCCCCAAATCGCACTCTAATACCACTTGAAATAAAGTTATTCAAAAAGGTGTAAAGGTCTTCGAGAATTCTTTTTATTTGTTTTGTTTACTTTTCATGGCTTGCATTCTTTATACATTTAGTAATGTCCGTTTGAAATTATTCTGATCAACCTCATATATTTGTAACATAAATACTACCAATGCATTTCAGGCCATTTAGTAAAATGAATTGTCCTCTGCAGAATAAGTGAGTGTGTAATACTCTTATTCAACTACAGTCCAGATAATCCTCTTTCCTCTACCCACTTTCATTAAGTCTGAAAGACGCTTTATTGTTCTATAAGACAATCATACCAACCCAAGTCCTGAGGAGATCTCTAAAGGTCAGAGGTCGAAATCGGTTGACAATATTAGGGTCAAGAATGATGGACTTTATATTGTTGACATAGCTTTGGAAGGGCAAAATAATTAATCAAACAGACCCTACCATACCTCACTTTGCCTCTTTGTCCATTTAGAGCGGATATTTAAGCTGAATATTTGTTCAAACTAAATACTTTTGACTGCCACTCTAGGAAATTGCTCATTGTATGACTATTGGAATTTGTGTATTTTTTATTGTGATTTCTCTATTTACTTGACTATCACTTACCACTGGTGTGTATTGGGTAAGCCTAGGTGAAGTTAGCAGAGTTCCGCTACACAGAACTCCTCAAAGTGACAAAGGGTCAAGCTGTTCGCATTGATTTTGAGCGCCGGGTGTTTGTTCCGTGTTGTAAAATCATCACAAATGGCACCATGCGTAGCGTAAGAGGGTGCAGCTTCCTTTCTGCTGCTTGAGTAGATTTTCTACTTGAGCGGCATCTTTCTCAATGGCAATGGAAGGTTTCTTAACGCTAGTGGTCGTGACCTGCCGCGACCACTCGCATTGAGGAATCCAACCGCTCGTGTTGATTTTGAGTGCCGGATATTTGTCCAGCACTACAAAATATCCTGAACTGCACCGTGCGTGGCACAAGAGGACACAGGTTCCATTCTGCTGCTCAAGTAGATGTTCTACTTGAGCAGCAGCTCTCTCAACTCAAACTGAAGGATTCTCATTGCAAGTGGTCACGACCTGCCGCGACCACTCGCATTGAGAAATCTGACCGTCCGCGTTGAGGAATCTCACCAGGACGTTGATTTCCCTTACTTGCGCTTCCCAACTAGACCTTAGCAAGTGCGAGCGAGGAAAGTTCTCACAAGGAGGTGGATTTTCCTCGCTCGCGGTCGCCAACTTGATGTTGATGAGCGCGAGTGAGGAAAAAACTTTGCTCTGATCCACGGAGCGGAGTTTTTGTGAACTCTGCAGAACATGGAGTGCAGAAAACTCTGCATACTCCGCGAACGGAGCAGAGTTCACCGCCCAGGGTTAGTATTGGGGAGCACTTGTGATCCATCACCTTAGTATTGGCATTTGATTTCAGGATTCTTTTCAGAATTATTATAAGTATTTATTATAAGTAATGTATCCACTTTGGAACACTGTGCTCTGCTCTATGGTTACCAAATATAACAAAGACATAGTAATTATTTTATTTAATGGTGTCAGGCAATTTATTTGCATGATTTGACTGAATTATCTAGTCTGTTCCCCCTTATTAAGCTTTGAAATTAGCGGGCAAGTCCTCCCCTTTTTTTTGTATACAATTTGTTGAGCAGCCCACCCTTGTTCCTGCATTATATAGGCCCAACCCTATTTTTTATTTGATTTTCCTCGAGTCAGGCACCACTGGCAAAGCCCTCTCTCTGCTAGTCCAAGGTTTAGCATGTGCAGTCCAGAAATTGGTGCTGCCTCTCTTGCCAGGTCCAGGGAAGAGCAGGGCAGCCCTTCCCCGGTCCTCTCTCCAGTGCAAATGTGATCTGCGGTCTGGATGCCTGGGATGCCATATTTATGGCCAGGAAGTGGCCTCTGGGGTTAGACGGTTACTGGCCAATGGACTACCAGGTCCCTGATGATGACTTCTTGCGATATGTGGAATCTAGCTATTCCAGAGTGTAACAATCTGCCTACTACCAAAATGACAGGATCCATCTCTTGGTGTGTGGAACTTGGTAGCCGACTCTAAAGGTTTGGGGACTTGAGAAGTACACATCCCTGGAAAAACCGAGTTAGCAATTGTTTTCCCCTCTCTGTCCCCAATGCCAACCTGTCTACCAGAACAAAACAGCAGCCCCTCTCTTGTGTGTCCAATATTTGCCCTTTAAAGGGGGCTTCCACATCTAAGCTCATCTTTTGGGCTGAGACCTTTCGTGGCTTCCTGCCTGGGAAAGGTGACACCTCTTCCAAGGGCAGACGTCTAATTTTTTCTTTCCTGGGAGTTGTTCGTACTTCTCCCCAGGAGGGCAGAAGGCTGTCTTGTGGCTAGCATCTGTGAATGCCCACTGGAGAACTTGGGCAACAGAGTGGCAACATGCTTAAGTTGCATTATACTTAAAAGTTACATTAAATTCAACTTGAACATTAAGTCAGGTTTAATGTAACAATACTTTTGATACCTTGAAGTACCAAATTTAGTAGCCCTATTCAGGAGTTAGCACAGTTACTAGCCTTTCCACAGTAAAAATTATAATTTGTAGTTTTTACAATGAAGACATATAGGAACATATGTCTTACTATTTATTATAAAGCACCCTGCCTTAGAACACGATAGGCCTGCTGCAGGGCTGACATATATATTAAAAATGGAGGTGTGGGCTTTGCTATTAGTTTGCCTGGCAAAGTTGAGTTTGCAGTTTAAAACTGTTTTACCAGTTTGTAGTGGCAGGCTAGATGACATATTTTACTTAGTTATACTCAGAGTGAAACAATCAGCCATGAGGGACAACTTAACTTACAGACCCTGGGTCCCTCTGGGTCCATATGCTAGGGACATATAAGTAAATTGGTATGTCAATTAGGTATAATCTAATCAAACATTACACTTTTAAGGGTCAGAGCACTGGCACTGAGGTTTGGCTGGGCGGCTTCAGTGCATTTTCAGAGTAGAAAAACCAGCTGCATCAGTCCAAAACTTTGGAGGTGATAATTCAAAAAGAGGTATTTCCTTACAGTGAGATAAATGGATTGGGACGCTTAGCTAAGTCTGGGCAGTGAACTCCACTCCCCCGTTTTCCGCACTCCGCATTACGCAGAGCTCGCGGAGTTCCCAAAAACTCCGATCCACGTAGCGGAGCAGAGTCTTTTTCCTCGCTTGTGTTCGTCAATGTCAAGTTCGCGAGCGCGAGCATGGAAAATCCACCTCCCAGTGAGATTTTTACTTGTTCCTGATCGTCCACATCAAGATGGTGAGCTAGAGTGTGGAAAATCAACCTCTCTGCGAGATTTCTCAACGCGGGCGGTCAGCTTTCTCATTGCGAGTGGTCGCGTATGCTCGCAACCGCTCGCATTGCGAAACTCTCTGTTCGCATTGAGAATGCTGCTGCAAGAGTAAAAATCTACTCGAGCGGCAGGCGGGAAGCAGGGCCCAATTGCGCTGTGCATAATGCTGTTCGAGATGATTGTACAGTGCGGACAAGCACCTGCCACTGAAAGTCACAGCGAACAGCATTTATCTAATGCACTCTGCTGCTTGCGGAGCTCCGCACAGCACAGCAGAGTTTTTTTTGCACTTCACTGAGTTCCACTTAGCAGAACTTCACAAACTCTGCCCAGGGTTACTCTTAACATTGTAAGTTTTCTTTTTGACATTTCATTGTTATAGCAGCTATTAGGACTTTGACTGCGCCTTGAGCAATCTTATAATACTGTCAATGTGTTGTAGTGTTGACTATAGAGCTGATCCCACTGTTAATATTGAGAAAGCTGACATACATTCATGTATAAAAACGAATCACATCTTTAATGACAAATTTGAGTGTTATGAACTTCACATCAACCCAGACTTTGAAATACATAGTCAGGGAGGTACTGAGACCCAGGCCCGAGGTCACTGATGAAAAGTCACAGGTGAGGTGGCACGCAGCCGGCAGACAAATGCATGAACAGGAAATCCCACAGATAGTCGCAGTGACAGCACAATGGTCTAGGAAGATTGGGCCCAATAAACACACATGGCCAGAGGGGTACATGCGTTCCCAAAACACCATAAAGTCAGATGCCACATAAAGTTAGGAACACTTAGTCAATCAGAACACAGAACACACAGTACATGCAGTAATCACTCGCTACCCATTCCGGACATCTTGACACGTTACCCGCTAGCCTCATTGTGTCCCTGCAAGGCAGAGGCCCATCTGGATTCCTCATCGAATACATTGATTTATGGCTCCAAAGATAGATACCAAAAAAGGATAGTTGGAACTATTTTATGGCATTCACTGAATTGTATAAAACCCAGTTCAGACGATTGTAAGTTAAGACAGTCCTCAGATTCGGTGATCCACTGGGGTGGGAAACCGGCGCCATCTCCCAAGGCATGGCTGGCATATGCAGCACATTGTCGGACTCATTTAACTGAGTACTGGAACCTCATGCCCCCAGCTAGCCAACCACAGGATATATGGGCCCCCCTAGTGGCTCTCCCTCCCTGGATCACGTTACAGCAGACCTAGATGCGCTCTCAATAGTTATGGTTGAAAATGATGATGTGGACCCTTACATTAATATGACACAATGATTTCTACTGGACTAAATTTACAGATTGTTCAGCAAGCTAAATATGTGTAATGTAAACCTGCTGGCTATTGTTACGTGGCAATGTTCATGTATTCATGCTATATTTACTACAAACTACTGTGTCTTCCAATGCAAACCCTGTAATGTTTGTTCTTCCCGAATAAAGTTTTGAGGGGAAAAAAAAGACAGTCCCCAGACTTTATGCCTGTAACTGTTCTCCTGTCCGCACAGTTAAATTAAACAAGCTGTTCCTGTTTGCCAAACACCTCTTTTCAAGTTTTTCATGTTCAAGCAGCATTTTGGAGAGCCACCAGCAAAGATGATTACTACCTCATACCCGACTGCAGCCAAAGGAAGGAGACCTCGCCCGGATAGATTCACATTTGTGCATTAAGGAAGCAGGAATTCAATTGATTGAAAGTTCTGCTGAATCCGCAGGGCAGAGGTCCAACCTGAGGCAGCCATCACAGGAGGTAAGAGACTACATCAGAACCTTAGTAAAGAATCTGGCATATGGCAAACTAGGGAGAAGCGTAAAGAGATAACCTGGGTGCCCTGCCAGTGACAGATATCTGGCTTATTATTTACATTTTATATATCCTAGCTGGGTAGTCGTAAGTTGGCCTCGGAAGCGAACCCATGGAAGTCACGTTTTTTAGATAGTCAGCACACTAGGAAAGTTGAATATTTATGTGAATATTTATTTATAGCCCTTTAGGGCTCCCAGGATGCTATTTTTGTGGTAAAGCTATCCTGATTAGGCAGAGATGACACCTCAATCATATTCTGAGTCTAACAGGGTTTCTCAGTGCCACCGGTTTCTTAACACCATTGGTATCTGAAAGAATTTAAAGGTGTTGGTCGTTTGGACAGCTAAGCGTGATACAGATGGTATGCTTGACCCCTTGATGTGATACAGGGTGTGATTAGGTCGCTTAGGGAAAAAAGATTTGAACCTGGGAAATTAGGTGTTACTTGGTGTTGACCAAGAGCGGCCTGTGGTTCCAGAGTTATTCCCTTTTTTCTGCAAACTATTGTGTTATCTTTGTCCTGGAGCCAATAGTGACTATCAGGCTCAATTAGTCCTGTGTACCGCGCAGAGCCTCCCCTGGTCGCTGGGTAGCATGCACTAGGAGTGAGCTAAGGGATTTTTGACAAAGTCCCGGAAAAAATCCTCCCTTCTGGTACAGTTACGTCTGATACGTAAAAACTGCCCAAAAGGGCCATGAAACGGGCATGGTATTACGACCGTGAGGCCCTGTTAACGAAAGAAGTAAAACCGGTTGAAGATACCATGAAGACTCTGCCCATAACCTGTGTAATGACTTTTGGGACAGAGTCCAATCACATAAAGAAGATAGTCAAACTCAATTGGCATCTCATTAGGAAGGTTGAACCCCAGTTAGACTTACCACTTTTCGCCTTTAAAAGGGCGAGGAACTTTCAAGATCATCTGGTGAGGGCCTACAATGAACAACCACCAACCTCAATATAGAGTACTAGCAGCCCGTCCCGACGTTGTCCGGGTATGAAATAGAATGTGTGTAATGTGTGTATTCAGATACGGTCATTCGCGTGATCCCCCGCTTGAGGCCCAGCTGAAGCCCTGGTGGATGTTAGCAGGCGTGTGTCCCCCCGCTTGAGGCCCAGCTGCAGCCCTGGTTCATGTTAGCAGGTGCATGTAATTAGTGTAGTGATCCGCCGCCTGAGCCCGGCTACAGCCCTGGCTGATGTTAGCAGGCGTGTGTAATTTGGTTTAATGTGATAGTTCAGTAACAGCGCGCATGAGAGGCTGCAGTAATTGTCCCTGCAGACACGCTCAGTCGCGTGTGCCCCCGCTTGAGGACCAGCGGCGATGTCTAACAATTAGAATTGTGTGAGTCTTGAATGATTGTTTCCCGCTGTTCTTATTTTTTTATGACCCACACCGACGCTCTTCGGCCCGAGTGCTTTTTAGACGCACCCAGGCCAAGCCACACACTGCGTTTGGCCCTTTCAGACGCACCCAGGCCAATGCACACACTGCATTCGGCACCCCCAGTATGTGTGCGACAGCGGGCAGTCCCCCAAGGGAGTCTAGCGAATGGTTACTTACCACGCTTCGAGGTGAATGCCTTTGTGGCACCCCCAGCACACGGCCACAGCAGACGATCTGATTAATGTATGACCCAGATGGCATGAAGTGAGGAACGTAGCACTCGCCCCAGTGTTTGTCACTCCCCCAGCATGCCCCTTGATGCGGCGCAATTGCGTAATTGGCGCTTCACATGGCATGAAGGGCGGACACACGCCCACAGCACGGACACACGCCCACAGCGTTTGTCACGGCCCCAGCGTGTCACGCCCCCAGCGTGCCCCTTGATGTGGAGCAATTACGACTCACATGGCATGAAGAGCGGAACGTACCACACGACCCCAGCGTTTGTCACGCCCCCAGCACACGCCCACAGCAGAATGCATGTTTTGAACAACAAGGGAACCCCAAGCGAGTCGGCACAGGACCTCAGGGAGCAACTTTTTAGAAACAACAAAGGTCCCATGCATCAATGAATCAAGCGTAAAGATAAATACAGACACAGTCGATTCTGTATTAAGTGACTTGTCCAGCCGGACAGAGATCTAAATATTTTTACTTTAAGCAGGAATACACAGAGAATTTCCTTCAACAATTTCACGTTGTGGGGCACAAGCCTGTACCCCAATTAAGCACAAACACCTTAGTACACTCAAAGTGAACAGGAAAGGGCTTTTAGGCAAAAAGCTTAAGTGTTCTCAAAATCGCAGTGAGAACAAGAATTTCAAGATGCACCTTTACATCAACATAGCACATGATATAAACAATGTATAAGGCACATAAACTGGTCGACGGCGTTTGGATCCCACTTTTAAATCAAAGGGATCATCATCAGGACATTTGGTAAGTGCCTAATTAATTTCAAGCCTCTAAAACATAAAAGAAAATGTGGGGAGGAAAGAAATATAGGGAGATATATAAAATCAACATTTATAGATATTGACTCACAACATGGTGATGGGTGGAGAAGTGGTGTTGATTAAAAACAAACCAGGCAAGTCAATCCTTAACGGTTGGACTAAAAACAGAAGTGAAATTGATTGAAGTAGGACTTCAGACAATTATTCGGTCGGGCTGAATATTTCAAAGTAAGTAAAGTATTGTGTTTTTATCTAGGAACCTAATTCGATATTTCTATTGTATGCCCTTGTACGGTTATAATAAATAATATCCCTATAAAGGCATAAGAATCATATCCATATTTAGTCATAGCCCATGCAGTCACATTAAGCAAGGCTACTTCCCCGGAGTCCTAGAAAGCACAACGAGTTCTCTAAACAAAACAAACCTCCAGCAACCTGGGAAATCCCCGTTGCTTTTGTTTTGATTTCGTCCTAGAACTCCTGTGAAGCACTGTAAGAACGGCCAGTTCTTAGTGACATCTTTATTGACGTCTTATGTCCAACCTTACGTCAAACCCGGCACCTTTCAGGTATAAATATACCAAAGTTGCCTTAAGCAAACACACTGTGGTGGTTTTGGAGCAGAGCGGCTAACTACTTGCCCGAGAGCCCAGCTGATGCGAGAGCCCACGGACGCCACCCCTCCCTTTTGACGCACTGAGAGAGACACTGTCTTTTCTCCTGCCGAGAAATCCAGCACCGGTGTTTCCAGATACCTTCGCGGGTTACTGGGATTTCGAGTCCTGAGAGAGAGATACAAGACCTCCTGCTTCCTATTACCCAGGTACGGAACGGACTAAACCCTTAAAGAGAATTCTTGAGTCAGATTCTTGGCAAAACAAACTTAACTTAAACTGTTGCTTACTTACTCCTTCCCACGTATTAGGCTTAGGTCAGGTACACCGGGATAGGCGTATTTAGAAGCACCAGTTGAGTACGTTAGTCAATGTATATATGTATGTAAGAAACCATATCCATGCTTTTACCGTATTATTTTATAATCCTCCTTTTACTGTACGCACTTTACTATGAGTATTGCAATTGTGGCAATTCATTTCTCTTGCATGAGAATAGAAGACTGCTCAATACATAACACCTTTTTATTGAAAACGCCCGTCTCTATTCTCTGCAATCTGGTGAAGCTAAGTATGCACACTTGACTGAGTGAAATAGCTGTCTATTGTTTTCACACGACTCTAGAGATACACTCTTATTCTGAGGGAGCAAAGTTGTCATGTTTTATGGTTGTCAGAAGCTAATCCCTTCTTGTCTATCCAGGGAGGTTAAACTCCTCCTCGTTTATTCGAGAAAGTTTCTAGTTACCTCTGAGCTAGCTGGCAAAACCTTAAGTCTAATATAGTCAGTAGAGACCTAGAAGACCTCAGTCCTACGTCTACACTGCTGAATATATTATTCCAATGTACAGAGCCTATTGGGAATATAGGAACTACACTACATGGCACATAACGTTTGGTAAGGCGATAAATCTAACGCAAGACGTTAGAGTAACTCTGTCGTGCTGTTTCACACAGACCCTTTTTCCCATAAATACTCCAAAAGACGTCTGGAGTGGGTAAAAGGTTAAAATCCGCCGGAACTTAGTAGGAAGAGATTCCTATGTATAGTTTTTGGTTTAGTCAACGTTGAAGGATACAGTGTTCCAAAATATTGTGCACCTAATCTTTGTTTCCTTGAAACTTGAACTGCAACAAAAACCTTTCTGTTAGTAAAATGATGGAAAGTGACGACGAAAGGGAGGCAGCTAGAATAGCAGCTCAACTCCTAGCGGATGACACAAGTCTCCGAGACAATGACCCGGATGCAATTATCATTCCGGTCAACATAAGAAAAACTATAACTCTTAAACTTATAGAAAATGGACTGACATCACGAGGTGGTACAGTCATATTCGTGGTAGAGGCCCATGAATATCGGCAGACAGAGGTGTTCTATTCATGGATAAACTTTCCAGCAGCAAACGCTGTAACACATGAATTCCACTATTACAAGATAGAGGAACCTACGGATGAATACACTCCTTTCGAGGAGGTTGAAATCCCATTAAATTACCAAGAGTACCTGCTCTGGTTTAAAGGCGCCCTAAAACATAATAATCACATCACCAGGCTCGGTCCACTAGGTAGACCAGGAGCAACGTGGCCGGTTCTAGCCAGCTACACACCACACCCAGACATTAATAAAATGTCAGGCAAAGAACTCTTAGTTAAAATAAAAGAATTAACAAAGGCATATAGAGAGTTAGTTCAATTGGCAATGGAGAATATAACTTACCTCCAGAAATTGAAAGAAACAGATATAGCAGAACAACCATTTGAACTTGGCAGAATCATAGAAACATCCTATGAAGAACTAGGTAGAGATAGTTTGGGTGGGAAACCAGTAAAACCCCAACTAACTGAAAATCCTGAAAAGATATTTATTAAAAATAATCTAAACACTCCAAAAAAGAGCTGGGATGGAAATAAACAATCCACTCCCAAAGAAAAAGATTCCAGCCCAGAGGAAGGTCTCCTCGGCGGAGAGAAAGATCTCCGGACCAAGGACACAAGTCTCCCCAGAGGGAGCCCTCTGAGAAAAGATACAACCTTAGAAATAGGGATAATCTAAAGAAACCTGATAGATATCAAGATATTGATACACGTCCCTCTCAATCTTTTCATACTTCCTCGCAGAAATCGGAAAGAAGAGGACGGTCAGAACACAGGGAAGAGCACGTCAAGTCCAAAGACAAGGAACCTGCTCATCAAAGTAAAAAGTCACAATTTCCAAGAAAGAAGGTAGCCAGTATTAAAATAATTAAAAATGCAGAGGATACCGAGGACACAACTGAAAAACGGAGAGTGGGCCCAGACAATGCTAGACAGCGCAGCAGAAGTGACCATAGCTCGCAAGATCCTAATGAATCATCTGGAGACAGTGGACACGAATGAATACATTCAGGTGGAAACTGCAGATACCAGAGTTAGCAAACCTCATAAAATGTACGAAATAGCATTACGTATAGAGGGAGATAAGACTAGGAAAGTAAGGGGTCTATTTTGGGATAACCTTTCCAAAGGCTATGACATCCTTTTAGCTGAAAAAGACTGGCCACCAGAGTTTGTCAGGGAGTGCCCTCATGGCGAAGAAATGATTATGCCTGCCTTCTCAACTCATATTTCAATTCATAAAAAATATACATATGCAAGAAAATGGGCAGTAGCCCAAGCTCCTGCATTATATAAAAATCATGTAGGATGGGATGAGGACTCTCCTCCTCACAAAATCCAGTTAAAATGTCAACCAGAATTCTTTGTGAACAAAATAGTAGATATTGCGGCAAATATTAGTCAAAACGGCACCGTGACTTCGGAAGTGTCTACTCCAACCTTCACAAACGCATTCACTACTTGTAATCCTCTCACTAAGGAGCAAGCTCTGAAATTGCTCTTGAAATGCAAATCAGGCTCACTACTGGATCCAGTCCCAGCCTCAATTATGAATGAAATTTCCCCTCTAATCATTCACCCCCTTCTAGAAATTTGGAATTCCTCTCTACATTCAGGTATTGTTCCATCTGCCTGGAAACACGCCATACTTATTCCGATAAAAAAAAAGCCACGTTGATTCTACCTGCTTGAACAACTATCGCCCGATTTCGCTCTTGCCTAAACCTGCTAAAGTGATCGAGAAAGCGGTACAAGAGCAGCTATCCACTTACCTGGAGTCCAACACACAGTTACATGACTCACAAACAGGATTTAGACCTGGCTTTAGTACCGAGTCAGCCTTACTCGAGGTAACTGAGTCGATTCAGGAATGCGCGGATAGGGGAGAGGAGGCCATGCTGGTCCTCCTCGACCTATCCGCAGCATTTGATACCATCTCCCATGACACTTTACTGATGCGCCTACAAGAGGTGGGAGTCAGTGGAATACCCCTCACCTGGATTAAGTCTTTCCTTGCGAACAGACATCAACAGGTGATGTTGGGCTCCTTTATGTCAATAAAAAAAAACACTGATTTGGGGAGTTCCGCAGGGCTCTGCCCTTAGCCCGCTCCTTTTTAATGTGTACTTGAAACCATTGGCTAAAGTGGTAGAATCAGGGGGCGTCAGAGTAACTTTTTACGCTGACGACACCTAGTTAGTGTTCTCCTTCAAAGATCATGCTGAACAATCATTCGACAATTTCCGTCACTGCATGTTGGACATCGTTACATGGATGTCCTCTAATAACTTAAAACTCAACACAGTCAAAACGGAGGCCCTTTTCTTTAATCAAAAATCTCCGACCCCCCCATGCTCTGGTGGCCGACTGAACTCAACCCTCCCCCGATACCAGTTCAAGCTGCACGTAATTTAGGTTTTCAATTTGATACTGCTCTTTCCTGCATGACTCAAATTAATAAAGTTACTTCATCTTGCTTCGGAAAACTCCGTATGCTAAAAAAAATCATTTCTTATCTTCCTCTAGACTCACGTAAAACAGTAGTCCACGCCCTTATCACCGCACATCTGGACTACGCAAATAGCCTGTATATCGGAGCCCCAGCGTATCTCATAAAACAACTGCAGACAGTTCAGAACGCAGCTGCCAGGTTGATCTGCAATATTCCTTATCGACATTCCATCTCACCCCACTTGATCAAACTTCACTGGCTCCCAGTGAGATTACGCATCCAATTCAAAGCCTTAACCCTGGCGTTTAGAGCTTTAAATGACCTAGGCCCTACCTACCTACGTCGCCGGATAAAATTCTCACAATCACCCCTTAATCTTAGATCAAATCATCTTTGATTGATGATTTGTCCCCGGTTTCGTCTTGCACGAACGGGAGGAAGGGCCTTTGCAGTGGCTACTTCCAAATTGTGGCACCTCCTACCCACAGTACTGAGATTCCAGACCTCTGAACCCCAATTCCGAAAAAAAAACTAAATACCTGGCTCTTTACCCTTATTTAACCTTCCCATTCCTTATTCTCGCTGAACTTCCGAACCTCTAGAGATACTATCCTCAGCGCCGGGACACCTCCGTCGGAGGTAGCTGCGCGCTCTACAAATGTCTAAATAATAATATTAATAATAACCAACTGCACAAAGGCAGTACCCAATTAAGTAAGAAGCTAAAAAAACAAGTCAGGGAGATCTTAGATCAACTTGAATACCAAGGGTTGATTGAAACATGCACCTCACAAATGAACAATCCTTTGTTTCCTGTCTCTACTATTCATATCGTCTAGTTTTGGACTACAGACACCTTAACTCATGTTGCAAGACATTTGCAGTACAAAACTCACACAGTGCAGCACTAATGAATAACATTGTGCGCAAAAAATACAAAACAACATTAGACATCTCTAATGGATTCTTTTGTCAAAACATTGCACCTGAAAGCAGGTATTTGACCGCTTTCTCAATAATGGGGTCGCAGAAATTTCTGTCGACTCCCACAGGGATTCAAGAATAGCCCAGGATTATTCTCAGCAAGAGTAACAGAGTTACTACAAATATATGATGATGAAGCATTATCATATGTCGATGACATCTATCTCACAGATGATGACTTGGATACTCACTTGAAAAGAGTAAACACCATAATACTTGGGTTTGCAGCAGAGGGTTACAAATTCAACTTTAAAAAGTCACGAATTGCCCATCTAACAGTCCTGTTTTTAGGATATGAATTATCAAGTGAAGGCAAAAGCCTAGCGGACAACTTCTTAGAGAAGTGCGCTGTACTCCAAGCACCTAAAACGCTGAAGAACTTACAATCAATACTAGGTTTCCTGAATTTCGGAAGAACTTACATTCTAAATTATGCAGAGAGGGTTAAACCTCTCTATGAATTAATAAAACCTGATTTCAAACCAATCAATTGGACTCAAAAACACACAGAAATGTTAAGATCATTGCAAACAGACATGTTAGCTAAAACAAAATTGCAAACTCGCGAAAACATACGCAACCTTGTAATCCGAGTCATCCCAGGAAGATGCGGATTCACGTACCTAACCTCTAATGAGGGAGAAACGGTACCAATAGCTTACAAATCACATTTGTACACACAAGCTGAAAAAACATTCAGTCTTGCGGAAAATATTGTAAATGCTGTTCAAACAGCTGTAGCAAAAAAAAGAGCCCAAGGCAGACAGATAACTGTTTTAACAGCAGAATCAGCCTTTGAGGCATTAACAAGCCCACGCAATTTGACTACCGTGGCATTAGATCCAAAATGGATACAATGGGAAAATTCTCTTGCTACAGAAAAGGTGAAATACTATTTTGACCCGAACATGAAAAAACTAAAAGAGCTAACATATGAAAAAGAATATACTCTGCCAATCGAAATTCTGCCTCTGCAACATTACGCCTGTATAATATACACAGATGGATCAGCACAACCCAAGGTTGGGGGTAAGCAAGTTTACAGTGCTGCGTGCGCGGTTGTTAAATGCCGGTGGCACGAAGGTAAATTGAGACCACTGGTAACTATGTCTCAATCTGTAAAAGATAGTTCGGCTCAACGGACTGAACTACTAGCTTTAAAGATGGCGCTCGATTTTGCCGATCGCGAATTCCCAACACTAATAGTGTGCGATTCGCATTACTGCGTCAAATCCTACAATAAAGACATGCAGAACTGGGTTCAAAATGGTTACAAAGATGACACAGGTGCCACAATCAAGCATAAAACGCTTTGGAAACAAGTAGTTCTTTTACAGAAAGAACTGCGAAAGACTCACGTGATACATACACTGAGTCATCAGCGTGATGGCGTTCACGTTGCAGGGAATTCATTGGCTGACACAGCCACAGCGTAAGCAACTAATCCGGCTTCCGTAGCCACAAAAAAGCGTTCAGAAAAATACATAGACGGGGAAACCATGCTGGCGGTAAAAACGTCTTCAAAAAGCGACTGTGCAGCAGTACCCGTGAACTATCCACTCAATTATACATACATAATTGATGCAAACTCCGTTCCTTTTGCTCGAATCCCTGGAGTGGGGGATAGAGTAATTCCAAACACAAACAGGAGAGTCTTTTTAATAGCAGACGCACACATGGGATTGGGTCTAAGGCACCAAAAGATCAAGGAATCTCTGAAAGAATTACAATCAGAATACTGGTGGCCGGCAATGAGCCTGCAACATCACAAATATGCAATAAACTGTCCAAACTGCAACAGAGATCGCAGTGGCGAACCAGCCGGAGTTTTGCCATGGCTCTTCGTTTAGATAGCATAAGGCTAGCTATACGAAATACCCAACAGAAAAAATGTGTCCCATTAATATTTAAGACTAGATTCACTTAATATTGCAGAACACCAGCACTCGGCTGACGCCAGAACTGTTATAAAAGATTTGCGAGTCCATATTGGCATATACGCAATTGGCATGCTACATTCTGACCAGGGTCCTGCTATTAGCTCTCGAGCTTATAAGGAGGCCATGACCAGCATGGGCATTGCATTGCGGTACTCTTGTCCCTTCCATCCTGAGGGAAATGGGATTGTGGAAAGAAAAAACCGGGACATAAAGCAATCTATAACGGCGAGGGTATTAGGTTCGGGTGATGGGTGGGTCCAACATTTAACAAGTGTCCAACATAGTCTTAACAATCTGGCAAGAAATTCTCTGAAAGGTTTCAGTTCGTACGAAATATTGTTCGGGACTAGAATGCATATTCAGGACTTAGATAGTCAGACGTCAGTGGTAGAAGAAAAATGCTTTGATATCAAAGATCGTTTGGCTATTTTACAGGACTTAAATGAAACAAGAAAAGGCCTGAGCAACGTAAAGTTAAAACAGCAGCCAACAGCCACTGAAGATAAACCACCTGTCCCAGCAAGGCCTGTCTGGATTCCAAAGATTGGGGATCTGGTCAGAGAAAAGATCACGGTGAAGAAGGAATTTGGGCCTTCTTACAGAAAAGCAGTACCTGTCTTAGCTGTCAGCGGAACAAGATCAGTTGTACTACCGCCCCTTGCTGGTAAAAAGGAGAACCGAGTTGTATCCATCGACCTGGTAAAACCACAATCATGTGGCCAATAATAAGTAGTAGGCCCAGTGGACTCCCAAGAAATAGCAGAGTACCAAAATTTGCTACAGTACAAGAGGTTCAAACTGAGAGACTAATCACATTTGATAAACCTGCAGTGAATCAAAAAGGACTATGCAACAAAGCCATTGAACTTATGCCTCTTAAAACCCAAATTGCAACAGTTCATCAAGAAACACCAATCTACAACGATGTAGCCTCAGACTATGCTAATGAAACAAAAAATGCAAAAGCAAATGAAAATCCTGAAGCAATTCCAACAATTGACAGAACTGCATCTGGCTACTTCATCAATTTCGATAACTTTTCTGAAGATCCAAGCGAACCTGAAGAAACGCCAGCAACAAAAACTTTTAAAGACAAAGTAACTGAACTCTTTCATCAACTCAAAGAAACCTATCTGATTTCTCCATGGATTGAATTTTGGATTGTGTTAGGTGTACTTTTCCTCCTGCTTTGGCTCATCATGGTTCTTTGTTTGGGAAAATTCATTGAGGGAAAATACAGTACAATGGACACAGCAAGTCAGAACATCAACTTGGTCCTAAAACCACACAAGTCATCCCACATCGAGAAAAGAGAACTATCATCAGTGAATGTCACAGCCAATCCAATACCCGGTGGGTTAGCATAGGACAAAACGGATTACGAAATCTATGGCCCGGTTGAGTTCTTGAAATATTCACACCAGTTCAAGGTTTCATTAAGTGACTTTGTAAAACCGAGCACATTCTCTTATGATTGGGACTTTGAAAGTATTAATGATATGATGTCAGATTTAGTAATGTCAGCAAAATTTACAGAACATGATTACTTACAGGGTTCATCAAATTATGAAGAAATGTATTGTTATAATCATTTTGCACATCACTATTTGCATAAATTTGCGCAGCCTAGAAATGTTTTTAATTATAATCAATGGGAACATTGTGCAACTCCACCAAAAGGTAGTTCAAAAACATTTTACGGGAAATGCCCGTACTTCTCAGGGTTTAACACAAGTAAAGCAGAAACGTTTTATTTCAAACTGTAAAATAAGACAGGGGTGAAAACAATGCTGACAAATACTAAATTAATCTATTCGGAAACATTTTATGAAAAAATGAATACATTTGGTTTTGATTTCTGGAAAAATAACATTGAAACAAAAACCATCTGGGGTACCAAAGATTGGCAGGTCCAAGGTTTAGAAGCGTTATTTAGAGCCTGCATGATCCCAGAACAAATAATATTCTTGAATGACACCATTCAACAGACATCCTGTCTTGGCCTAGCCAAAATTAAAGACTTAAACAAACCGTCTATTCCAAAGCCAACACCTGACAGTAATAGCGCTACAGATGTTGAGATACAAGATACTCCCAGAGACAACATCCTGGGGTAGTTACAACATACAGTGTAGGGAAACTCTGCCTCGAATGGCTACAGAAATCCACACTGGCAGAAATTAAGCAACACTTGACTTTACTTAAAGACGGTGCAGACTTGCGTGATTTCATAATGGGACCACGCAAACAGCGTCAAAATGTTTCATAGCGGCCGGTATATACGCTGCATACAACGAAGCTTGGAAAGAAATGCAAATTGAAACAGCAGAGAAAATACGAGAAATTGATCGTATTAATTTGGAAAAGTCACTTTCTGTTGTGGACAATGGGTTAATGACTCTGTCCTCCAGAATATATTCACTGGACAGTATTGTATCATCTGCTATTGATATAATAGAGCAGGACTTACTAATGTTACAACACGGTCAGTCCCAATTACGTTCTATTGTACAGCTTGGCTGGACGTTGCAAAATCTGCGTTCAGGCTACGTACCATGGCGTTTAATCAACACAACGTCATTATTTTCTATCTTTAACCTTACTGATAAACAAATCAGTTTGGCACAAAAAGGAGCAGACTATACGATTCTGAGCATTGAAAAACTTGAGAGATTACCATTGACAATGTCAGAAAGACCAGTCATTGAATGGATAATACACGGAATAATTACAATTCCGATAACAACTTTCCATTTTAAATACTGCCAAGAGTATATACCAGCGGGCCAGTATGAAAGGTTGGGTAAAGGGTACATTAAGTCATCATGGAAATTACCTTACACACACACATGTTATAGTGAAAAGAAACAGAATGTATTTCTTAGTGGTAACAATTGTAAACGATCACTAAGCGGTATACTTCTGTGTCAAGGTATTAACTTGCATGGGGCCTGTGAGGGGACTTCAAATAACCTTTCATGTCACCAGCATGGCACACCTGCAACACAAATAGGGCCATTCTTTAGACGGCTTTCTAACGGGAGCTATATTCTAATAGTGGACCACAGCTGTTGTGGCATGGTGCCAGGGAAAGCCTATCTCGTGAGCGTGAGTTCCATGGTCACTTGCTGTATGCAAGTATTGTATCCAAACAGCACTCCAGATACGGAGGCAACAATTTGGCCTTCTTTGAATATCTCTTCTATTCGAATTGATACTTTAAGCAGAATAAAGTCTGTTCTTTTACAGACAACTGTGCCCTTAACGTCATCAAAAGAAACGTATGATCTGCAACGTATCATCTGGAGGATGGAGAGAAAGTAGATGGGGGTCTGAAGGGTGTCGCAGCTACTCTGGGTTGAGGAGGTTTTAGGTCAAAGAAAGCACGAAGTCTAATCTTTCTAAAGACACCCAATAGTTCAGATTGAAGGTCTAGAAAGTTAGGGTAGGTGGAGGGGACGAATGATAACCCTTTACTGAGAATAGAAATCTCTCAGCTTGAGAGGATATGGTCAGATAGATTAAACAAGGGAATGGTCATGTTCGTACTATTGGGATAAATTACCACTGGTAGAACTTCTGTCGGGTTTGCCTCTCTCCTGGGGGTTGTACCACCTTTGTTGCCGTTTTACTCTGCCCCTTTTGGCTGGTTCTGAACCGCCTCTCCCTAAAAAATGGGGGTTCTGATTATGTGTTGACGAGCTGGCCCCTTCCAATATGATCCCCAAAGAGATAATCACATTTGAAAAAGTGATTCTCAAAGAAACTATTGATCTAGCTAAATCCCACCTATTCATCCCTTATAATATCTCACTGGATGAAAAAATGGCCATCTTAATCCTTCGTGACAAAAACCACCTTGTCATTAAACCAGCAGACTAGGGGGGTGGTATTGTCTTGCAAGGCATTGATGACTATAAAACAGAGGTCTTGCGCCAGCTTTCCAATACGGATCATTATTGTAGACTATCTACCAATCCCACCAAAGAACTCAAAAGACTGATTAGACAAATTACCCAGGAGGCATATGACACCGGTTTTCTCAGTAAACATGAACTCAACTTCCTCAATGTAACCAACCCCAGAACACCGGTAATCTATACCCTGCCCAAGATTCATAAAAGACTGGATTCCCCACCTGGAAGACCGATTGTATCTGGTTGTGGGTCGGTATTGGAGCCATTAGGTCATTACGTAAACTTTTTTCTTAAAGACTTTGGGGCCGGTACATGTTGCTTCATTCAAGACAGTATGTTTATGATTAATTTAATTGAAAATCATCCTTTTGACCCCACTAAAGAGACTCTATGTACTCTGGACGTAGAGTCTCTTTATACTAACATCCCCGAGAGAGACTCACTCTTGGTCATGGAAAGTATATTGAGCAGCAGGACCCGTCCTCATACGGTGATTACTCTATTTATCATCCAACGACTCGAAATCGGCTTGACACAAAACTTCTTTGTGTTTGACACCCAATACTACCAACAAGTGAGGGGGACCTCTATGGGTGCCATTTTCGCACCTACCCTGGCTATCCTCTATATGGACTGGTTGGAGTGTAACACCATACTCTCCTTGAGCAATCCCTTCCATCAAGGAATCTCAAAGTGGAAACGTTATATAGACGATATTTTCCTCATTTGGGAAGGCCCTGTGGAATCTCTCAATTCCTTTGTACACTGGCTCAATAATAACTGTAGCGGCCTTACCTTTACCCTCACTAACAGTAAAATCAGTATACCTTTCCTCGACCTCTGTATCCAACACAAAGAAGGACTCTTGTTCACCTCCCTTTTTCGTAAACCTACCGAAAGGAATACTCTACTCAGTTACCAGAGTTGCCACCCTAGAGCACTCAGAGACAGCCTACCATACTCCCAATTTCTCAGACTAAGAAGGAATTGTTTTCAGAAAACTGATTACTTTGTCAACTAAACTGCAACAAAGAGGCTACCCTCGCCGTTTGGTTAAAAATACAATGAAAAGAGCTTGGTATTGCCCTCGGGAAACACTGCTACAACCAAAGCCAAAAAAGTCTACTGAAAAACTTGTATGTGTTACTACATTCTCCACAATTTCAAATAAAATCAGTAAATCCATTAAAAAGAATTGGCACATCCTTAACTCTGGTACACTTGATCTAGAAGTACCCATGTTTGCTTTAAAAAAAAAAAAAAGTCTGAAGGATCAACTTGTTAGGGCAGCCCTGCCCTTAAACGTGACCGTAAACACCACTCTGAATGATCATTGGTCTCTACCAACGGTTAGGGGTCACCATAAATGTGGTTCTTGTGTTGTCTGTGAATTTTGTATCGATGGGAAAGAATTTATCTTTGAAAATGTAAAAAATGAGCGTAAGACCTTCACGAACTGTAACAGCTGTAATGTCATCTATGCCATTATGTGTCCCTGTAATAAGATCTATGTGGGACAAACAACACAAAAGATAAAACTACGGATTTCCCAGCACCGGAGCAGGATCCGATGCAGAACAGCAAATGCTCCCCTTGTTGAACATTTCACTGACAAGGGACACAATGAAAATGATGTCCGCTGGACTGTGATTAACCAAGTAATCCTCCCCCCGAGAGGTGGTGACCTCACTAAACTATTGAATAGAGAAGAACTGAAATGGATCCTGAAAACGGACAGTCTGAACTCCGGACTGAATCTTCAGGAAGACTGGACAAATCTGGTCTAAGTGATGTCCTCAACCAGACTTGCTGTATCCAATTTATACAACTGGGTGCCTCTGGGTACCAGAATGCTTTGATTACTCTTTTGATTTAGTTACTGTGTTCTAAATGTTCACTTTCTCTCCTTTTTAATCTTCTCACATCTCACCGACCTCGTCACTACTCACACCCTCGTCACCTTTTCACCTAACTGACACCTCCATGGTTATTCCCCTACCCCAGTCCGATCGTCACCAAACAAACTAACCAGTTCCAATATGGCCTCCGCAAATCCTACCCTTTCCCAATCCATTTCGAGGAATCCTCTATTTCTATGCCCTCTTCCCGGACCAATCAGATTGCCCCTATCATTATAAGTAAGCTACAGTGCTTTCAGCTAGCGCTCGCACTGCCGAGCGGAACCAGATACTGACTAAACCGGTAAGCTCTGCTCAATTCCCCCCCCCTTTCCCCCCCTTCCCCCCATTTTGCCATGGCCAGACCCTGAGTAACAGCCCTTAACCTTCAATCCTCCCTTCCCTCCCAGGTACTCCCAGCAACCTATGCGATTGGACTCCCGACGCTACGCGGTGGTTCCCGATATTGGTAAGCTCCTTGCCCACCTTTCTGTTGCTCGCTATGCACCTATCAGAATCACTCTCCATACTCTGATCACCTTCCCCGTTATTTCCTATAGGTGACCACCTGCACGCCTTATGCCCAAACCCTAGCCATGGATTTGAAATGGTAAGCCCACTTCCTCACTGCGCCGTTATATATCGTTTCACGTTACCTATTCCTTGTTCTCCTTTTACTCGGCACTCGTGTAGCTGTATTCGTCTTCCGTGCCCACATTCGGCATGATTATCACGGCCCTTCCGTGCCATTACTCCCGTAAATTACACTACCGAGGTAGTCTTGTCTACTCTGTTATGGTCAAGTTCACTGCAGCTCCTCGCCCACGGGGTACTGCATTTACTCACTGGATCCCAAGCAAACCTTCAATTTTCCACTCTGGCAGAATCCCACCCACGGGAACTTCTAATAGTCACTAAGTCTACGGGCGCATCTTTGCATCTACCATATGGGTACATGTCGTTCTATCAGTTGCCCTACTCGCACTATGTCGCTACAACCTTTAGTAACCTTAAGTTACTTTGAAATATTCAGCCCGACCAAATAATTGTCTGAAGTCTTACTTCAATCAATTTCACTTCTGTTTTTAGCCCAACCGTTAAGGACTGACTTGCCTGGTTTGTTTTTTAATCAACACCACTTCTCCACACATCACCACGTTGTGAGTCAATATCTATAAATGTTGATTTTATATATCTCCCTATATTTCTTTCCTCCCCACATTTTCTTTTAGGTTTTAGAGGTTTGAAATTAATTAGGCACTTACCAAATGTCCTGATGATGATCCCTTTGATTTAAAAGTGGGATCGAAACGCCGTCGGCCAGTTTATGTGCCTTATACATTGTTTATATCATGTACTATGTTGATGTAAAGGTGCATCTTGAAATTATTGTTCTAACTGCGATTTTGAGAACACTTTAACTTTTTGCCTAAAAGCCTTTTCCTGTTCACTTTGAGTGTACTAAGGTGTTTGTGCTTAATTGGGGTACAGGCTTGTGCCCCACAACGTGAAATTGTTGAAGGAAATTTTCTGTGTATTCCTGCTTAAAATAAAAATATTTAGACCTCTGTCCGGCTGGACAAGTCACTTAATACAGAATCGACTGTGTCTGTATTTATCTTTACGTTTGATTCCTTAATGCATGGGACCGTTGTTGTTTCTAAAAAACACAGCAGAATGCAGACACACCCACAAGGGACTACTTTGCTGGCACGGTTCTTTTACCTTTTAAATGCATATGGTGGCCGTCTGCATAGCCTATGTCCTTCTGCTGCAACTGCCCTTTCCAACGCTGTATTGGGTGTTGGGATTGGTGCTGTGGTTACTGAGATTACCCGCCTCAAAAGTTTGGGCTCTCTCTTTATAATATTAGTATAGATATGCGGTTTAGCCGCAGTGACAGGACACTGCCCTTGTGGTAATTGTACAGCATGTGCCACAACTAGTATAGTGAAAAGTTGCATTTTGAACGGCAGGGAAGTAAAATTACGTCAACATTCAAATTGTTTAACAAAAAACGTAATATACTGCATACAGTGTCCATGTTGTTTAACATATATTGGCAAAACCACATAAGTCAAAAAACGTATTTTGCAACATCAGTCACGCATAAGATGTAATGCTCCTCTTGTTGAACATTACCAACAAAAGTTACATTATGCCAACAGAAATGGAATGGTTTGTACTTGAGGTGGTTAAGAATTCTAAGAGGCGACACAATGTCGATCGGCTGCTCACACAAAAAGAAAACAAATGGATTTGGTCTTGCAACACAGTGGAGAAAGGGTTAAATTCGATGATTGAGTGGCACACACTGGCAACACTGTAGGGATTCATCCTAGGTCCTACCGGTATCCCTTTGATTTCGGCTGAGACACAGATGAATATTGCTGGTTACTGACCTATTTGGGGCATGTCCCTAGATGTGGGATTATCGCACACTCTATCAGGGATAAAGTGACTTAAGTTCCATTGTAGGAAGTTTAATTGGAAGTCAGATTTAATATTCTATATCATTATGTTGTTTTGGTCAACAATAATAGTGTGTTCCTTATTAACAAATTTGAGTCGTGGGCCACTGAATATTTTCCCACGATCCTGTGTGTATATATATGGCAGAGGTTGATTTTAGTTACTCAGTTTTAGGCATTTATGAACAGGCTGTCGTGCATAGGTTTTCGGACTATGGAGCCACTTTAAGATGTCCGCCCCCCCACTATGCATTTAATGTCATCATGTTACTACTGTAGGTATTAGTTGTGTTACACGGGTGTTTGTTACAAATGTCTCCTACCCGTTCCTCATGGGCATTGACGATTATATTGCATGAAGTAAAGGCCGGAACATAACCTTTAGGATTGGTTTTTGGGCATGTAAATAGATTATTTGGCCTCGATATTAGAATCCTTGAGCCATTCCAAAATGGCCGCTATTAATCCAGCCTTTGTGATGTCACCATGTTTTCAACGTCTGTGACTTTTTGTACCGCTTCTGGCAACACGCCGTACTCGGTCTTTTGGAGTCGGCGTGCATGAAGCGAACTGCCCGGGTTTCAGCATAATAGTAGGTTTTGGCGTGGCCTTTAAGACACCCCTTTCCCCTTTTAATCCAGTATTTGCGCATTGTATGATTTAAGAAGCTGACATTAATATCGTACTTATTGCTTCACATTACAGGCGATTAATACGTTTTTGTAAGGACTCATTGTGTGAGTATAATACCCTGTTTTTGACACATCGGGTGTTATCTTTAGGGTTGAAGGTTTCTTTTGTGCTTGGCCACATTTACTTTACTTATTCAGCTGATTTTTCATTTCAGGCAATTACACTGGAGACACGATTTAACTTTGTGAGTATTTTGAGAATAGACCGTCTTGAAACACTTGTCCTCTCATGATGATAAATTCGTTTGATCATGGCGATATTGTGCTGATATTGGTTATTGGTTTTAGGTGTTGTAGGTGGTGAGATAGATTCAAGAATACTTGTGTGTATAGTCTCTAATTCCTTAATTAAAAGTTTGAAAGCCTCATAAAATAGTGACATTAGGATTTTATGTTTATGTTTTTTGCGTTAGACTCGGTGTATTTATACCCTTCTTTTCTTGGTTACTTCCGGCTGGAAGTTCCTTGAAATGTGGTTTGTTTTTTAAATATCATAGTTCAGTGTTGTTGAAGTCACATATATTGGGAACACGTTTGTGCGGTGGCATGGTTTTGTGTACTTTGGCATATGGAGCTTTTATTGACACTGTGGGTGAGTTTCACCATTTTGGTTCTTTTGTGTTGAGCAGACGATACCTTTTATATGTGCAGGGATGCTAAGGATATATTCTTTTTACACTAGACATATATGTGCAACATTATCGTCCTGATGATGGTCCTGAGGATCTGATAGACCAACGGGGGACTGAAACGTCGACGCTCAACATCGTTTTGCTTATATGTCAAATTCTTGTGATTATAAATTTGATGATTTCTCACGTTGAATTTAAGTTATGTATGGTATTTCATTCATCCATATTTTAAGCAACAGGTGTTTCATATACTACTACCAATCGATCTCAGAATTTTAGTAGTATGTTTGTTGCCATGTTGCAATTGTTAGAAAAAGTATACAAGCCTAACCGATAAATAATCTTCTGGATACTCCTTTGGTATGTGTATAAATCTCCCTGCACATTTGGATCAATGATCACTGTTGTGACATCACTAAATTGAAAATTTTTAGGTGTTCATCGCTTGGATCACTGGGCATTCTTTAGATGGTACGCTTGGCCCCTGGGTGCAATACAGGGTGCGATTATTGATATTCGGTGTTGTGGTGCTGTTAATTACTGCAAACTGTGTTTTGTCTTAAGTGTTGTGTTTTTGTCGATGGTCTAATGTTTCATATGAGGGTGCTGCTATTTCTCACAAACTGTATTTGATGCCAAGAGTCAGTATTGTTCCGATACTGTTTTTATTGACAACTGCACTTTTCGTATGCTGTAACCTTCCATATGCATTGTTGTTTGTGTTTATGAAATGTTCATGTTGAATTGTTGATGCTGATAAAATAAATAAAATAAATCTGTAGATAGCACTGAGCTCATAGTAACATAATTATAAGCAGGATCTCCACTTGTATATTTTCCTCATGAGTAGATCAAAACCAAAGATTCCAAGGTACCTTGTCAAATAAAAACTCCCAGACGTATCATGAAGATACCATTTAAACACATGCTCCCCACACAGGCTAAAAACCGTAAAATGTTTTGCCAAGAATGGCACTCACACACAAAGGCACACACATTTCCATGGCCAAAGGAGTGAACTTTTGACACTAATGCATTTAAACACCTGAGAACACACATACAAACCAAATACACAGGTCAAAAGTACGACAGATGAGAGGCATTATTAGAACTATGGGCCATCTTCAAGGGAACCCAGGTCGACAGTTCTACACTACAGGCTAAGCAAGCAAGGCGTCAGCACCTACACTATCAATTGCAGATACGGAGGTGCTCTCGCCCACTCTTTCCTCATTGGGGTATTCTAATCCACCAATAGTGGAATCCAGCAAGCCCTTCACCAAACAACCAATGGTTAGACTCAGGCATGAAAGACTAATAGACCACCAGGCCCAGGCATCCCAGCGCAACCCCAGACTGGTGTGAGGGCTCCCAGAAGTTCAACCCCCATCCATCCTGCCCAACACATAGAATCCTAGGGGCACTCACACTGTTTTAGGTCAATTTCTGCACTGTCCTCTTTTTCACCAAAGTAACAAAACTCAATTTCTTCACAAATGTTTTTCACATCTAATTCAGTTCCATGCAAAAGAGCAGTGTTTAACTGTTTTAGTTTAAGTGCTGGACTTTTTGCATAATACAACCTTTTCACTAATTTCCTCACTTTATTATGATGCACTGCTAACATCCTAAAATGGTGAAAAACACTCTGACATACTTTTCTTGAAAGACAAGCCAGTGAATGCCCTTGCAAACCTGTTTTTTCTCTCACTCTACAAGGATCTAACTCTTGTAAAATTTTAATTTTTTGTTTTACACTTTTCTTAGTATATGTCCGTAAGAAACTGCGAAAACAAATCAATTGAATCCTGTCGCACACTACAAATACTACTACAATTCCAAATATACACTGGAGCCTTAGGACATCTCCCTAAAACCTCATCAGCTAACACCTCTTCTGTATTCCTAGGCACAATCTTTTCTTTTTCAACCGGACAACTGTCCTTCACCTCATATGCTCGACCACTGGTGTCAACTGCATGCACCAAATCATTATCCTGAAAGTAACTTTCTTCATTAAAAAATGGCTCACAACTTGAACTATGCTTCCATTCTCCAGAAAAAATATCACAAAAATTAGTCCGATTAATTACTCTCTTCCACTTACATTTTGATTTGAACACATTGATTACTTTATCTAGTGTACGAATTCTATTCATTACTAAACTAAACAATTTATTTTGCTCTTTAAATGCTTCATCCACAATCTTAACTATGTTTTTTTTTCTTGTAAAAAGCGGTCTTTTTTTGATACCTTTTCACATTTTTTAATAAATTGGATATAATTCTGTTATAAAACATTCGTCTACGAATTTCAATAAATTGATTTCTCTGTCTATTGCCATAGACAATATCAACTCCTTCTAGAGATCTAACACTTTTGGAGGGACACACTTTCTTTTTTGTAATTAAAGGTGTCTTACTTTTTTTTAAGTCAAATGTTTTATTTTTTGACATTTTAATAAGTTCCTGAGAAAATTTTTAGTTTGCTTACCAGGAGCATTATTTTTTTTCACTGAAGATTTTGTTTTAGATTAGTCTTGTATTTTTCTTCCTTAGACCTTAAATCCTTTTTATATTGTTTTTCACATCTTTGTTTAGAAGGCATATTGTTTTTCCTTTGTAGAGATGATTATAATCTGTGGTAAAGTATTATAGACCACTACAAACATATTACATAGCAATTACAATAAGTAAATGATATAAACACTGGTATACAACAAACGGCTGATTTACATTACATTTGCTTTGCTTTGTGTCAAAAATGATTTACGATGTAAAAAGTTTTCTGGTAAAATGTCTGGCTTAAAAAAGTTTTTGTCAAAGATCACACTGAGTTTCTGTGTGAAATAAGGAATTACATTTTCACATTTTTCAATAATGTCACCTATGCCTTCGGACAGTTTGTCTCTTTTAGCTTAAAAGGTACTCTGTGTCTGTATCTCATGTCACTATGCATGTGCATAATCTCTCTTTTAATGTGTGTCATTTCTCTCTTTGTATGTCTGTCATTACATGTGTGTCATGTGCCTAAGATCACACTGTGAGTGAAACTTGATTCACCCATCAGTCTGATCATAGGCAGAGACACACATTCTGTTTGCAGAGACAGACATGGTAGATTATATGTAACATTCTGATCATATGTCTAAGATCACACTGTGAGTGAAGCTTGATTTACCCATCAGTGTGATCTTAGGCAGAGACACACATACTGTTTGCAGAGACAGACATGGTAGATTATATGTAACATTCTGATCATGTGCCTAAGATCACACTGTGAGTGAAGCTTGATTCACCCATCAGCGTGATCTTAGACAGAGACACACATACTGTTTGCAGAGACAGACATGGTAGATTATATGAAACATTCTGATCATGTGCCTAAGATCACACTGTGAGTGAAGCTTGATTCACCCATCAGTGTGATCTTAATCAGAGACACACATACTGTTTGCAGAGACAAACATGGCAGATTATATGTAACATTTTGATCATGTGCCTAAGATCACACTGTAAGTGAAGCTTGATTGACCTATCAGTGTGATCTTAGGCAGAGACACACATACTGTTTGCAGAGACAGACATGGTAGATTATATGTAACATTTTGATCATGTGCCTAAGATCACACTGTGAGTGAAGCTTTATTCACCCATCAGTGTGATCTTAGGCAGAGACACACATACTGTTTGCAGAGACAGACATGGTAGATTATATGTAACATTCTGATCATGTGCCTGAGATCACACTATGAGTGAAGCTTGATTCGCCCATCAGTGTGATCTTAGGCAGAGACACACATACCGTTTGCAGAGACAGACATGGTAGATTATATGTAACATTCTGATCATGTGCCTAAGATCACACTGTGAGTGAAGCTCGATTCACCCATCAGTGTGATCTTAGGCAGAGACACACATACTGTTTGCAGAGACAGACATTGTAGATTATATGTAACATTCTGATCATGTGCCTAAGATCACACTGTGAGTGAAGCTTGATTCACCCATCAGTGTGATCTTAGGCAGAGACACACATACTGTTTGCAGAGACAGACATGGTAGATTATATGTAACAATCTGATCAAATTCAAATTCAAATAAAAAAAAAGCTTTATTTCGATATAATCTGTGATATCATAAAAGCATACATTTGTTAAGAAAGAAAAAGATACATAACACAAAACAAATATAAGTCAGAAATAGCCCGTATGTTATCCATTTAAAAAATACAGGGGAGGTATAGGAAAATCATTTTTACATGTATATACAATCAGAGTTAAAAACTTTTTTACCCTTAAAATCTTGTATATTTAAAAATTTCTAAAATTCATATAAACAGTTTATATATTACATCGAATTCCTAAATTTTACCAAAAGTTTCAGAAATTTAGCTAAAATGTAGATCACTTCCAAGTTTTCCATCCTTTGTAGTCTTAAAAACGCGTCTCTACATGATCGGAGACCCCACTCCCTAAGAATAGGTTTAAGAAGGATCTTTCTAGGAACCTGATAAAACTTACAAAATAAAGTTCAGTGCAGATAAGATTGAGGGGCAAGATCGTCACAGGGACAAGGCGACAATTCTCTCGACCAATCATTACAATTTGGAAATGTAATTAAACGAAAGAAAGAACCCAATCTAAGCATTGAGAGGAGCATTCTGGCATAGGAATTAGTGTCACTAACAAGGTACAATTGCAGACCCTGTTCCGTTGTAATTTGTTGATAGGCTAGGACTGATTTTTTCAGTGGACCATCTTTTGTTCGCTAGATGTTCCATAGCCATTTTGCGTAACACTTTCCTTGATATTGATTCCATACTTGGTGGATTTTTAAAAAACTCAGGGTGGCCAATATCATTCAACATTTTTTCCACCGCAGACAGCCATTTAATACGTTTTACACAATCAAGATGTAAACAGTCAGATATGGTGTTACAATTAAAGACTGTCTCTGGAGTTAGCCATAGCTTATGCCATAACAGAATGGGCTCAATCAATATGATGTCGGAGATGTAGGGGAGGCTCGGTTCTATATGTATAAAATAGTTAGGTGTTGATTTTGGGAACCCCAGGAGGTATCTGAGGAAGCGATTCTCAGCCTGTTGAATGAGAACTGAAGACTCAATCCACCAGATACCAGAACCATAGGTGGCCGTGGCAACACATTTTGCCTTATAAATAACAATCAGCTCCTTAACGGGTCTACCCCCAATTTTAATGGCAAAATTCTGCAGCGCTCCAATTGCTTTAGAAAATGCTAATCTTCTGGCTTTAATTGCAGTTTGCCAGGAGCATTTCCTGTGAAAAGAGATCCCGAGATAGGGAAAATGATCTGTTGTCTCAATCTTTCTGCCTTCTATAAAAATGGGACAGGGTATTTTTTTTGTTCCTTGTCTGCAGAACATGGAAAAGGATTTTGAAATATTAACCTTAAGTCCCGTATCCCTCATAAAAAGTGTGAACTTAGAGACAGCCCTTTGTAGGCCCAAGCTGGTCTGGGACATAATCGCGGCATCGTCCGCATATAAAAGGATGGGAACAGGGCGTCCCTGGACTAAGGGGTAATCATATTGAAAGCTCTTAAGATGGTCGCCAATCGCATTTATATAGAGGGAGAAGAGTAGGGGGGCTAAAATGCACCCCTGTCTCACCCCCCTTCTGATAGAAAATCTTGGCGAGCACTCCCCTCGTTGACCAAAACGCACCCTTGCTCCTGCATCCCTATATATTTCCTTGATAAAATTAAGGATTGAAGGGTCCAGACCAAGATCCTTTAACGTGGCCCATAACTGATTGGGCGATAGCAGGATGGATCATGCCTGTCCCCCTTTTTAAATATGGGGACTACTATCGCTTCTGACCACGTTGATATTAATCCATGGGTATTAGCACAATTCATCACTATAGTTAATAAAGGGGCCCAGAGATCAATTTCAGCTTTAAATACGTCAATTGGTATTACATCCGAGCCCGGTGCCTTACCAGATGGGCTGTCTCTTATGGCCAGATTCATCTCCTCGCAGGTAAAAACAATGTCCAACGGGAGATTACTCACGGAGGATCCACTTTTATAGGGAGATGTAATATTGCCCGTGGTAGCTGAATAGGGGGGGTCAGGGTTACCATACAGCTTTTGAAAATGGGCAACCCAAGTATCCCCATTTATTGCTGAATCCAGCATCTCCGGTTGATTTCCTCGTACAAAAGGTGCGTTAACAGCCTTCCAGAAGGCAGCTGGATCTTTATTTTTTGAAGAAAAAATTAAGGCTTCCCAAGCCTCTTGTTTCAAAACATTTTCCCTACTCTTAATCGCAGCGCGATATTGGTGTCTAGCCTGTCTAATATCCTTTAAGGATCTAGGAATGGCATGCAGGGCCTTTTTTAGGGATTTTAATGCAGAAGTACAATTCTTATCAAACCAACCTTTGGGTTTATTAGGACCTGGTTTAAACTGACGGGATAATAAAAGTCTAAGTGAATATTGTATCTTAGAAAAAGAATCCAAGATTTTTAAAGGATCTTTTAAAGGAGATAGGCAGGTGGTAATCTCTAACTTTCTTTTAGAAAATAACGTGTCAAGTAAAACCTCAGGAACCACCTTATCCCATTTAAGAGTGTAGCCGTTGATGCATCCAACAGAGATAGGTTGTTGATAGATGGACTTTTTTCCCTAACTGCCTGCTTCACTATATGCTTATTTATATTAAATACTATTGCATAATGATCGCCATAGATATCATCCAAAGTTTTCCATGATGAGAGTAAATAAGCATGTGATTTAGAAAACAAGGTAAAATCAATTACGGTGTTTGAACCTCTTCCATGGAAAGTTGGACGAAAAGGCACAGCCGGTGAGCATAAGTCGTTTACATAATCCAAGTTAAAATAAAAAAGAAAGTTGTTTAAAATATCCCCTGTTTTAGAATTCAGAGAGTTCAGAGTATCATCCATAAAAAAATCAAAACCACTAATTCCCTTTGGGCCATGCTGGCAAATATTGCAATTGAAGTCACCCAGCCAGGCGAGCATGCACTCCCTGCCTATAGATTCTTTTAATGTGACAATTGTATGAGTTAATTCATTTAAAATTTGTTTCAGAACTTCTGGCGCCAGGTTGTTGTAGAAATTTGCCAAGATGAGGTTAAGAGAACTACCCCACCCAATCACAACAATCTGATAGGATTGAGTAGGAATGTGTTTCAACACGGTTAATCCACTGGCAATGTTAATATAGGTATATAGACCCCCCCCTATTTCTTCCCTGGTTGCTCGCCAAGGCTGGTACATGAAAGGTCTGATACCCTAAGAGGTGCACTGGACTCAATGCCCAAGTTTCCTGGAAACATAAAATGGAGTAACTGTTCACTAAGTCCAGCCATGATTGAGAGCCAGTTTTTGTTGCAAGACCGGCCACAATCCAGTTAAGTACCAAATTTGGGGAATAAACAGGTGTAAGTGTAGGATGATTTGACACAACCCCTTTTTTTCCCCAATCTTTGAAAACACAAGTTTCAAGAGATGGTACCATATCATGAGTGTCATGGGTCCTAGCATTTCACCCCAAGTTAACTTCCGGATGTTTTTCAGGCGGACTTTGAGAATTTCCAAAGTTAAGATTAGCAGAGGGAGACAACATAGCCAAACTATTATATGACAGATCGCCCCCCACAATACAGTCATTATTTTCTTCTTGATGAGATAAACAAATCACCCTGTCCTGCGGTTTTCTTGGACTCAGGTCGCGTTGCCAGTTCCTAAGCTCACATTCAGGTCTAATTTTGCTACACAGAGCTTCCCCCTCATGTCTTGTAGTGGCTCAGGCGATCTACTCATAGAAGTAGGAGTAACAATAAAAAATTCATTTGGTGTATTATAATTAATCATGCACTCTCGGGTGATTCCCACATAAAAAGTAGATGGAATGAGTCATTCATTTACGTCTAAGCCAGAGAGGGGTTCAAATAAATTGTGTAGTGGGATATTCCAGTACTCATTTGGATTTATGGGGTGGTGATTATTACCAAAAGGAAGAAAGTACCTATTTGGGCGTTGAGGTGGAAAAAAGGAAGATTGTTGGTATACTGTCTGGTGGCGATAGAGTGTGGGATACAATAGGGAATGTGTGGAGAATCAAAGCTGCGCAGGATTGGAGGGTGATTAGGGGGCATCATCGGAGCTTCAGGGTAAAAATAGCTCAAATTACGAGATGATACGCCACCCTCACTTTTCCCAGGAAACCAATCACTGATGTACGTGACCACCCTGTGATCCCTAAAATTTACTATCACCACGTCGCCCTCAGTGTCTTTAGGGCGAGGGCCCACCCAATTGCACCGTCTTACATATACTATATCTCCATTTAGATGTGGTGGGAGAGGTCTGCTGTTACGCAGCCAGTAGATAACTTTTTTTTTTTTTTTGCAGAGTTTTATATAGCGCGAACTAGACCCAAACCGAATCAGGTATCAGAGCGCTTTACATATTTTCCAGTTATGTTACATGAGGACACACTTTCATTTTTGAGGCACAGGGAGATTATGTGATTTGCCCAGAATCACAGGAGGTTTTGGCGTCGTTACCGAGACTCGAACCCAGATCCCCAGGTTCGAGGTCGAGCGCCCTAGCCGTTAGGGCAACTCCTCTCCCCTTTTTAAGGCTTGTATTAGGTTCTATGTTTCCTACTGGCACGACCGGGACTCCGGTTAAGATAATTACGTAATTGGATGATTCTGGGGGTAAGTCTACGATGTTTCTGAAGTTAGATTTTACTCTATTCGTTATAGTTGCCTTCGTTAGAGTGTCAATTCTAGTAGGAGGGACTTTCGGGGGACCTGATTTAACCTTATCTTTGTGTCTATCTTGCATGGCCACTGATTTAGTAGACTTAGTATGCACAAGCGCATTTTTAGATACAGGAGTATTTTTAGCTACAGGCGTGTCCATTTGTGGCCTAGATGGTTTCTGTATAGGGTGTTTAATTGTTGAGCAGATTTCCCTAGGGTTGGTTAGTTTAGGGTTTTCACTTAAGTTGGAGGCTGCCAGAATACAATGCATTTTCCCCCCGGCCTTTTAACTCTCTCTAAGAGTGGAAATAGGAGAGTTTTTAGAAGGCATTCACTGGCCTCCATTGTCCCTTTATTTGGCAAGGCTTCTGAAAACGGAGTTATTTTTGTTGGGCACTCTATTAATACATCCTTCCCTAGCTCCTTAGGTGACTTATTTGTTGAATCCACAGGAGGTGAAGGAATACGTAAGATTGTTTCCCAATTACTGGCCCCTCCCTTTCTCCTTCTTTTCTTAGGTGGAGAACGATGTACTCCCAGGTGCTTCTTAGTTTGTAATTTATCTTTAGTTACACTAACTGCTATCGGCAGTTGTGTCTCCATGGCTACTGCAGCCACTACTGGAGAGTTGGAAACAGGAGATGATGTGTTTCTGATAGAGTGAGAGACTGTGTCTAAAAGTATAGGAGAGTTTAAATCTATTAAAGAGTTTGAAGTAGCAAGCGACCCATTAATAGTAAAATCATTAGTTATTACAGTAGCAAGTAATGGTGGTGACCTATCTTGAAAAATGATTGGGATATTTTCAGTGTTAAACAGCTCAGCGTCTGCATCCACTGACATGTTATTATGTGAATGTGTAGTGGGTGCAACCTTCTGTGGCGAGATTAGTGGCTTACTTTTTAAGAGTTCGATGGAGAAGCGGCGCTCCGCACGTTTCTCAGCCAATATAATCTCTTTATCTATTTCTCTAGTAGCCCTAGCGAAATACTTATCTAAAGGCCCAAGTATAGAAACCCCTACAATAGAGGGTAAAGAATTCGGAACACCTGTAGACATCCTGGATCCTCAAATCGATAGCAGTAAGGACAGTATACTATTAAGGTCCGATCATATACAGATATGGAATGAGCCCAATAGCTACGAAGTAAACCAAACAGCAAATAAGGAGCAAACAAAACACCGCTTACTGTCACGTACTCCCAGCTAGAGGATAAGGTCCCGAGCAAAACTTTAGAGGGAGGGCCCAGCCTCCTGCAGCCACAGACGGCCCGCCCTTTGCCCGGGCTTCGCCTGGCGTCTCGCGAGGCGGAGATGCGTCCTGGATTTATGCGCATCCTCGCGCGTTTCCGTCCTTTCGCGGCTTCCGGCCGCTTGGAATTATGGGGATTGAAGTCCCACTGAGCCTGTACACCACACGGCGGCCGCACCAGGGGTCGTAGCGGTGCAGCAGCGGGCATCGGGGGCACAGCGGGAAAGCGGCTGCCAGGTAGGGATTCTGCCAAGGTTTAGTTCGGACCTCCAGAAAAAAGCGCCACACTCAGCAGGGGATGCGTCCTGGATTTATGCGCTTCCTAGCGCATTTCCGTCCTTTCGCAGCTTCCGACCGCTTGGAATTATGGGGATTGAAGTCCCACTGAGCCTGTACACCACACGGCGGCCGCACCAGGGGTCGTAGCGGTGCAGCAGCGGCCGTCGGGGGCACAGCGGGAAAGCGGCTGCCAGGTAGGGATTCTGCCAAGGTTTAGTTCGGACCTCCAGAAAAAAGCGCCACACTCAGCATGGGATGCGTCCTGGATTTATGCGCCTCCTAGCGCGTTTCCGTCTTTTCGCGGATTCCGGCCACTTGGAATTATGGGGATTGAAGTCCCACTGAGCCTGTACACCACACGGCGGCCGCACCAGGGGTCGTAGCGGTGCAGCAGTGGGCATCGGGGGCACAGCGGGAAAGCGGCTGCCAGGTGGGGATTCTGCCATGGTTTAGTTTGGACCTCCAGAAAAAAGCACCACACTCAGCAGGGGATGCGTCCTGGATTTATGCGCCTCCTAGCGTGTTTCCGTCCTTTCGCGGCTTCCGGCCACTTGGAATTATGGGGATTGAAGTCCCACTGAGCCTGTACACCACACGGCTGCCGCACCTGGGGTCGTAGCAGTGCAGCAGCGGGCGTCGGGGGCACAGCGGGAAAGCGGCTGCCAGGTAGGGATTCTGCCATGGTTTAGTTCGGACCTCCAGAAAAAAGCGCTACACTTAGCAGGGGATGCGTCCTGGAATTATGCGCCTCCTAGCGCGTTTCAGTCCTTTCGCGGCTTACGGACGCTTGGAATTATGGGGATTGAAGTCCCACTGAGTCTGTACACCACACGGCGGCCGCACCAGGGGTCGTAGCGGTGCAGCAGCGGGCGTCGGGGGCACAGCGGGAAAAAGGCTGCCAGGTAGGGATTCTGCCAAGGTTTAGTTCGGACCTCCAGAAAAAAGTGCCACACTCAGCAGGGGATGCGTCCTGGATTTATGCGCCTCCTAGCGCGTTACCGACCTTTCGCGGCTTCCGGCTGCTTGGAATTATGGGGATTGAAGTCCCACTGAGCCTGTACACCACACGGCGGCCGCACCAGGGGTCGTAGCGGTGCAGCAGCGGGCGTCGGGGGCACAGCGGGAAAGCGGCTGCCTTGTAGGGATTCTGTCAAGGTTTAGTTCGGACCTCCAGAAAAAAGTGCCACACTCAGCAGGGGATGAGTCCTGGATTTATGCGCCTCCTAGCGCGTTTCCGTCCTTTCGCGGCTTCCGGCCGCTTGGAATTATGGGGATTGAAGTCCCACTGAGCCTGTACACGACACGGTGGCTGCACCAGGGGTCGTAACGGTGCAGCAGCGGGCGTCGGGGACGCAGCGGGAAAGCGGCTGCCAGGTAGGGATTCTGCCAAGGTTTAGTTCGGACCTCCAGAAAAAAGCGCCACTGTTTACAGAGACAGACATGGTAGATTATATGTAACATTCTGATCATGTGCCTAAGATCACACTGTGAGTGAAGCTTGATTCACCCATCAGTGTGATCTTAGGCAGAGACACACATACTGTTTGCAGAGACAGACATGGTAGATTATATGTAACATTCTGATTATGTGCCTAAGATCACACTGTGAGTGAAGCTTGATTCACCCATCAGTGTGATCTTAGGCAGAGACACATATACTGTTTGCAGAGACAGACATGGTAGATTATATGTAACATTCTGATCATGTGCCTAAGATCACACTGTGAGTGAAGCTTGATTCACCCATCAGTGTGATCTTAGGCAGAGACACTCATACTGTTTGCAGAGACAGACATGGTAGATTATATGTAACATTCTGATCATGTGCCTAAGATCACACTGTGAGTGAAGCTTGATTCACCCATCAGTGTGATCTTAGGCAGAGACTCATATACTGTTTGCAGAGACAGACATGGTAGATTATATGTAACATTCTGATCATGTGCCTAAGATCACTCTGTGAGTGAAGCTTGATTCACCCATCAGTGTGATCTTAGGCAGAGACACACATACTGTTTATAGAGACAGACATGGTAGATTATATGTAACATTCTGATCATGTGCTGAGGTACTGGGTTTTTCGGAACCCAGTGGTGTCAGGGTACACCCTAAGACCTCGGGTACTTTCCTGATTCAGACACAGAAACTCAGAGTCTTCTAGGTGAAGTCAAAGATCAAATTTATTGGCTGCATCCAAGTAACAGGCATCCTAGAAGTACAATACGATGTATATTCTCCGGAGACTGCTCAACTTACAAAGCCAGTCTTCTCTTTTTATACAAAATATTATGCTTCAGGCAAACATTCTTAGGTTTACAGTTGACCATTCACATATTTTCACTACAAAGAAAAAGCAGAGTCATGATGACAAGCCCACATTTCAGTTCGCCCAGCCCACAACAAATTACCCGGCAAGGCCCAACATTTTCATCAGATATCGGTGGACCCTCAATAAAAACGGGCACCTCCTCCTTGTAAAGCAAGTCGTAGAGAAAGAAACAGGGACAGGTGTGAGCAAGATTAGGCAGGGTGTGTGTGCGATGAAAAGGTTTATGGTAGGCTGTGCCTTGATGCTATCTCGCTCGGCCACTGGGAAAGGAACTGGCCGGGCAGGTTCGGCCTGAGGCGATGGTTCCAGCTTGCCCAGGATGCAGAGAAGTCAACAAAGGTGTACGTGTCCTTTGGAATCATGTTTGGCTTTAATCATTGGCCTATGTGAGGGCAACTCACAAAATGGCTGCCGCACACAAAATGGAAGCCGAGGGTTCAGGAAGCAAATTACGATTTTGAGGTGAAATCGTCACTCGAATATGACGTAAATGCTTGTACATAGTGTACTAGCCATTCTCGGTCTTTTGATACCAAAATCGTCATACTACGACAAAGTTTATTACACGAGTCCAGAATTTTCAGAACCACAAACCCTCCTTTTGCCCTTACATAGGCAATTAACCTATCCTCGTGCTAATCTAAGTCTAGGTCTATATTCCTAAAGTCATTGAGATGTTGCTGTAACATCATCCTAGTACTTAGCTCGTCTCTTGATACAGGTTTCCTTACACATGATGTAGCACAGAGGCCACATATTGCAGGAGCACACTGCACGCACAGACAGAACAGGAAAAGAATGGCTAAGACCATCCCACTGACCATCAGAATTTTCCATCCCCAGGCGGATATCAGTTCCCAGAACCATCCCATTAATGACCAATCTCCTTTATCCACATGAATAGATTCGGAAATCTTATGCAGTTTGGAGATGGCCTGGTACACTGTTGGAGCGTTATCTGGAATGAAAACACAGCAACTCGATTGGATCAATTTACATACCCCACCGCGGTCTGCAAGTATGACATCTAATGCGACCCTGTTCTGAAGGGTCATGAGACGATCCGACTGGAGCTCAGCAGTCAAGTTACTAAGGGCACCGGCAGTTTCAACCACGGTGGATTCAACCACCCTTGTCCAATGCCTTATGTTCCTGCTGTTAACCATGGGTCCCCAGAACGGCAGAAAACCCTTTACGAAGTCCCCAAATTCTTGTCCTGCAGTGTCTTCTTTACTGAAGACACCTCTAACTATCTTTGTCTTAATCTGCCGCAGCTGTGTAGGTGGGAGGCAGCAGGAACGAAACAAAACATGTGCCCGAAAAGTCAGGGGGCAACCATGTATAGGCTCTATCGTGGCAGATGAAATAGGTACCCTTAGCTGCTAAGAACGAAGGGGAAGTCTGGGACGCAAAAACATACGTTTCAGTACAGATACTCTTCCCTAACTGAGCTCTGGGGTTCTTGCCAGTACCTTGCAGACATAGGTGACCCTGATGGGGTACAATCCAAATCGGGGAAGATCTCTTAGCTTGCTGTTTCTCACTCAGAGTAGCTCCATATCCGGTCACGTTCCATCCTATATATACTATTGTCTCATCTCTCTGGATAGTCTCGTAGGAAATATCTTCCTTAATCATGTCTACTATACCCTTAACTAGAGCACTATTCTTAGGATTGTCTGTTACAGAACGTAGGGGGTAGACTTCATGTGCGTAGATAAACATTGTTCTGTATGCCCACACAGAACCATTGTGGCTGAATGGCAGGACCAGATAAGGGATACCTTTATCCATTGTGTGAGGCATAAGACCACACACCCAACAGTTAGTCGTGTTCATTACTAGTTGGTGTTGGTGCAAAAGCTGAACGAAGGAGTTATTAATAAACTCTAATCTCCTAGCGGATTCATGTTCAGGAAGGGGTTGAAAAGAGTGTGGGGAAACAGTAGAAGGAGGAGGTATGGGCGATGTAGTGGGTGCAAATGTCACTCGAAAAGAGAATAAAACATATCCTATTAAAAATATCATTACGCTGAATAACATGAAAATGCACAATATCAAAAAGCTTTTCTTGGTCATCATTTTACATATTCTGCTTTTAAAGTTCATTTCTTTGGCAGGTCTCTCCATCTCGAAAAACTCCATCCTCTCTAATATGCTGCTCGCGATGGTTGGGTGTTCTATGCTAAGGAATGCTTCTGTCAGTCCAGGGCAACTCCCTTAGACCAACCAGAACTGTCGACCTAACGTCTTCAGCTGCACCCCAAAGACTTTGGGCAACCGCGACCCTACAGCAGAACCCGGATGGTGGTTCGAAAAACAAAAATAAAAAAGTTTCTCAGATGAGAGAGCTGCACTTTCAAAAATAGCAATGAAAAGAAATTTTTTTATTTGTCCATAGTTCTCGGCCTCAAATTATATCGTTGTTTTCCCGGTATTGTCTGGTCCCGGAAAAGGAGTTCAGGTTCTGTAGTGTCCGATCGAATTGACGGCGGCACAGCTGTTTGCAAGAGATTGTCACTTTCTTTCTCAGAAATTGTTCCTTTTACACGTGCATCACTGAAAGGCAGAAAACGAGGCACAGTTTCAGTCTCTGAGTCGGCGACACCCTCCTGGACCCACTGGTCGTACGGCAGAGGCAAAGGCACCCTCTTGCAATGTACACCGTGGATCCAGTGTTTCTTTCCTTCTACTCGAACAGCTGATCTCGTTGACAGAAGGACGAGGTGAGGGCCGGTCCACCTGGGCTGGTCGTTCTTTGTTCGCTGAAAGTTTTTCACCAGCACCCAGGATCCAGGTTCGATGTGGTGACCTGGAGCTTCAGAGGCTTGAGGCAGAGTATCGTGAACCTGTTGGTGTAAAACACGCAATTTAGCCGTCAATTCGTACAAATAGTCAAGCAAAACAGGGTGTTCGATTTCACTGAATTTTGTGGGCCTTGGCACTCCCCATATGTTGGCCGGGCGGCCGAAAACTATCTCATATGGACTAAGTCCCACTCGCGAATGCACAGTCATTCTTGTTGATAGGAGTGCTAAAGGCAGAGCGTCAGGCCATTTAAGACCAGAGCTCGCTTGAATTTTGGCCAGTTTTAACTTTAGCGTGCCATTGTAGCATTCTACTAGTCCAGCTGATTGGGGGTGATTTGCAGCGTGAAATTTCTGGTGGATGCCTAGCCCTTCGCATACTTTCTTCATCACTCGACCCACAAATTCTCTCCCATTGTCACTCCAGACCATTCTCGGCATTCCAAATCTAGGGAAGAACTCTTTCACAAGGGCTTTAGCTGTGGATAAGGCAGTGTTGTCTTTTAGCGGATAGGCTTCTATCCATCTTGAAAAGGCACAAACAACGAGTACGTATTTTAAATTGTTGCACCTTTCCATGTGGATGAAATCTAGCTGCAAAACCTCGAACGTATACGTAGGAGGCGCAAAATGACCAGCTGGAGTTGGGGTTCCCCTACCAGGATTGTATTTCAGACACACCATGCAATTCTTGACCACATTCTCTGCACACTTAGGAATTCCAGCATTTTGCCATACTGGAGCCAACAACTTGCAAATCCCTTTCACACTGATGTGAGCCATTCCATGGGCCATTGTAACCACTGCAAGCACATACGCATCGGGTAACAACCATCTCTGATGCTCTGACAATTCAACCCAACAACCATTGGCATCCATTTTACCCGTACTTTCTGTCCACACACTCAACTCTTTCTCTGTAGCTTCAGATTGAATAGATTTCACACTCTCTATCGTGTCTTCACACATTCCAACGTCACCAATCCATCTTGCAGGGCCTGCAACATACATTCGGCTCATCACATTCCTCGCTGTTTCTTTTGCGACTTCGTCAGCAAATGCATTTCCACGACCAACATCATCAGTCACCTTCTTGTGTGCACTGCATTTCACAATCGCGACTTGTAACGGCAAAGTAAGTGACTCGAGAAGCTCATTCACCAACTGACCATGCTGTATCTTAGCTCCATGCGAAGTCAGGAACCCACGTTCTTTCCACAATCGTCCAAAACTGTGAGCCACACCAAATGCATACTGGCTGTCGGTATAGATAGTCACTTTCATTCCTTTCGACAACACACATGCTCTTGTAAGTGCAATCAATTCTGCTGCTTGAGCTGAATTATGTGGGATACGTGCAGCTTCAACAATCGTATGCAAAGTCGTGACAGCATATGCTGCAGTCGTATCACCATTCGGAAGCTTGAAGCATGAACCATCCACCCATAAGGTACCATCACACTTTACAAGAGGAGTATCTTAGAGGTCTATTCTCCCTTTCGTTTCTTCTTCCGTTCTGAGAAAACAATCATGCTGTTCAGAAGCATCTAACTCTGTTACAATTGGCAACAATGTAGCTGGGTTTAGAGTGTTGCATCTTTTTATGTGCACATGACTCGCTAACAATGTCAACTCGTAACCTGACAATCGAACACTAGTTAAGTGCTGTGTCTTGGTCCTGTTTAACAACGTGTCCACTGCATGTGGAACCATCACAATCAATGTATTATTCATCACTAAACCAGCAGACTGCCGAATAGAAACAGCTGCTGCTGCTGTGGCTCTCAAGCAACTTGGCAATGCTTTAGCTACCGGGTCCAAAGTCGACGAAAAATACGCGCATGGACGCTGCTTGTCTCCAAACAACTGTGTCAACACTGACAATGCACAACCTTCTTTCTCATGGACATACAATGTAAAGGGCTTACTGTAGTCGGGGGTACCCAACACAGGAGCCGAACATAATGCACAGCGCAATTCAGAAAAACTTTTCTGACATACTTCACACCATGGGACGGGATTCGGTGTATCTTTACAAGTTAATGCCACCAAAGGTTTGGCCAGCAAGGAAAATTTTGGTATCCATTGCCTGCAATATGATGTAATGCCAAGGAAAGCACTCACTTCTCTCTGTGTTCTTGGCACACTCAATTTCGCTATTGCCTGAATTCTTTCTGGGGTCAGTTTTCTTCCCTCCTTCGATAAGAGATGACCTAAGTAGGTCACTTCTTGTCGACAATATTGCAACTTTGAAAGAGACACTTTGTGATGCAAATCACACAAATGACGCAACAATGACAACGTGGCTTTTTTACAGACTTCCTCAGTATCTGCAGCAACAAGCAAATCATCAACATACTGAATGAGGGTAGCGCCATCAGGTAAAACAATCGTATCAAGCTGTGTTTTCAAAGCTTGACTATATATTGATGGACTTTCACAGTAGCCCTGGGGAGCGCGTTTGAAGCGGAAGCTTCGACCTCCTAAACTGAAGCCGAAAATATCCCTACTCTCCTCTGCAATCGGGATGCTGAAGAAAGCATTCTTCAAGTCAATCACTGAGAACCAGGTCGCGGAAGCTGGAATCATAGTCAATAGGGCAGTGATATCAGGAACAACTGGAAATTGTGGTACAACTATTTTATTCACCTCTCTAAGATCAATCACGAATCTGTAAACAGGTGGCTGGGAAGGATCAGTTCGTTTCAAAACAGGCAGAACAGGACTATTGCAAACGTTGCCTCTTGTCTCTTCAATCACATCTTTTTCAATCAGATCATAAATGATCGCTAGCAAAGCTTTCTCACCTTCACTAGAAATTTTGTATTGGGGAATGCGTGGCATTTTAACATTGGCTTTCAATGTTATAACATATGGCGGGATTTCCAAAAGACCTACATCATTAGGACCAGTAGCCCAAAGAATTTTAGGAAGAAACGACAATTCTGTCGGAAGTTTATCCCTTGACAAATACATTGGAGAAACCACTTTCTTACCCAGTGTAAGTTGTACTCCCGAAGGAGAACAGTATAAAGTCGCATACAATCTTTTCAACAGATCCAATCCCAACAAGTTTTCACCACAACCTGTCGTTAGAATAAGGGGTGCTTCGAATTCACGAGGACCAACAGAAAGGGACAAAGGGTCAGAAATCGGGTTTCTAACGTGGGCGCCAGAAAAACCTACTGATACATTCGTTTCGCCAGACAAAGGTGCGCCAGGGAGTTTAGAGTGCATAATAGAACTCTTTGTAGCACCAGTATCCAACAGAAAAGGCTCTGACACACCTGATGTAATCACCTCAACATAAGGTCCACTCTGATCTACTGGAACTGAAACAACTCCCTCTCTTTGTCTATGGCTGTCCTAGCAATCATTACCTTCCATGTGCTCATCTTCTGCATAGTAATCATTAGCATAGTACTGAGCCGTCCTACCAGACGCGTTATTCTGCTGATCAAAACTATTCTTTGAATTCTGAGGCGGAAAAGAACGTGCGTTCTGGGGGAAATTTCCACGTCCTCTACCTCTAGGAGCTTGTTGAACACCTCGACCTCTTGCACCAGAAACACCATTCATACGCTGAAACAAAATAGGGCAACTATATTTGAAATGACCCTCTTCCTTACAATATGAACACTGATTGGGACCTACAGGGACACGTGGTTGAGTATACTCGACTCTTGGCGAGTTCCTCTGAAACTGTTGAGGTTGCTGATAGTTATTCTGATAGTTACTCTGACCACCACTATTTTGACCACCACGTGGCGGATAGGCTTGCTGTAACAGAACCTTCGTTTTTAACTCTTTAGTTTTCTTCTCTGCTCAATCTTTCTCATCTTTGTCTCTATTTTCATAATACTGTGCGGTAGCCAGTATTTGTGCTGAAGAGGAAACTGCCCAAGAACTCTCTGAATCCTTTAACTTCTTACACAACTCGGGAAGCAAATTATGCACAAATTTATCGACGAACAACTGTTGGCCACCTTCTGTACTCATATCTTGAGCACTGTGGTCGACAAACGTTTCTTCAAACCTGGTGAAGAAATCAGACACCATTTCATCTTTCTTCTGCTTGCACGCAGACAATTTATCCCAATTAACACGCATCGCAGGCATTAAAGTTTTCATATAATTAATGATCCTACCAGGGAGTTCTGCTACTAAAGGCTCTGGTTTAGCACCACCAACTTGTCGGTCATTTGCAGCACTGATATTAGCCCATGAGTCACCTAACTCCTGATCATGATCTGCATGGCGAATCTTTCCCCATAAAGGCTGTGGAACAACATTTCCAAACAACATGTCTATGTCGGCTAAATTCATAATGCAAGAGCCTGCAGTCTGTGACAGTTCCTTGTAATACCCTGCAGGATTTTTACGGGGATCAAGCAATGTCTGCTTAAGGGCCAATACTTCAGCGCGCTTCCATGGAACGTGTACCCAGACACGCTGAAAGTGTGGCTGAATAGGTGGGTTAGCTGCTAGGTCCCCTTCCCTCCATTGTGGGGGAACTTCTCTCATGGGGTATTGTCTCACCTTCTTTTTAACAGAGGAATCAGACTCAAACAATGACCGAGAAACACCTTCAGTCCTTAGTGACAGCAATGTCGCAACTGCTTTCTTAACATCTGAACCCACAATTGCGCCTTTCCCAAACTCGAACCGTACACGACACAACTCAGGCGGATTGGGCTCCAAATCATTCTCCTCTAAATCCTCACAAAGGTACATTTTCTCAAAAACGTACCTCTGCTTTGATGCTTCCCACTGATGGAAGACATCCATAACAGATTCTAGCTCATATGTTATCGGATCGGTAACCCATTTATGTGCCAAATAATTCAACGTTTCCTTCTCCCTAGAATCAGGCAGTTGGCTACGTAACTGTTTACGCTCAGAGACAGGGGTTGCACTTGTTGCGCTAAAGAGAGGATATAGAAAGCTAGTAACAGTGCTAGTCATTCTCTGGCGAACAGAAGGAGAAGTCGATGAAAGGACAGGCGGAAAAGCAGAGTGAGGCAAGGCAGACGCAGAGGCAGTGTCAGGAGGAGTACCAGGAGTGGTAGTCGATACAGTGGTCAAAGTTGTAGGAAGTAAAGGCAGAGCAGATGTCAAAGCCGGTGGCCCTTGAGGAGGCTGCACCGGAGGAATAGGAGCCAACTGAAGAGCAGCTGGTGGTGGTGGAGGAGCAGGAGGCAATGCAACCAAAGGTTGTGCAGCTAATGGTTGCGGTGGTGCCGTAGCATTCTGCGCATAAAGGGGTGGCGAACTCAATAAATGCGACGTTAGGGGATCTTGTTCAAGGTCTTTTGCTGCATCTTGCTGAAGAGGCGGCAAAATTGGATAACATTTATCTATCACCATTTTACGTTGCCTGTGCAACTGCTCGCTCATCTTTTCTTCTTCGTTATCTTTGAACTGCATAGCAGCTTGCATTATCGAGATACCCCTTTCTCTCTTATTTTTCTTCACTAATTTAATTTCCTTCTGTTTGGCTTCCTTACGCCATAGGCGGAAAGAGTCAAACATCGCCGGCCGGGCTTTCTTCTTGAAAAGTTTAACTTCGAGGTTATCTAAGATTTCCGTGTCAAAGCTACCATATTGGGGCCATTTTAAAACACCATCCTTTCTGGTGTATCGGATCCACACTTCATTATATGTGACGGGGCCTACTCCATGTTTCACCTACAGTTCATAAGTTGGAGTTCCAATCGGAGGAACTGGACACGAGTCCTCCAATCGGGAATCCCTATTATTAACACAACAAAACAAGTTTCCAAGTCTGCTAAGACCAGGCATCTTCGCTCTCTAGTCTAGCTTCAAACTTCAAAGGATTATCGATTACGATAGTCTCGTGAATACACGAGTCCTTCGGCTTTGGTACTTGCAAGTTCCAAATCAAAGATCCCAAGGGGAAACCCAAACTAAGAACCAAACTAAGGACTGGGAGACGCTCCACTTATACTTAACTGAGGTATCGATGACGTCACCAGAAGACTCGTCTATCGTTTCGCTCTACCAAACATCAAGGGTCCAAATCAGGGCGATAGCCAGGGCAGCAGTCCTTCGTAGCCGTCAGGAAGCGGGGAACCTCGCAGGAAAGACTTTCGGACCACGTCGACATGCAGGGGTCGATGAAGTGGCGGCCTTCCTCCAGAATTTTCACACGAACCTCTGGCTTGGACCGGTACTGTTGGTATCGCCCAACGTTGGGCGCCAGCTGAGGTACTGGGTTTTTCGGAACCCAGTGGTGTCAGGGTACACCCTAAGACCTCGGGTACTTTCCTGATTCAGACACAGAAACTCAGAGTCTTTTAGGTGAAGTCAAAGATCAAATTTATTGGCTGCAACCAAGTAACAGGCGTCCTAGAAGTACAATACGATGTATATCCTCAGGAGACTGCTCAACTTACAAAGCCAGTCTTCTCTTTTTATACAAAATATTATGCTTCAGGCAAACATTCTTAGGTTTACAGTTGACCATTCACATATTTTCACTACAAAGAAAAAGCAGAGTCATGATGACAAGCACACATTTCAGTTCGCCCAGCCCACAACAAATTACCCGGCAAGGCCCAACATTTTCATCAGATATCGGTGAACCCTCAATAAAAACGGGCACCTCCTCCTCGTAAAGCAAGTCGTAGAGAAAGAAACAGGGACAGGTGTGAGCAAGATTAGGCAGGGTGTGTGTGCGATGAAAAGGTTTATGGTAGGCTGTGCCTTGATGCTATCTCGCTCGGCCACTGGGAAAGGAACTGGCCGGGCAGGTTCGGCCTGGGGCGATGGTTCCAGCTTGCCCAGGTCGCAGAGAAGTCAACAAAGGTGTACGTGTCCTTTGGAATCATGTTTGGCTTTAATCATTGGCCTATGTGAGGGCAACTCACAAAATGGCTGCCGCACACAAAATGGAAGCCGAGGGTTCAGGACGCAAATTACAATTTCGAGGTGAAATCGTCACTCGAATATGACGAAAATGCTTGTACATAGTGTACTAGCCATTCTCGGTCTTTTGATACCAAAATCGTCATACTACGACAAAGTTTATTACACGAGTCCAGAATTTTCAGAACCACAGTGCCTAAGATCACACTGTGAGTGAAACTTAATTCACCCATCAGTGTGATCTTAGGCAGAGACACATATACTGTTTGCAGAGACAGACATGGTAGATTATATGTAACATTCTGATCATGGGCCTAAGATCACACTGTGAGTGAAGCTTGATTCACCCATCAGTGTGATCTTAGACAGAGACAAATATACTGTTTGCAGAGACAGACATGGTAGATTATATGCAAAATTCTGATCATGTGCCTAAGATCACACTGTGAGTGAAGCTTGATTCACCCATCAGTGTGATCTTAGGCAGAGTCACATATACTGTTTGCAGAGACAGACATGGTAGATTATATGTAACATTCTGATCATGTGCCTAAGATCACACTGTGAGTGAAGCTTGATTCACCCATTAGTGTGATCTTAGGCAGAGACACATATACTGTTTGCAGAGACAGACATGGTAGATTATATTTAACATTCTGATCAAGTGCCTAAGAACACACTGTGAGTGAAGCTTGATTCACCCATCAGTGTGATCTTAGGCAGAGACACATATACTGTTTGCAGAGACAGACATGGTAGATTATATGTAACATTCTGAACATGTGCCTAAGATCACACTGTGAATGAAGCTTGATTCACCCATCAGTGTGATCTTAGGCAGAGACACACATACTGTTTGCAGAGACAGACATGGTAGATTATATGCAACATTCTGATCATGTGCCTAAGATCACACTGTGAGTGAAGCTTGATTCACCCATCAGTGTGATCTTAGGCAGAGACACATATACTGTTTGCATAGACAGACATGGTAGATTATATGTAACATTCTGATCATGTGCCTAAGATCACACTGTGAGTGAAGCTTGATCCACCCATCATTGTGATCTTAGGCAGAGACGCACATACTGTTTGCAGAGACAGACATGGTAGATTATATGTAACATTCTGATCTTGTGCCTAAGATCACACTGTGAGTGAAGCTTGATTCACCCATCAGTGTGATGTTAGGCAGAGACACATATACTGTTTGCAGAGACAGACATGGTAGATTATATGTAACATTCTGATCATGTGCCTAAGATCACACTGTGAGTGAAGCTTGATTCACCCATCAGTATGATCTTAGGCAGAGACACATATACTGTTTTCAGAGACAGACATGGTAGATTATATGTAACATTCTGATCATGTGCCTAAGATCCCACTGTGAGTGAAGCTTGATTCACCGATCAGTGTGATCTTAGGCAGAGACACATACTCACGCAGAACCACCTCTCCTTCAGAAAGCAACTCAAAACCTGGCTGTTTGATCAGTAACTAACCCTTCTCCCTTAAGCGCCTTGAGACCCTCTGGGTGAGTAGCGCGCTATACAAATTTCTGACTTGACTTGATACTGTTTGCAGAGACAGACATGGTAGATTATATGTAACATTCTGATCATGTGCCTAGGATGTCATTGTGAGTGAAGCTTGATTCACCCATCAGTGTGATCTTAGGCAGAGACACATATACTGTTTGCAGAGACAGACACGTAGATTATTTGTAACATTCTGATCATGTGCCTAAGATCACACTGTGAATGAAGCTTGAGTCACCCATCAGTGTGATCTTAGGCACATTACCAGGATGTTACATGTAATATACCATGTCTTTAAAAAACATGTACTTCCATATTTTTAAAGACATCAACTAAGCATATCTTTTTACCGGAAAACATTTTCTATAGTAAATTGTTTGTCACACAAAGCACAGCCCTTTTAAATGACCTCTACAAAGCAGGGCAGAAATTACAAAAAAACATAACACACAATGCAAGAATAAATAAGCACAATATGCTTCTTAATCTTCCCTATACTGCATACAGCAGTGTATCTTCATTAAATGAATCATATATCAGATAACACACAGACACAGAGTAAAGTGAGACACAAGCAAAGAATACTCTTTAAGCTAATTGAGGCAAACTGTTAAAAGGCACAGGTGACATTATTGAAAAATTTGAAAATGTCTTCTCTTATTTCAAACAGAAAGTCAGTGTGATGCTTCATCAAAATTTAAAAAGCAGACTTTTTTCCAGAAAATATTTTCCATACTAAATCGTTTTTGACACAAAGCACAGCTCATTTAAATGACCACTACAGAAACAAAGCAGAAACCTAACTCATTTTCAAAATACATTTCCAATATGCACCATTCTATTTTTAAACAACATTACAAAAAAACACGACACAAAATGCAAGAATAAAGAAGCACAATATGCTTCTTAATCTTCCCCATAGTGCAAACAGCACTCTATCTTTTTAAAAAGAATCATTACTCACCTTTAAAAATGCTTTGGAAGATGTAGAACTGTGTCAGTCACACTCAACAGATTTTCTTAAGCAGAATCTCTGAATAATGCTTCTTTCACTGGAGCCTCAGAATAATGGCACAGATTCTTGCTCATTTCAGACCCATATTCTTGTACATAACCAATCAAAATTCTTCCCACACAAATTCAAAATCAAACTGCACATTTTAATTGGTTGTACATTTGAACACTTTGATACTCACATAACATTCACCCATCCCCCTAGTGCTCATTCACCCTGTTGCCATGGTAACTCCCTCCTAACCCAGCACACAGTTCAGAAGTTCATTATACTATTTTGCAAAAGAATCCAGCAAGGGTGTTTGACCTCTCAATGTACTAGCTAATGAAGTGCAATGTTTCTTTAAATGACTTTTTCTCAACCATTGAAATGACTTCTTTAAAAAAAAAAAGCATGCACCCTAATTTTCAGTGGAGATTTTTAAGAAAGCACCAATCATTTCTGGTTTTTCAAGTGCACTGAATCTCAACCACTTTTTATCATAATCAAACTGCCATTTCTTTTTCACAACTCATCTGAATACAAGCACATCTACCTTCAAGATGCCAAAAGTCTAGTTTGTGGGTAATAGCTATGTCTTCTGGAGTGAAAAATTTGCACGCAACAGAGGTATTTACAACCTTGATTTACCAAATGTGGACATTGTATGGATTGGACAGAGAGGATTAAGAAGTCACCAATATATACCATTGATAAAATTCTTTATGCATCTTCCACACCCTGGCCTTATAATTGTGCACTGTGGTGGAAATGACCTAGGCACTTTGACTGGGGTAGGTCTGGAAATGCTTTTAAAGGACATCTTTGGGCAATTGATGTCACTTTTTCCAAAAACTGCCTTGGTATTTTCTAATATATGCCAAAGGCAAAAATGGAACTGGTCCAACCAATTTTGTCCACAGATTGAGAAAGCAAGGAAACATGTAAATAAATCTGTTTCTGCTTTCCTCAGAGACTATGGTATGGGTTCCATTTACCACAACAACTTGTGTTACAACATGCAATGCATCTATAGGAGAGATGGTGTACATTTTACAGATGAGGGGAATAGAGTTTTCCTCTTGAATTTGAGACTCTGCATTGGAACCTACTTGTAGGTACAAAAAACACCCACATAACACAATAGCTCTTTTCAGAGCTACCTTACTTCTAAGCACTCAAAATTATTTTTTACACTATTTTCTTGCACTATTTTTCCCCGTGGTGCGCTCAGGGTGCGCGTACCGGATAGAGCACCTGGGAACGCAACCAGCGCTTACCCCGCGAAATTAAAAAAAAATATATGTTGTTTTGCCCTTCAGGGTCCTTCTAGGCCCCCCTCAAAAAACCTAGGGGGTCAAGGGGTATCTACCCTGCCCCCTTTTAATTATTTCCCCCTTTTTTTCCACCTCTTGTGTCTCGATTCTACCGAGACAGAAGATGGCAGATTCTCTGGACTGTTTAGAATGTTGACAGACATCCGAGAGCCAATCAGCTTTCCGCTCGCGCACTCCCGTAGTGCGCCGGGTGCGCTCCCCGGTACGCGTACCGGTGAGCGCTCGGAGCGCGCCTATAGATATATATGTGTTTTTGAAGTTAATTTTCAAAAAAACCACTGGAGCAATTTTCACCAAATATAGCAAAGGCACATCTGCGTACCAGTCCCTACAATTTTGCAAAGTTTTGTGTAATTCCGTTCAGCGGTTCGGGCTGTAGACTTGTCAGAACTTCCTATGGAAATTAACATGGGGCAAACACGTTTTGGGACCCCCCCTTTTTTCTCAGCCCCCACTTCACGAATCCCCCCGAAACTTTCAGGGAAGGAGCAGAGCGGAGCTGGCCAAAATTTTTCAACCAGCGCCAGAGTTATTCCCAATAGAATGTTGCGGATTTCCTATGGTAGCTAGGTCCTAACTACCGCCAGTAGGTAATATATATATATATATTACCTACTGGCGGTCGCCAGTAGGTATATATAGTTAGGATTTTTTCTCTATGGGTTTTTTGAAAATTCTATGTCTAATAACTTTGGCGTTTGTGGACGGAATTGGCTGAAATTTTCAGGAAAATTGCACATTTTGTTTCTGAGCAGCCCTTGAAAATTTGGGGGGGGTTCGTCCAGTGGGGGCCGAGAAAAAAGGGGGGTCCCAAAACGTGTTTTTAACATTGAGTTTTCCATAGGGCGGTTGGCCTCACTTTTAGCCCGAACGGCTGAATGGATTTGCACGAAACTTGGCAAAATTGTAGGGACTGGTAGCCCGATGTGCCTTTTGTAGGTCTCAATATATGTGCTCCAGTGGATTTTGAGAAATTAACGTTTAAAAAAAGATATATATCTGTAACAGCGGACCGGGCAGCGGCCCAGGACGCGTACTTTTCGCGCAACGGAGCTTTGTGAAGCGAAGCTGATTGGTTCTCTGGCGTCTGTCAACATTCCAAACAGTCCGTAGCGGCCGCCATCTTGTCTCTCGGTAGGATCGAGAGACAAGAGGAGGCCAAAGCGAAGGGGCAAATGACCATAAGGGGGAATAGTAGATCCTCGCTGACCCCCTAGGTTTGATGTGGAGGTTTTAAAAGGGCCCCGCGGGGCAAAAAAAAAAAATAATAATAATAATCGAACGGCTGAATGGATTTGCACGAAACTTGGCAAAATTGTAGGGACTGGTAGCCCGATGTGCCTTTGCTAGGTCTCAATATATGTGCTCCAGTGGATTTTGAGAAATTAACGTTCAAAAAAAGATATATATCTGTAACAGCGCTCCGCTTCGCGTAACGGAGGTTTGCGAAGCTGATTGGTCATTCTGTCACTGGGCTATAGTTGGGCTACATCTGGCTGATATTTGGGCTACATTTGTTTTTTTGTGTGTCTGGCGGCCATCTTTGGGCTACATTGGGCTACATTGGGCTTCATTGGGCTACATTCAGCTAATTAGCAAATAGCTCATCGCAAACTAGGAATGGTAAAGAATCGCTATTTATTCCTTAAAGTTCGCTATTTAGGAAATGCAAAAAACTTTGATGATATATATGGCGGTTCATCTCTAACAAGATAAGAAGCATAGGGATACATTTATGATGACTGGCGCATCACCAGGGATGTGTTAGTCATTCTGTGCCGCTGTTCCGTCACCTATGGTGTGCTGCATTTACAATGCGGCGCATCATGGGGCAAAAACAGCACAGATGCGTGATGTATCTGTGCCGTAAAGGTGGCGCATTGCTGGAGTTGTATCGCAAGTGTGATGAAGCTCCAGCAAGGGTCGGGGGTGCCCCTGTCGCAGGGTTTCTGTTCTCACACAGAACTGTGGACAGAGGATTGGAACCTCGGCGAATTAGGGTGTCCCAAAACTCACGTTAGTAATCAAAAACTCCTTAGCAAGCTAGGTACAGTGTCACATTGGATATAACAAACTCTCAATGTTTAGACAATCCAGAATATGAACTTATAGTACCTCAGGATACGTGGAACTCATGAACAGTCGGTCGTTATAGATTTCTTAGAAACCAGAAAATGGAGTTAAGAAGAACAGATGTGTATTTGAAATGTTTATTTACTAATGCCGTCTTCTCAGGCGTAGTACCTTAGATAATAAAAGTACACATATTATCAGTAGCAAAATTACCAGCATAGTTACTAGTACATAAAAAGTGAATGGTGATAGTATGTTAACATGCTGTAAATGAATAAGAGTTAGCAACACTTATAAGCAGCCGCGGGCCGTGGAGGGAGTTACGGTGAGGCAGGGAGGCGGGGAGGGGGAGAAGCAAGGTGGAGAATACAAGTACACATATTATCAGTAGCAAAATTACCAGCATAGTTACTAGTACATAAAAAGCGAATGGTGACAGTATGTTAACATGCTGTAAATGAATAAGAGTTAGCAACACTTATAAGCAGCCGCGGGCCGTGGAGGGAGTTACGGTGGGGCAGGGAGGCGGGGAGGGGGAGGGGCAAGGTAGAGAGGGCTCCACCCTGCTTCTCCCCCTCCCCGCCTCCCTGCCTCACCGTAACTCCCTCCACGGCCCGCGGCTGCTTATATCTCACCCTCCCTAATACACATATTATATTATTTGCTAAGAAGGTCTCTTTGTGTTGGTTTAGGGCGTGCCCATACTTTAGTGTCTTAGATTTGAAGGAATCACATCAGCATACACCAGCTCTCTCTTCATGTGAACCGCATCAACTGTTGTGTATGTGTGTTCGGCAAAGCAATATAAAACCCGCCTCATGCCCAGAATTGGCAGAAGTTGCACTTATGTTATGAGTATGAAGTCGTGGAGATCAGACCTCATAACAATTCTGTATCGTGTTGTTCTTGAAACTTTAGCACTCGCTGTACAGATATAGTTTAACAAGTAAAGCAGATAGTAGACCAATAACATATTATTCTCATGTAAACCACGATGAACTACTAGGTGGAAAGCTAAAGCAACAACTAAGTGTCGTGTGCAGAAGTTGCAAAAAAGGAAAAATGGCGTTTAAACCGGTAATGAGCCCATGCTAACTTAACACGGTGTAAAGATATCCAGGACCTAGATGACACCTCCTCATGATCCGGAAACGAACTGAATAAGATAATAGAAGTGCCATCTCATGAGAGCAGATTGCAAGTTTATATGTGGACGGTCCGCAAGGTAAAGCATTAAAAACTAGGAAAATTTAATGCTAAAGAAAAATAAAACAGCCAAGTACTTTATCGAGTCTTAAGCCAATAGGCAAGGTAAATAATAAAAACTTGACAAATAAGTTAATGAATTGTCAATGAAATGCTAGTACTCAGCATATCAAACATGAAAAAGGTCTATGACATAACTGTGTATGCAAAATAAGCTGCAACAGCCTCCAATAGGAAGTCACCGTCTTCATCCGAAAACAGTTCAGCCATCCAATTTAAAAGCGGAAAAGAACATACGTGCTCTCCCAGCACCGGATCCTCTATCACCATCAGAGGACAGCTCGGTGGGTTTTCAAGAAAGCTCTGTTCCAAGAAAGACTGTGCTGCCGCCAGTAAATTCCAGGGACCAAGTAGTCCATGCATCAATGCCACAGCCATAATCCTTTCGCCAGGACAAACCAACTCGTGAGTAATGATAGGAGTCATCAGCTGATTAAAGTCGACGTCAGGAGAAACCGGTCCGCAGAGACACAAATCAATGGCCCAATCGAAATCACAGGTCAGGCAGTGAAATACAGGCTGGATACAGGTGAAGAAAGGAGAACCGAAAAGATAATCCATATGCCGTGCTTAATATCGCCAACGGCATTGTGCCATAATATTCTAGCATGCGATTGCGGAACAGTGTCAGCAGCTGCAGGGTCGGAGGTTGCATAGGAGGGACATCCATATTTAAAAATGTAAAAAAGCACAAGAGCGTCCGCTGGTAATGCAAGTAAAAATGCCAATCCACGAACCAGAGTGCAGAAAATACAATGAAAGGAAGCAGGGATGACTCCAAAGATTTTCTCAAATGAAGTCACGAGGCCACTGGTAACAACTTTAAAAAAGTGTGTCAGGGACTTTGTGGAGGATGCGTTAAAGATAGTCGGAAACATGTTGCTGAAATTGAAAGGCAAATCTTAATTGAAAAGGGTGTGCACCTCTGTACGGGTGTTCGCTATGTGAAGTACGAAAGTTTCACGGGCCGAACTCAAGGCCACCTCTCTCTGAGACAAAAGAGCTCTTATTCTTGCCATGCCGTTGAAACGTGTCCCAAGGTTGGTATTTGTGGCCAGATTGAAAACTCCCTATGTTCATGTGTGGGAGGAAATAGAACATTTCTGCAGCAAATAACCCGTTCACTTACTGTTACGATAAAAGGAATACTTTTAATTAACTCAGAACAATCTTCATTATTGAGCATCAAATAACTACCATTTTCCAACAACTTGAACGTGGGGATGATAGCAGGAACTGGCGTGCCTTGCAACACGCAAGCCATATTTGGTCGGTGTTTGTTGCATGAACCGTGTAACTGTATGTGCCTACACATTAGTGAATGATCTGGCGTCTCAGTGCATTCCTCTCCATTCAGATAAACTTCTTGATCATCTTTGAAACATCTGTATGTGTATGGAAGCGACCAGACCTCATGAAGAAAAGCACTACCTAAAGGTTCATAACGACCTATTGGTATATATTTCATACAATTTGAAAACTTATATAAAGCAAAAGGCAGCGTTATTAAACCGTGGATAAGGCATGTTGTCAAAAAACCCGCAATCCTCTGCTGATGATGTCACTGAGCATGTCATGAATGATGTAATATGTGACATCATCAGCAGTGGATTACGGGTAATAGTATCTCTAGTTTACTCCCCTATAGCTGTCTTTATTTTAACATAAGTGTGTGTTTCCCTCCCTTATACTTACTGTTTTTGGTTCGCTTCCAGTTCGCGTACCGGCGAGCGAACTAGGAAGCGAACTAAGAGAAATAGAGGTTGGCACAGTTCCAAATATTGTACCAATTTTTTAATAACGGGGAGGTAGTTCTGAAAAGAACTTTTTTTTTTATTTTTCTGAACATTTTTTTACTGTTTTTGAATTTTTCGGAACAGTTTTATATTTTTTTGGGTTTTTCTTGGAGGGGGCAATGAAAACGATTCATTGTAAAGGGCTCAACAGGAGCAACAAAACAAAAAAAAGAAGTATTTATTATTTTGGGCGTTTCGGACAAACTTGCATATGATAGTCAATAGCTCTGTTGATCAGAGTGATGCTTCTTTCTCCGTAGAAAATGAATCCATCGCAAAATACGCAGGTGTGTTTTACTTCACCAAATCTCATTTGTATATTTGGCACCATCTCCCTGCCCTCTGGTCCCGTTACTTCCGGTACAACAGATCTTCTGGCCATAATAGGGAGATTATCTAGGTCGTTCCGAAACTGTGCAGCACTGTAGTTGTTAGGATGCCACCTAGTCATATGGCGATGCATTGTGTAGTTTCCGAAACTGTATTTTTTGTCGGTCCCTCTGGACAGTCTATCTTGACATATAAGGCAAGTTACGTATCTTGCATTTACTTTTTTCTGACCTTTGGGAATTTTAAAAAATTGCCAAATGAAGTTTTCTTTCCGGTGAGACGTCCTGGGCTGCTCAGGCAAAAACTGCCTCTCTTCGTGCTCGTCCTCCTGTTCCTCTTCTTCTTCTTCTTGTTGAATTATAACTTGAGCAGGTGGTCCACTCTTCCTTGGATGTGGTGGAGGTGGTGGGGAAGCACCAGCTGAAGCTACTAAAGAAGCCATTGCTCAGTGATCACAAAGGGTCTTTCTCTCACAATGATGAAAGTCAGAGTGAGGAAAGAAGGAGGGATTTTCATCATTTGGGAAAAACAAGAGTTCTCAACCAATCAAAAGTGTTCATTTTAGATTATATGACCTAGTCTTACATCATTAGGAAACCAAAAGTGAAATGAACCAATGAAAAGTGTTATTACCAAGTCACATGACTTGCTGTGTTTACGTTAAGCGCTTTGCAGGGCCTCCCGGTTTGCTTCCAGAAACCTGCGCTTTGCGACTCGCTTCGCGTACCAGTTCGCTAACGTAGTACGTCATATGACGTATCACGCGACAACGTGAAACGTCATGCGGACGGGAGGCGTCACGATGTTGTTTTGTAACGCGGCACTTGCGGTAAAGAAACGTTTACCGGCTCGCGGTCTATTTCGCGGCATCAAGGTCAGCTAACGGGAAGCTTCCCGATTTGCGAAGCGGGAACGAAGAAAAAAAAATATTTTAAAAAAAAATTATTCATAAACATATAAAATATATTTTTGGATTTAAAGAAGAATACATTTTACAGCTACAGATATTAGCTGTTAAAAAACCAATGAAATTCACAGAAAAAACCATAGGTTATGGACCATATATAGTTAGGAATTAGCATTTACAAAACCTTGAAAATTCACTGAAAAAACCATAGGTTATAGACCATATATAGTTAGGAATTAGCATTTACAAAACCTTGAAAATTCACTGAAAAAACCATAGGTTATAGACCATATATAGTTAGGAATTAGCATTTAAAAAACCTTATTTTACTCACACAAAACCATTGAAATTCCATATATAGTTAGTTGCACTAACTATATATCGTGCACCCGCAATCCACTGCTGATCATGTCACATATTACATCATTCATGACATGGTCAGTGACATCACTGATGACATCACTGATGACATCTCAAATGACATCACTGATGACATCACTGATGACATCTCATTTGACATCATTCTTGTGCTAATACGATAAACCTCTTCAGACTCTAATATAACCTTAGATACACTCAGTGTATACAGACACTCACACACTGCCACTCATCCATGGAGTTACTCACACACCCAGTCAGTCATGCAAAGAAACAATCTCACCTCCATTTCTTCAACTATACAGTTAAACACACCTTACTTATTGAAACATATACTAACACATATTTACTCTCTTATACAATCCCTGATACAAGTTCACAATGATCGATACAACCACTCACTCATTCAGTGGCTCTCATGCACAGTTATTTATATATGCCAACTCTCACATGTACTGTGTTTTACATATGTACTTACTATGACATGTAGCATTGAGATTAAGCATGAGCGCAAAATCCGCTCCGATCGCGGATTTTGCGGATTTTCGGTAAATCCGCGATCCGCGAACTCTCGCGAATTTACCGAGAATCCGCAATCCGCGATCGGAGCGGATTTTGCGGTCAAAAGTTCAAGCCTAACATAATTTACGATGGCGCCGGCAAGCTGCCAGCGCCATCCTCAAATGGTTACTTAATTAGCTTCGACAGGAAGCTCTAACAGATAAGATAAAGCAGGGGCTCGAGCGCCTGCTTTATTTTATCAGTTGGAGCTTCCTGTTGAAGCTAATTAAGTAACTTTTGCAGGATGGCGCTGGCAGCTTGCCGGCGCCATCGTAAATTATTTACATGGTGTGTCTTCTTGAATAAATATGTGCCCTAGTTGAAGCTTAAATTCAGTGACTCATTCATTAGCCCAAAAATAATCGTGAGCGTTCTGGAGGCTGGGCAGGTGTGCCTTGTTCCCAAATATACCATGGGAAATCCGCTGTGATGCTGGCCAGAGGCATTTGCATCTTTGGCTTTCACGTGCGCAATACCCCTGCTGTTCCTGTGACCAGGGGCTTCTGTCTCTTAATCTGCTGCTCTGATCGGTCTCTGACCTTTTGTATACACACAAGGGGCATGTTCGCTCGCATGGAAGCCCCGTCCGTTTGGCCCCACCCACACACTCGAGGTGTGCACCCGCCCGTCTTCCCGCCATTTACCCACTATGATGGACATTTCACTCAAGGGACCCCTGCGCACTTCGGCGCGATTGCATAGTAGTAAGAACACACACTTGGTCGCTGGAACTAGTTGAAGCGCAAATGCAGTGACTCATTCATCAGCCCAAAAAAAATCGTGAGCGTTGGGAGGCTGGGCAGATGTGCCTTCTTCCCAAATATACCATCGGAAATCCGCTGTGATGCTGGCCAGAGGCATTTGCATCTTTGGCTTTCACGTGCGCAATCCCCCTGCTGTTCCTGTGACCAGGGGCTTCTGTCTCTTAATCTGCTGCTCTGATCGGTCTCTGACCTTTTGTATACACAAGAGGCATGTGCGCTCGCATGGAAGCCCCTTCCGTTTGGCCCCGCCCACACACTCGAGGAAGCCCCGCCCCCAAATCCGCCGATCCGCAAAATCCGCGGATTTTGCGGATCCACGATCCGTGAATCCGCAAATTCGTGAATCGTGGATCCGCAAAATCCGCCCATGCTTAATTGAGATATCCATTCACTCATCAATACACTCATGCACACAGTCAACTGCCCATGTAGCTGTTTCCACATGCACTCTTGAACTCATACACCTAGTGAATAAACTGCTCACACATCTATGCATAGAGTCTCACACCTTCCAGCCACCCCCACACAAACTCAATCTCCCATAGAAATACTTGGGCAACCAATTAATAACACATATAGCCTCTCGTATAGCTAATGATCAACACATGCAGCAGTTTACAGAACAACAGACATAATGATGCACAAATTAAGACAGTTTAGTCACTAACCCATGCATTCAGTGAGACACATTTAATCACTCACTCATACAGTCAGTCATGCACCTACTAAATCCTTCATCCAGACACTTATACATCCACTCAAGACATATTTTAACTTTACAGAAAAATACAGTCACTGGATGTTGTCATCAGTGATGTCATTTGAGATGTCATCAGTGATGTCATCAGTGATGTCACTGACCATGTCATGAATGATGTAATATGTGACATGATCAGCAGTGGATTGCGGGTGCACGATATATAGTTAGTGCAACTAACTATATATGGAATTTCAATGGTTTTGTGTGAGTAAAATAAGGTTTTTTAAATGCTAATTCCTAACTATATATGGTCTATAACCTATGGTTTTTTCAGTGAATATATATATATATATATATATATATATATATATATATATATATATATATATATATATATATATATATATATATATATATACATATAACATTCGTCAACTTTTTAGAAACACACAGTCACTGGATGATGTCATCAGTGATGTAATATGTGATGTCATCAGCAGTGCATTGTGGGGGCGCGAGTACCACTTAGCTCAACTAACAATAATGGCCGAATTTCTCTGGTTTTGTACGAGTGAAATGTCCAGTTAACTATAACATCCCTGAAACCTGTGTTTTTTTCAGTGAAAAAAACTCTAAATATTTTGGCTATGATATTAAAGTATCTCAATATTCCATACTACAGCTGTGCTAACCTCATACTCCACTATTGTGGTGTCTCCTCAATTTTTCAGAACTGTAACATACTGCTGCCTGACTCACCTCACAGTGGACTACTATGGTGTGTATTAACTTGGAGTCATATGTCCTCCATTTGGTGTATATTTGTATGTCAAGCCGTACTGCTTCTGGATTTTTTACATAGAGCCAATACATTGTTTTGGATTGTCGCTCTTCCACAGCTGAGCTCTAATTCTGCCATTGCATCTCCACAGACACTTACACAGTGTGGATAATGTACTAATGTTTCTACCCTACCAATTTATCAGCTGCCTTTGGTAGCAGAGTCTTTGCCCCTCCAGAAATAATATGTGTTATTGCAAACCTCCATATGGTCTTGGGACTCAGATGCTGCTGCCCAGAGCCAACAACATTTTAGCTCAAAACTGAAATCCATTACATCTCCTGAATCGTCCATACACCTGAATTATGCCACCCAGTGCCTTATAATTACACCTGTAACTTATGTTAGATCTGCCATAGTGTTCTGTAGATTCCTCTGATAGAACAGTACCCCCAACTTCAAATTCAATGTACCTTTTACCAATAAAAATACATTATTTAGGTTAAACCAACAGATTGTTGTTGATTTGTTAGCCGAGTTTTCACTGCTCCAAATCTATATGCCATATGTTTTCACATAAATGCATTCAACATATTTGATATATCGAAGGCACCAAAACAGCAACACACAATTGTGTTTAATCAGTATGCCCAGAAGAAATCAAATCTCATCGCAGCATCTGGCCATTAAAGATGATCTCTCCATCAACCAACCATGTCAAAATCATGCCAAAATATGCTAAAATGAATGACAGCACTCTCGACTGCTAAGCTGAGCAATTGACAAACCTTTCTCTACCAATATCAGCACTGCCCTCTTTACCTTCATGGCAATACTACACCCCACCTAGCTATGCCATTCTTTACTCCCACCTTATTTTAGCAAAATCTATCTCTTCTACTCTTGTTTCACCTTTCTACTGCCTCTACCTTATCATCTTTAGACCCACTAATTTTAATTTTGCTTTCTTCTCCTTGTCCCATGACACCTGTCTTTCCATCTCACCTCCTCTCCTTCAACCACATCCCTACATCTCTCCCTATCCATTCTTCATTCCTCCTACTTGCCTTCATATAACACCAACCCTCATACTTCTGACTCTATTCTTCCACCCACTTCAATGACATACCTTCCTACCTTACTATTCTGGATGCTCAACATCGCTCCTCACCCACCACTCTAGCATTAGCTTTACTCTTGCTTGTAAATGTGTTTTATACATCTAAAACTTGCCTATCCTCCAACTCTTTACACTTACTCCAGAAACCTCCAGACCTTGTATGAAACGCCCATGTACTGATCTTCAGTCTAAACCACGTTTACTTCCATCGTTTGAATTACCTTGCCCATACTGCATCCTGAAATGTATCAATATTCAGCTGACCCTGTCTAGCCTCTCTCATCTTCAAACATTTACCCTACTTAACCATGCTCTCTCTTTGCATCCTCATCTCCTTCCCCTTGCACTCCTATTCCTGTAATGTCACTCTTCAGCCTGATGGGTCCTGATTAATGCAAATGGATTGAACAAAACTACACACCAGTATCTGTGGCTTCCTTTCAGAATCTAGAATTTAACTGCTTCTCATTATAAAAGCTGGGCTAGGTGATGATTTCAGACCAAGCTATTCTGATCATTACATTATCTTCATTGGAAATCTCATCACTAAGAAAATTGGAGGAGGAGTACCATTTTCCCATAAACGCTTAAACCTACAAAATCCACACTCGCTCCCGAATGTAATTCACTGTTCATCCAATGTTTCCTACATCCTCCTTCACTTCCACTTTTCTCATCTATAGGCCTCTCACTTTTACAATCAGACATTTCCAGAACTCTTCGTAGATTTTGTCTCACAGACCAGACTAAAACATCCCCATCTTAGCATTCCCGGGGACTTTAATTGATGAATCTGAAACACCCGTTCCCAATTGCCAGCTATCTAACACAGAAATGTTGAACCTGGCTCAAATGGTTGTGACGACAAGAAAAAGGTATCCTGAAGCACACCCTGTTTCTTCTTGTATAACTCATGTTTTCTTGCATTTTATTCTCATTTAGCGTGCAGCACCTGAAATTGTGCGCCGTTCCTACGCACCTGGGCATAATTCATTTGAATGTGGTGACCTACGTTTAGTGGGTCACAGTCACGTTGCACAGCCGTATACACATTGGTATTTTAAAGTAGTACACCTCACCTGAGTAATGAGTTTTTATCCGTTTTATTTTCTCCTTCTTTATCGAAAATATGTTTATATTAGTTTTCATCACGTCAAAAGATGTAAAATTCGTTGGTTTACTTGTAGCATTTTAATATTCTAAGTATTGCCCATCCAGGCATATACATGAACTTGGGACGAATTTTCAAATCCTCACTCAGTACGATACACATCTTACTCAATGCATTTCGGTGTGAAAAACCTTCATCAGGAGTATCTACAAGTTAAAAATAGTTGTCAGTGTAACCAGGAGGGTCGACGGGTGGAAGAAAACGACTCCTATACGAAATGGTGGGTTACTGATCCCTCCCCTCCTTCACTTCAGGATGATCGCGAGTCATGGCAACTGTTGTCAGGAACCAAGGAGAAAGAAAGTGGCTCCTTTAATTGGGCGTACACCGAGGAGGATGACACACCCCTACCTGACGTTGGTTACAAGGCAGTGGTGAAAAACCAGGAAGGAAATTGGTTGGCGTGTGACGACACCGTGGAGGAGACCGAAGGAGTTGCGAGGAGATCGGAGGACGAGGAAAGCGGAGCGCTGAAGGCAGGACGAGAAGTAGACGAGCCAGGAGGCCAACGACACAGCGATTCGCCGTGCCACACTCCCGAGGGAGGAGTGTGGCTGCGACAGGTACGGCAGCGGTTTGCGAGCTGGGTGGGGAAGCGGGGTTGTACACCTCAATAGAGCAAGATACAGCTACAACTGCTCATGTACATAGCCCTTGTACATAACTGTATATATTCCTACTCCCTCCTCCCTCCTCTACCTCCCTTATCCTGCATACTTTCCCCACTACGTACCTTTGCACAACCCGGAATGTAGAGCACGAGTGTATCAGCGATGCCCCCTCACTTACCGGGTTCCCCGGGGCGTATCGGAAAAGACCTTGAGTCTTAATGGTCATTTCCCTTTTGTTTCCATAACTACCCTGACCTACGAGAGAGAGAACTAGAAATCAAGACCCCTACCTCGGAGAGGAGAAGACCACTTCCCAGTCAAGACCGGAAGAAGTCTAGAGCCATCACGGATCCATCCGAGTTTGCTCGGTAGAGATTGACATTCCGCAATCGGAACCCCTTATTGAAAATAAAACCTACTTTAACCCGAAAACGTTTCAGTTCCCTCACTGTACCCACGCCACAGTCAGTCACATTACCTTTACAACCCCCATGATTTCAAAATGTTATTTGCCTGACTTCCCCTACTTATTTTATGCCATTCAATTTCTACCCCGGATGTACCTTTGGCTCTGCAGAAGCTTTTATCTTTGTTACAGACAAATAGCAAGTGATTTAGAGTGGACATGCCTCAATTAAAATCATTGTCCTGTTCTCCTCGCCAACATTCACTTTTGCAGCCACAGTTGCTAAAACATCTACCAGACCATGAGAGTGACTTGATCTCACCACCTTTCATGTTCAGTTCAGTTCAACTTGTCATTGCTACTGACCCAACAATCTCAGTTCAAACGTTTAATCTCGGGTTCCCATCCTTCCTGGAAAGCATCACCTTGACCCACCAGATGACCTTGATGATAATACCAAATATGTTCACTCGCTTAATTCACATGTTGTCCTAAACTCCTCAGTTCAGGGCCCCGTGCAATATACTGTACTTCAAAACTCTATGCATGAATTCATCATTACTTTGAAAAGACAATGTCATTCAGACTTTCCAATGGGCCCTCACAGATTTCATATATTCAAGGGCATTCTCATCTACAGTTCAGCTGCAAATCAATCCAGAGCCATCATCCACCATTTGTTGTAGTCTGGAATATTCATTGAAGAACAAAAAACTGCATAGATTAAGCCTACCCCCCAAAAAAAACTGATTCTGACCCAACTCTCATAGTCTTCGGTCAACGGGCAACATCTCTCTCATAGGCACACTGATTGAAACAGTGCTCATGTACAATTATCATCCAAACTTAAATAGAATTATCCGTTGTCTGCCATCCAGCGAGGTTTCCACACATGACATCAAAGCATCTGTGCACTTGAATACAGTAACAGCACTCCTTCTTATGGATCTTTCTGCTGCCTCTGATATGGTCCATCATTTAAGCTGCTCTGGAGACTGGAGCTGATTGGGATTCAGTGCACCATCCTCAACTGGGCTGATTTCTCCCTACCAGATGTCTGATTTCCTCTCTCATTCCTATCTGCTTTGACCCTTTTCCTTCGAACACAGGAATCCCTCAAGGATTTACTATCTTACTCTTTATTTTTAAGTATAACTCACCTCGTCCTTAAAACTCAAATGCTACAACTATGCAGAAAACACAAATTGTTCTAAAACTGAAAAGGATAACCTACTAAGCTACTTTTGCTATTTACCAATATCTGCTAGCTATACATCGGTGACTGTGAACGAATGAGCTCAAACTAAAAAAATAGTAAATTAAAATTCTAACTATGGGAATGGGACCAGCTATCCCTTAGCCGACCAACTAACCAATTACTTCAAGTGAGAAATCTATGGGGGATATGTACAAGGAAGTGGCGGAGCGTGTCGTTAGCCTCATTGGCATAACAACATGCTCCATCACTTCTGAAACGCAAGGCTGCACCATATTTACAAGAATGTGGGGCAGCCTTGCATTTCCCCTTGCGATGGCGCTATGTTTATCAACTTAGCACCAACACAAGCACCCTTGCACCAGAGTGCAAGGCTGTCTGTGTACAGGGGAGGATTGTTTATGTATAGGAAGGTGTCCCTTGCTGCACATAAACAATCCTAAAATGCAATTCTGTCACTTTCATTTGTGCTGCTTCATGCAGCACACATGAAAGTGACAACATTGATTTTTTACATGGATTTAAACAAACCATGGCATTTTGCTTTTTCCATGTGAGCTGCACAAGGCAGGAAACATGGAAAAAGGAAAAACGAGGAGAAATAATGCATTTCTCCTCATTTCGCCAACTTAAGACCAGGGTTTTCTGGTCTTAGTTTTCGCGCTACCTCTTCTGTACTCCAGCCTTGTACATAGGGGGCAGTATCAAATACAATGGGTGTTGCGGTGCCACGCCCACCACAACAAGCACTGCACTCCCCTTTCACGCTAACATAGCGTGAAAGGGTGCCTTATGTACAAGGCAGCGTTAAGCCACATTAAGTGGCTTAAAGCTGCCTTGTGGATAAGATGCAGCCCCTATCGCCACCACAACGCCCGTAAAAGTGATAGAGGATTGTACATATGCTCCTATGTGTGATCATGGATTCAAATCTCTACCTGATTGAACAAGTTATGAAAGCATGTTTTTACACGGTGATCTATCAACACCGAAAATCCCCTTACTCGGCTTTCCACCAAAATGTACAAGCCACCATCAATATAGTATTTTCTAAATGGACTATGAAGATGGTATATACTTCAGAGCAGTCAACCAAGTGACTTAAAAGTTATTGGAATTTCCTATAGTGTAGCTGTGAGACAACTCCTTAACTACAGCGCCAGGTCACGTATCCTCTGCTCTTCAGTGTCTACACTTGCTCTGTGTTTATATGTGCCACCTTCAAAGCCATGTGCATAGTCATCATACCATCCACACCTCATGACTCTTTTTCCTTCAGCAAAAACATCTGTACTTGTGATAAGCTAGACCTCTTCAGTCTAGGCTGGCTCCACAAATCTTTTACCGAGGAAATCTAATTTCAATTCAAATGGCTAAGAAACAGAGATCATCAAAACCTGTCCTTTCATTATAACTACTCTATGAGTAGGCTGGTATATGGACAGTGCCTATTCATACACCACTCCTTAACACCTCATGCTTAAGCAGAGTGATGATAACAGCTTTCCATATGGAAGAGGTGTGGCGCAGCGGCTAGGGTGCCTGACTCCGGCCCACAGGGTTCACGGTTCAATCCCTGGCACTGGCGGCAGGTTAGCCCAGCACCATGTGACTCAGGCAATAACTTGCTTAATCTTCCCGACGCCCGAGCGCCAGGACAGCTCTCCGGAGGTAGCTGTGCACTTTACAAATGCTGGTATTTCATTTCAATTCATATAGATAATCGTACAACCAAGATTGTTGCACATTGACAAATACATGACCAGGATCTTGATGAAAATTAGAGGGTTATTTATTTATTTCAAAGGTTTTATATAGCGCTACTGGACCCGAGAGTATCAGAGCGCTTTACAAGGCATGAGAACACACAAAAAATTAAGTAGATTAAAGAGATTTAAGTGAGAACGAGTTACAAAATGTTACTGATTGCTGGCATGTCTAAAAGGGGCAGGGAGAATAGAGATAGAGGTTGGGATGGGAATGGAAAATGAAAGTTAGTGAGGAGAGGGGGAGTGAGGGTAAAGAGAGGGGGGTTAGGAGGGGTGCATAGAGAGGAGAGGGGAGTGAGCAGGTAGGGAGTCAATTTACATAAGATATCCTAATACTTGGTTCATGTAAAGTGTCAGAAACATTAGATACCCCAATACTTGTTAAGAAGAAGTATTTTTAGTTCTTTCTTGAAGAGAGGGTAGGAGGGGTTGCAACGGATTTCTTTTGGGATAGAGTTCTAGATAGTGGGAGCGTTGCCGGAGAATGCACGGGATTGTGTTTTTTTACATTTTAGTTTAGGAGGGATGAGGACAAGGGAGTTTGTGCTCCTCAGGGATCTAGAGCAGCCTGCTTTGTGTAGTTTTGTTGCAAGGTAAGAAGGGGTGTTTTGGTGGAGAGTTTTGTGAGTGATGCAGGCGATCTTGTAGGTTGATCTACCTTCTATTGGGAGCCACTTGAGAGTTTTGAGGACGGGGGAGATGTGATCAAATTTTCTACAATCAGAGATGAGTCTAGCAGCAAGGTTGAGGACAGATTTAATTGGAGCAAGATGGATTTTAAGGGTGCCCGTCAAAGTGCCGTTGCCATAGTCAATCCTGGAGAGGACCAGCAATTGGACAACAAGTTTGAAATCTTCTGCAGGAATAAAAGGTTTAAGTTTCTTAAGATGGAGAAGGGTGAAAAGAGCGCTTTTGGAAGCATTTTTAATGTGGGGGATGAGATTCAGATTCTGGTCAATACTGATGCCTAGGGATTTGACCGAATTGGAGGTGGAGAAAGGGCAGTTTAGAGCTTTGATGTCATTTAACCAAAGTTGAATGGGAAGAGAGCTATTTTTGGGGGAGAAAATTATGATTTCTGTTTTTTTGGGGTTCAGTTTGAGATGGTTCAGATGGAACCAGGTTTGAATTTTTCTCAGGGTCTCATTGAGGTGAAGGATATCTTTGTGAGATTTGATCTTGTAGTATAATTGGGTGTCGTCAGCATAGAGGTGGTAGTTATATTGGAGTGTTTGAGGATGAGGGTGAGTGGTTCCATGAACAAATTGAATACGGTTGGGGAGAGGATGGATTCTTGAGGAACGCCAAGTGAGACAGGTTTAGGTTTAGAGAGGAAATGGCTGAGCTTAATTTGTTGAGATCTATTTTGTAGGAATGAGGAGAACCATTTGTAAACGGTGCCTTCTAAACCGAACCGGTCTTTGAGAGTGCTGAGAAGGGTGGGGTGGTGGACGGTATCGAATGCAGCTGAGAGGTCTAGAAGGATTAGTACTGAGGATTCTCCTTTGTCAAGGGAAAGATGAATGTCATCAATGATGTTAAGCATAGCAGTTTCTGTACTGCATCCCTTTCTAAAGCCAGACTGGAAGACATCAAGGAGGTTGAAGGAGGCGATATGATTCTCAAGTTGTAATAGGACACATTTTTCAAGGGCTTTGGATAGGAATGGAAGGTTAGAGATTGGATGAAGGTTGTTAGGGTCATTTGGGTCAACTGCGGAGTTTTTGGGAATAGGCGAGATTTGGCCGAGTTGAAGGGAGGCGGGGACACATCCAGTGGAAAGAGAGGAGTTGATGATTTTGGTCCATATGGGGGCAATGATGGATTTGAGTTCTTGGACCAGAGTGGGGGGGAGAGGATCTTTGGAGTGGGCAGAAGGTTTTAGTTTGGCAATGATATTAGTGATCATAGATTCTGTTACTGGACTGAAATCACTCCAGGAGGCATTGTTTTTAGCAGTCGGGTTTGTTATTGGAGGGATATCCTGTTGGGGTATGGCAGGGAGGGGAACGGAGGTATCGAGCGGTGCAGAGGAGGTGGTCGAAGGAGAGTTATCAGAGTTTGGGATGGTGTGCAGGATGGTGGAAGGTTGAGGTGAGGGTGGAGGGAAGAGAACGAAAGTTCGATCATGTTGATTTTGTTAGTAAAGAAGCTGGCAATTTCTTTGCATTTGTCAATGGAGGCTAGAATTTTAGGAGGGCCAGTGGAGGTTTGTTTTTTTACAATTTTAAAAAGTTCTCGAGGGCGATTTCTGGCCTGCTCTAGTTGAGAACGTAGGAAGGAGGCTTTTACGTTAAAAATGTGTTTTTTGTACTGGGATCTTGTGGTTCCCTCAGAGGGTTGTGACGCCCTCAGAGGTAAAGTGTACCATATAAATTATACAGTCCAACAAATACTTACAGTACAGTACTTAGTTATAAGGCTCATAACTCCGAGTTCTAATCTGCCACATCTCAAGCTTTACCTCACTCTTTCATTCATTCTGGTATGTCTGGATTCAACCTCAGTACATGTAGATGACACATAGGTTTTAGGATATAGGGGCTGTAGGGTACCCTTGATAAGAAACACTGGTGTGGGAAGACTGTGTCTTGTCATTTGAAGACAGGCAGAAGGCTGCATGTTTACGGGGAAAATGGCAACTAAGGGACTGAGAATAAAAAGTAGCCATTAACTTAATGGCAGTTATTGGTAAGTAATTAAGGCAGTATCAGCGTTGGGGTTGGGATAGAGTGTGGGCAGTGTGGCCCTTTGTCACCCAACCTTAATGTGCTCCTGAAAGGCAGCCCTCATAAAAATGGTTCTCTCTGGAGAGACATGTTACCATAACTCTGTTGACCATATGGACTGAGTGTTAGACAAAAAGCCAATTGATCACTATTACCAGAGCTTGACTGGCCATTCTGCTACTGGCATTTTTCAGATAGTATGTGTGGCGTCCTCCTCAGCTCTGGTGCATGTAACAGACCACTCCACACACAAAGCTCTGGTTTTCATATCTTTATTCTTCAGCATGCAACCGGTAACTTAACGCACTGCATCATAAACTTTCTTAACCACTCAGACACACCCACCAGATTACGTAATATTTGTAAGAAGTCTGCTGAGGGCCATTAGAGGCCTCAAACACTAACACACAGGACAGAAGGGTATGCAAACTCGGGGCTGCTTCCAAAATAGGATGGGCTGCCATGATCCAACTATGGCCCTGCATATTAGTCCCACTCTAGTCACAGTCCCCCGCAGCATGTGGCTGGTTTGAACATATTTTGCTAGGGGGGATGAGGCTTTCCTCTCCAGTCATTATAATGTTTACTTTGGAATGGGCACACCATTTATTTGGTGCCTTCCCGAAAAACAGTCAAATTGGCAAACAATTTCAGCGACACAGGAATGTTTTACATTTCTGGGCTGATGAAGCAGAAGAAGAAGAAGACAAAGTAGTTGAACTGAATTTGCAGAGCATGAACCCTGGGCCTGCGACTTCCATGCGGTTGCCCTAACATCGAGATAAAAGCCCCTCTCCCTTGCAGCGTATATTTGAATCAAACCCTTTGGACCGAGGCCTTCCTGGCTGGCTTGCAAATTTATTTTATGTGCTGGAGAAGTTGAAGCTAATGGGCAGTGTGTGGGAAAGGTGACACTGTGAGACCAACCGTGTGCCTGAAATATTTTGTGTGCGGTCCACAATTCAATATTCCAACGTGTACGAGGCGTAAAAAAGGAGGAAGATGCGGCAAAGAAATAGAGACACGCCTGTGTGAGCAGGGAGGGTCATAAAAAGACGCCTTTTGCAAGGAAGGGGGGCAAAAAAATGCATTTACTGTGACTTGAAACAGACACACTTAATTCCCAGCTGAGCAGTAGGAGGGTTGGGATGAGCTGTCGAGAAAGCATTCTGTCTTTCTTTACAACGCTGGAAATCCTTAGGCGGCATTGTGCATGGCAATGCAAGGATTCGGCGGCGTAAGAGCACATTGGGGCATTGAAAAAAAAAGCTTAATGCGTTCTCATTAGAGGGGGTGGGGGAGGGGGGCGAAGGCAGGGAAGCGAGGGATGCCAGCGGGCAGGGGGAAGGGCGGGATGGAACAGAGCCGGACCACTCTGGGAAACATTACAATTTCGTGCCTTCTCGCTTCAACTCCCTCAGTCCCCTGGCTTTACATGGCTCTTTCACAGGCAGTTCAGGAAAATACCTCCCAAGTCTCGTGTAAAGAGAGCCGCGTTGCGCAGATCTGCTTTACGGTTTAACAGCTTCCACGCCCGAGATGCTTTTTTCATTCTGTTTTTTTTTCCTTTGACCTGCTTTCCAATTTAGCACGCGTGGACTCTGTAAATCCTGTCATTTCGGCTGCAGGGGGAAAAGGAGAAATCATCTAACAAAATAGATAAACTGTGACAAGGAACGAGTGTGCCTGCAAGGCAGTCTCATTTGGCTACGGTACCCAGCATCTGCCTATGACTTGGTACCCAGGATTGCTTTCCCAGCAGCTCACACGGTCTTCTCACTATCTTGCTAAGAGATGGATACGATTTCCTCCTGCAATGGGTCCCAGATTTCAGCTCAAAATGTTGCAACATGTGCCAGCCTGAATGGGTGGCAAAAACATGCTTGGCCTTGTGAGTCCTGCTGCCTGGTTTCCCTCGTCTCGAAGGAGTATCCAGCATTAGCCGGACAGTACTTCTCTCCAGGCATCATCTGGCAAAATGCAGGTTCTCATTTGAGATACCAAGGGCCTCATTTATGAAAAGTGACGCATCGCTGCGTGAAAACAGCGATGCGTCACTTTTCACTGCGCCCTCCTTGCGACACCAATGATGCGTCATATTTACAGCATGACGCATCATGGGGCAAGGAGTTACAGATACGTCAGTATTTCTGACGTATCTGTAGGCGCAAGAGTGACGCATTGCTGGAGTGTGTCACAAAAGTGACGCAACTCCATCAATGCGTCTTTTCACATGGGGCAAGCCCCATGGGAAAGGGCCTGCGTCAGTCTTACGCCTGCTGTGAGGCAGGCGTAAGAAATTGACGCCTTTGTCTCCTAGAAGTGGCGCAGTGAAATCTTATAGATTTCACTGCGTCACTTCTATGACCCTTTCTTGCGTCAGAACGCCCCCCCCTGCATACATTATACCTGGCGTAGGTATAATGTAGCGCAGGGGTTTACAAAGTGACGCATCTACCTAGATGCGAGATGCGCCACTTTGTAAATATGGTGCAATAAGGCACATTTTTTACGCTGCTGGTGCGTCACAAAAAGTGACGCACCGGCGGCGTAAAAGTGACGCACGGCCTCATAAATGAGGCCCCAAGTTTTTTTACAATAAAGTTACCAAATGACTCCATTTCATCAGGAACACATTGTTGCTGTTCTGGGATGGACATAGGGGTGGAAGTTGGAGTTTCCCAACAAGAGATGGACGCCCAGCCCCTTCATTGCCAACAGAGTCCTAGTGTGACCTTGTGTCCCTTTAGCAAGTTTGCCTGTTGCTTTTTGGAATCACAAAATATGCGCCCACCTGCAATTGCAAGACAATCTCCGAGGTAGGATCCTCTTTGCCGGAGAGACTGGCCTCTTTGGGGCATCTTTGGAGTGCTTGACTTCAGACAGCCTGCCCACTATTTCCAAAATCACTGAACAACGAGGTACCAATGTCGCCAACAGTCCTTTTGAGATTTGACTGGTCAAAAAACTCACCATTAGACCCGAACAAACACTAGCATCAAATCTATCCATCAAGTACCAAAAATGTTCCTTTCTATGATTGTAAGATTAATTGGGCCACATGTATCATAATTCATTTTGCATTCTCTAAATAGCGAATTTTAGGTAATCGCTATTTAAGGAATGCAAAATGGTATGTAAGAAAATAGCGATTACCTAATAGCGATTCCTAAAGTTTCACAATTGCAATTAGGTAATCGCTATTAGGTAATACTACTCCTTTCGTGCCTATGGGTCTGAAAGCCCATGGGTGCGAATGGTTTTGTTTTACCTAATAGTAGATTACCTAACTGGTAATCGCAAATTATGTAATGCAAACCCAAGGGTGCCCGGGGGCCTAAGGCTCCCCCTGAAGCAACCCAAATAAAAAACGTGTGCAAGCAAAGTGCACTCATGCCCTAAGGGTATGTGTACGTTACATGACACTTTGATAAATCCATTTTTTGTGCATATTCAAAAATAGCACAGGGTTACCAAAAACATGGAGTCGATGGTAATAGCATTTCCTAAATGCCCAATTTGCATTTAGGAAATGCTTGGTACATGTGCTTAGGGAATCGCAAATTGGAATTCCCTTTTTATTATTTGCAATTTTTGAAAATCTCAATTTTCTGAGATTTCCTAAAATTGCGACTACAAAGTCTTTCATACATCTTGAAAGGCTATTTTCCATTCGCAAATGGTCAAATTTAGTGATTCGCACAGTTTGCGAGTGCGAAATGGTGTCACATGTAGCCCATTGTCCCCTTATAAGGTGCATGTGAAACATGAAATCATAAACATTATTTCTACATTTCTATGTGTGATATTTATTTTATTTGTTGTTTTTCTATAGGACTCATCATCAAGAAGCTACTTCAGAGTGACCTGGTAATTCCGAGTTGGTCAGTAATGGGGGTTACTTGGGCGAATCAGGACTACAACAGATGCGCAAACGCAGCATAACAGTGATCTACCCTCCCGCAGCCGCAGTCGGTAATGGGATGACCTGCAGGGCGGTGACGTGGGGAGGGGGAGGGGCAGGATGGGGGCTAGTAATGTATGGATTACGGAGTTTTACAGGTAAGTAAACATATAAATAAATAAAACGAATTTCGTTGTGCGCACTGCATCGCATTTGGGGATGTAGTGCTCGCAACAACATTCGTTTTATTTATTCATATGTTTCCTTACCTGTAAAACTCCATAATCCATACATTACCACCCCCCACACTGCCCCTCCCCATGTCACCGCCCTGCAGATCATCCCACTACCGATCACGGCTGCCCTCCCGACACCCAACCCTCTCTGCACCCCGGACATTAGAGCTGTAAAAAACAGCAGAAATGGCTGTGTGGAAAACAACCCAAGGATGATGAATAAACTGTGAACACCAATGCAGTAATACAGACTTCCCCCGTTTTTCAAGCATTACCCCATTTCTCAGGCTCCCACTTCAATGGCTCTAAGTTGAATTATCAATGAACCGAGTATTTATAATTCTGGAAGTAAAATCACTACAATAACAAACCCAGGGCATTTGTAATGCAGCCTAACTACACAAATTCACTCACTCAATAAAACATGATCATATGTAGTAAGTAATATTTTTATCGTACCTCAAAAAAACTGTCTATGATTTTATCATGGGTCTACTCTATCTCGAAGTATACTTGGAAAACATCACACATTATTGTGTCCAAAAAAATAAACCTTGCCATTATCATCTCTCAATTAGAAGCAACTGGCCATTAGGAAAAAAGAGGACTATTTGGACCGGTCAGTTTCCCTGCAACCACACCACTAGGACATAGTCAGCACCAATTCTGACTCACAGGCACTCTGATAATATTAAAACCGCAAGGCCTGTCTGAAAATCTCTCAATTAAACATCTCCCGTAAGATGGAAAAAATGGATGGACAAGGATAGCAAAAAAAATATTTTTTCTATGAATTAACGACTATCCCTCAAAAAATAATGCAGGTGGTTACTAGGGCCCTTAGTGAGAGTGTCATGCTAAATATGCCATTAAATCAAGGTGTCATAATTAAATTACAACAGTCAGGATATTGGGTAATGCAGATTTAGGCCCAAATTTATCATTTTTTCACACAGCAAGCCACCTGGATGCGCTGTGCTGTGTAAAAGGGCAGGAATGTGCTGTATTTAACATTATAAGGCGCATTCCTGTCCTTTCTTAGCGCAGGCACACTTTTGGCTGCCTAGCACTAATGTAGGCACCCTTTTGTCATGGTGCAAGGGTACCTGCGCCGTAGCTGGATTGCTTTTCTGCAGGGAGGAACACCTTCCTGCACAAAAACAATCCTCAGAGGCATTTCCTGTTTCTACGTGTACTACACGTAGAAAGAGGGAAAAAAGAGGAGAAATAAAGATATTTCTCCTCGCCATGCCTCACCTGGGAGGCATAGCATTTTGACACATTCCCAGGTCTTCGACTAATGGCAAATCTAGGAATGCCCCAAAATCCATGGGTGGATGCATGTGAACATTTTTGCTCCACTCACAGAGCACCTCCCTGGGGCAGAGTAATGCAAGGCAGTGATTTTGCGCTGCCTTGGTTTACTCAGATTTATCAAGCCGTTCAGGGCCATGCAAGGTGGCCCTGCGTGGCTTGATAAATCTCACTTAAGTTTGGTGTCGTCCTTGTGCCCCCTTGGGTGGCACAAGGGTGACGCAAAACCTTGATAAATCTGACCTTTAGTCTTTTACACTTACATTTGCAATAACTTGCAGGAGTACAGTTTACACACGTTCTTCTACAATTATTGTTGCAGTTAGTACCCGCTTCTTGCTTCAAAATGCCACTTCAAATTATTGTTATTTATTTAAATTATTACTAATATTTGCAGAGCACTTCATATCTTTTAGGAAGTGCCATAGCGTATTAACAGATAGTTAGCTCGCTAAACCACAGGGTGTCCTTTGTTGGAAGATGCCGTTTTGTAGACTGGACTAAATGGGAAGTGTCTTCTTCTTGTGCATGATTACAATACTGCTTCTCTTGTCCTATCCAATGTTGCTCCACTCAAGTGTATAATGGAATGGAAAAGAGCAAGGGATAGAAGACTTTAGCTTTATTATTATTTTGCAACCTAACTGGAAGGTTGTGAGTTCTGAGGATAGTCTATTTTTTATGTGTTTTGGTGTCTTGCTTGAATGAGTAATGGGTTGTTCCTTCTGTCGCTGTGGTCAAGTAGCTGTCCTTCAGCCCTTATTGTTATGAAGAAGAGTGAGAGAGACTGGCATTTGTGATCGGGCCTACCAACCTTGTGGTGTATTAGATGTTAGTTCTTGCCATGGACTTGGCCTGAGTCACATGAAGTCAATTCCCTTCAAGTGCGGGAGATCGGTTCTGATTATTGGTCAGTGTGACTCTGTATCATCTGTTTGGGAAGAGCCAAGTCTTTACTTCCTTCCTGAATTTCAAGTGATCTACAATGTTCTATTTTTGTTGCTGAGAGGAAATTCCATAACTTTGCAACTTCTACAGAGAAAGAAATTCCACCAATGTGTTTCTTCTACTAAAGGACGTGGCGATTTCCAGATTGCCATTCTAGAGTGGAGGGTTAGTTCTGTGAATACCGTTAGAGTTGTATGTAATTGTTGTTGCCCTTGTTGTGGATGACACACAGAAGAATGCATGACTGCTAAGGGCCATGGTGCTGCCACTTTTCGTACCCTTTTAATGATCTCAGTGGGAAGAGAAGCACCAATATGTACAGACTACTATGTATGATCCCAGTACATATGCCAGGAAAGTGGCTATGGTAGCCTCTAGCATCTATGAGAAATCTTGATGAGGGAAGATGAGTCCAATAATTTGTGAGGTGTAAAAGGCACTTTGAATGCAATAATTGTGCAGTAATCTGATTACTGATGACATTTGTTGCATGTTTTCATAGATTCCAATTGCGGGCTTAGTTGTTGCCAGTAATTTATCATCTGTTCAAAACTGTCTTGAATTTTTTTCACCCATAATGCTACATCAGGAAAGACAACGTTATAAAAAAAATTACAGTAAACCAGGAAAATAAGACGAACTGCACGTTAGAGACAGGTTTTTATTTTATTTCTGCAGATCCAGCATGCTTCCTACCTCCAATCAATCATTTCCCTCCTATTATGAGCCCAGCCCGCAGATGAGGCTGTTTGGATGGGCTGATAAAGAGCAGGTTGATTTTGTGAAATTGCAGGGCCCTTCAGTGGCAGCACTCGCAGAGAATGGACGGCGGGGCGGTTATTATTGTTGGCGCCGTGATGAAAGACGGCATTGTGTGCGTGCGTGTGCGTCGGCCGGAGGTGGGGGCTCCAGTTCAGCTGAAGGCGCAGCGCAGCGAGAGGCGACATCCTCGGCAATTAGACAGTAGGCCGGGCAGCATTATTCCTTTCACACCCCGGGCCCCTTCTCCCCTCCTGAAAGCCGGCCTTTTGACATCACAGGGTTATTTCTGAGGCGATATCCCGCCATACCGTGGGCTCTGCTGGCCAGATAATGGAGCGCGTTGGGAGTAATCCGTCCTGAGCCGAAGGCGAGGGGCATCACGTACATCAAGATTCATTATTTCGAGCCGTCAAGGGAAGGGGGAGACTGACATTACAAGACCGCATTTCATTTCAGGATCTTCGCTTCCCTATTTCTGTTTAGAAAACCCATGGCACTTAAGTGGTAGTGCGTGCTTTACAGCGGCTTGGGTCGTTTCGACTTAATGCATATAATCCGCAATAAAATAACTGATCAAAAATAGGGCAGAACTCTACACAAGAATATTTAGATTGAATTATTATGACGTTTTTTACCCATGTTTGTACGAGTGTATGCTTCCCATGCATGCCTCCCTCTGCACATTAGTACTTTCTTCAAGGGCCTGGAGCATGCCACAGCCGTGTAGGGGGGCGTCATGTTTATTTTCTTTAGGGTGTTTTCCGTATAGCATGGATCTTCCCAGGCGCAGGATAGGCAGCATGTTTCCAGCCAGGGGCCTGCATTTATTTTTATACATATATTAGAACAATTATTAAGTGAAAATCTTGTACATACACAGGTACGCACACACACCATACGAAATTATATCAGAGAAAAGAAAACATAACACCCATATATTGCCCGGACACAACGAGCAATTAACGTCATACAATGCTAGACGTTTTTCACTGTAGCACAAGCTGAAAAGGTATTTCTGCAGCACAGAGATGAACGTTTAAGTGCAAAACTCAGTAGGCCTTGATGTTTACCTAGTTTCTTCCTGCTTGCAGTACCATCTTGATAGCTTTGCATATCTCAGGTCTAATGACCAACTTTGAAACTTCTCTTCCTTGCAATTCTACATTCACTGCCATTGACAAACAACTCTCAAATTCAATCCCTAACCCCAGACCATCTTTATCTTGTTAACTTGTTCTTGATCCTATCATAGACAGGCATCCATTAATAAACTGAAAAGTGGGTATGAAGGTTCTATTTTTATACCCTGGGGCCCTTCCTCTGGAAGTTGGGAGGAGCTTTAACCGCATGTGCGCTAGCGGTTTTCGCGCTGCGCGCTGCGATTTAAAAAACCCCGCGTTACGTGACGAGCTCAGCTCGTCATCCGCGTAGCGCAGGTTACGCCCATGACGAGCTGAGCTCGTCATCAGCCCCGAAGGGGTTAAGAAAGGTTCTTTGAAATACATGGAATTTCATGACTCCCCTGCCCTGGCTCTAAGCTGGCTGTAGTGACAATGTGGGGCCGTTAGGTCCTTTGTGTGGAGACAAAGCCCACCCATTCAAGTTGTAAGTGGAGATGCCTATGGGTAACCAGGCGCTTTAGAAATCTTGTTTCATTTGATTTCATGGGCTCAGCTCCATCACCTTTCCAGCCAGAAGATGACCCATTGAGGCACACCTACTACCTCTATTGTGTGACTTTTTTTTAAGGAATTCAGTCTAACTATCAGCTACACCCAGTCATGTGACTTGCGAAAGGCTGCAGGCACCTAGCGTTAAGGGCAGGAAAATCCCAACGTTCTAAAAGCGACATTTTCAAAAGTGTCATGAAAAATACGACTTTACCATTAAAGATGATTTATCATTACAACTTCATAGACACCAAACATGACATAGCTACCTGCTCCCCAATTAGAAATGACAGCTTATTAAACGTAATAAGGAATCCTCAATTTTATCCTATGGGGGGGGGGATAGGCCTCGCAGTAGTCAAAAACAAATTTAGGAGTTTGTTACTATCAGGACATGTAAAACTTAAAGGACACGTACTACCTTTTAATTACACAGCACCCTGCCATAATGGCTACCTAGTGACTACCATAGGGGTGATCTATACAATAAAAGGGGAGTTTAAAGCTTGACAAGGGGGTTTAAAAGCCAAATCAACATGGCAGTTTAAAGTTGCATTCAGGCTGCAGTGGCGGGCCTGGGACATGTCTTAGGGTGCTTCTTAAGTGGTTGACACAATAAGGGCTGTAGGCTCACTTGTAGCATTTCATTTACAGGCCTTGGGTATATGGTATACCACTTTATGAGGGTATAGTGGCATATTATATGCCTATAAGTAAATTAAATATGCCAATCAGGTGTAGGCCAATCAAACCTTGTTTAGGAGAGTGAGCACAGGTACTTTAGTTCTGGTTAGCATTGGTAAAGTGCACAAAGTCCTAAGGCAAACAAAAACACATTTTAGCACAACAATGGAGGTAAGTAAACAAAAAGTTTTGGGGAAGACCACCCTAAAGCTGACAGGTCTAACACATGTCCACCCCAGTTGAGAGTAGGGAGAGCTAAACAACGTTCCGGGAGTACTCATCACTAAGGCGAAAGAACCTGGAAAGACCTTCACCATTGCAGTGGTCTGACCCTGGACGGTGTTCTACCCTGAAGTCCATTACCTGGAGGGGTGATGGAACACTTCAACAATTTTTGATTCTCACCCCTCATTTGCATTGGCGACCTGAGGGGCATGTCATCTGTCTGAACCTGGAAGTGAGTTCTCAGCTTCTTCAGTGCCCAGACCACAGCAAAGGCTTCTCTTTCAATAGCATTCCACCTCTGTTCCCTGGGGAGTAACCCCTCAAAACTGAAAGTTAGAGGCTGGTCTTGGCCCTCTTCATTGAGCTGTGATAGAACTTCCCCATTGCCATGCTCTAATGCATCCATTAGAACTCTGAATTGCTTAGAAAATTCAGGGGCCTTGGGCACAGTGGCTGTGCACATGGTAGGTTTGAGGGAGTCAAGGGCTTTCTGGCAGATCACTTTCTTGGACTGCTTCTTGGATGTCAGCTCAGTCAAGAAGGGCAACAAAGGTGCCATAACCCTTGTTAAACCTCTTGTAATATCCTGTGAGGCCCAGGAAGGCCCTCACATCAATCTGAGTTTTTTGAGGCCCCCAGGCAAGAATAGTTTCAATTTTGGCCTGGAGGGGCTGTACTTTGCCCATGCCCACAAAGTGTACAAAGTACACCACAAACCCCTACACTATCTGGCACTTAGTGGCCTTGACAGTCAGGCTTGCGTGTTGCAGGGCCTAAAGCACTTCCTGCAGGTGAAAGAGATAATCTTCCTAACTGCTAGTGAAGACAGCTATATCATCCAAGTAAGCAGCACTGAAGGCCTCTATCCCAGCCAAGGTCTGGTGTGCTAGCCTCTCGAAGGTGGCAGAGGCATTTTCCAGGCCACAAGGCATCACTTTAAACTGAAAAGAGGACCAATGGTGTCGAATAGGCTGACCTCTCTTTATCCCCTTCAGTTAGGGCAATCTGCCAGTACCTGAAGTTAACTCAGAAGTACTCAGGAACTTGGCAGCCCCATATCTGCCAATGAGCTCATCAGCTCTGAGTTTGGAATCGAGCATTAGTCTTAGTGACTGAGTAGAACCCCCTCTAGTCCACGCAGAACTGGAGTTGTGGGGTGGCGCCATCTGGGGCAGCTTTTGGTACCAGCACCACAGGGCTGGACCAGGGACTACTGGGGTACTCAATCACCCATAGCTCTAACATCCTAGAGACCTCCTCTTTGATGCTTGCCTACACTTTGTCAGACAGCATGTATATTTTGTTTTTGATGGGGGGGCTGTCTCCAGTGTCTATATGATGGGGACATAGATGTATAAGCCCAGGAGTGAGGGAAAACAGAGAGGCAAACTGTCCTAATAGCTGGTGACAGTCCCTCTGCTGTTCCGGGGTCAGCGTTGGGGAGATGATGATACTCTCCACTGACCCATCTTTCTCTTTTGATGACAGGAGGACAGGAAAAGGATCACACTCCTCTCACCCCATCATCTGGCACCAGCAGCATTATGACCTCTGGACCATCATAGTATAGCTTGAAGCAGTTGATATGGATTACTCTTAAGGGGAGTCTTGGGATCCACCCGGTAGGTGCCTCACCTTTCCTCTCAACTGCCACATAAGGTGTAGTCTAATTGTCTTGGAAGGCCCTGGGCTCTGCAGGCTCCATTACCTACACTTTCTGCCCAGGTGAAAAATCCACAGGGATAGCTGTCTGGCCGTACCACTGCTTCATAACATCCTGACTTGCCTTCAAGTTCTCAGAAGTTTTCCTCCAGAACCTGGCCATCTGGATCTGGAGGGCTAGCATTTGACTAACCACATCCTGATGGGGTTTCTTGGGAGCTTTCTCCCACCCCTACTTGACCAGACAGAGAGGTCCCCTAACAAGGTGACCATAAACAAGTTCAAAGGGGCTGAAGCCATCCCCCTTCTATGGCACCCCCCTATAGGCAGAGAGCAGGCATGGTAAGAGTACATCCCACTTCTGCCTCATGGCCCAGGAAGGCCTATAATTATGCCTTGTAAGGTCTTGTTAAATATTTCAACAAGCCCATTTGTTTGTGGATTGTAGGGTGTGGAGAGGTTGTAAGTTACTCCAAACACTTCCACATTGACTTCAAGTATGCAGACATGAAGTTGTGCCTCTGCCAGACACCAATTCTTTGGGAAGCCACACTTGTGTGAAGATCCCCATCAGGGTCCTACCCACTGCTTAGATAGAGTTTTGGGAAGAGGGGGGGGGGGTCTGGCAATTATCCTGAAAGATTCCTGGGCTCTTCAAGTTGACCCCCCGGACGAATTAGGAGTTGGGGAAGTTATGAACTTTTCCCTGGTCCTCTCTCCCCATTTCACTTTAGGTGGTACGCTAATCTATCGGCCTCCAGGACCGGCAGGTTCTTTCCTGGCAGCATTGCTTGAGTCTATGGTACCTCGAGTTCTGAGATTCCCTCATTTTTTATTGCTGGGTGATTTTAATATTCATGCTGAGGTAGCGGAACTCCCGGAATGTAAAGCTCTGTGTGATTTTTTCAATCTGGCACATCTCTCCCAATGGGTTGTTCTACCTACGCATTCGGGGGGTCACACTTTGGATGTGATTTGTTCAAACTTCCCCCTCCAGGTGGAAGCCCCTCATGCCCTGACGTGGTCGGATCATCAGCTGATCAGATTTGCGTGGTCAGCCCAGAAAATTACCACTAGGGTGGCTAAAACCGTTTGTGCCAAGAAAATTAACATAGAGACTTTGGCTGCCACCCTGAAGGAGTGTAGGCCCGTGCTAGGCACTGATCTTGCCAAAGCGGTGCTGAACTTCAAAGAATGGGTGGTAGCGGGGGTGACTGCTTCATCTAAAGGGGGGAGCAATGGTAGAGTTCGCTCTACCCCATCTAAACCTTGGTTCTCCCCCGAGCTGCGCATTCATAAGCTGGCCTGTAAAAAGCTAGAACGGGTTTGGCGCCAAACCTACTGCCCTCGAGCTAAGGCAGCTTTACGTGGGGCGCAGAGAAATTATTATGCCATCATTAAAACAGCTAAGGGCGAATATTTTGCTAACCGGATTGAAAGGGCTAACAACAGCAGTCGCGAGATCTTTGCGATTGTTAATAGCTTCCTTTCCCCCTGTGCTGAGCAGCGGATGGTTCCAGCCTCGGGGGCATGGTGTGAGAGCCTGTCCGTGTTCTTTGAGCAAAAAATAGCTGCCATTCAGTCCAGTTTTAGCTCCAGTAACATCTCGGATGGCATTCCTTACCTCTCCCCTCCTCTAGGGCTTTCATCTTCCAGGATGGTGGAGCTCGTACCTCCCTCAGCTACTGACACCCTGGCCATGATTAAATCCCTGAAATCAGGATCTCCTTCTGGCCCTTGTCCGGCGCGGGTGTTGGCATGTATAGATGAAGTGGTGGTGGAGGAAGTTGTGCATATCTTCGGCCTTTCATTTAAATCAGCCATAGTGCCTGCGGAGTGGAAACAGGCTATGCTCCTGCCTTTGCTTAAGAAGGCAGGAGCAGACCCTGCCGTGCTGGCCAACTATCGGCCAATTTCGCTGCATCTGGCTATGGCAAAAATTGGCGAAAAATTGGCATTTCGGCAGCTGAACGAGTTTGTGGAATCGTCAGGGGCTCTACACCCGGCACAATCGGGGTTCCGTGCTGCACACAGGAGTCTGCACTGGTGGAGATCTCTGAAGCGGTTAGGGAGTGTCTGGACAGTGGCGGCAGAGCGGCTCTAATTTTATTGGACCTATCTGCCGCGTTTGACACGGTGCCTCACCAACGCCTTCTCGCTCGGCTTGCTGATATTAGGGTCTCTGGCTTAGCTCTAGACTGGCTGAGCTCTTTTCTTTCATCTAGATCCCAGCAGGTTTGGCTTCCCCCCTTTTCATCTCTGGCTAAGCCTCTTACGACAGGGGTTCCTCAGGGCTCCACTCTGAGCCCTCTGCTTTTTAATGTTTATTTGACCCCCCTGATAGAGCTAGCCGAACAACTGGGGGCCAAAATCATTGCCTATGCCGATGATACGCAGTTGTTATTTACCTGGCCTAGTGCGGTCTTAGACACAGAGCGGATTCAGTCCTGTCTATCCGCAGTTTTTAATTGGCTAGCTTCCTCACAATTGAAGTGTAATGAGGATAAGACGGAAATTTTACTCTACGGTCAATTCCCCCCTAACTTCAGAGAATCACTTTGGCCGGCTGGTTTCCCGATGCCCTGCTCAGTTAATGTCCTCGCTAAGAACTTGGGGGTCTGGTTCGGTGAAGACCTCCGGTTCGAGGGGCATATCAAGAAGCTGACGGGAGGCTGCTTCGGGACCCTAAAAGCGCTTCGGAAGTTTTTCCCTTATCTTCCTGCCTCAGCAAGAGAGTCAGTAGCGAGAGCTTTAATTCTCTCGCGTCTTGACTATGCCAACGCCCTGCTGAGTGGCTCCCCGGCATACATGGTGAGGCGTCTCCAGGCGATTCAAAACGCGACCGCCAGATTGCTAGGTAATATTTCCAGCCGGGTGAGCGTAAGGAATCACTTGCTGAGTTTGCATTGGTTGCCAGTTCCACAAAGGATCATCTTTAAAATATTGACACTGGCTCATAAAGCTATTAATGGGCAAGGACCCGTCTACTTGATGAAACGATTTAGTCGTTACTCTCCCAATCGACCCCTGCGCTCTGCTGCTCAACATCTGCTGCAGGTTCCTCGTTTCCGGCGTGCCCGGCTGGGAGGGCAATCAATGGCGGTGAAGGCTGCTTCGGCCTGGAACGAGCTTCCATTATCCCTGCGCGCTACCTTGAATTTTGGTTCTTTTAAAAAGGCGCTGAAAACTCATCTGTTTCGGTTGGCCTTCTAGCTTTCTTTTTCTGTGTAGTGTTGGCTGTTAATCTGTTTTCTTCTTCATCGCGCCAGTATACTCCGGCAGAAATTGAGCGCGTTACAAAACAGCATAACATAACATAACATAACTGCTTGTGCAGTTACAGCCCTCCGCGGAATGACGGCATGGTCCACCAAGACTAGGATAGACCTGTTGCCTATGTCTGTCCTATAATGTCGATGCCCGTCCTTTCAAAGAGGGTGCAAATGTCAGGTAAGGGATTCAGGGGAGCTTTCAGCTTTTTTCTTGTCTTCCCACTGGCCTGGAAGGTTAGGCAAGTCCTACAGAATGCATCCAAGAAGATACTCATCCAGGGCCAATGGAAGTGGGAGACTAGCATGGCAGCGGTCTTATTCTGCCCCTGATGTCCTGCCAGTGGTATCTCATTAGCCAGCCCCAGTAGGAAGGCACTGTAGCTTTGGAGGACTGCCTCAGTGTTGCCCCATGCACAGGTGCCTTAGGGTCACTATACAGGAGGTCATTCTTCTATAATGTGAGGTGATCTCCAAAGGTATCACCAGCTGCGTGGGCTTCAGTTTGCAACCTCATGCCCTCCAGGATTGGGCACTCCTCTGCCTTACAGAACTTCTCCCTGGTGGGTCCTCCTACTGCTTGCCATCCAGCAAGCTCACGCAGGTCACCAATGGAGGCAATGTCCTCCCCAGTAGGCCCCTGGATGGCCTCCTCTGGTGCCCCATCCACTTGTCCCATGGGACATTCAGGAACTGGTTTCCCATGTCCATTGCTCTTCCCACTCTTGGCAGTTGTCTGGGCCATTTTCCAGGCTCCAGAAATCCTTGAATCACCTACTGAGCAGCCATGGACCTGGTGCTCACACAGATCCACTCAGGAAAGCCCAACATTTCCAGGTGTGACCTGAACTCCACTTCCTTCCAGGCAGTGTGCTCTAGCTCATTCTCTAAGGGACAGTCCACAGGCATGACAGGGTTCACAGCAACATTCAGAAGACCCGAGCCCTCCTCCCCCATTTAAATGGAATCACAGCCACAAGGTAGCAGCTATCCTAGTTTTCCGCTATTACAACCTGGTGGAATGTACTGGAGATCACTTGCTCTGAGGACACCAGATGATACCTGTTAGAACAGGGGTCACCAATTCCGACACGGTAGCTTGGCGCGAGGCAGGAAGGCACCCGAAGGCAATGTGTAAAGCAGTGGTGCAGCACACACTCGCACTGAGACAGTAACTCGCATGCAATGGAATGACACGACAACAGGTTGTTTTAGAAACCAAGACTCTTTATATCATTTTTAGCTCAGGCAGGTAACACTTCCTATATACTAGGCAGATTGAGTTATCATCTCTCCAACATCAATCCCATAAAAATAACGCTTTCAGTATTCAGGGACACATTTCGCATAAGCCTGGTCATCAAAATGCAACACTTCATGGGCATGGCTATATCATCAAAACATTTCCTAGATAGGGGACATCAAAGCAACATGCACAACATTCATTAGGTTCCCCTCTTAATAAAGGCAGGATTTCCTGTCGGCAGGGTCAACAAAGTACCATTTAAGGAGAATGCATATAACGTCAAAACAGTTTCAGGAACATTTCCTATGCCGGTGCATTCTCTAGCAGAACAGTCCCTATGCAAGGGTTAACTCCGTTACATTGCCTATGCAGGTGCACTCTAAGCAAACAGGCCCTGTGCAAGGGTTAATTCAAGGTTCATTGCTGAGGCAATGTGTACACAACTGGGCAACACTACACTCCTCCAGGCCCAGTCCAGCATTAAGGTGAGCAGTTCTGTGCTTTAGGCCCCAAGGGGCAACAGGATCAATAGAGGGTTAAATGGGGCCTTCGGGGCCCGGTTGCAGTCTCCTGAGGGGTGGGGCGGTCACCGGGCTGCCACTCTGATTCGATGTGGCTCCTCGGCAGCCCTGCTTTCCCACTTGGGTTGCCGCCCTCCCCCAGGGGTGTTACCTGGTACTGTAGGCCTCGGTTAGGCCCTCGCTGCTCTGCCCTGGTCAGGGGGAAGATTGGGGGCTCCCACTCTCCTTGGAGCCCCCTTGTCGGTGTTCTGGTTTGGCTCCGGGCCTTCCGGGTCTCGATCCAGCCCGGGAGCCAATGGGAACGCGGCACTAGGGGCCACGGCCGCACCCGCCAATGGGCGTGCGTCTTCCAGGGGGGCACGGCCGATGACGCGACCGGCGCCCCAGCCACGTGGTGAAGCCCACGCCGACTTCACAGGCCCAGCGCGGCCTTCGTCAATACCGCGGCGTCCCACTCCAGGCTTCGGGGCCGCAGCGGTGCAATGGGCTTCGCGGCGCATCTTCCTTCAGCGACCCCGAGGTCACGGCGGTAAGTTACAACAGGTAGATTGCAGCAGCACCGGTAGCAGATCATGGGGCCGGGCTGCGGCGGTGATTGAGTAATTAGCGCTTAGAGGGCACTAGCGCTTGGGAGGCACAGCGCGTGGGGCACGGCAGCAGTTCAGCCAGGTCCTGAGTACCCTGCAGCGCCCCTGGTACAGCGCTCGCAGGATTTGGCAAATTCTTAAGAGGACAGACTTTACAGTAAAGCGCTTAGTAGGCACAGCGCTAGTAACCAGGGACAGTCTAGCGCTTGGGGGGACACAGCGCTATAGGAAAGGGGCACAGTTCTGGCAGTATAGCTCTAGGTGGGCACAGCGCTTTGCCTGGTAATTCCCCAGCAGCAGCTCTCTCAGTGTCCCCAGCACTTTGTGAGGATGGCAGGTTTCAGGTTCACAGCGCTAGTTGTCAGCAGATCTTAATGGCAGGTTCTTGATTGTAGTATCTTAGGGGAACAGGTAGGGGTTGACTTGGCAGGCATAAAAGGGCATTCTGGTTCCCTGCAGCACACTGGAGTTGGTCCCCTGGGTTTCCCCCTCACTGGGCAAGGTCAGCAGGCAGGCAGAGTCCCTCAGCTAACTTGGGTACAGCAGGGCCTAAGTTCAGTCCGTCTCAGTAGTATAGGTTCCCCTCTAGGCCCAACCACCTATACTCCGGCAGAGGTTCCCCCAGGTCCAGTGGTGCCCCAACTGACTAGTCAGGTTTCCCTCCTTTCCTCTTATACCCCTAGGTCAGGTGACCCTCCTGTAAAGGTGACAAAGCATAACTCGTCCCTGGGCTGGAAGGTTCCAAGAGCTGCCTCATGTCGGTCTATGGGACAAAAAGGCTGGACGGCAAAGATACAGTATCAGGATATTCCAGCCTGCTCCTAACTACTGGTGCGTGTATGTTCAATGGCCAGTCCGCAGTAGCAGGAGCCTGTGGCAGCCATGTTATTAGGAGAGAGCACCTGCACCTCAGCACTGTTTGGCAGTGGTAAGGCGCCCAGAGGCCTAGGTCCAACAAAAAGATGGTGGCAAAAATTAGGCGAAAAGGGCAACAACAAAAAAAACGGGTAAGACCTCCCTAGGGCTGAAAGGTTTAACAATACCTTACAGTAGTCATACTCGTTCTTTTGTCCCTCAGAGCCTCCACTCTCCATCCATTAATGTTGACCCACTGCCTATACGTGGAAGTATTGGAAGGCGTGTGGGCTTTCGGCAACATGTCTTTGTCACTCAGGGACACTAGGGTAACCTCACTGACCTCCCCCACACTAACTGGGGTATCCCCTCCCAAAATGCTACACTAGGCAAGTCCAGGGTTTGGCCACCACTGAGGGGCTGTGCCCGCTTCGGACACTTGGGATTACACTCAGTGTTCCCAAGCTGATAACTCTCATAGCACTTCGGTACAAACTTGCCAGTGTTCTTACCAAATAAGCCTTTTTTTCTGATGGCCAGATTGGGATTCGGACCCTTTCCACTCAAAACTGTTTAGAGGGCCTTGAGAGAACTCTTTCTTATTGTTATCCCCCCTTCCTTCTAGTGGGAACCCTGACCACCCTTTTGTGAGCCCCCCAGATGCCTTCTTGGATACTTAGATGCTGACCCAGAGGTCTGCCTCCTCAGCAAGCTTCCTGGGGTCAGTCAGTGCTTCAGGCCCCCCGGTAGCATTTAATTTACAGGCATTGGGTATATTGTATAACACTCTACAAGGGACTTTTATGTAAATTAAATATGCCAATCAGGTGTAAGCAAATCAAACCATGTTTAGGGAAGTGAGCACAAGCGCTTTAGTACTGTTTAGCAGTAGTCAAGTGCAAAGAGTCGTAAGGGCAACAAAAACTAATTTCCGCACCAAAAATGGAGGTCAGTAGGAAAAAGGTTTGGGGAATAGCACCTTAAGACTGACAGGACTATCAGTTTTCTCTAGCCATGCTGCACGGCATCAGGGATGCTGTACATTATAGTTAAAAAACATTGGCCAGTTGGCCCCAAAGGCGCAACCTATTGGGTTTTCCAATGCTTGTTTTCTTTGTGCATTTATGGCAGCTGGAAGATATTGGGAAGGCTGAGTAATTCTAGTAGCAAGCCTTTGAACACGCTTTCCAATAAATGTCAATGTTGCTGCTTAAATAGGAAAGTGCAGCATTTCTAAGAAGAGCTGATATTATGCTATGAAAGACACCCCCAGCCTCTCAGTAGTGATATGTGTAACGTGGTATCCCTCAAGGCTCATCACTGTCTTCAGTACTATTCAATGTCTACATAAAACATCCTTACAGATAATTGCACAGTGCCAGCCACATTCCAGATACATGTGTTTAATACACTCATCCATAAAGAGCTGAAAATGATGAAAAGACCTAAAGAAAGCATGAGACAATTTTGTACTACATGAGAAACATAAAGCCAATTGTTTAACAATACTCCAATACCGAATTCATGGTGGTCACGTTTGTAGTCATAACCACTATTAATAAGGAAGGCCAATTGGCTGTGTCACTGCTCTTGCCTGTGCATGCCATACCCTCTTTCGTATTTTCTGTCATTCCCTCTTTCTGCTGTTCTGGAGACAATAGCGGCTGGCACAGGTAAGATTAGTGGGGCTGGGCGGGATGGGGGGTGATTTAAGTCAACATATGATGGGATACGTAAAATTAAATAAAAAAGAAAGAAAAAATAAAGAAGGCTTACCTGCTGGTTGTGTCGCCAGCCGCTGCCATTCCGCCGCCCCTCTTTGTCGCAGGAAGCACCCGGGCTCTTAGACTCCCCAAGCCAATGACAACGCTGCAATTCAGCGATGTGGTTCGTTCCCCTAATTTCCTTTAAGCCAATCACAACGCTGCATTGCAGCATTGTGATTGGTCTGAGCGTCGTGGTTCGGCACTCAGACGCAGACAGAAAGCCTGTGCATTCTCCCCACCAGGCTGTGTAATGCAGCCTTTTGGGGAGCATGCAAAGTGCCCATGAATATTTGGCCGACCCAAGGCGGCTGGTCAAACATTCATGCACAGTTTTTGAGTGTGCTCAACACTTCTCCCCTGGCCTCACCTCTTGCCAGCAGTGTCCCTCCCCGCACCTAGAATCGTAAAAGTAAAATGATAATAAGTTTAGTTATTATCGTTTTATTTTTCCTCTGCTCTGCTCTTAAAGCAGTAGGGTGACGCTCCTCCGCTTTAGCGGATGAGACGCCCCTGATTACGAAATAAAGAATGACAGATTGTGCTCTTTAAACATAGGAAAAAAAAGCTGATAGGATTTAGGACATCAAATACATTTGCGGGCATTTTACACTGCAGGCTACTGACATTAATCTTTGAAAATGTAATTAAACGTATTGAAAACTGAAAATCTATTTTTACAGATTTCATCAAAAAGAACAGTAGAACCAAGTTTGCCAAACATATATCAAGGCAGCCACACTTTTTGCCAATTTGTCTGCAATTGTTTGTGTGCTTGGCCAATGTGCTTATGAAGTAACTATTATTCACGGTCAGACTTACACTTCTGGACCATTGCGGTCCTGAAGTTCATGTTCAGTCTGCAAATACAACTGAAGCACCTCTCTAAAGATGGGGTTGCCATTGGCAATGTGGAAAAGATTTGCAATTTGCACTATATGTTTCAATAAGAATCCATAGTTAATTATACGCCCTTATCAACTTCCAATGGGTAGATGAACCATGTCACTACCCATACATCACTCAGGATGTGTTATTCAGCAGGTCTGTTGATTATGAAGGTTTCCATTGCAAACCATTTCAGATCTTCACAAGGCTTTGGGAGAAATGGTGATTGACTTTTATCTAGGCATGAGACAGGACAGCCATTGAGCAACTATCATCTGCTGTGGATGGCAAGAAAATAAATACAGCCTGGTGCTATCATTTTCGTAGTTTTGCCCTTATTCATGGTATGGATAGCAAGATAAATTGGTTTTTGAGACACTGGATAAGACATTGTGATGTGTGGGTTGAGTTGCAGTATGAGATATGTTTGGTCAGGGGTGTATTGCACATGGAAGGCTAATTGTTTTTTCTCTCAAAAATTGTCCATATAGACCACGTGCCAGGGCCAAAAGATGAGCAAATGCATCTGTGGTCATTCCTTTGTTAAATACGCAGGAAAGTTAGTCGATAAGTGTACCTTTGGAATTCAATTGAATTTTAGCATGGAGAAGATTTACATTTATTGGGTGAGGGTGTAAGATCCTTTGCAGTCATTGTCAGTGTAATGCTGCATTAAGGGAAGAATGGCTTGTTCCAGTTACCGGATGTAGCTTTGATGAGGAAAGACAGTAATCGTCATACAAGATCTTAGCTTGCCTCATTTATTTGAAAAACTCCAGGATGACAGTGTCTCTGGCACCAGAAAACGGCATTGTGCAAGTTCTGCCCACATGCTGGCTGAATCTTTCTGATTATCAAAATTATCTGTGAAGGGTAGCCAGAGTGACATTTGGTAGTAGGCCTCTAAATTACAGTTTTTGTAGTTAGCTAGTTGTATTTGTCCTCAAGTAATCAGCGAAACAGCCTGAGTTACGTCTGCTGCACTTTGGGCATGTATAAGGCTCTCATGAGTCACTTCTTAAAACTTGCCACTGCTTTCTCGAATCACAAGTTTAATTTCAACAAGTCTTCTTATACACTCAACGATGTCTATGTTGGGTGTTTGGAATGCACTTGCAAAAGAGAAGAGTATTCCAGAAAATTGTTTTAGAGTGAATAGAGCAATAGTAAATTACAAAATATTTCACAATATTTGCTTATAGTGCTTATCTTTTGGAGAGGCATTGAGACCATGTCAATTGAAATATCCAGTCACTTTTAGTCACAAAGGGGTGAATGTTGAACAATTAAACATCTGATGCAACTACCAACTGGGTGGTTCTTTAATTTACAGGCCCCCAGGCCAGGCCACTCATTTTTTAGACTCCTTGGAAGAATACATTGTGCCGCGGGTCCTGGGTTTTCCTAAGTTTCTTTTGGTTGGCGACCTCAATATTCATATGGATACTCCTGACTCTCCTGATGCACGCAGGCTAGGTGAAATCCTTGAGCTCGCTCAGCTAAAGCAATGGGTGACCGTCCCGACGCATTCGGGCGGCCATCTGCTTGATCTGGTGTGTTCCAATTTCCCTATTCAATCGGTGGCCATTGAAAAAACAACCTGGTCCGACCATTCATTGGTTAGATTTATGTGGGAGATGGAAGAGCCTAGCCCTCCACCTCTTACCTGTTATTCCCAAAAAATTAATCTACCTCTGTTTAGACAGGCATTGCAAAAAACCCGTCCAAACTCGGGGATAATTTTGGATGATGCGGTTGGCGGGTTTAATGAGTGGATACGGCAGGCGGCTGCTGCCTCCACTAAGCAAACCACGCTAGCCAGAGCTAGACGCGCTCCCTCTCAACCCTGGTTTTCCCCTGACCTGAGGGAAATGAAACTGGGGTGCAAAAAACTCGAACGCGTGTGGAGACGTGCATATAGCCCGGAGGCCAAATCTGCCCTACGATTTGCCCAAAAAGACTACTATGCTGCAATCAAGGTGGCTAAGGGGAACTATTATGCGGGGCGAATTGCCAAGGCAGATAACAATGGCAGGGAGATCTTTGCCATTGTTAAAAGCTTTGTTGCACCTGTCGCTGAGGCTGCTTCTCTCGTACCCTCGGCGCATTGGTGTGAAGAGCTGTCAACTTTTTTTTCTACCAAAATAGCAAGGATCCAGCAGGACCTGCTAGCTGCTCTCCCCAGTGACAGCTCCGCAATCTCCCCACTACCCTCCTACTGCCCATACTCGGGACAGCAACTCATTAATTTCATGCAGATTGAGGAGGATGTTGTTCTGCCCCTCCTTCAGTCCCTAAAATCTGGCTCTCCATCTGACCCATGTCCGGCCCGGGTGCTGTCGGAGGTGGCAGATTTGGTCTGTGATGAGACCACGCAGATAGTGAACCTCTCCCTGGCTTCGGGCGTTGTTCCTTCTGTTTGGAAACGGGCCAAACTTCTGCCGCTCCTGAAGAAACCCGGACTGGATGTGGCGACTCCGGGGAATTATCGTCCGATTTCCTTGCTACCGGCACTTACTAAAATTTGTGAAAAGGTAGTATTCCAACAATTGGAGAGCTTTGTGGAAACCTCTAAGGCCCTCCATCCCGCTCAATCGGGCTTCAGGGCTGCTTACAGCACCGAGACGGCCTTGGTGGAAATGACCGAGGCTATTCGGGACTGTTTAGACGGGGGTGGCAGAGCGGTCCTAATTTTATTGGACCTCTCTGCTGCCTTCGACACTGTCCCTCATGACCTCCTCCTCGGCCGGCTGTCGGCTGTGGGCATCGGGGGTGTAGTCCTGGATTGGCTGTCCTCTTTTCTATCTAATAGGACCCAGCAGGTCTGGCTGCCTCCCCATGCCTCGAAGCCTAAACCCCTGTGCACAGGTGTTCCGCAGGGGTCAACTCTTAGCCCCTTACTGTTCAATGTTTATATCACCCCCCTGGTTTATCTAGCGGAACAGTTTGGGGCTAAGATCATAGGGTATGCAGACGATACCCAACTGCTGTTTACCTGGCCCGATGCCGATCTGGATACATCCACGGTCCACCTGTGTTTGTCCTCTGTATTTCGCTGGTTAACGGAGGCCCAGCTGAAGTGCAATGAGGACAAGTCAGAGGTGCTCTTTTATGGCTCCTTTCCCCCCTCGTTCAAGAGCTCACTGTGGCCTTCTAACATTCCCGGCCCTAGTGAGATGGGGAGACCTGCCAAAAATCTTGGCATTTGGTTCACGGAGGACCTAAAATTTGAGCATCACATTAAGAAGCTTACAGGCACCTGCTTCGCCACTTTGAGAATGCTACGCAAATTCTTCCCCCTACTTCCTAGGGATGCGAGGGAGTCGGTTGCTCGGGCGCTCATCTTGGCTAGGTTGGACTATGCCAATGCACTGTTTAGTGGCATACCCGCCTATTTGGTGCAGCGTCTGCAAATTATTCAGAATGCGGCCGTCCGTCTATTATTTAACATACCTAGATGGAAGAGCGTGCGCGTGGAGATGCGCACGCTCCATTGGCTCCCGGTCAGACAGCGCATTATGTTTAAATCTCTGGTGCTGGCTTTCCGGGCAACCCATGATCAAGGCCCCATCTATTTGAGAAAGAGATTTGTCAGATATGTCCCTGCACGTACCCTGAGATCTTCTACTCTGTCTAAATTGTCTCTTCCACGTTTTAAACGGTTCAGACTTGGTGGTCAGTCGATTTCTGTGATTGTGGCCCGGGCCTGGAACGCTCTCCCTTTCCATCTGCGTTCCTTGCCAACAGTGGCTGCATTCAAAAAACATCTAAAAACTCACCTCTTCAAGAGTACAATCTGATGTGTTTTCTTTCATTCTCTGAGTCTTGATGTCTGTTTCTTTTTCCCTTGTCTCGCGCCAGGATACTCCCCAGTAATGGAGCGCGTTATAAAATGGTTTAAAGTAAAGTAAAGTAAAGTAGATCTATAAGAGATGATTTTCTAAATGTATGCTATTACAATGCAAATATAACTAGAACACATGCCGGTGAATGATGTCAACATCTCCACCTGTCAGGACCCTGTGTTTTCATTCAGGGAGAGTTTTGTTAGTCTGATCAATGCCAAGACAGAACTGTTTGCAGAAAGACAAGAATCCATCCTATTGCCAATTTAGAAGCATCACCGTCCACTACATTGAATGCTAGAAACCCAGGAACCATTTTCAAGTTCAGTGTATGTGAGCTCTTGCAATGTCCTGCTCATACTTCTACAACATTGTTTACACTAGACTTCTAAATAAACTCATCAACAGGTGCAGAAGCACAATAATTGAACAGTCAGAATTGGCCTGACCCTAAACTGTAGCTTTGTGATCAAATAAAACCAGCTTGAAAGTACTCCACTGGCTCGCATTATACTGCAAGATGCAGTTCAAAGGGTTAGATGTACTAAACAGATGTACCAACCTATTTTGCGGTCACAAACTCCGTGATTCAAAAATTGGATTCCTCAAAAATGTATTTCTTATTTACTGAACCCATTTTAGGAGTCATTAAACGTTTGGGAACAAATGGATACTGTTTCAGTGTTTGAAACGGGCATGTTCTGGGCATCTAAATACGAAATCTGTACCATATGTACCAATGGTTTGCCACTAGAATTCCCATAGCAAAGCATTGGGAAGCCATTGCCTCCCTAGTTGGGGGTCAAAAATCCTTCACAGCAGTTTCTGGAGGAGTAGGCAGTGGTCCTGATCCACTGCCAACTCTCAGAGAACTTTAAAAAAAAAAGATTTTTTTTTTTTTAAAGCAGCACCTTTTACTTTAAGGAAATTGCTATTTCTTTATTTCAAAGCAATCACAGCCATGGTGGTCTCCTGAGGCTTGCAGGCCATTGTCCCATTGATTGTATCCAATCAGAGTGAGTCAGAATTTGCAGCCTACCCAATGAATATTAATTAGATTGTTTGAATTGCGAATGACTCAGAATCAAAATTTAACAAATTGACCTATTAGTACAGAGGCTGGTTCATAAAATTCCATACTTGTTGCAAAAAACTAGCTAGCAATTTTTGTGACATGTATAATGATATATCTGACTTAAAGTTCTATCAACTATGCAAAGGCTTACTAAGGCAGAAGCCCAGGTTAACTGAGGGACTATCTGCCCACTACATGGCCATCTGAAACCTGTGATCAGCCATGATAAACCTTATCTCTGAACAAGCCTTCAGATGAAATTAAACATAGAGATAGATCCCTGGGGTCCAGGGTACCAGACTCTGGAACTTATTGCGCCCAAGCCTCTATGCAGAGTCAAACTGCAAACTTTTCATAAAAGGCCTGAACACTGATCTATTTTAGTTTGCCCTCTGCTAAACTATACAGCTCATGAGAAGCACTGAAGAACATCAGACTGACAGCCTCCCTCACCAATTGGACGCTTACTTCCCTGTCTGTATTTTATCTGGCGCCCTAATGTTTTCGGAAGAGACATGTGGTACTCTTTAATAACTCTAAATAATGAATTAAATAATGATATGAATTATTTTTATACCAGTGCATTTCAAATAACCCAAGTAACAATTTATTATTGATAGCTGACAATGCAGAACGTTTCCTCTCCTGAATTTTAACCCGCTTTGCAGAGCTTTAAAAAATATTGAAATATCTTTAGGTCTTGAAATATAATTATGCACATTTCAGAGGTATCACACAGCTGTCCTACAACAAGTTTCAGTGTATATCTTTAATAATCTACATAAAGGTCGTTTCCCAGCACTCATCAGCATTACAAAACCATAATATATTTTTCTGCACTTAGTTAGGATCAAAGTTCAGGCCATGTTTCTGAAGTATTGAGAGTTTTTTACCCGAAGTCCATTCCCTGTTCAATATTGTAGTTCTTTACCAAGAGATTCTTCATAAACACGTTCTAGAAAAGGAATTACTCAAATATGTGTTCTATGTTTGCATAATGGCTCTATCTACTAAACTAGCATACCATGCAATTTTTGGCATACTGTAGCACTCTATTTCTTATTAGATTGATGCTTGAAGAGATAATCTCATTCCTTGTTTTCCACCTTTTTGTAAGTTACCTTGGAAGGACAAATTGATAGGCGCCATGTCAGATCTTCATCACCAGTTTGAAGTTATAGACGGAAAGCACTAGGGAAATTGGTATCGTTCTTGTCAGTATCCTTTCTTGAATGGATTGAACACTATCTCAATGTCCACAAATATTTACACCTCTTTTTTAAAGGTAGTCAATGATTGGCAAGAGTCTTTTCTCCTTTTCCAGACTGTTGTTTTTCAGTTAATCTTCATTAACTCCCTGGCAGCCATCCAGTTCCCCCGATGCAACCCTCCATGGGCCGCCTAACCCCCATTTATGACTTGCTTATTTCTGATGGGAAATTGAAGCATTGTTCAGGCCTCAATCAAAGAAGCTGTGAGGATTTCGACCTGAAAAAATTGGTATACATAGTCATAGCCACGTTCGACCTGTTTAACTTGTATTTGGGCAATAAAGGGTAAACATTACTGTTCTGAATTGGTAATTCTGGCCCCAATAATTTAGTTCTGACTGTTTCACCCAATGTGTGATCAGGCCATTAGTATTGTAGCACACTGGGTTTTGTTGATGATATGATGCTGTGTTCAGAGTTACCTATATATTATTCTATTTCTTACGGGTGTGAACACTTTACAATGGTCTACTTTGGACACGCACCAGAAGCCTTTGCACATCTGCAGTTCTATTTACTGTATAGGTAGAAAATCAAACACTGAGTTCTTGCTTTGTTAAATAACGTGTTGTCAAAGAACCTTGTGTGTCTAACCTTGACTTTTTAGTCACAGGTCTACTGGTTTTCACCACCCTGTTGATTATGATTAACAAAATGACAGGTCGAGGATCCTCAGGAACAATACCTCTCCCAGAAACCCCCCTTCTGGCACCACCAATTTTGATTGGGAATGCTACAGTATCGAAGTGGCCAGGCGAGAGGAAGGGAAATTGGGAAGGGAGCCTTGGGGAAGGAGACCTGAAATAAAGGTAGAGACAATAAGTGACGGGGGACCTAAAACTAAAAATAATGTTGTATTTTCACTGTGTATTAGTGTGTAGAATACTTTGTGAAGTACCTGTAAGGAAAATAAGCATGGTCTTTACAGCAAGGTTTATGTTAGCAGGCAAGTATGCACAAAAGTCTAATATCTTCAAAAAACACTTACTTGAGTGTACTTGCTATATGCAGTTTCCTTTCGCTCCAACATTTGTAGCTCCTGATTGACAACTATATAAGTCCTTTTCATTCCCAGTGTATAACTGTCTTTGTTATCTTCACACTACTTACGGCGCTATTTATTCTTAATGCCAGTTGCTGCTGCAGAAATTCACTCCCAATTTTGGATTCATTCAGGAACAGTTTTCCAGTGTCTCTTACTGTTTATAGACAGAGAAAACCTTTCACTTCAGATGCCAGTATTATGATTTTAGTCCAACTTGAACAAACACCCAACAAGTAAAATATCAATTTCCTCCGCGTTTGTAGCAAAAACTCCTTCATTGTTCACTCAAAGCAGATCTTTATTTTTACAGGAATCAGAACTGCACCTTGTTCAGAAGTTTGGAACTGGAAGATGCTGCACTGCTACTGCTCTCCAGGAAGCTTGTAAATGACAGGTGAGCGAGTGCAGGCTCAGTCTGCTTTTATAGATACTTAGCTGCTGGTGGGTCATCTTGAGAGAGTTTGTATTTTTGTGGGATATCGGCAATGATCGAGGCCATCTTGAATTGGGAGTACAGCAACTTTGGCTGCGGTTACCATCTTAACTTAGTCAGGATCTTAGGAAGAACACAGCAGATGATGGCCATTTTAAACTGGTTCATACCAGCAAAACCACCACCACCTTCCTGCCTTACAGTGGCGCTTTCCACAAGGTTGTTTGCACAGAAATACTTGGGGCCACACCATTGTGCGAGGGCAGCTGGGTGTCTGCTGTTACAATGTTTTATGAAACAAGTCTGATAAGTACACACAAAAGATTAGGACAAAAGCCTAATAATGTCATATGAGTAATTAAAGAAGGGAAAAACAGAAGACTCATTTTTTGCAGTGAAGCAATCATAAAAATAAAGTAGGACATTTTAAACTCCACAACGGTACTTTTATTTGTCTAAATTAACCCAATGTATTAAACTAGAAGAAATATATTTGTGTTAAACATGACTTTAGTGAACTCTTCAGTAATTTATAGATGGCAGGCACATCTAGAGTATGAAAAAAACAGCAGGTAGATATCTCTTCATGTGCAAATAAAACCTTCAAGTCCGTTCATTCTATAGCTACACACTTAGGGGAATATTTACAAGCCCCTATCGCCACGGGAACATCACTTTTTAGGACGTTCCTGTTGCGATACGAGCTTCGTCATATTTACAAGGCAGTGTTAAGCCACTTAACGTGGCTTAACGCTGCCTTGTAAATAAGGCGCTCTTTCACGCTATGCTTAGCGTGAAAAGGGAGGGCAATGAGTGTTGCTGTAGGCGTTCCACTGTTACACCCATTGATTCTGACAATGCCTCCTATTTGCAAGGGAGGCATAAATAACAGGCAGTGGCAGAATTAAGACCAGGGAAAACCTGGCCTTACTGTGGCGCAATGAGGAGAAATGTTTTATTTCTCCTAGTTTTCCATAAACAATAGTTTTGCAACTTCTGTGTGTGCTGCCTTAAGCACACATAGAAGTTACAAAGCGGCATTTAAAGATTGTTTATGTGCAGGAAGGGGGACCTTTCTGCACATAAACAATATTCCCCTGTATGGAGACACCCTTGCACTATGATCCAAGGGTGCATGTGTTTTGGCGCTAGGCTGTACAGTGTAGCACCAGCGCTGGGGGAAACGCACGGCTGCACCACATTCTTGCAAAAATGATGCAGCCCTGCATTTCTGAAGTAGCGGAGTGATGCGTTAAGCCAGGAAGGCTAACCTCACTTCATCACTTCTCTTGTACATATGCCCCATAGTAGCATAAACGATTAGAAGATTGAAGGGGATATTTACAAAGACGTAGCGGAGTGAGGTGTTAGCTGTCATGAGGCTACACTTAGAAGTGTAGTGCCAACGCAGGCACCGTTGCACCATAGTGCAAGGGTGTCTGTGTGCAGGGGAGGATTGTTTATGTGTAGGAAGGCGTCCCTTCCTGCACATAATTGTGAAATACCATGGAAGTTACAAAATGTAATTTTTTTTAGGATTGTTTGTGTGCAGGCTGGGTCACCTTCCAACACATAAACAATTCAAGGCTTTTTGCTTTTTCCATGTGTGCTGCACAAAGCATCACACATGGAACAAGCAAAAACGAGGAGAAATAAAGCATTTCTCCTAATTTCGCCAAGTTAAGGACATGTTTTCCCTGGTCCTAGTTTTGGCGCTGCCTCCTATTTACACTGCCCTTGTAAATAGAGGGCAGTGTCAAAATCAATGGGTCTTGCAGTGGAATGCCCCCTGCAACACCCACTGCTCACTCCTTTCACGCTAAGCATAGCTTGAAAGGGGAACATATTTACAAGGCCGTGTTAAGTCACGTTAAGTGGCTTAACGCTTCCTTGCAAATAAGGGGAAGCCTCTGTCGCCACGGAAACGTCAGATAAAAGTGACCTTCACATGGTGATAGGGCCTTGTATATATGTCCCCAAATGTTGGGCTGAATGCCTGGTCAGTCACTGGTTTGATTCCTTATGCTGCCTTTCTTTTCCAGAGACCCTGATAAAGTGAGTGCTAATTAGTCGGGCAATGATTCTGTTGGTTAATTACACTGCCAAAAATCAGCTCTTGTGGCAAATAGGGACCCTCTCCTCTAGTCAGGACAAGGGGATTACACTCCTAAAATAACCCCTGCTCACCCTCTAGGCTGCGTGGCGCGAGCAGTCAAGGCTTATTTCAGAGGCGTTGTAAGTTAAGCAGTTGTGACCACATACAGTAACCCAGTGTCAACACTACAAATGGACACCACACAGGTTTTATATAAAAAATAAGTAGACTTTATATAGAGTTACCACAAGACCATAAACGACAAAAATACACACTATGATTACTTTAAGATGGTAGATTTAAGCTTAGTTCAGTTCAGCTCTTAGATGAGACACTCTGCGTCAATGTACCTTAAGTTGCGTTGTCGCAGCGATGGGAAATGCGGCAAAGTCAGGTGCAAAGAAATAAAGACGTGAAGATCTTCCAGATGCGGCACGCTTCTCGGGAATGCAAGAAACTTGAAGTACCAAAAAGTAAATAAGACCACAGCTATACTTACTAATAGGCCCCAATACCAATTACCAATAACCAGTCAGTTGGCAGTGAAGAAGGTAAAATCATTTATTATACAACAACTCTGCCAGAGGAGCCTCTCGCGACCTAACCCCTCGAGGTCCGCCGAGAAGACTGCTGGCACATTATCAAGAGATCACATATATAGTGTTACATTTCGAAACCGTTACTTAAGAAGGAAAAATACAAGTTGGAACAGGTTGCTAAAAAGGAAAGACCATATATGGCATACAAAGCAACTTCAGTTCAGCTCAGCTGGGTATAGCAAGGTTGATGAGGGTAACTCCCTTCTGCCTGTCTCAGGAGGGTTCGCACAGCGCCTCCTGGAATGTGCTTACCCGGCCTACCCCCAAATACAACCTTGACAGGCCTAACATGCAGGAGCAGCAGTTTGTTGCAGCTGTCATGCTATTTCTTAAGGGAACAACTCTTACCGACTATAACGATTGGATTTTACTAGTGCTACAGGCAAGCTAGGCCACAAAATGGCGCTGGTCGGGTTAAGTTATAATACCCGTCAAAAGGCAGAAACTCATATAGCGTGAGTAGCAATCCTAAGAAATTAATTAATGTGAAACCCACTAATGCACAAGTACCTATACTGAACTGAATAGATATATCACGCTGTAACGGGGAGGACGGGGGACCTCCTGGCTTACCTGTGTCACCTCTCTTTGCTCAGTATCCAGGGGAGTGGAGAGACACCGGTCTACAAGATGACACGGACGCCGAAGACTTAGGCGAGTCCTGTTTCTTTAACTGGGCGGAGCTGGGATCCGATGACATCGCCGGACACGCCTCCGCTGGCCAGGTAAAGGCCGCCCAGGAATCCAAACAGGTGTGTTACACACCCGGAGGTGAGCGGAGTCGGAAGGAGGAGGACGAGAGAGGAGGAGAGCAGAGACAGAGAACGACGGCGGTGGAGAGGCGGGAGCTGAGGAGCAGTATCGGTGGAGGAGCGGAGCTGAGTCAGGACGAGGACGAGGAGGAGAGGCGGGAGCTGAGGAGCGGTATCGGTGGAGGAGCGGAGCTGAGTCAGGACGAGGACGAGGAGGAGAGGGAACAGCTGAGAAAGAGGACGGAGGCAAGAGGCGGGGAGAAAGGACGGAGGAGAACCGGGACGACGGAAGGAGAAGAGGACGGAGAGAAGAGTTCCAGCAAGCCAGGTGGCCAACAGGAAAACGCTTCGCCCAGCCACACTTCATCGAGGGAAGTGTGGCTACCAGAGGTACGGTCACGGCTTTCGGGCTGGGCGGGATTTAAGTGGGTCAAACCCCCTTAAAACGTTCCTGACACACATCCAGTGCACTACCTTTCCCTCACACCCCCTTACACTGCGAGGTAGAGCCTGATTCCTGTGCACGTGTGTACCCTCACTCCCTCCCCTGTGAGACCTGACTGGACAAGAGTCTAACACTGCGTTGTATCTTTTTCTTTCTTGCACGGACGAGACGCCTCATCGACGTGGAGGGGAGAACTACCAGTCCCAGAAGGCCTCGGGACGAAAGGCGAAACACCATAGACAAACGCCAGCAAAGACTGTCCGAGGAAACCGAGACCCCCCTGCCCTATTACCGAAAGACAACATACCGGAAACGTACTTTCAAAGCAATAAAACCTTCCTTGCCCAGACTACCGGTGTCTGTCAGTCTATTTGAGGGGACATTAGCCCCGGTCCTTCCTGCTACAACCAGTCAGGGACACCCCGAGGCCTCACAAGTGGTGGAGAATGCGGGCAAGTCTCTAGCCATCTGCGATACAAAGATGGAGGAGCTACTTCAAAGACTGGTGAAAGGGCAGGAGCAGCTGGGGTGGGCGGTGGAGCAGCAGTTAGCCACCGCCCAAGCAGACCGAGACGCATTTCGAGACACAGTGGCGAAACGGCTGGGAGAGCTCCAGCCACTCCCCATTGACCCGGCTGGCAACCCCGTTCGCGACGTGAGACAGCACGTGCCCACACCTGCGGGGATATCATTACAAAAATATGTTGCCGGGGAGGATCCGGATGCCTTCCTTGTTAACTTCGAGAGGGTTGCCCTAGCCTGTGGGTGGCCCCTGGAGAAATGGCCGTTTTTTCTTGCCCCATTGCTTACAGGAGAGGCCCAAGCAGCATACCAGGTGGCCAATGGCAATGGACAGACACCTTATGGACAGATAAAGACCATCATTCTGGATCATTTAGGGCTGGATGCGGAAGCATACCGCGTCCGTTTCAGGAAAGAGAAAGGGACCCCAGGGGAGAACCCGAAGACCTTGTTCTTCCGGCTGAAGGCAGCGGCCGATAAATGGCTGACCCCCGCGCAGAGCACGAAGGAGGCCATAATGGAAAAATTTACCTAGAACAATATCTTGAGGCTCTGCCCTTTGGGACTCAGCGGTGGCTGAGACAACACTCTAATCTCACCACAGCACAGGCGATGGAGATGGCCTCGACGTTCTCGAGGGCTCAACCTCGACTACCACCCATGGAACCCGATAGAAACGTCAAAGCCCCGTTTCGGACAGAACGCAAACCCCGACCACCTCCGGGCATTCCGGGGCCCGACCAGCCTTCACTGAGGCTACTCCCTTTAGAGGACCTCAATGCTTCGACTGCGGCTCATGGGGCCACATCGCTAGGTTTTGTCCACAGAAGAGGAATCAAGAAGAGCCCATGGAGGTGGGATACCTGCCCCGTGCGGTTATGTACACAGCCGAACTCGGAGGGGCGTTTCACGTGAGTGTTCAGGTGAACGGGAGAGAGCTTAAAGCGCTGCTGGACTCAGGGTGCAAACAATCGGTGGTGCAGGGTCGGTTTGTGTGTGTTCCCCAAGTAGTACCAGAGACGCTTGTACATATCAAGTGCGTACATGGAGACGTAAAAAGCTACCCTGTGGCTTTTATCCCGTTGGGGCTAGAAGGAGGGAGGGACGTAGTAGTGAAGGTAGGGGTCATGGATAGCCTCCCTGAAGAACTGATAATAGGGACAGATAATCCCCACTTCCTAGACCTTTTTTCCGAAACGTTGGGAAAGGGGTCGACAGGACCCAAGAAAGTGCTCACGTCCCCTGATCCCTGGGAGGGCGACCGTGGTTTCCAGTTCGCCCAAGCCAACGACGCCACACTGTTCAATGCATGGGAACAGGCCCATGCAGACCAAGGTAACACGAACCCCAGGTACCCGCGATTCTTGATCCAAAATGACCTTCTCTACCGACAGGGGAAACAAGGCGAAACCAAACAGCTACTGGTACCGGTCTGTTTTCGAGAACAGGTGATGTTCTATGCCCACACCCACCTACTCGCAGGACACATGGGCAGCGAGAAAACCACACAGAATCTGCTGAGGAACTTCTACTGGCCGGGTGTTTACCAGGACATCAAGAAACACTGTCAGTCATGTGACGTTTGCCAACGCAAAAATACACACAGACCACCTGCTGTTCCATTGCAACCCCTACCCATTGTTGGAACTCCGTTCGAGAGGGTAGCGATGGACCTAATAGGCCCACTCCCACAAACCAAGAGGGGACACCAGTATGCCCTAGTCATCGTGGATTATGCCACCCGTTTCCCCGAGGCATTCCCCTTGAAATCACCCACGTCAAAGAACATCGCCGAGAAATTCCTAGAGCTCTTCTCCAGAGTGGGATTCCCGAAGGAGATACTCACTGATCAAGGCACCCCCTTCCTGTCAAAAGTGATGAAAGAGGTATGTTCACTATTGGACCTACACCAAATCAAAACGTCCATCTATCATCCCCAGACCGATGGTCTCGTGGAACGTTATAACGGGACATTAAAGAACATCCTCAAGAAAATGCTCACCGCCAACAGAACCGATTGGGACATGCTACTGCCTCTCGCCCTCTATGTCATCAGAGGCCAAACCCAAAGCAGTCTGGGATGTTCATCATTCGAAATGCTGTATGGGAGACAGCCCGAAGCATTCTAGACATGACAAAAGAGTATTGGGAAGCCGAGCCCTCCAGAGAGACGAGAACATTACTTGAGTACAGCCAGAATCTCAAAAACCAGTTGGGGAAGATAAGAGAATTAGCATACTCTCAACTGGAAAGAAGTCAAACCAAGCAGAAAAGCCAGTACGACAAGGGAAAAAAATGGAGAAAACTGGAAGTAAACGATTGGGCGCTGGTATTACTTCCGTCTACAACCAAACGTTTCCATACCGAGTGGCAAGGACCGTACCAGGTCATTGAGACGATCGGTAAAACGACTTACCGACTGAAACTGACCAGCCGAAAAACCCAGATCTTTCATATCAACATCTTGAAGAAGTGGTTGGGAGCTCCCCCCCTTTCGGCCTATACAACGCCAGGCAAAGCAGAAGGAAACACGGCGAATACGGTAAGCCAACTCGTCATCAACGAGGAACTATACCAGGGACAACAAGAAGGGCTGCAACGTGTCCTAACCCGTTGTGCGGCAAACTTCTCCGACCTCCCCGGATCCACAAACCTGGCAGAACATCGGATCGACACCCCCACCAGTGTCATCGTGAAACAACGGCCCTATAGGATACCCGCAGCAAAACGAGAAGCCATAGGTCGGGAGGTGAAGGAAATGCTTAGCCTTGGGGTTATACGCCCGTCCTGAAGTGAATGGTCCTCGCCCATCGTTATGGTGCCAAAACCAGACGGGAGCAGCCGGTTCTGCATGGACTTCCGAGCTCTGAACGCAGTGTCTACATTCGATGCGTATCCCATCCCGAGAATCGATGAGTTGATCGAGAAGCTAGGCGAGGCGAAATGCATCAGCACCCTCGACCTCACAAAGGATACTGGCAGGTGCCCCTACGAGAAGAAGACCGCAAGAAAACCACGTTTTCCACCCCTGATGGGTTATTTGAATTCACCGTCCTTCCATTCGGCCTACACAGAGCACCCGCAACGTTCCAAAGGTTGATGAACGAGGTACTCCGGGAACACCAACAGTACAGCTCGGCATACTTCGACGACATCATAATCTTCAGCCCCGATTGGGAGACGCACCTCCAGCACCTAGAAACCATCTTAACGCGATTGTCTGAGGCCGGACTCCGCGTCAACGCCAAAAAGTCAAGGATCGGCTATCAAAAGGTGAAATACCTGGGGTACATACTGGGGCACGGAGTCATCGAACCCCAAGAAGAGAAAGTCCGCGCCATAGCGGAGACTCCTTTTCCCAGCAACCTCAGGGACATGAGGGCCTTTTTAGGTTTAGTGGGGTATTACCGGAGATTTATCCCTTCCTTTTCCGACATAGCTGCCCCACTCACCGACACCCTAAAGAAACAGACCCCAAAATCAGGGCTCCAGACCCCGACACCCGAGATGAGAAAGGCCTTTGTGACCCTAAAAGAGATTATCACCACCAGCCCTGTGCTTTCCTCCCCTGACTTCACAAAACCCTTCATCTTACACACGGACGCCTCCGATTTCGGGATAGGGGCGGTCTTATCGCAAGAGTCAGAGGGGGGGACAGAGCACCCTATACTGTATATTAGCCGCAAACTCTTCCCCCGAGAGGTTAGGTATCCTACAATAGAGAAGGAGTGCCTGGCTATCAAGTGGGCGATAGACAAGCTTCGGTACTACTTGGAGGGCCGCACCTTCCAGCTATACACCGATCATGCACCCCTCCTCTGGATGAGCCGCAATGCTTCCAACAACCCCAGAGTCATGAGGTGGTTCCTCTCCTTGCAGCCGTTTTCCTTCCAAGTGCATCACCGGAAAGGCAGGGACAATGCTAGCGCTGATTACCTGTCCCGGTATCCTCTCCCCGATCGGGAGAATCCTAGGGGGGAGGGGTGTAACGGGGAGGACGGGGGACCTCCTGGCTTACCTGTGTCACCTCTCTTTGCTCAGTATCCAGGGGAGTGGAGAGACACCGGTCTACAAGACGACACGGACGCCGAAGACTTAGGCGAGTCCTGTTTCTTTAACTGGGCGGAGCTGGGATCCGATGACATCGCCGGACACGCCTCCGCTGGCCAGGTAAAGGCCGCCCAGGAATCCAAACAGGTGTGTTACACACCTGAAGGTGAGCGGAGTCAGAAGGAGGAGGACGAGAGAGGAGGAGAGCAGAGACAGAGAACGATGGCGGTGGAGAGGCGGGAGCTGAGGAGCGGTATCGGTGGAGGAGCGGAGCTGAGTCAGGACGAGGACGAGGAGGAGAGGCGGGAGCTGAGGAGCGGTATCGGTGGAGGAGCGGAGCTGAGTCAGGACGAGGACGAGGAGGAGAGGGAACAGCTGAGAAAGAGGACGGAGGCAAGAGGCGGGGAGAAAGGACGGAGGAGAACCGGGACGACGGAAGGAGAAGAGGACGGAGAGAAGAGTTCCAGCAAGCCAGGTGGCCAACAGGAAAACGCTTTGCCCAGCCACACTTCATCGAGGGAAGTGTGGCTACCAGAGGTACGGTCACGGCTTTCGGGCTGGGCGGGATTTAAGTGGGTCAAACCCCCTTAAAACGTTCCTTCCATCCAGTGCACTACCTTTCCCTCACACCCCCTTACACTGCGAGGTAGAGCCTGATTCCTGTGCACGTGTGTACCCTCACTCCCTCCCCTGTGAGACCTGACTGGACAAGAGTCTAACACTGCGTTGTATCTTTTTCTTTCTTGCACGGACGAGACGCCTCATCGACATGGAGGGGAGAACTACCAGTCCCAGAAGGCCTCGGGATGAAAGGCGAAACACCATAGACAAACGCCAGCAAAGACTGTCCGAGGAAACCGAGACCCCCCTGCCCTATTACCGAAAGACAACATACCGGAAACGTACTTTCAAAGCAATAAAACCTTCCTTGCCCAGACTACCGGTGTCTGTCAGTCTATTTGAGGGGACATTAGCCCCGGTCCTTCCTGCTACAACCAGTCAGGGACACCCCGAGGCCTCACACACGCTAATTTCTAAATGATACTGTGTGTCTTCAGTTTACTCACAAGGCCTAATTTAGACTTCAGTTCCTCAAACCCTCCTTTTAGCGTGATGTAGCTAACTATTTAGGGACTAATTTGGAAAACCTCCTCATCAATGGCCATCAACTCATGAATCTCCTGTTGGAGCATCTGGGTTTTGGAAGAGATGGGAGAGGGGACAATCAAGGCTGTAAGTTTAGCAGCACAATAAGAGCAACAGGCAGGACCACATTGAATACAAAGACAGCAAGTGAATAGAATGCCTGCAGCCCCGGCCACTATCATTAATAATTTCTATCCCCATGCTGATAAGAGTCCCCAGAACCAACCAGAGAGTGACCAGGATCCATTGTCTGTGTGTATTTCTGAGGCTATGCGATGTAACTTCTGAATTGCTAAATGAACTGTGGGGGCGGAGTCTGGGATGTAAACACAGCAGGAGCTGCCAATCACACGGCATGCTCCTCCTCGATCAGCCACGATAACGTCTAAAACAATCCGATTTTGAAGTGAGACAAGTCTCGTGGCCTGAAGTTCTTCCGTCATGTTTGTCATAATATCCGTAGTAATATTGATGACATTTTCCACCACCCTGGACAATCGCCTAACTTCTCTACTAGTGAATATTGGACCCCAGATTGGAAATAATCCCTTGCAACATCATAAAACTGTTGCAATGAAGTGTCAGTTTGATCAACTTCGGACATCCCGAGCTGCCTCCTGCGTCTGCTAGGAACTGCATTGGAATCATATAATTGGCGAGTTTTATGATAATTTGAAGGTGCTATATACACTGGGGGGTACAAGAAAGACAAATAACATTGACCTGCCCATCCCCAAGGTAACCAGGTATAAGCATTTTCCCCACATACAAAATAAACATTTGGAGGGGTCCTTAACGGCGGGCTGCTGAAAATCTTCATTCTATAGGTATAGTTACAAAGACTATTCCCGACCTGTACATGTCCCATACCTTGTACACAGAAAGCGGAGGAAGTGTTCAAAATGGGTACTGGAATAATCCGCTCGCTGGTAACATTTCTGGTAATAAACTGCTGAAAATACTGTGTATGATTGAAGTTAGTGAAATCATAAAGTTCATTTTTCAACCAAGTACTGTTTTCATGAGTGGTGTATAAATTCATATAGGCATTTGGATCCAAAGATCCTTCTCCATCATTTCCTGCTGGGTCAAAACCTTGGTGTGTCTCAATATAAGCTAGGATCATGTTATAGTCCTTCTCCGTGTACTGTTTGGGGTTTTCCACATAATGGTTATTCATGGCCGATAACATCTGGAACCATGCTTCGCCACTTCCTAAGTATGATAAAGGTAAGGAGAGGAACAAATCATGTTTGTGCATGACTGATGGCAAAAGGCCACAAACCCAACAATCTGTAATGTTAGTGGTACTATGCGTTTGATGGAGCATTTCCACAAATAAATTTTTAGCATATGTCTGACGATGTCTTTCCTTATGGGGAGCCAAGGAAAACAACAAATGTTGTGGGGGAGCAACAGTAGTTTTCATCATTGTTTGTATTGGATACTGGTACTCTGACTATATGAATACACTAATAAAAATTACTAATATAACCGCTATCACTACTACAAAGGCTATTTTCACACGCATGGTCCAAGCAGAAAACATGGGTACACAAAAAGGTAAATGTCGCGGAGCAAAAGGGCGTTCTTCAGGCACAATACGACCAAAAGGGTACATTCCTAGCTAAAACTCCAAAACTACACTGGGCCAAAGCAGACCTTCCTGCCAGAGGGTTCTTCTTCCCTGTGTCCGTCTAGAGTCTCACAGGCAGACTCCTATCGTTCATCTAAAAAAACATCAATTTGTGTTGCACTTCGTGATGCAGCGAGGAAATCAAGCGTACAACCTGGGCCCTGGTATGCAAAAGTCTTTCTTCCTGAACAGAGCAAAATATCAAAGTTCCAGCTCTCAACGGGCTCAGTCCAGTGTCTCGTTCAGTACCTAAGAAAAGAATCTAGCAAACCCTATTTATTCAAGTCTTTCCTTATCTCCTAGCCGTTTCGTCTGAGGTACCGTGATGTTTTCTTGGCCGCAGGTTGTAATGGACATGACCGGGGACGTCCTGATCAGAAAATAACACAAGAGAAGGTGTGTTTCCTTCATCAGAGCCACTACTAACGGAAGTGAGAGCGACAGGATCAGGGGCAATTGCAGATTCCACTGGTGCTGCCTCACCCGATCCTGTTACTCCTTCTTTTTGCCTCTGCTCTATTTCACGGGCGTCGGAAAAAGGAACAAATCTGGTGGCTCTCTCACTTTCCTGTGTCAGAATTCCATCGGGATGCTGCTGATCATAAGGAAGCGGGAGGGGCAGCTTCTTCAGGTGAGACACATGGATCCAGTGTCTTTTCCCGTCCACCTTCACTGCTGTCCGTGTCGCCAAGAGAATCTGGTATGGCTTAGACCACCTAGGAGCCAGGCTGGTGTCTCGCTGATATTTCTTAACCAGTACCCATTGACCAGGTTCCAAACGATGTCCGGGGCCCTCTGGCAGGGGCTGCAACATGGATGCTACCTGCTGATGAATAGAACGAAGATCTTTAGTCAGAGTGTACAGATAGTCTATTAACATAGGATATTCAACATCTTGAAATGATCTCGGCCTAGGTACTCCCCATACATTAGCAGGCCGTTCAAAAATTACTTCATAAGGCGATAGGCCAGAACGTCAATGAGGGGTAACTCGTAACGATATTAGGGCCAAGGGTAGGGTGTCAGGCCATTTTAGGTTAGTACTTTCTTGGATTTTTGCCATTTTTAGTTTCAAGATTCCGTTATATTTCTCAACTAATCCTGCTGACTGAGGATGTCGAGCTGCATGGAATTTCTGTCTTATTTGCAGCCCATTACAGATATGCTTAACAAGGGCACCATTAAAATGTGCCCCGTTGTCTGACCAAATCAAACGGGGCAACCCAAATCTTGGGATAAACTCTTTGAGAAGAGCTTTTGCTGTTGCCAAGGCAGTGTTTTCTTTAGTCGAGTAAGCCTCAACCCATTTGCTAAAAGCACAGACCACCACTAAGATGTATTTCAGGTTGTTGACGCGCTCCATATGGATATAATCCATCTGGAGCACTTCAAATGGTAAGGTCGGGGGTGCAAAGTTCCCACTCAGAACAGTTTCCCCTTTTCCCGGATTATGTTGCAAACAGACCATACAATATTGGACTAAATGGACAGCCGTCTTCTGAATATTGGGGTTATTCCATACTGGGTCCAATAAGGCACAAATGCCTTTCGCCCCAATATGAGCTGGGCCATGAGCCATGGTTACAACGGCCTGTACCAGAGCATTGGGTAACAGCCATCGTTGTCTTTCAGTCAAATCCACCAAACAGTTATTTTCATCCAACCTTCCCACCTCCTCCCATCGAACCAACTCAACCGGGGTAGCCTCTTTCTGTATTTCTTGCACACTTTCTATGGTATTTTTAAACAAATCAGATTCCTCCACCCACCGTGCAGAAGAAGTTACAAACATAGAGGTGAGTGTGGACTGGGCCGTTTGTTTAGCGATTTGGTCAGCAAAAGCATTCCCCTCCCCTACATCATCCACTACTGCCTTATGTGCACTGCATTTTATTATTGCTACTCTTTTGGGTAATGTCAGAGCTGTAAGCCATCGCAACACTAAGGGACCATTCTTTCTGACCATGAGAGGTACGGATCCTCTTTCCTTCCACAGCCGCCTGAAGGTATGGGTCACGCCAAAGGCATATTGGCTGGCAGTATAGATGTTAACCTCTAACCCCTCGCTCAATTCACAGGCTCGTAATAATGCCACTAACTCAGCAGCCTGGGCTGATCGATAGGGCACTCGAGAAGTCTCAACTACTGTTTTTTGTGTTGTGACTGCATATGCAGCTGTTGTTGTACCATCTGCTAACTTGAAACAAGAACCATCCACATACAATTCCCCTTGGGGGTCAGATAGAGGAATGTCTGTGAGGTCAATTCTCCCCTTCGTTTCTTCTTCTGTCCGAAATATACAATCATGTACATCGTTTTTAGTTTCATCCGAAGGGAGAGGTAGCAGTGTGGCAGGATTTAAAGTAGCACATCGCTTAATAGTGATATGCGGGGCAAACAAAGTTAATTAATAACCAGTAAGGCGTGCACTCGTGAGATGCTGTGTTTTCGTTTTATTTAACAAGGCATCCACAGCACAAGGCACCATCACTGTTAGGCTAGAATTTAGAACGAGCCCCTCCGACTGTTGGATGGCCATAGCCGCGGTGGCATCCAACAGTCGGAGGGGCTCGTTCTAAATTCTAGCCTAACACTGCTACCTCTCCCTTCGGATGAAACTAAAAACGATGTACATGATTGTATATTTCGGACAGAAGAAGAAACGAAGGGGAGAATTGACCTCACAGACATTCCTCTATCTGACCCCCAAGGGGAATTGTATGTGGATGGTTCTTGTTTCAAGTTAGCAGATGGTACAACAACAGCTGCATATGCAGTCACAAGTGGCCCACAGACAGCTAGGAAGCGCTCTGGCAACATTATCCAATGTGGCCGAAAAGTAAGCACAAGGTCTTTGCTTACAACCAAATCCTTGTGTTAACACTGAAAGCGAGCAACCGTCGACCTCATGCACATAAAGTACAAAAGGTTTACGGTAGTCAGGGGTACCCAAGACGGGTGCAAAACAAAGAGCAGATATCAGAGAGTCAAAAGAATGTTGACATTCATCGGTCCACGGAAGAGGTTCATGCACATCTTTAGTGGTTAAATGTAACAAAGGTTTAGCAAGGAGAGAAAAGTTAGGAATCCATTGGCGACAGTAGGAGGTAATGCCAAGAAAAGCACGAACATCACGCTGGGTGCAAGGCACAGACATGTTAGAGATAGTAGTAATACGTTCAGGAGTCAAACGCCTCCCCTCTTTTGACAGTAGATGACCTAAGTAGGTCACCTCATGTGGACAATATTGGAATTTAGATAGGGACAACTTATTACCTTACGCAGCTAGGTGGTGTAATAGTTTCACAGTGGCGTCTTTACAACCCTCTTCAGTGTCCAATGCTACTAAAAGATCATCCACATATTGTAAGAGCACATTACCCGTAGGCAAAATCAAATCGTATAGAAGGGCTTTAAGGGCTTGACTATAGATGCTAGGACTTTCGGTGTAGCCTTGAGGTGCGCGACAATATCTGAAACTGCGGCCAGATAATGAGAAGCCGAAAATCTGACGGCTATCGGGATGGATTGGGATGCTAAAGAAAGCATTTTTCAGATCAATGACCGAAAAATACTTTGCAGTTGGAGGGATCATGGTAAGTATGGTAGTTATATCAGACACCACTGGGTACTGGGGCACCACAATCTTATTAACCTCCCGTAAATCGATCACAAAGCGATATGTATCAACGTTTTCCGAATTCCCAGTGTCAAAAGTCTTTTTCAAAATCGGGAGAATAGGGCTGTTACAAACATTAGCAGCTGTTTCCTCTACTACACCTTTATCAATCAAGTCCTGTATAATGGAGAGTAAAGCCCGCTCGCCAGTCGGCGAAATCTTATATTGAGGTATCCGCAGTAACTTTACACCAGGTTTCAATGTTATATGAACGGGAGGGATGTTTAACTTACCAACATCCGCATACCCCACAGCCCACAGCGTAGAGGGAACAGTGTCAAATTCAGGTGGAAGAGGTTAGTTTTTAGCAAAGTACTGTTTCATATCTTGATTGGGGGGTTTTATTGTCAAGTTGACACCATCCGGGGAGCAGTGGATTTTCGCATTTAATTTCTTTAACATATCCAGGCCCAATAAATTTTCGCCGCAATGCGAAGTCAACAGAAAAGGGGAGTCAACAGTAACTGGACCAATAGTGAATGGGAGCGGCCTAGAGATGGGGCTTACCACCGGAACTCCTGAAAATCCTACTGAAACATTATTTTGCCCGGACAGAGCAGCCCCTGGGACCAATGATTGAGCAACGGAACTGTTCATTGCTCCTGTGTCAATCAGAAAATTTTCGGAAGTCCCCATCAATTCCCCCTTCACATAGGGTCCTTGTTGATTGACTGGTATCGACACTTGGCCCCCACTCTGTCCTTGGCTGTCCTATGTATAAACATACCCGTCTTGGTCTCTAAATGCGTAGTCCTCGTTAAAGTATTGCCTACTTTGAGGATTATCAAAATGATTTCGTTCAAACTGTCCTTGCGCCGCTTCTTCTCTACTCATTTCACTTCGGTCTGGACCACCTCGACCACGTCCTCGCCCTCGGACAGCTCCGTTCTGTGCTAACAGCAACGGACACTGGGCTCTCCAATGTCCTTCCTGTTTACAGTACGCACACTGATTTATCCCCAACGACGGGACTGGGCCTCCACCCCTTCCTGTACCCACCCCTCTGGACACGGGCCCTCGGACGCCTCTTCCTCCTCCTCGTCCTCTGACAACTTGCTGCAATAACACCCGAGTCTTGAGGTCCTTAGCCTTCTTTTCTATTTTATCGTTACTTTTGTTTTCCCTATGCTCATAGTACTGGGCCATACTCAGTATAACAGAAGGGGTGTACGTAGTCCAAGTGCTCTTGGCGGCTTGTAGCCAGGTAGAGACTTCTGGTAACAAGTTAGTCACAAAACGATTTACAAACAACCGGATCCCACCCTCTGTAGCAAGGTCCTGTCCGCTAAAGTCAATAAATGTGCCTTCAAATCTAGTGAAGAAATCAGAAACACTTTCTTCTTTCTTATGCTTACAGGCTGTCAATTTATCCCAATCGACCCTGCGAGGGGGAATCAAGGAATGCATATAAGCAATCATTTTGGCTGGAGGGTAGTAATTTCATTTTTCGGCTTGTCCCCTTGTTTGCGGTCCTTATCCCATTCTTTCAACTGTTCCCAGGTTCCTCCTAATTCGGCAACGTGATCAGTGTCATGTACCTGTCGCCATATATCTACAGGGACCAACAGCCCGAAAAACAATTCAACATCGGCTAAGGTCATTACGGCTGAAGCCACAGCTTCAGTTAATTCCTTATAGTAGGCTGTGGGATTCTTACGGGGATCGGGAAGCTGTGATTTTAGGGCCAGGACTTCATTTCTCTTCCATGGAGTGTATACCCATTGCTCCTGAAACCGAGCCTCTACTCTGTCTCTTATTACTACGTTCTGATCATTACGTAGTTCGGGTACATCAGGATGGAAAAAGGGATGCACTTCCCTCATGGGATGTTGAGAATCCCAATTGGGACATTTCAAAAACATTCTACTTCGGTAGTTTACCAACGTCTCTACGTTCCTATACACTTCCCCTGGACTTAATTCAAACTTATGAGTTCGGTCCAAAATGTCATACAATATCTGAGGGGCCAACCCGTCTCGAAAGCATTTCTCCCAAATTTCAATAAGGTAACAAGACATTTGATGCAATGCATGCTGTTGCATAACGGGTTCAAGATCCCTTATGGTACTCCATAAGTCAGTCACAGTGTACACATTTTTCCGCATCCATTTAACTGCCTGTTCTGCTATTGCTTTCTTTTCACTATATCCAACTGCTGCCCTTGTGAATAGTCGCCTAGCGTTTAGTCGACTTATGTCCCCTACCGGAGTATGGTCCCTTACTTCAGGTGTCATACCAGCCGATTGAGAAGTCCATATAGGACTTGGGGTTGCTAAAATTACACAAGAACTTCCCATGGGTTGCTGTGTATCAGGAATCAGGGTAGCTATATCTCTTAGTGAGGTAGGTGTGGTACTCGAAGTACCAACAGTAACTAGAGACGCAGCTACCACTGGGGCCGGGGCTAGGGGAGCAGTGGCTATCTGGAGGTGAACAGCGGGGTACACGCGCTGCGGCGCATACGGTGGGGAAGGTCGAACGTCCAATAGATCCTCTATTTCATCTTCAGCTTCATTTCGAGTAACGTAACTTTTGTCTGTCTGCAATCTAAACTGTCTATTCAAACAATCAATATTCTGTTCAGTCTGGTTTTTATCATAGGCGACGGCTTTCTGAGTAACAGTCTGTCCTTCTTTTATCTTGACTAATTTCTCTGCTCTGATGCGTCTACGCTTTGCTTCTTTCTGCCATTTAGGGTGTCAAACATGGCTTGTCTGCTGCGCTTTGAAAACAGACGATCTTGTAAATATTGAATCTTCTTTTCATCAAAAGACCCTGTCAACGGCCACTGTAGTTCTACATTATCCTTTGTATATTTGTGCCATAAGGTATTAAACAAGAGTGGTGCAATCCCGTGCTTGCAATACATATCATGACTAGGGCTCCCTTCTGGAGGAGCCGGTTGGCTTTCATCCAATCTTGTGCCTCTCCGACAAATACAGCCGAAACATAACTTACTGAAGCACGGCATTATCTTTCTAGAGTCTAATTTCTCTGGCCGGAAGGGAAAGAAAGTTAATTACAACACTCTCATACACATGGCCATGTTCAAGCAACTTCAACTATTCACAAACAATGAACATACAATAATCTTCGGACAACATAAAAGACAAAGCAAAATTTGTACTAAACAAAAGGCAGAGCCCGTCGACTCCTGCTCATGGAGAACTCGTGTATTTTCCAATTCTTAACAAAAAGAAACCCAAAGTCAAGTAGTCTTGTCCTTAGACTACCTAGAGATAGCCACACAGGTTTTCAAACCACAGACCGACCTACGGATCATCCGGCAGCCTTCCTAGTTCACTTCCTGGACTATTCTGGCTTAGCCCGCTTTTTAAGCGTCGCTCCAGATCTGACCAGGGGCTACAAATCGTGACCGCCAGCATTTCCGAGAGCAGTCCGGCCGGTTGCGAACTTTATCACAAGTCACACCTAGGCGTCTGGTTCATATCTCTATTACTCACCAAGATTGCTCAAAACAGGAGCGTCCGCCCGTGCAGTCTCAGTACTGCCCCGTCAGACCCCAACCAAGTTCTCCATGGTTTCAAACCACCAAATACCGAAAACCAAAATCAAAAGGATATTCAACACAAAACAAGATGAATCACTCACCTGGTGCACTCAGGTTTGATTGCAAGTTTCTCCACTGCCAACTCCTGAAGACCAACACGGTCTGCTTCTGGGTTTCACCCGTAGGACTCTGGCGTGGGGCCACTAGCAGCTGAGGCTCTCCTGATCGGGAGAGCGGAGTAACTACCAAACTGCAGTCAGTCCACCCCCTCGACCAAGATTACCTTTTCTAACGTCCCGTTCTTTTCCGATTACGGAGGGACGACCCCAATGCGGAGTTCCGGCGGAGTCGCCAACTGAAGTACCGAAAAGTAAATAAGACCATATAGAGCTATACTTACTAATAGCCCCCAATACCAATTACCAATAACCAGTCAGTTGGCAGTGAAGAAGGTACAATCATTTATTATACAACAACTCTGCCAGAGGAGCCTCTCGCGACCTAACCCCACGAGGTCCGCCGAGAAGTCTAATGGCACATTATCAAGAGATCACATATATACTGTTACATTTTGAAACCGTTACCTAAGAAGGAAAAATACAGTTGGTACAGGTTGCTGAAAAGGAAAGACCATATATGGCATACAAAGCAACTTCAGTTCAGCTCAGCTCGTTATAGCAAGGTCGATGAGGGTATCTCCCTTCTGCCTGTCTCAGGAGGGTTCGCACAGCGCCTCCTGGAATGTGCTTATCCGGCCTACCCTCACCTACAACCTTGACAGGCCTAACATGCAGGAGCAGCAGTTTGTTGAAGTTGTCATGCTATTTCTTAAGGGAACAACTCTTACCGACTATAACGATTGGATTTTACTAGTGCTACAGGCAAGCTAGGCCACAAAATGGCGCTGGTCGGGTTAAGTTATAATACCCGTCAAAAGGCAGAAACTCATATAGCGTGAGTAGCAATCCTAAGAAATTAATTAATGTGAAACCCACTAATGCACGAGTACCTATACTGAACTGAATAGATACATCACGCTAATTTCTAAACGATACTGTGTGTCTTCAGTTTACTCACAAGGCCTAATTTAGACTTCAGTTCCTCAAACTCTCGGTTCGATGCGTGGACTGCAGCGGCGACACCCTTACGATGCGACGGCAACAGCTCCAGCGGCGATGCTCTTCTCCACGATGCGTGAAGCTTCGGCTCAATGCGACAACTACAGTGGCGACATCCAAGATGCGACGGCAGCAGCTCTGACGGCGGCGTGCTTCTCGGGGATGCGAGGTGCTCTTAGTCGATGCGGTATAATGCGACAGTTCCAGCGGTGACACCCTCCTTCGGAGTTACGACGGGAGGCACAGCGCCGGCGACACGCTCCGACCTTGTTGCGAGATTCTTCTCCTGATGCGGTGCAGTGCGACACCTCCAGCGGCGACACCCTCCTTCTTTGGAGTTGTGACGGCAGCAGCGGCGACGGCGACACGCTTACTCTTCATTGCGGCACGCTTCTCTCGGATGCGGTGCAGTGCGACAGTTCCAGCGGCGACCCCCTCCTTCAGAGTTGCGACGGCAGGCACAGTGACTGCGACACGCTTCTTCTTGTTGAGTCACGCTTCCAGCTCCTTGCGACACGCAGTTCCTTTGAAGGCCCAAAACAGCAGCAGGCACTTCCAAAAGAACTCTGGGGAGCTGGGGGGTGAAGTCTGTTGTCCCTGAGACTACAGCAGGAGGCAAGCTCTTTTCCAAGCCCTTGGAGATTCTTCACAAGTTGAAAGCAAAGTACACAAAGTTCCTTTCTCCTTCCTTTGGAAGTAAGTCAACTGCAGGCCAATCCCCCAAGCAGCACTTCAGTTTGGGAATAGTCTCTCCTCAGTTTCTTCAGGTTACTCTCCTCAGGAAAGGTTTCTTCTTGTAGTCCAAAAGTGATCTAATTTCATGGGATCAGGGTCCCAATATTTATACCCAGAAATCCTTTGTTCTCTGAGGGGAGAGGGGCCTTTGTCCAGTTCAAACCAATTCTGAAGCACTCTGTTTACCAGACTTCTCCTTTCCTTTCACAGTGCAGCACATGCACATCAGACGCCCCACAGGAGGTGGAGCCAGCATTGTGGAAGGCAAGTACAGTCCTGGAACACTTTGTTTATAGGACTCCTTCTCTTCTTTCAGTGTGCAGGGCAGAGACATCAGCCGCTCCCCAGGGGGTAGAGCCAGCATTGTGGAAGGCAGGAACAGCCCTATTCAGAGTTCAGGTGCACTCCTCCCTCCCATCTAGATGCAGATCTCTCTATTCACCACTGTGTGACTCAGCCTGTCTCCTGGAATTCCTTAGCCCTGTCACTCACAAAACCAGACATAGGAATACACAAACTAACAGAGGCTGGTTTGAATGGTTAGACAAGCAAATATCTACTTTCTAAAAGTGGTCTTTGCAAACACAGAATATTAAAATAAACTTCACTAACAGCTGTATTTTATTATTCTGAGTTCAGGCATACTAAACTCGAATTTCTACCATGTTCTCTGAGACAGTTAGGATTATAAAGTGTAATAACTCTAACAGACCATTCTGGCCTATGGAGAACAGGTAGCCTTGCAATAGTGAAAAACGAAAACAGCTGTAATTCACTATTAGTACATGCCACACACATCAGAGCTTGTCCTACCTTATACTTACAATGCACCCTGCCCTTGGGCCAACCAAAGGGATGACTTATATGAAGGAAAGGGAAGGTTTAGGGACTGGCAAGTTGGTGCACTTGCCCAGTCAGCATGACTGTACCAGATTGCATGCAGGCTCTGCAATGGCAAACCTTAGACACACTTTACAAGGCTGCTTCTGTGGGTGGCACAACCAATGCTGCAGGCCCACCAGCAGCATTTGGATTTACACACCCTGGGCACACTCAGTGCACTAGACTAGGGTCTGCCAAGTAAGCATGGGCGGATTTTGCGGATCCACGATTCACGGATTTGCGGATTCACGGATCGTGGATCCGCAAAATCCGCGGATTATGCGGATCGGCGGATTTGGGGGCGGGGCTTCCTCGAGTGTGTGGGCGGGGCCAAACGGACGGGGCTTCCATGCGAGCGCACATGCCGCTTGTGTGTATAACAGGTCAGAGACCGATCAGAGCAGCAGATTAAGAGACAGAAGCTCGGGCGGGGCCAAACGGACGGGGCTTCCATGAGAGCGCACATGCCGCTTGTGTGTATAAAAGGTCAGAGACCGATCAGAGCAGCAGATTAAGAGACAGAAGCCCCTGGTCACAGGAACAGCACGGGGATTCCGCTCGTCAAAGTCAAAGATGCAAATGCCTCTGGCCAGCATCACTGCGGATTTTCGATGGTATATTTGGGAACAAGGCACACCTGCCCAGCCTCCACAACGCTCACGATTATTTATTTTTGGGCTGATGAATGAGTCACTGCATTTGCGCTTCAACTAGGGCACATGCTTTATTGATATCTGCAAGTGTTTCCTGTTGAGGTTTATTTTTTGTCCCAGGACCGTCGTGCCCGAATGAACCCTGCCCTTCATATTTATTCAAGAAGACACCACCATTTAAATAATTTACGATGGCGCCGGCAAGCTGCCAGCGCCATCCTGCAAAAGTTACTTAATTAGCTTCAACAGGAAGCTCCAACTGATAAAATAAAGCAGGCGCTCGATCCCCTGCTTTATCTTATCTGTTAGAGCTTCCTGTCGAAGCTAATTAAGTAACCATTTGAGGATGGCGCTGGCAGCTTGCCGGCGCCATCGTAAATTATGTTAGGCTTGAACTTTTGACCGCAAAATCCGCTCCGATCGCGGATTGCGGATTCTCGGTAAATTCGCGAGAGTTCGCGGATCGCGGATTTACCGAAAATCCGCAAAATCCGCGATCGGAGCGGATTTTGCGCTCATGCTTACTGCCAAGTAAACCAAATAGCCAAACATGGAACCACTGATTAGTACATCAATTTACAGTAGGGAGCACTTGCACTGTGGCACTGAATAGCAGTGGCACAGTGCCCAAAGCATACAGCGCCAGCATAAATACATGAGGCAACAGCAAAAATGGAAGGGAGACCCACGCCAATGGTGCCAGGTCTAACAAAACCCAAGACTCGTCGCAGTGAAACAATGTTAAATCCACTAGATGTGAACCTTGGGCCATATTATCAAGAAAGGGCGATACATTATCGCCGCTTTTATTGGCATGAAACTGCCGCTAAAGCGGCGATAATGGGCTTGATAATATGCCCTTGTGAATTCCCATATAAGCCCAGATTCTGGTGTTAACCTGGGCTTCTACGGGAATTCACAATGGCATATTATCAAGCCCATTATCGCCGCTTTAGCAGCAGTTTCCTGCCGATAAAAGCGGCGATAATGTATCGCCCTTTCCTGATAATATGGCCCCTTGTCTATAAATCGTACATGTTTTTACCATTGTAAGTGTCCAACTGTGCGGTTAAGGAAACATTTTGTGCTAATTTTCCCAAAATTCCATAGCAAAAATAGGAAATTTTTCTCGATTAGTTGTTTGTAATTGTTAAAGCTCATTACATCAAAGAGGGCAATATGCATAACAGCCTTGAAGTGCGAGGCAGAATTCAGGGGGGTACTACGCAAAAATCTGATGATTCTGGTTTCAACGCTGGTGCACCGAGCAGTGTATATTCCCCATCAGCTACCTTTGCAATGGGAGGTTATCCTACATCAGCACAAAGCAGTTATTCTGCTTTAGGTAGGCTCAATCGTTGTTTGGATTCAGAGTAAGGTTTCACCAGTACTTTCCTATTCAGTTTCACTGGAAGGACACTAGCTTACCGACGTAGCACACAGTTATACAGGGCCCGATTCACAGAACTAACTTAAGACAAAATCCTAAACTTACTACCATTTTGGTATTCACAGAAGGCACTTACTCATTTTGGTATTCACAGAAGGCACTTACTCATTTTGGTATTCACAGAAGTTAGGAGTCCTAACTTTAGGACTCCTAAATGCCTTCTGTGAATACCCAAAGTCTTAAAATTAGGATTTTTCTCAACTTTACTTCTACTAAACTAAGAAAAATCCTAATTTTCAGACTTTCGATATTCACAGAAGGCATTTAGGAGTCCTAAAGTTAGGAGTCCAAACTTTACTACTACTAAATTGCGAAAAATCCTAATTTTAAGACTTTCGGTATTCACAGAAGGCATTTACGAGTCCTAAAGTTAGGAGTCCTAACTTTACTACTACTAAATTGAGAAAAATCCTAATTTTAAGACTTTCGGTATTCACAGAAGGCATTTAGGAATCCTAAAGTTAGGACTCCTAACTTATGTGAATACCAAAATGAGTAAGTGCCTTCTGTGAATACCAAAATGAGTAAGTGCCTTCTGTGAATACCAAAATGGTAGTAAGTTTATCATTTTGTCTTAAGTTAGTTCTGTGAATCGGGCCCTCAGTTCTCACACAAGGGGAGGGCTGTGTTATCTTGCACTGCCCTGTATTCTGATGATAACAGGGGGAAACAATAATGTAGTATGTTAAATCGAACTCTGCTTGTGTTTTACACAGCTCCTTGTGAAACAGATGTTAAAACGACTTGTTAGGCTTCAGGTAGAGATATTTCCAAGTCTACACAAAGCTAACAAGTTCAGAAATCACACACTGAAGCTGTTCAGCAACGCATGCAGTGACTGTGGACACCCGAAAACAATTGAAAACTTAGAAATGTCAGCAGCCCCTCAGAAGGGACCCAAGGGAGCATGTATGTTTGTGCACCCTTACTAAAGATATGCTCCTTGTGAGTGATGATGTAAAGAAGTGTCTTTTTCAGTGACATTTTCAAAAAAATTCAAAATGGCCTTTTTGCAGAGTCTTATGTCCCATTCATCATGTCAAGGAAGGTCTGTTAATGTCCACTTCATTCCTCGCAGTGTATTATTTTGTAATTGTCCAGTTCAAAAGGATATCAACTCTAAGCCAGCATTTCTGCTCATTGTTCCCTCTGGCAAACGGTACTGTGTAAAATGATGGGCATCCATTTTGTAAGGATGTATGACGTTACAACGCATGCTTTTACCACTCATGCTGTTACAACGCAAGTATTACAACGCAAACCTTTACAACACATTACACTTGGGGGTGCTGGATAGTGAATAGTTTAATTTACTATTCCAACTCCAGTCCCCGTGGACACTAGGGAAGGTGTTGGATAGTAAATTAAAACTATTCCCTATCCTAGAGCGCCCCCCAGTGTAATGCGTTGTAAAGGTTTTCGTTGTAATACTTGCGTTGTAACAGAACTGCGTGGTAAAAGTTTCGTTGTAAAGGATGTTTCCCATTTTTATGTATGTTCTGTTTAACCAAGCTGCATCCAGAAGAGTGTCCTAAGTTACTTGAAACCCATGGAAAACCAATGAATACCTCCTACTTCAACACAATCTGAAAATGTATAAAAATAAATACAAGGGGTCCCTACCTTCATTGACATGTTTCTGTCCAAGGGACCTACGACTGACACCTATCTTTTTACAGTTTCATGAAAATCACTAAATAAAATAAATATACATTTCCACGAGTTATATAATGCTCAAAATCAAGAAGGATGGTCTGCTGGGTCTGATGACAAGCTTGCGTGTAACATAAATAATTAGAATGTATATTGGTTGCTTATTTTCCATAGAGTCCATGATATGCTATAGGCCATCACCCGAACAATGAACTATATACAATACGAGATTCTGAAGCAACTTGGTGATATTGATAAATGTAAACATTAGTACCTACGAAGCCCATAGTCGCTATTACAGAAAACCTTTGCAGTTTCCTAGGTCGACATCAGAAACATTTCCATGGCTGGAGTTATGGGAATTGTGTCTGTATGAGAAATAGAACAAAGTATTGATCGATTATGTTTTAAAGAAATAAAACTCATTACATTTTACATCAATCTGCAGCATGTAAACAACCATTGCTGTGGAAGTAGGCCCAAAGCAGCACAGAATATAAAAAAAGATAATTTGTCTATGTGAAGAAAAACAATATCACATGTGTGGGTGCACATAAATACAAAAGTGCTTCGTGTTTAAAAGAAAACATAATGGCATAAGTTTGACCAAATCTCACGGACACAGGTGTACACAGGAGTGCAAATGTCTAAACAAGGAAAGGGATAATACAACAAAAAGTTTAGTCGGCGGGTTAAAAAAATGCTTGCTTCGGTGACATGTAGGCAATCTGTCACTTATTTGTTAGATTATGTCACCAGACTCAACCTATTATGCTTCTGAGGTTAGTACAAAAAGTCTAATCGATTTTGGTAACTATACTGTATATTATTTACAAAACTACAAAACTATTAGTCTGTTATAGCAAACACTGTTTATACAACATAACATAGTATTGATGCAATATATGGACAGATTGATATTCTGTATACAGCTGTATAAACAGAATAGTCTGTAATAAGAAAAAACATGTCACAAATACACAGCAATACGTTTTTATTTTATGTTTTCTAATACTGTGGATTTTTTAAAAAGTAGAAATAGTGAAACATGTTTTAAAAAATAATTTCCAAACACAAGGGTACATTCACCCACCATTGTATGTCACAAAGATGTATCACTCTAAATCGACTTTGGATAGGGACAGCACCAGGTTGAGTTGGCCCACATAGTTGTGGACTTTCACCAGCTATGAGGTAGGAAACAATGGGTCATATTCACAAACTGCATTTTGTAGAACATTTAGTAATAATACAATAGTGCTACTATCAAACGCCTCCACCTCCTCAATCTTTTATGTGCAGAGATCTCTGCACAGGTATAAGCATACATTTTAATAGTAAATGTGGGAGGGATGGAGGGAGTGGCTGAAAAAGGAATACTTTAAAAACATTAAAATATTTTATATGTATATTTAAAACATTATAGTTCATTTATTTTAGCTTTACTTCCTATGGGTTTTTATTTTAAGTCCCTACCTACATTATTTTTTAGAAAGTGTGTGTCAGTATCAGTGGTTGGCCATATGTGGTGCGGACTCAATTTAGCTCTGAACTGGAGAAAAGTCACAACTGTTTAGGTTGTTTTGGTTGTAGTAACTATAGACGTGTAGTTTGTGAATAGCAATGGGCTTACCCTTTGGTGGGTGGGTGTCTGCCACTCCCTAAACCCATTGCTAGCCCTCACTTAACTTCTCCATACATACACAGCTCTAAACCCCTCCCCTTAGTTGTAAGCATTTGCCTGATCCCAGCCATTCACCCATCCACCCCACATTTATACCTACATGTGAAGAAATCTCTGCAGTTGGGGAACAGATCTCTATACATAAAAGGCAGGCGAGACAGGGACGTAGACCTCTGCATGTAGGTTTTGTAAATAGCATTTTGTAGTACGTTAGTAGTGCTATTGTAGTACTACAAAACATACTACAAAAATGCAGTTTGTGAGTAGGCCCCTTAGTACCTCGGGTGCAGAAGCTTCACCGATGGGTGATGCTGAATGGTGTAGTACCCTGGGGCAGCTGGGATTCCTGTTTTTTGTTTCCTTATGATTTGCAAATTTGTGCATTAATATTGTATTAATGATTGTGAATGTCGCATCATGTGTAGGATCACTAGTGGTGCACTAACCATGAGGGTTGCTACCTGCTGAGAACAACAAGAACAGCCTATCAGATATTTCTACGTACTCACCTGTTCCTCTGTATACATGATCTGTTTTAGGAGATTGCACATGGTCTCCTACCAGAGGTTTCCAATGGTATACTGCACCAGTGTTCACCACATTACTCTCAGGAAACAAACGTGGGTCATTCTCTCCCCACCACGCCTGAATCCTTTGATTAAATCCTGCAGGGTTCCACGCCACTATGCCAGATGTATCAGGTTCTAAGTGAAGGGTTGTGGGTCAGGGAAGTAGAGGTGGGGAACCCAGTATAATGGATGCTGTAGAGCTTTGAAAGGGAAATATGGTCTGCTGTGTTAACACGTTTGTACACAGTCTAATACCTATAGAGTGGACCTGGTGCTAGAAAATGAATTGTTATTAAAGTCAGTGAGCTGAAAGCTATATTGAGTAATGCCAAATTTTAAATTCCTTCCAAAAGTGATCCCGCATTCTACGCAGTATCGCTGGGAGTGAGTACCACATTTTAGCAGCAGTGTGGAAAAAGACCGGTCTCCAAGCTTTTCCCACTTGAACATGGGGACCACCCTTTAGGAGGCTTCACTGGATCATACAGTTTTGCTAGGAGAATAGTGGCTAAAGTTTTGCTGGAGATAGCTGTCTCTGTCCTTTAGAAAGCGCTGTATAGGCAGCACAGTATTTTAAAGCCAGGGTTCAATACCACCTCTTAAGGTTGGGGCATTGGTCCAAGGTGAAGGCCAAAAATCCAGAGGAAATCGATTTGCAATCCTGTTGTTGTTTTTGTACCACAGCACCTTCCTTCTCTCTGCAATAAACTTCAAATAATTTCGCCCTAATCAGATGGTTACTGCTGACATGCAAACATAGAAAGTATCAATTGAAAGTATTTATTTATTTATTTAGTTATTTAAGCAATTTGTAGAGCGCACAAATGCCCTTTGGGTGTCTCGGCGCTGCGGACTGTGTAGAAGACCGAACCAGAAGCAGGTGGTTATTGGTTAAAGAGCAATGTCTTCACTAGTTTCCTAAAGGCAAGCTGGGTAGGGCAGGTTTTAATGTGAAGGGGAAGGGTGTTTCACAATTTTGCTGTGGCAACGGTGAACCTTCTGTCACCCCAGGGCACTTTTTTGGTTCGAGGGACCTTCAGGAGGTTGGCTACAGATGAGCGCAAGGGTCTGTTGGGCTTGTAGACACACATAGCGTTCTTCAAGCGCTCAGGTCCACTATTGTGGATGGCTTTGAATGCGATGCAAAGTGCTTTGAATTTAATTCGGCTTCTTATAGGTAGCCGATTGAGTTTTCGGACTACCTTTGAGATTGGTTGATTCTTAAGGGTGTTTGTTAGCATTCTGGCGGCCGAGTTCTGCACCATCTGTAGTCTGTTTATGACCTTCTTCTGAGCATTAAGGAAGAGGCCATTACAATAGTCAATTTTTTACATTACTAGGGTGCTGACAAAGGTTTTTCCTGCGCTGGATGGAACGAATGGTAGGTGTTTTTTTATCATGCTAAGGGTATAGAAAGATGAGGAGACAACTGCACTGTCTAGTTTGGTGCTCACAAACATAGTGGATGATGAGTTAAAAATGTTGGAACAGAATTAATGCTGCCTTCTTATTCTCCTTAACCTCTCATCAACCGTTGATACTGTCTAACATGACACCCTCCTAGACCTACTCAAATGCAGATGGGTCTATCAGGGACCTTTCTAAACAGGTTTACCTCTTTTCTTCACAACCGACCTCAACAGCACTGAACCTTAAGCCTTCCAGTTCCTATCTCAGTTCCATGAAGATACTGAAGTGTTCCATGATGAATTCCATCATGAATGGCACCACATGGAGGACTGTAAAGAACATCACAATCTTTGTTCGTGCATTTGCTTTCCCAAATGGGAAACATGTTTTTAAAGTAGTCGGTGTCCATTAAAGGGAGAGGTGCTGCTTCTTAACAAGCATTGCTAAAGCCAAAAGATCTCGCTTTTTTGAAGTGCCAATGCTTTTTGCCCATGTTGTTTAGCAGCAGCAAAATGAAAAAAGTTATTGCTGAGGCTGAACAACATCAGCATAAAGGAAAATGTCACAGCGCAAAGCTTTTTAGGTATGTTCTAAGCTGGTGGACATCCATTATGAAACAGTGAAATAAAAAAATATATAGAGTGTACTAAACTGCATTATTTTAAAGAAGTTACCAGGTGGCAAGTTGCAGTTGCCAGGTTAGAGGTTAAAAAATGGAATGAAGAGAAGTAGGGTGTAACACTGGGAGTATAACAAAAGGGCACCACTAAACAGTGCAGCGTGTTGTGGATGAATGATGAACAGGAATGGGTAAGGGTGCAACAGAGGGTCCGGAGGAAAAAAAATAAAGTGAGTGGGAGAAGGTGGTGTGGAAGAAAAATATATAACCTGGGGAGTGCAATAGCAGAGACGGCAGGTGGCAAGGATATGAAGGGGGAAGCAGCACACCAGGGTAGAGCAAGAAAACACATGCAGCCCCCTGGCTATGCTAAAAGCAACAGACAGAAGGAGTTTCCTGAATGTAAGCACTGGAAGAATATGAGTCATCCAATCAAAAACGAAGTTTCAGGTGAGGTGACAAGCACAAAAGGAGGAAAGCAAGCCATTGAATGACAAGCAAGCAATGAGATTTGCCAGAAGGCTAATGAATTCTAAGCAATGGTCTAACCCAAAGACCACTGTAATACTTGTATTGTATACAACGATCTTTCAAAATCAGACAGCTAATGTCATCCGTAGGTTTGATCTAAAAAGTTGTTTCGTGAATGTAAGCAGTGTAAGGATACCAGTCATTAATCAAAAGTATGGTAAGTAAGTTAAGCTCCAGGGGAAGGGACAAGCACAAGAGGAAAGAAGTTACATACTAAGAAGCAAGCAAATGAGATTGACAAGAAAACCAACCAATTATATGCCATGGCTGACCCGCCACCCACTATAAATGATTGTATTGAACACAACAGATCTTTCAACAACTGGCAGCTGAGACTTTCTAATGCTGATACTTAAAAATAAAAAAAATCCCATTTGGGTACACATGAAACAGCAGGCTGTGTTTCTTGGGGGGTTTTTAGTCACTACAAACACAGGGAGATGATGGACAGAGCGCTGAAACTTTTCCGACACTCACCCCCAATCACAGATCTGGGTTGAATCCATCATCATTCTTTACCTCACTTCACCACCGCAGTTCAGACACAGCTATATGCAAATCCGTCTTGACCCGGTGCCTCATGGGAGCAGTCAAGCCGAACTGCCAAGCATGCCTTCCCTGGGCCGGAAACAAGCATGTGTACCATTAGCCACTTATTTCACCCCAAAGCATTCTTGAGCTAGGATACGTAGCACCTGGAAGTGTGTTTGCTTGTGTGAATGTGTGTGTGTGTGTGTGTGTGTGTGTATGTGTGTGTGTGTGTGAATTTGTACATGTGCGTGCGCGAGAGAGATTCTGTGTACTTTATGTGCAAACTTTGCATTCTTTGTCTTCCTGTACCACTTTTCTAGTAAAACGTCTATTCAGTGTTCCTGATTGGTCAGATGAGGCTAAGTAAACATATGGCAACTTGCATGTACCACACCACACCTTTCATTAGGAAAACAGTTTCACTCTTTACTAGACTGACACCCATCGGGTTGACACTATAAACACGGGGTAATGCCAGTAGCTAGCCCCATACAGATAATCTTCAAATCCGACTGCTCAGAACCAGCAGACCAGTGCAACAATGTGATTACACTAACATTGTTTCTAATAAAGCCGTGAACACAATATTTGTTAAATCAGAACATGTACACACTGTTTATGCCAGGACTTACATTGCTTTTTAAAAAAAAATCAGAGCATTAAAACACCCCTGTAGGGTTAATAGATTCAGCACATCAACGGTCATCCAGCTGCATTGTTTATCAGGAATCTAGGAATGAAAGACAAAACAGTTCCATATGAAAAATGCTCCATAAATCACAGACATCACCAAAGGGAAACGAAAATAACAACAATAAAAAATGTAACTGCCCTTACTACCCGGCTTCCCTGCATTCTACCGCCCCCTACGGTTTAAAATGAATGCACGTTATAAAAGTAGGGGAAAGGCAGGCCTTTTCACTTCTACATCACATAATGTTGTGGTGTAGAATATTTTGTTCATAAACGGACAGACTATTTGGCTAAATATGAGTTTTTCGATGTGTCCACAGTCTGTCTGAAAGGCATCATAGCATCCTTACTGCTTGTGAGAAGGTTGAAGACGAGCCGAACGGCTGGAGTGGAAGGAATGTTTGGGGAGTTGGTGATTACTGTAGTCACACGATAAGCATGTTAAGAGGGTGTAGACGGACTGCTCTAGTTAGAAGATAACACATTTTCGGAGAAAACCACCATCTTCAGTAAAAGATGACTGGTCTTTCAAGGCGTGTTGTGTGTGATCACGCGCGATGGCCCTGGCCCCATTCAGTGAGCTCTTCGCCCTAAAGACTTATTTATTGGGGTGACAGTCTGGTACAGTGACATCGATATTTTCAGGCAAAATATGCACTGTATAATGGCCGAAATACATGAGTATTCATCCGTTCCAATTGCTAATCAACAACTAACCAGTGTAAAACAACTCGTCCGAGTGTTAATCTGCGGACGCGTTGTTTTACACTGACTAGTTGTTGATGAACAATTGGAACGGATGAATACTCATGTATTTCGGCCTTTATACAGTACATATTTTGCCTGAAAATATTGTATCGTGTCTTATCGAGTTTGAACAATGCCAGTCAACGGCAACCAGTGCCAGCAAACTTTAACCAGTATTTTTGCGACTAGTGAATCATTTTCCAAACTCACCTATGCACTAATTGATTGGTTTGTAAAATTATGAATTGTAGTGGGTAGCAATTTAACTATATCTCCTTTGAGGTCTCTGTAACATTTCAATATTTTGTTACCAGATTTCGACAACAAAGCATTAATACATAGCACACCAACATGGTACTAAGAAGGGAAGCGTACAACACCCCTCAGATAACCGAATAAGTACCCAGTTTCAATACCATTTTAGAACTTAGAAAACACTATACTGACTCCTAAAATAGGATTAGTACATCTGAAAACACATTGTTGCAGTCACAAAGGTGGAATAAGAGCGTTTGCAACTGTAAAAATGCTTAGTACCTCTGGTCCCTTAAACATTACACATCAGCCACTTAGATTTTACCGCAAAACAAGATGTGTTAGGAAATCCACCGTCCTGAAAATGTAGGGCTTGTTTTGGAGATGGGAGAAAATTCACACTTGTGTGATTATATTGCTGTTATTAAAATGTTTAGTAAAAGAAAACTTTAAAAAATAATATTTTGATGTTAACATGTCAAACATGAGTTGTACAACAAAAGAGGTACTTACTCTTGTCTAGAAGAGATTTAAGGAGAGTGGTTGGTATAGAAAAATGTGAGGGGGATCTTCCTTAATAGGAAGTGATGTCCTCACACACCCATGTGGATGTCATGCTTCATCATCAGGCATTTTGCTCCTTTTTGGGCCGGCGCTGCAATGCCCCATGGGCCCTGTAAGAGGGCTCTTTGTCAGAGATCCTTGTTGTAAAACAGCTATGATGATGCGTGCAGGTATGTGGAGGGTAAACAGCGTTTACAACGCAACTTTTACCACGCAGTGCCTTTACGACGCAACTTTTACAACGCAAACCATTACAACGCATTGAGTTGGGGGGGCGCTCTAGGATAGGGAATAGATTTAATTTACTATCCAACACCTTCCCTACTATCCACGGGGACTAGAGTTGGAATAGTAAATTAAACTATTCACTATCCAGCGCCCCAAAGCACTATGCGTTGTAAAGGTATTCGTTGTAAATACCGAGTTGTAAAGGCATGCGTGGTAAAAGTATGCGTTGTAACATCATACATCCGTGTGGAGCTTACAAGTGAGTGTGTCTGTGATTTAAAACTACTTAAAAGGTGCCCGGTGACAAGTTTATTAGGGGTCCTTTTGGTAGTGTAAAAGAGGTGAAATAAAAGCATTTGATGCAGGATTATAAAGCACAACTATCTGGTGAGTGAAGTATAATTACCTAGTGGTTTATCTTTAGTCAGGTCCGACATGTTTCATGCCCTTGTGGTTCAGGAGGATCCGGGGCATTTTTTCAGGACCAGAAATAAGATGTAGACCCTACACTAAATCGGAGAGGGTGTCGAAGTTTTATCATTTATGCCATGCCCTAGTGGTTCAGCATATGGTCAAAAGAGGACCTGGGATATGCTCACCCTATCATGTTTTTCAATCTCAGCTAGAGATAAACAGAAAGAAGCAGAAAAAGAGCAAAATCACCACAGAATGAATTATTCTGTGTACTGTTAAAGACACTTGCAATGGCAATTTGCCTGAACCTTTCATAGTATAGTGCAATATCATGCTCTAATTTATAAACATTATCAGTAATTCTTTCTCAGCAGGTGCCACCTGTATCCACGTATCCTGGTGTCACCTCCGTGAACTAACAAGAGGGGAGTGCATCTCTTAGGAAGTGTCAAGACAGACTGACATATAATAACATATAGGACAATACACAACACACAATCCATAGTTTCTTGTGGTATCAGGTATATCTACCGATTTAAAAAAGGGTTTGACAGCATCTCTTACCTCCAATAGAAGGCCTAAATATGCCTTAGGTCAAGGCAGAGGACCACTTATCTACTGTCGTTAATGTGGAACAAAAAACAAACAGGAGCCGCTAATAAGAAAGAGCTCCTCTTTGTCCGTACTCATGTGCTCCCATTGTCCATCATCGTGGCCATACTCATGATCTTGTATGTGGAGTCTCGCTTCGGACCTACCCCTCTCCCTGCCTTCCTGGAAGTCGGGGATCAGGGCTGGTTCCGATAGATTTAAGAGCATGCGGAGCACAGGTGCTGTGCATCTGGGCATGGCTGGTGACCCAGAAATCGCCTGCACAGGGGAGGCGGTATGATCTGCAAGTGTTGTAAGGCCAGTGATGGCTGTCGATGGTGCCCATCTTGAAAAGGGGGAGTATGACTTTACTAAATGATAACCACACTGTGGCCCCAAGGCAATATAGGTAAATGGACAGTTCTAAGGGATGGAAGCAATGTAGGTAAACAAGCAGTTCTAAGGGAGGAAAGTGAAAGTGAAGGGGTGATATAGTGTCACCTCTCACAGCAGTGAACACTGACTTGCTATGCTAATCAGTGCAATAGTTGGTGGCAATCTTAGAGTGAGGGAAGAGCTTTGGGAATGCCCACCCTGCCATGAAGGGGGCCTAATTGGCGTAGGTGATGAGTAGGGGTATCTTTGTGAATGATGATAACCGGTATGGGTGCAAAAATCAAGATTGAAACGCTGGTAATGCACTCAGAAATTTTACAAGGGGGAATGCCTCCCATCCTTAATAAGGAAGTCGCACCTCCTCTGAGGGGAGTCAAATCTGGTTTTGTGGAATGTTGTCAGTGTATCCCTTACCAGAATGCTAGGTGCTGGTATTGAACTTTGCAGATTTACAGGGGCGAATGCCCCCCCCATCCTTAATGTGGAAGTCACACCTCTTGTGAGGGGAGTCAAATCTCGATTAGTGGAAAATATCAGTGTATCCCTTACCATAATGCTAGTTGCCAATAGCTACACATGGTTGTACCCCCTTTTTGAAAGTGATGGGACGTGGTGCTGAACAGTACACGTGTCATCCCTCCTTTTATGATGTTTTCATAGCCTGAAAAATACATTTTAAAGGAGGGTTTCTCCTATAAATCTTTTGGTCTAGATGCCCACAAATTCTCCTGATGTTCCTGCTCTTCTGGTCTCTTTTGTGAGTCTCCTGGTTTTTCTGCTACTCTGGTTCTAGCTGGAATATCTTTATTATATAATAAATTCTCAGCAACACAAATAACACATTTCCTTCCCTTGAGTTGGTCAGGGTTATGAGTAAAAGTGCTTGGCCATGCTGCTGTTTGCAAGACCTCATATCATTAATACTTCAAACAAGTTCAACAAGAAATACAGTGGATTTTGTGTCAGCCTCAAATGTTGCATATAATGCACTTTTCATGGTTTGCATTTACTTGAATGGTCTGTCTATCAAGGCCATGAATGGTTACAGTGATCCATTTGTGTTCCCATTATGGTTTGGGAAGGCACATCAAGAAGTCTGTTTATAAATCAAGAGCCACGCCGTGCTCTTTGATGTATTCACGTTGTTGCAACAACTTATTAATACAAGCTAGCTTACACACCTCTTGTAATTACGGTATCAAGTATACAGTATTAGCCCATGTGAAAATATCGAATATACACATAAAAATTAGTGTTTCTTTTGAGTTTTATTGAAGTTTTTTAAACCTCTTCAAGCCAACACACATTTCATCAATGGGACAGAGTCCCTATAACTTCAAAAGATAGATGTAAATGTTTTGTGAGCACGGTAATCTTCACAAGAACGCTAGACGTGACATCTTCATAGAGAGTTCAGTGTCCTCATTTTCTAATCTGTACCATTCAATCAACAAAACACCACCGTGGCTATAGCATATAGCGTGCAGTACTGCTCACATTATGATTACATGCCTTTTGGAATTTTAATGTACAGATAGAAAGAAAGATCATTGACATCTTAGATTTAGGTGAATAGGAAACATTTTGCCCTGTAGAAAAGGTGGGTAGGCTAGTTTCTGTGCAACTGCTTTGAGTTTAATAGCATCTATATTTAAGAACTGCTAACGTGCTCTGCAACAGCTCTGTAGATGTTATGGATATGCTATGTCCTGTGTGAAGTTAATGTCTCATAAGATATAATTGGGAAAGAAGGTGTGCACGGGAATTACCTGAGTTACTCAATATATATCTCAACAATATTTTAAATGTTCTTTTGGGCTTTTTTCTTTTAGGAAGACCTTGCTGTTTGGATGCCTAAGCCTATCATAAAGACACCGTGCTTTTCACTAATTATCATTGCATGTTCATTTGTATTATGTTGCCGTCATGATAACATTTTGATGGATTTACAGCTTTTTTGTTCCGAAACAAAACACATGTGTGCATAAAGGCTTTGCTAAAGATGCAATGATAATACTGCTACTTTGTCCAAAGAATCTACTCTGAAATATTTTTCTTTGTATATCTCTTATGTACAACACTTACTTCTAACTCATATTTTAACACTCTTATTTAAGGGTCAAGCATAAGTCTTCTAGTGCAAATTGTATAGCAAAGGGTCCCTTTATCCAGCTTCCATAGTGTTGATTCATTATCGGGGTTTCTTTCTATGACAGCCCGGAGCAACACACATAACATTTATCAACTATTCACAAACACTTCCCCAACAAAAAGCCAGATGTATGGTTGGCTTTTCTCATGGTTTTTGTTGTTGAATTCCCCTTCACAGAGATAAGTGTCCTGTAATTCCATATTGATATTTTGTCTCTCACTTGCTGGGCACACTAGATCAAGTGGCATAATATTTCACCTAAAATTAATTTGGCTCACTTTACATTGTTGGTTTTCTCAAGGCAGGTATCTTTTGTTGTAACGGTGATGTCACCCAAGAGCCTTGTTGCTCCCCACTTATTCCCCCTCATCGAAGAGGTTTGCTCCAGCCTGTGAATTTGTTTGTTCAGTGCTTCCTCACAAACAAATCTTTGCTACCAACAATTGCACTACCCAGAATATTGTGGTACAAGAATATTGAGAAAAGACAAAGTATCAAAGGGTAAGTGCATATAAGTAAGTTTGGATTTACTGTTCCTAAATCAACATTTGTTTACCTCAAAGATATATGTACTGCAATGTGCATATATGTGTAGATAGGTATAAAGAATATAGACTCACTTACCTGTTGATGTTTCTTTTTCAATATTTTTCCTCAATATTTTGTAAGATCGATATTCTGGGGTTGATAATTAAAGGTGCACACCAAACCAACAAATAGGATAATTCCAAGAAAATAAGTAAATGGCTGCTTAGGTGTTGCACGTGAGTCCCCAGTTTCAACCTAAAATTATGTTTATGATGTCTGCTGCTTCTCAGGGAGATTCTGAGGGGAATAGTTGGAAAATGTAGAGTGAGATAGTTCTGATCTACACCATCGTCATCATCACAAGTCACTTTTTGGATGGATATTGCAGTTGATTTCAGTTTTATCCCATCTTGGTTCAAATTCAGTAATTGATTATTATTGCAGTCTGTTAGTGTCTATTTGTTTCATTTGTTATTTTTCAGCAGATGTGCTAAAAGGCCCTTCCTCATTATTTCAAATTGCAAAAATCTAAAAACTAAATTTTGGGGAATTGTTACATTGCCAGAATAACTTTGCCACAAAAATGTAATGATTTTAATGAAAAAATATACCTGACTCAGGTTAGAAACCTGAGTCTGGTATATACAAAAACATTAAAGCTTTTTAAAGTAAAAGATCAACTTTACTTTCAACACCCCAGGCACAGCAATGTTATTGATAAACTTATTTTCTTGGACTCTGAAGTAGCTTCAAGCCCATTCTAGTCTAGAACAACAACATGTCACAGGTCCACAGTAGCGACTATGCAGCTACCCTTCTTAAATCAGTCTAGTAACGCAAATAAAAAAAAGTGCAATAGAGAAGCACAAACAAAAGAGTGCTTAATAAATGGAGATGAATACCATTAAACTAATAAACATATTGGGAAATAACAGAACGTACAAACAGGGTTCCCTCAACAAGGAAATAAATGTGTCAGGTGGATTGCAACAGACAGAACAGCCCAGAAATGTAAATGGAATAAGAGCCCACACATTCACTATGAAACACAACCTCTCAAGTTTTCTAGAAACCCTCTTTCCTCCTGACCTAAAACACACAATTTAACTGCCATGATGTTACCATCTTCCCTGAGATCACTTTTAGGTTTCTCACTAACAGTGCTGTTCCTACCAGCCACACTATCTTAGGGCAGACTGTGACAAACCAAGACCCAACCAAAGTTCTACACTCTACCATCTTCAGTCCTTACAGCATTCCTGAAAACATTCACAACATGCAACAACTTTGTAAGTTTAGACTAGTTCACCTTTCCAACTGTAGCTCATATCTTTAGTCAGTGACCTGCACAATCTTCTGTGTCTTTCACAGCGTTTCTCTTATCATACGTTTTCCATTTCTTTTACAATTGCATACCTCTACTCCTGCTGTCACCCTTCACAGACACTTCAACTCTGCCTTTATGCAACTTCATCCATCCTGGAATGTATTTTGAGCCATGCTTTTGGAGTCTTAATAGCTCAAAGGGTTGTTTACTCAAAGCAGAGTGGGGTGCCATCCTATATACTATCCACATATCCTATACCGCCCTCTTCCAATGTGATCCATTGAGTCTAGTCAACTGGGTATTTTCTTTTTTTGACTATACAACACCGTTCATTTCAGGGTTGTACAAAGAACACTTCTTCAGAAATGTTTGCATATCTCTCAAGCAAACTGTATTCTATTGTCAGCTAATACTGACCTAGGGAAACACTCTCTCTAAAACATTACCACCGCTAATCTAATCAGCCCTTTAGATCTAAGACCAGCACAAATGAGGCTTCTGACCATCTTGAAAATAAATTGACCAAAAATGGGCAAGAAAAGTGTGGCTCATTCAACCGTTAAGGGTCTAACTATATGGAGAGTCATTTACAACAATGGTCTACGATGTATTTCTCTACAATATGCTGAAGACACATGTTTTGACAAAATCACTATTACAACATTCACTGCAATCCCTAATGTGCTCCTCTTCCAAGTCCAAACCCGGACTCCAGAAAGGAGATCTAATTCTTATCTTCTTTTTTACCACACACTAATGTCCTTCGTTGGCCTTCCCAATTATTCTCTTTCAAATGACATTTGGAGGAACTAATTTTGTTCCTTTAAACAACAGCCCCTCCTTGTTAGCCAACTCTTCTGTAATAGCCCAAAAGAGTCTCAATTCCTTCCATACATCTTTCTTGACCAATCATCCTACTTTCAACACCTTAAAGGTCTTATAAAATGCAATGTCTTTTCACAATTCTGTCTTCCACCCCTCTCCTGATATCGCCCCCCTTAGTAACAATGCATACACTCTCTGAAACTTAACCACCCAACCCCTCACACCACCATCCTTCTCTTTAGAAAGCAACTTTCATAAACAATCAACAGTAAAGTTTCTTACCTTTAACATTAAGGATATACTCCTGCAGACCTACCTCCCATTTGCAAATCCTTGTTGAGACAACAGCCAACCTTGTTTTCATAAAAATCTCCCTGGCATTGACCAGTGACCATTGGCCTTTAAAATTGTTTATTAAGATGGAACAGGAATCAGAAAGAGAAAGAGTGATCCAATTACAGATTCAATACCCTAGACGTATAACCACCCGTATAACCGAGGAATGCCTGCAATTGGTTAATAATTTGTTCATTGATTATACTGCTGTTGGTAACGTACCACAAATAGGAACATTTTTAACATGGTACGAGCAGATGATCGAGCAGGTGGTAAAGTGCCTAAAAATAAAAGTTAAAAAAGGGCCATCCCATTACAAAAACGGGAGTATAAAGGGTTGGTTTAATAATGAGTGCAGACATTTGAAACTTAGGGTACGGAAATGGGAAAGACAGTTAAGGAAAAAAAACAGATAAGGAGACAATGGAGAGCCTTCGAGTGGCGAAATTGGAATACAAAAATAAAACGAGAGAAAGGAAATTGGAATATAAATCCCAAAATTGGCAAATAATGCTAGAAGTGATAAACACAAGTAATATAAGGCCCTTCTGGCAATTGGTAAAAGAGGGCAAGGTACAAGGGGAAATGCGAAGCTTGGTGGGTGAAGATGATTGGGTTACTCATTTGAGCAACTTATATAGGGGTAAAGATTTGAAGAATACCCTGGAAGTAAGGCCTGAGAAGCTAGAACAATTAAAGCAGCACTTTTACTTTCAAAATATAAAAAAAACAATTTCATCTTTAAAGCTAACTAAAGCTGCAGGACCAGACAATCTACCTGCAATTATTTTGAAAAATACTACAAATTGGTGGGCAAGCTTCTTAAACATAACCTTCCAACAAATTCTTGCGGTGGGGTCTTTCCCTGAAAGTTTGAAGGGGGCAATTATGAGACCAATCTATAAAAAGGAGGATGCTATGTTGCCCCAGAACTATTGCCTCATAAGCTTACTGGATGTGGGGGAGAAGGTCTTCTCCAAAATATTACTAGGGGTAGTGAAAGCCTGGGCAGAACAGCATTACCTGATACCAATAGAACAAGGGGGGTTAAAGAAGGGCACTTGACTGTTGATCACCGCCTTAGTTTATGAACGTTGGCAAGAAAGGCAATAGAAGTGCTCAGCAGCTTGTTTTGTTGATTTGGTAGATCATAATACATTGTGGAGTATGTTGTTAAAGCTCGGAATCAACAAAGCAGTTCTTTCACTAATCCAGGATATGCATTCTAAGAATTGTTATTTTCTCAGTTTTAAACTGACCTGCCAATTACATTGAGCAAAGCAGGAGGTTTAAGCCCTAAGATGGGGGGAACTCATATATCATGTCTGCTATACGCGGATGATTTAGTGATAGCAGACATGACAGAGTCGGGCTTACAAAAGAAACTGGATACCTTTTTTGAATATTGCAATAAGAAAAGTCTCACGGTTAATCTAGAAAAGACCAAAATATTGGTTTTTGGAAAAAGAAAAAGCTTCTTCTACTGGAGACTTGGGGACGTTAGAATTGAAGTAGTAGATAAATATAAATATGTGGGCATGTGGTATGATAGTAGACTAAATTGGAAAGACCACATACAGGCCTTAAAAGCGAGGTCCCTTCCCACAGTCTGGGGACTTAAACAATTTAAACAGAAGTATGGAGGCCCATCGCTGCGACTAATACTTTCAGCTTTTAATGCATCGGTCCAACCACAATTTCTGTATGGCGTCGAGGTTATATTTCTGGAGGGTAAATCAGATTGGAACCCAGAGGAGGGGAAATGTGTGAAGCAGCTTCTCGCCCTCCCATCGACAACTATGTTACAAGCCGTGCAAGTAGAATGTCACCTCACAGCCTGGAACTATCGGGGAATGCAAGCGACATGAATGGAGAAGGCCCCCCCAAAATAGCATATCTTTGTAAGAAAGAAATAGAGACCAGTGATCTTATTTGGGCGGTCCAAGCAAGGAATAAACTCGATAAGTTATGTGTTAATCTTACTCTAGAGCGATACCATTGGAAATCAGGGCAGCAGATCTCTAAGCGGGAGTTACGGGCCATTGTTAACGTGAAGGCACGAGAAGATTTATACTACTTGAAGAGCAAATCTTCGGCCCGGTTTCTGATAAATGGAAGGGTCAATGATGATATTTTCCCCTATATAGAAACTATGCCTAACCCAAAGCTCAGAAATGCAATATTGAATTTGAGAGTCGGTCTGAACCTATGTAACATTAATGGGAAGATTAAATCACATATGTCGAACGACCAAGGCCTGTGCTTTTGTGGCCTACAAGTGAACAGTAGTAGCCAACATATTTTGTTGGATTGTTTGTGCTTTTTAGAAGAATGGCAAAAAAATGTAAAACCCATTTTTACTGTTTATAAAAGTTTTTGTAGGGACCAAGCACTTAGCTTATTGACAAATATGAGATTTCTAAATTTGACATGTGCAATAGGAAGGTTTGTAATTGCTGTACAAGAGGCACTGAAGGAAATGGCATAGGTTGAAACAAATATATGGTGATAATTCAATCTCACCCATGATCTGGGGACTATGCGAGATTTTGTACAAATGAATAGCTAATGTATAAGCAACTCCTTGTTGCTTTGGTGAAGAACTAAGAGCTCTTATGCGTGGGTCCTTTTTTGTTTATTTTAGTAGGTTTTTACTGTGTAGTATACTGTTTTATGGGGAAACCTTTGGGATAAATCATGTTTTAATTGTTTGTAAAGTGCTATTTTGTATGGTTAAATATACCAAATAAAAATATTCAAATGGATGGAAAAATCTCCCTCAAGGTGTTGCAGTCAGACCTTTCTGTCAACATATCTCCAAAGGAGATTTCCAAATCTATCAATCACACAACTCATGGCCAAAGCTTCCTTATTGATCACAGAGATGTTTAACTCTGCACCCCTTAAAGGCCTCAATGCAAAGGTTATGGTTAGTGCTTCCGTATTCGATACCTACATCAATTCCTCTAAAGCCCTTTAGAGCAAGCATTAGTAATTACAGTGGTGTCGCTACCACATACAAGCATTGACAGGCTTTAGTAAATCTTTCTTTACCAGTTTAATCTGCTCAATACATTTTCTATTCACTACATGTTAAGAATTCTTCCTTCTTCTTGAGAAGTTCCTTCATTGTGCAAGTCTTTTCTGACATGTTGTCAATTAGTTTGCTATACAGATCAACCATACCACGTTAATACATCAAATCTTCTATGTTCTGAGGTTCTAGTAAGATCATGATAATCTTAATCAAATGTTTCTTAGGTCTGACACCACTTACTGAATCACAAACCTCCAATTAACATGTTTACTCCCTTCTACAACATACTTTCACTGGCCTTAGGTTATACCAAGCTGTTTAAATCTCTTCAGTACCTCATTTACTCCCTGAAAATACAAAACCTATTGCACACCAGTTAAAGAAAGTATAGATAAGGATGTCTCAATGGACATTAGTAAGTACAAGTTACAACATTCGCAGAAAAGGAAAACGATAGGTGATGCGATTCCTCTTTTATTGCATAGATGGCCAGCCGACACGTGTTTCGTCGTCAAGCGGTAACAATGCTTGCACGACTCCTCAGGGCTGTAGCAGGAGGGTACTGGACCACAGGTCGCTTAGCCGGTGATAATTCCGACCCGGCCCCGCTCGAGACCAGGTTAAGTATTTTCGTAAACGTTTGTGTAGATCCAGAGTCACTAAGGGTTCATACAATATTAGAGCTTAAAAAGTAGGTAAATAGTGCTCTCGATCGACTGTTATTCAGCGGTATCACACGACGGTAAAAGCATCCACTCGGATGGTTGTGGTAATTAAAGGGTACATCAGCGTGGCAACTGAATGTTATGTAGTTACATCCAGGAATAAGATCCGTGTATCCCCTCACCTACTTGCACCCTGACCTATCAGTATTACATGTACCACCGTGAGCAGTGCGCCCAGTATTTCCCTCACTCTAAAAAACCCCAGTTCTCGTTAGGCTTACCTCATTTACTCCCTACTTGCCATGAGCTTCCAAAACCAGCACATCTTTGACGCAAAACATAACCCTTGTAATGTCAACTAGCATTGATGTTATGGTCTCTGAAAGGCTGTGGCAGGAGAAAGCAGCCCACATGGTATCCTCAGAAATGTATAGACTTCCGTAGGAGTTATGAACACTTTTAAATTTTGCAACTTTATCTGATTGTGCACAGATGCCAGATCTAACACAGTGCAAAAATGCAGCCCCAGACAACAATGTCAACATTTCTGAAATTTTAAGCAAAGTATATTTGTCAATAATGACCTCCTTGGTGAGCACTCTTAGATCAATGCAAACCCTTATTTCTCCGCTGGGCATCTTAGACACTACCACTGGGGTCAAGCATTCTGGCGCTTCTACCAATACTATCAGTTCAAATTGACATACCTTCGAAAACCCCTGACCTACTGCTTCATGGACATTAATTAGTAATTTACACACACCAAAAGTTGCAGGGAATGCTCCTTTCTTTTGTTTGGTTTTATGAATATATGATCTCAAGAGCACACATTTCCTTGTTAAAAACGTTTGGAAACACTTTCTCAAAATTCAGACATCCTTCTTCGACAAGATGCACTCATAGTTGAGGTTGGACATTCGGATCTAGAAACACTTTCCATTCTTTAAGGTGGGTTCACCTAAAAATGTGTTCACGTGGGGAGGGGGAGAGGCAGGGTGGGGGGTAGTAAACTATGGATTACGGAGGTTTACAGGTAAGTGAACATGAATGAATAAAACGAATTTCGTTGCGCGCACTGCATCACATTTGGGGATGCAGTGCATGCAACGAAATTCGTTTTATTCATTTATATGTTTACTTACCTGTAAACCTCCATATGCAATGCAGTGCATGCAACGAACAATCATTTTATTCATTTATATATTTACTTACCTGAAAACCTCCATAATTCATAGTTTAATACCCCCCACCCTGCCCCCCCCCCCCCATGTCACCGCCCGGCAGGTACTCCCACTACAGACCGCGGCTGGTGTTCTCCCTTGCTCAATCAACACTTCACATCCCCCTCTACCACTGAGTCCCTGAACTCCATGAGTGATATCCATTCTGCACAGTTTCAAACTCACAAAATCGCATGAAACTCTGAATACATGCATCATCTGAAATACCCCATATAATGGCCTTTCCCTCCACATTTATTGTAGGTAGCCCTCACAGAAGGGCATTCTTTGCTGCCAATCGTTTGACTGACAAGTCCCCAGTGCTGACCCTAAATTTCACTTCCCTGATCGCAACCCTCTCATCCTTCCTTGCTCATACTACATGCACATCCATTTTTTAAATTTCCTAAACAAACAGCATCATGCTCAACCTTAGCCATAGGTGGCACATCCTTCATCCAGAGCTCCTCTTGCTTGTACTTTTTCACTGCTATGTGTTCATCAGTCAACCCTTAAAACAGCAGATTGCAGCCAACTTCCTCAGAGAAGTAACATATTACTTGACCAATTTGTCCATCCCACGCATTCTCCATCAAGATTGATACGCCTTTATTATGGTGCCTACTTGTGGCAAAAAATGTCATTTTTAACTTCTTTACACAAATGGCATGCTCTTTCAGCTCATGTGAAGAATTCTGTTCCAACAATGGTATATTCCGCGGGACTTCTTGTCCTTCAGCACAAGGGAAGCGCCACAATAGTGACAGTCTCATTTCTGGTGCCAGTTGTGCTCCAAAGGGTCTTGCCCAATTATAAGGCACCTTTGTAATTTGCTCCATCTAAGTGTTTGCTTTGCAGGATGACTGAAAGAAAATGCCATTCCAGTTTAGACCATGCCGTATGCAAATCATTCTTGATCCTGCCCTGCATGGGACCAGTCTAGCCCGAACTATCATGCCAGGTCCTCACTGGACCAGAAACAAGCATCCTGGGACTGGTTTTGGGGTATCATCCCTCATGAGCCAGGATAGCTTGAATCCAGTGGCCTGGCAAGCACAGGACCCATGTCTCGGGCAAGCACAGAACCCATGTCTCGGCATACCTATCTCACTTGAGGTGACAAATGCTAAAAGAACAAATGATGGACTGAATGCTGAACAATGTCAAATACTCTCCCCATCGTAGATCTAGGCCTAAATTAATTGTTTTTTTGTTCACCATTCCATTCCAGTTTGAATCCAGCCATTTGCAAATTAGTCTTGACCCTGTTCCCCATGGAAACAGTTCAACCCGAACTGCCAGGCCAGGTACTCCCTTGGACCGGAATCAAGCATCCTAAAACCGGTTTTGGGGTATCAGCCCTCATCAGCCAGGATAGCTTGAATCCAGTGTCATGGCAAGCACAGTACCTACATCTAGGCAAACCCATCCCTCTTGGAGTGACAAATGCAAAAAGAACAAATGATGGACGGAAGGCTGAAGATTGTCAAACACTCAAAATGCACAAATGGCTTGCGTATTGAATTTAACCCCAAGGCTAATCAAGTTAAACAGATAATTCTTAAAAATTGGAGGCTGATTGAACATCTGAATATCCCCAAGCCCCTTTTTGCCTTCAAAAAAGGTAAAAACTTATAACAACATCTTGTTCGAGCAAGTAGGGAGCAAGTAGCCAAAAAAGACACAAGAAGCCTTTTAGGTCTACCAGCCTTGGTGGGGCATTATCGCTGTATGAACTGTGCAACCTGCCCCCACTCTAGAGACCTCAAGTCACTTGTGATTAATGACAAGACACATACCATGCGGTCCAAAAATGTGGTATGTGGTATTTTGTCCATGTGTCCTCGCTTACATAGGCCAAACAACCCAAGCGGTGAAAATGCGTATTGGCCAACATAAGTCCCGCATAAGATGTAGAACTCAAGGAGCACCATTGGTACAGCATTTCATCGAAGCTGGGCATTGTGAGGAAGACTTGTCTTGGTCAGTCTTAGTGGTAATCCTAGCAGACAACAGAGGGGACCTAGAGACCAAACCAAATCGAACAGAGGCCAGGTTGATCGAAAGATACCATACTGCCACCAATGGATTTGAATGACCATGACGAACTGTGGGCATTAAATTAGATAGGTAGGCAGACACATCTTTTTAGGTTCAGCTGGTTGTTCCTTTAGAAACTGAAGTGTATACGTTTTTGATACAGAATGTTGCATATTGATTTGATTTGCGTACCTACAGGTTCTCCTTTATCGATATACTTTCTTACCTATTGAGTTGCGACTGTATGTATATACTAGAATGTAAGTCCAGGTGTGTATATGCAGTGTCCTATGGCTCACACATTCATGGGTATATAATTAATTAGCCTTTCTTTTGTTTCCTTTCCTGGGTGTGGATCACAGTGGATTGACCCTTTTAGTTCCCCCCTTTGACTCCTCTTCTTGTAGTCCCTCCCTCTGTTTTATTTGTGTATCCCTTCTTGACCTGTTGCTCATTTTGCCCGGCACATCATCTTCAGTTTCGCGGGTTTTAATATTCTCGTGGTGAGTGGACCCGCACTCGAGATTTATGCTGTGGAATACCAATGGTGGAATTTAGTAGTGGTTGCCATAGTAAGTTTTTTAATTCCCACCCCTGTCCCTCTGCTTTCTAATCCCTTTCCTTCCCTTTCCTCCTTTCCTTTTCCTCTTTTCCACCCAAACCCCTCCCCCGCCTCCTGCATCCGCCGCCACGGTAGTAGTTGTATTAGTAGTTACCCTGACTCATGCACCACCGCTGTGTCTGCTTCCGATCTCGCGGAACCGGTCCTATTGAATATCCCCTCGTGAGTCCTTTGTTAGTGTCGTGACTGCAGCCTTGATCGAGAAGTCCGCTTTCCATTTTGTTGGACCCGTTGCGTGGGAGCCGGCGCGTGTGATGTCACCGCGCATATAGAGCGAGTAGAGAGACGGCCCCTCGCTGCACGCCATGGCGGTATTTTGAAAAGCCGTGTGAGGAGTAGATCTGAAGCGAATGGAATTACCGAGTTAGGTACGTAGAAAGGCCTGCCGAGATTCTGAGATGTGGCCAGTCCCCCTTTTTGGACATTGGAGCATGACGTTTTTGTAATTACATTGCGTGTAGAGGGCATTCTCATGTAAGTTTTTGAGAAGAGCTGATCGAGATAGGGGAACCTTTTGGGCTGGATAGTTTGCTTATGAGATTGGTATGTGGCAGGTCGCGTGTAGAGGGCACTCTCATGCAAGTTATTGAGAAGAGCAGACCGAGATAGGGGAACAATTTGGGCTGGACAGTTTACTTATGAGAATGGTATGTGGCAGGTCGAGTGTGTTGCACACGGAGGCTGGAAGCGCACTCTTTTTTCTGAGGAAAGCCTTTGTTGTTACTTCCCTTACAGAAAGAGGAGAGTTACATGAGAATTACATAAAGCTAGAAGCTATCCCTTGAATATTGAAGTGGGCACGTAAAGGGTTTTGGTCCCTTGAGTTATGTGTTGTTTGTTCACCTCATCATTTACCTCCTTCCCCTCTTTATAATTCTTGTTTTGTATACCGTAGATCACCTACATTGTTGCTTAGAATCTTGTTTGCACTCTCGTAGGTACTCCTGCATTGAGTGCCTATATTGACCCGTCCCTGTACTAATTAGGGATTGGAGAGTGCTCCTGCACCATTGTTTAAGGTATTTATAGGAGCCTGTTTACCTCTATGGTGTTGTGCACTTTCTGCCATTCTTTGGCCACTCCATGTCACACGTTCATGCATGCATGGTTGTGGATTGCACATTTTCAGTTTGTTAGGTGTCCTCTTCCTTTTACCCTCACTTGATTGGCTTTCAAGTTCCTTTCCACTTCTGTGTTTTTCTTTATGGATCCACATATCATGCTTTGGCACTGCATAGTCACGCACTGGATAGTGTGTTTATGGCAGATCCTATTGTTGTGTTGTAAATATATATTATCATTATTGTTTTAGTGTATTCATGCCCTTGTCCTGATGAAGCCAATAGAAACGAGTGGCTAAAACGCGACTGCGACTGCGTCAACACTCTAAGAAGGAGTCCGCTATAAAGTTTCAGTTGGTTCATATTCCAATATAAGCGCCGTTATAAATAATTAGTTAGGGGTGGCATACCTCTGGCGCTCCTTAGGACTTCCTAGAAGTGTATCACTTTTATTTAAGAGTGTACACGGTGATATTTTCTTGTGTTTTTTTTAAGGGTATATATGTTTTGTATATGTTTTGTAGATATTGTATGTGTGATGTATATATTTTGTACATTGTACTGTTTATAGAGATGAATGCAAACTAGGGTGTTTCATTGTTGTATAGTCTTTAGTATATATGTATTTAACTTGTCTGTGCCCCACCTTGTCACTTGACACGTATATATGTTTTTGTAATTTGTGAATATATTTTTTCTAAAAATCGTTTGAAACATCAGGGTAATTAGTTTATCTCTGTATGAAAATAAATATTGAATTAATCCGTCTGTACTTTTTCTTGTTTATACACATCTTTTGATGTACCTTGCTCATGTATAGGAGGATAATTTGGGCATAACCCCTGTTTTTTTCATAAACACTCATCCCTAGTCAGAGATCTGGTCCTAAATCGTTGTTTTTTTTGCTCACCACGTCATTCCAATTTGTACCCAGTCATATGCAAATCAGTCTTGACCCAGCTCCCCATGGGAACTGTCCAGCCCGAACTCCCAGGCCAGGTCCTCCCTGGCCCAGGAACAAACATCCTAGGACCGATTTTGGGGTATCACCCCTCATCAGCCAGGATAGCTTGAATACAGTAGCATGGCAAATATGGGACCCACGTTTGGGCATACCCGTCCAACTTGGGGTGACAAACGTAAAAAGAACAAATGATGGATGGAATGCTGAACAATGTCAAACACTCAGAGATCTCGGCCTAAATACATTGTTTGTTTTCTCACCACACCATTCCAGTTTGGACCGAGCCTTGCTTGACAGTTCGGGTTGGACTGTTCCGATTGGAGCATGGTCAAGACTGATTTGGCTATAGGTGGGTCCAAACGTAGGTGCCATGGTGTGCAAAATAGCGTTGAATTATGATGCGGCCTGAGTAGTAACAAATGGCTGAGATTAATTCAAGAATTCCAATCATCACTGTTTTTTATACTTTATTTCGCCCTAAGAGGGACAGGTATGCCCAAGACGTTCTTCCCGTGCACAATGTGTCACTGGAATCAAGCTATATCTAGCTGATGAGCCCATAACAAGGGTGAAACTGGTCCTGGAATGCCTGTGTTCCGGTTCAGTGAGGACCTGGCTTTGAAGTTCGGGCTGGAATGGACCAATTGAAGCAAGGTCAAGACTGATTTGCATATAACTGGTTCCAAACTGAGGTGGCATGGTATGCAACATAATGATCAATTGGGAAGCGGCACAAGTGATTACCAGTGGCTGAGATTAATCCAAGCATTCCAAACATCACTGTTTTGTATACTTATCAAAAACAAAACTGAGGCATTCTGCATTTTGGCTTCAAGCTGAATGGATACAAGTTAATTTCCCAGAAAGTACAGGACCTTAACAATGAGAGGCTTATCAGGGCAAAGTTAGAAATACAAACAGTATACACTCACTTTCACGCACCACATAAAAGAAAGGACCAGAGCTGTATCTTGACGGACTTTGCTTACACAGCACAGACCGAGCACCTGTTTTACGTATCTACAGTGTCCAAAGTGAATTATTAAACCCCATATTTCTATGCATTATTGCTTTACTTTTAGATAGTAGTGCTTGGAAGCAGTGCGCAACGGTTGCTTCTTTCTGTTCGAGAGGTGGTGTGGGTTGTCAGATGGGGCTAGATAGTAGAAGCAATGGAAGCATGTTGACAGGGTATTAGTGAAATCGCCCTCCTGGAAAAGACAGAGAAAGCTCAGCAGGGAAGTGAAAACAAAGATTTGAGGAAAAACAAACTTGACTAAGAATTTTGTAAAGAGAAGTAAATTCGCAAATTTAGTTTCATCAACTTAACGTGCACCATTTAAGGTGAAAAACATATGGAAACTGATTGAATAAATGGAGGTCATCCAAACTGATTTCACTAACTCTGAATATTGTCAAATGTATATAGAAGCAAGGAAAAACTTAGGGGCATATTCACAAGGAGCTATAGCCGAATTAACAGCACTTTATCACAGCCAAAGTTGTGATAAATATACCCCACCATTCACAAGCTGTGCTAACAGCAGACGTCTTCAGAATTCCCGTGATAACAGTCCCAAAACCTAATACCCTGGCGGACACCACCAACGAACGCTAATGAGACGCAGAGTAGGCATTCCCGTGCAGAACCACACAAAAAAACAACAACACCACTTTCACAATGAAGTGACAGATCTGCGAAGCAAACCGAAAACAGGCGATAAACCGCGGTAGCTGTAGGTATTTAACACCTGCCTCAGCAGGTGTAAAGACGGATGACTACCTGCAGTAGGCAACGGAGACCCGCACACAACCACACCTGAAGAATAAACGACTCCATGGAGCTACTCATCATGCAGCTCGGAGCCCCAACTGGGCCACAACAACCACCGCCACCCCCCACAGGACCACCACCTCCCCCAGGACCACCGCAGAGGCAGCGCAGCGGACTTACTGAAAACACACCACTCTCACAGACCTGAAGCCTGAGGAAGTCATTGCCCCTACAGGCCCTAAAGGACAACCGTTCACAGCATCATGACCCACATCGCCCACAGGCTGACGGTCCCAACACAGCGGTGAACTAACATCCCTCCGCAGACAAAGCTGCAGGCTCTGCTGCACCTGTTGGCCTCTGGTACCTTCCAATCAACAACTGCCAGAGTCGGAGGGGTCTCACAGCCAGCCCTAGCCAAGTTCATCACAGCTGTCCTGGATGCCATCCTCAGCTTCATACCCCAGTACCTTCACTTCCCCAACACTATGCAGGAACAGCTGGATCAAAGCAAGGCTTCTATGCCATAGACGGATTCCCAGCCGTGTTGGGGGCAATTGACTGCACACATGTCCCACTTGTTCCTCCTGCGAATACTGCACACCACTACCGCAACAGAGAGCACACGCATTCCATCAATGTGCAGGCAATAGTGGACCACCAGGGACTCTTCACCAATGTTGTCGCCAACTACCCAGGCAGTGTGCATGATTCCTTCATCGTCAGACAGTCCATCATCAACCAGCGCTTCCAGGATGGCACATATGGAACGGGACTGCTTGTTGGTAAGTACCACGTCAACACACAACACATCCCAATGCCTCCACAGCACAATGCACAAATGCGAGGATGCGCACTTGACCAAACAACAATCAACAAGTCAAACTACACAACCACCTACCAGACAAGACCACACCACTCCATGGTCATCCTGGCCTACCCCTGCACCCAAGACAGACATTTCATGACACCACAGCCACACAACAGTTGAACGTGTGGAGTTGCAAAATGCAGCCATAACACATTTGAGGAACTGCTTTGCCCACATGACCCTACCCCAGTATCCCGCAGGTCAGCGTCCCGTGGCGGTGGGCCCGTTTCCCCCCGCTGTGCATCCAGGGCCACTAGCCCTGTGCGAATCGTGTCATCCCCCTTGTAGTTCTGACATTGCATTTCTTGGTGCCTGATGACTGTTGGTGTAGTTGCCAACATCAGCTACTCCTGTGGGTTGGCTTACACTCACCCCACACACAGCCAGCACAGGCGTCACTAGATTGGTAGACCTGCCATCACATTCAGCCAACCCAAGTAATGACTCTTTTCTCCCTGCACTGTCACAGGTGATCAAGGATATGTACTCTGCCCTTGGATGATGACACCCCTCCAAGATCTGAACACACCCGCCCAGAGACAGCACAATGTGGCACACATACGCACCAGGGACATCATGGAATGCACATTTGGCATGTTAAAGTCACCTTTCAGGTGCCTTGACGGCACAGGTGGGAAGCTCCTGTCCAGCCCAGACATCGTGTGCAAGCTGATCGTTGCATGTGGTGTGTTGCACAACATTTGTGTTCGCACCATGGCCCCATGGATCCCACTCCCAGAGGGACCGGATGGTGATGGTGGTGATGGGGCAGGTGGGCCACATCCCACCGCCCACTGCAGCAGCAGCAGGACTGGCCCATAGGAATACCATCATTGACACTTACTTCTCATGAGCACATCGCAATGTGGCTGTCCATGGCAATCAAGTGCCAATAGTAAATGTCCATTTGCACTGCATGTGTGAATAAAACATATTTGCAGGTTTCAGCTTGTACTTGTACCTTTTAATGTTACTTTTCCCTGCAATTTCAGATGTGATTTGCCATGTCGTGCACATTTGCAGAATCAGTTGTGTCCTGTGTTCAAATGTGGTGGGGGTGCTGTTTGTACTAGGATGTTGTCAATGTCGAGGTGCACTCATGCCTGTGTGCGTATGCTGCACGGTGGGTGTGTCGCTTGTGTAGCTCTGATTTGTCTGCCACTGGTCTCTTTCATGAGGTATGCCTGTCGGTTCTGTTCTTCCATGGTGCTTGGATGTTGTGGTGTACATGTTGTCCTCTGCAGTTGGCTATGGTGCATCTGTGGTACTCCGCTGTTGTTGGATTTTGTTCTGTGGCTTTTTCAGTATGCTGTTCTTGTGCTTTTTCCCGCATTGCGCGTGTGTATTGCTGCCCTTGCACTGGTTGGCACTGTTTTTCTATCGTGCTTTTGCCCATCGCAGTTTTTTTCGCTTTGGAGTTTGTGTTTTTATCTCTGTCGAGGTGGTTGTGTCACGGGCATTGGCTGCAGTGTCTGTAGACCATCTAATGCTACCGCAGTGTTGTGAATTTCACGCTGTCAAGAGTTGTTATCCTGCAAAGGGCTGCGATGTTGAAAGTTGCGTTACACTACTCTTGCGGTAGTTATCACACGTTCTTGTCAATATAACCCTAATATTTTAGAAAATGGATGCCGCACAATACTCTTGATAGCTTCAAACAGACATTTTTGGTAGCACAGGTCTTTGGAAGGGACTGTCACTTCATGTGCTCTGCTGTTGATGGTTGTTGTTGAACTACAGTTTAGCATTGCCAATATAAACTCATGGAGTGAGAGAAAGTCCTGAAGCACATATGTTTTCAATTGGAATGGATACTTGCTCTTTTCTGCATCTCAAGATTAACATTTTTAGGTGGCCTAACAATGTTAGTCAGTTATGCTTCCAAAGTGCATGCTACTGGGGTAACAGTAAAATTGCATGTCATTTTACTGATGCTGTGTGGCAATTTCACACCAATTCCATGCAATTACGAATTTCCCACGGAATGAAGAATTACCATGCAAGAGTGATTTTTCAATCATACAATTATATGGAATTCACCATTCTATCCGGTGTCACCAAATACATTGATCAACTGTTCTGATCAGGAGATCAATTTGTGTGCTGGCCTGTGGGGGTAGAAGGATGGGAAATCATGGTGGGCGGGTAAATTAGAAGAGGGAAGGAAAAATTATTTTCTGTCCGTCAGGAAGAAAAACCTGCAGCAGCCAAAGTCTCATGTAAGAATTTCTTTTCGACCCTGTAAAATTGAGGTTTACCTACATCTAGAAAAGTGGGTGTGGAAAAACCTAACTACCCAGAATCAGATGTAGCGGAATTCCATGAGGTAATTCTGCTCCAGCTGACCCAGCGTTCTTAAAATAGTGATGCAAGGTGCAAATATTGGGCATACATGTGTTTTCTTCAAATTGACATCATCTTCCCTTATTGAACTGAAAGGGGTTTTTTGGGGGGTAATTATTTAGAGCTCTAGTTGTGTGTTTGAGATCTGGGAAGAGACAGCATCTTGGTCAGTTAAGAGCAAATTGTTATAATGACAGATATCTTTTGCTTGGCTCTGAACCAGTGTCAATGCAGATAAGGCTGGAACCAAGTGAAGGACTGCTGCTGGAGAACTTGTCAGTTTTATTGTAGTGCTTGAGGTGAGTGAAAATCATCGTTCAAGGTAGAAATATAGCCAATTATCCCTCTGGTTCTTTGGGTAGATTGGTGTAGTCTTCTGTGGAGGAAGCAATATGCATGTGGGACTAAAGTAGGCACTAGGAGTACTGTTTCAATAAGCTAAAGTGTTGTTCAACCTGGAATGTCTGGAATATGGAGATCATTATCACTTTGGCACCAAGTCCTTACTTTATCTTTGGTGTATTAGATGGTTTTGATAAGCCATTGTGTGTTAAGGAAATTAGAGTTAGTTCATTATGGGCCTTCTATTGTAATTGACTGCAAGATATCAACTTTCAAATTAAGTAGATGTTGAAATAGAATAGTAAATCAATATTCCCTTATCTACTCTTATCTTGGCTATATTATGCAAATAAATATTTTTATCAGTACATTTTGTTGTTGGTTGATATTTTTGTGGTTGATATTCTGACATTCAATGCCTCCTAACAAGCAGTGAGAGAAGGCTTTATCAAATAGGTGTTGCTGTACCCTTAAAGTATGTGGCTTATTTGCCATGGGTAGTGGGTACCACTGAATTTGAGATATATTACCTTTTTGATTGGTATTGCTATTTGGTTGTCGTTGTACACAAGAAGACAGAGTGGTGATTGTGAAGAATTTCGTTTGATTTAAGATGGTCGTAGAAAAGATGCAATCAAGATTGCTGCAAAAAAATGTTGAGGTTCTATATGAGATGTTGGAGTAAGATGGTATAAAGAAAAAGATAGATTCATTTGGACCTATTATAAAACTGTACCTCGTAGTACATTTTATAGTACTATGATAGTGCTAAAAATGTACTACAAAATGCTTTTAACAAGCAAAGTACAGAGCCTACACCCCCACCTGTCCTATCTTCATCTGTGTGGAGACCTTCACCTCAAATGCAGAGTCTCCGCACAAGTAAGTATACGTTTTCGTAGTAAATGTGGGAGAGACACGGGGAGTGCCTGAAACACTGGGAATATTAACTACTAAAGGGGAAGTGTTTAAGAGGAGTAAGTAGGGGTTGAGGGAGGGTGACGAAGGGGCTATCGGGAGGTACGTGCATCCACCCACAAAATAGTAAGGCCTCTTCTATTCACAAACTGCATTTCCATAGTAACTACAAACAAGAAGGACACAAAGCAGTAGTAAATGCTGTCCAGCTCAGAGCTGGTGTAAGTCCAGCGCCACACATGGCCAACCACAGACACTGCAACAGCCTATAAATGAAAATAATGGAAGTAGGGACTTAAAATAGAAATGAATGTTAACTTGAAGTATTTAAAATGATTTAAAATATAAATATAATTTAATGTTAAAACAATCCTAAATTTAAAGCCTATGTTTTATTTTATTTTCACATATTTTGATAAGCCTTTTAGGTTTTAAAAATGAATGTAACTTTTTTTATTAGAGATAACTGAACTAGTTTTAATTAATTATATACATCATTTTTAATAATTAATAATACATAATAAAAAACTTTAGCTTACGTTTGGTGGAATTTGTTTAAATCTAAACTTCGGATTTTTTTTTTTAATTTAATATATTACATTTTTATTTCAAACTTAAGTAATTAATGCTGTTGTACTTTGAAATAAATTATACAAGTATGGTAAGTTTAACATAATATAATTTTACATATTTTTTCTAACCTTAATAAACTTATTACATTTTCCCTGCACTTTACAATATGGAGATCACTGCCACAGAAATTATAATATTAGCACATTGTCCCACAATGAGTTTCGCAACACATCATACAAACCTGTAAAAAATTCTAACTTTTAATCTTTTTTTTTGTTCCTCACATGAGATGTATACTGTAGGAGAGTAGGATCTGCTTCTTATGGTTACCCCTACTTTCTTATGGTGTTTCACTGTTTTTCCACTTTAGTCTGGCTGGAGCCCTGCTATTCAGGACGCCAGCCTAGCAGCTTCCTCTCTAAAATGATTCCATGTACTTTAGGTACACTCCAGTTTGGTTACTGGGGTACGCTTATGAGTTCCTAGTATATGGTACTTTAGGTACCAAGGGCATAGGTACCCCAGAGGCCTACTACCGGCTGAAGCATGTAGTATGCCACTTCTGGGAAGCGTTCCAAAATGACACCACAGGCCTGCTACTGCAGCCTGTGTAAGGTGGTGTATGCACCCCTTACTTAGATATAGGTTCCCTATATCTAACTTATATCACTACACATATAAACCTATCAGTCAACCCTATGGCAGGCCTTATCAATCCTGAAGGCAGGGTTCTGGGTTTCGTGTGAGAGGGTGCCCATGCATGAGCCGGGCCCCTCTGCAGCCTTCTAAATCTATTCTCCGGGGTTGGTCGGTGATGCAGCCAGACTATATACTCTTAAGTGCATTGTAACCTTGCTGTAAATGCTAACTCTTGAATGGCTGCATGGAAACATGTTGTGTTTGGTGTCAAACACTTTGGAATCTATACCACCCCCGCAAGTTCTGGTGGTGGGGGTATGATTCCACCCTTCTGGAGGGAGAGACATGTACACACCGGTGCCAGTTTAAAATAGCCCAGGCATTACAAAATGGATGCCACAGCCCCAGACACGAGTCTGGCCTCCTGCTGCTGAATGAAACTCTGGCAGGGGAGGCTTGGACAATAGGTTTCCTGTCACAGGGAGGGGTCACCACCTCCCAGACAGTCTTTAGTGAATTGGGGCTGGGTGGGTGCACTCCAAGAGTGCTTCGAAGTCAGCACTGGGGGCACATTTGGTGTCCCTGTGCATAGCCTAGTTCAAACCGGTTGACGGGGCTACCAGCCCCTGCTCTGGCATGATACTGGACAAAGGAAATGGGTGTAGCCACCCCTCTTTCCAAACCCTCCATAGGTGGGTCCCCAGAGTTTAAAACATCTTTCTTTTAAGAACGCCTGGAAGCATGGAACTTAGGGCCATATTATCAAGAAAGGGCGCTACATTATCGCCGCTTTTATCGGCAGGAAACTGCCCCTAAAGCAGCGATAATGGGCTTGATAATATGCCCTTGTGAATTCCCATAGAAGCCCAGGTTAACACCAGAACCTGGGCTTCTATTGGAATTCACAAGGGCCTATTATCAAGCCCATTTTCGCCGCTTTAGCGGCAGTTTCCTGCTGATAAAAGCGGCGATAATGTAGCGCCTTTCTGGATAATATGGCCCTTAGTTCAACACATTTAATATGCCTAATTTAAATGTTTCATTTATCCCTCCTCTCGCTCACACTTTTTCCCTAATTAACCTATTATGTAACTTCTTCCAAATCTGACAACAAATGCTTTGAAGTGCCTAGGACAGTGAAATCTGAAGTGGCTATAAGACGGTATAAATAACTATACAAAACTGCCTGTACTTTAGTACATAGCTTTTTCTTATGGCTCACTGTACTAATGTGTCCAATGTAGAATTCTATATTTGAGCGTATTGACACAGATTTGAATCGTTGCTGCTATATTTGGAACTTCAGCCTTCTGAGCTTGACAGAGTAACTGCCATTGCGTTGGATAATTCTAAAAGTCAGCATTACGATACTTCACAAATAAACGTACAGCATTGTTCTTAGTTGATTTCATCTAGCTGATACAGTAGGAAGAACTGCCTGCAAAATAGGATGTGCACGTGTTTTTCTGCCTCGATTAATCTCGTGGGCAGATTCATCATAGACCAAAGCATGTCTTGACTACGTTCCCAGTGAAACACAAACATAGAAATGAAATACTTTTTTTTAACTATTGAGGAATATTTTAAAATCTAACCTTACAAACTGACCCTGCGGAAGTGAAATTACCTGATGACAGTAATGCTGATCGCTAAGTGAGGGCAAATAAATTGACTTTAAATAAAGGGTACTTGAGCAGAACTCCTTACCACTTGCAACCTTGTAGTTATTCAGCTGCGCAGGACAGCTAATCTCAGTGAGGTCTCCATATGAAAAGTTTTAAAAATGTTTCGTTTTTAATCTGGAAATTGTTCCTAGTAGAGCACATTACATTGTGATTCAGAACGTTCAGTCACAAATGGTGCTTTTTCTAGAAAATATGGCTTGTTCTCACATGTCCCTCGTTTTGTCTGTCAGAACATAGAGTACTCAGGTATGGTGCTACTTCAATATCATAGCCGGAATATTATAATGGTAAGCACAGGTAGGCATGTATAGATTTATTATAGTAACTTATAACGTGAAGATATATGTTTCTCCAACGTACATACTTGGATTTCATTTAAAAAAATCTACTAACATACATATACCTAATTTCACAATATTTTGGTAGTGGATATTCTAGGTCTGACATTTTTGTTGTAGTGTTCCTCTGATAGTACCCGGGTGTGCTTCAGAAACAATAAACTCCATGTACTAGACAAGCTCAACGTCTTTGCAGGCGATTATCGCAAGAATGCAAATAGTCTTCAAGGAAGCTGAAGAGAGGAAGGAAGGTTTTATGATGTGAACTACCTTAACGAAGAAGGTCTGGTATTCAAGCAAACTTGCTTTGGTGAAACGTTCAAACTTTTTCTTAGGACGATAGAATACAAATATTTGAGCAGTTCCATGTGGTTTGCTCATTAAAGTTCTTACACGCTACTTTTCAAATGTCATGTTTACATTAAATCTGATTGGAGCACACATACCACCACCGTGGACTTTCACTTCCAGGGCTGATGGTAAATACAAAAAGATGCACACTGGTGCTGTACAAAACTATTAAGAAATGAAGCGGTCAGTCAGCATGCCTGTATCGCGCCAGCGGGCCTATGTTTTGTTCTTTCAAGCTGCGAGCAAATGAATGGCAGCTTTTCTTGTGTTGAATAGCAAGGTAGATTGATTGGCCTTTTGGGTACAAAATGTTTTCACGTTGGGTGTTTGGGCTCCACTCTGCAGTCATAGTTCTGCAAACATTACGGGGTTTCTCCTGAACGCCATTATTTATGTGATTGGGCCTTTCTAAAGAGGCCTGCACTCAGTACCCACGAAGGACCATGAACTAAACACGGAGCATACCGTTCCTCTTTGGTACAGCGTGCAAAGAGGGTCTTTGATTGGATTTCCTCTCTTATTTCTCTTCTGACTCTTGTCTCTTTCTTCCTTTTCAAGGGAGTGACTGTGATTTTAAAGAACGTCTATGCCATGATTGACAGAGATACAGCTTTTGAGAAATACATGATGGCATGAGCCAGGAACCTTCCTTCTACAGCTTTTACAGAGACGCTTTAAGGCATGGGGAAAGTGGGCCCAGGTCCCAGTCTTTTAGCCCCCCCACTCTCTCCCCCATAGAGCGAGTTATGTTCTGCAGAGAGTCTTTCCCCGATGACCTTGAATAATTCTTAAACAGATTGTTTTAACCGCATGCGCGCCAGCGGGTTTTCCCGCTGTGCGCTGAAATTTAAAAATCGCGCGGTTTGTGACAAAGCCAGCTCGTCATCCGCGTAGCGCAGGTAACGCCCATGACGAGCTGGCTTTGTCATTAGCGCGGAAGGGGCTAAATACCGTTTTCCTTTATTTATTTTTTGCTGAGGGTGATGTTTGAGAGTATATTGCAGACATTTTGCAGAAAAATATTCTTTATGATTGATGCAACATCCATAAAAAAACAGTTTATTTGAGATCAAAACAGGGACCTATGAGAAATAGGAGGGTGCCACAGAGATTATTGCAGTAATATTAGTCAACTGCTGCTGTGTTACAATATTGAAAACACACATCCCTATCCCTGAATATTAGATGTAAACACATTTAGAATTTCAATGAGTGTACCTGTGCACTGTCAGTGACCTGACCAAAGAGGGCATTAAAGAGCTGATACTGGATCATGAATTAAAAGGTTTTCCGATCAGGAGCCCCCAAAGTATGTTTGATTCTGTGATCAGAGGAGCCTCCTTTAGCCCATTGTTTCAGCAATACTTAAGGCCTTATTACAACTTTGGAGGTCCTCCAGCGGAGCCGTCAATGCGCCGTCCACTGGAGGACCGTCAAAGCCTGTGCTGCGCCTGGCCGATTAGGAGTTTAAACCTGGTCAGGCAGGCGGGGCTGCGGCGGTCTCACAGCGATGGGCTGTTAGGCTTATAGGAAAGGTTTGCCTGTTTGCACTGAATTTTAAATGAACTTGTTTTAGACTTGCTTTTAAATCAAACTTTATTTTTGCTTATCAACACTGAATTGGGGGTAATTATTTTGTTAACACTGCTATCTGATGTTTACAGAGTGTGTTATACTCCTCTAAATCTTGATTGGATTACGCGACGCCCACTATCGCTAAGCCATGCATCTCAGGCGGTTAGCGCTCTAGTTTCTGCACGTACCCACCCATTATCCTACTTAAGGACACGGGACGGTCGTGCAGGGCCAAAAGGTTTGCCTGTTTGCAGTGAATTTTAAATGAACTTGTTTTAGACTTGCTTTTAAATCCAATTTTATTTTTGCTTATCAACACTGAATTAGGGATTATTATTTTGTTAACGCTGCTATCTGATGTATACGGAGTGTGTTATACTCCTCTTAATCTTGATTGGCTTACGCAACGCCCACTATTGCTTAAGCCACGCTTCTCAGGCGGTTAGCGCTCTAGTTTCTGCATGCCTCCTGCCCATTTCTACTTAATGGACAACGAACATTTTTTAGTATAAATTGCCGCTCTCTCCCTAAATACAGAGAGGATATATTTGATCTTTTGACCAGTGAATACCCAGATGCCATCTTTTTAACAGAGACTTGGCTCCGGGAGAACTCGGGGCCTGATGTAGCGGACGGGCTACCAGCTGGCTATTCTATAGTAAGAAATTATCACAAAGACAAAATTGGCGGTGGTTTAGCCATTATCTTCAACAGCCGCTACACATGCAAATTTGTAAATTTGAGCTATAAGGACTGCGAGGCCATGTCATTTCAATTAGCCTTAACTCTCCAGTTCACTACTTCAGGAATCTTATTTTATCATCCGCCTTACCCGGCGGTCCTTGGGCTTCCACACTTCCTGACTTGGTTGCCCCCTACCTGCTCAGCGCAGCCAATTTCACAACTTTAGGTGATTTGAACCTTCACTTTGATGATCCCACCTGCCTTGTCAGCACTACTTTAATTACTGATCTGGCGGCTATGAATACTGTGCTTCACAATACCGGCCCCACTCATGTGGCAGGCCATTTACTAGATCAGATTTTTTCTAACATCACCAGTATTAGCGGTTCCCCAGCTGTTCCCCTCTTTGGTTCGACCATTTTTTGATCGGTTTCAGGGTCGGAATCATCCAATTTAATCGTTCCCATTCCGGGTAGTAAGTTTAACTTAAGAAACTGGGGGAAACTGGATAAGAAATTTTTTAACAATTTCTTAGCTAATAATGTGCTCGTCATTAACCAGGTCTCTAGGACAGATTTGGACACTATAAAAAACTGGATCTCCGGTCTGTTGATTTCTGCCTTCCTATCTCTACTCAGAAGGTGAAAAACCATCGCTCCCCTACCCCCTGGTTTTCTCCTACTTTAAAAAAAGAGAAAAGAAAGTGTAAGGCACTGGAAAGGCGCTGGAGAAGGGACTATGCATCTGCATCTAAAACTACTTATAAACAGGCAATTAAAGAATACCATTCTTTTTGCGATACCGCTCGAGCAGAATGTCAGTTCCACAATTTCTCATGCCAGAAACTGTCCTAAGGTGCTTTTTAAATTAGTTAAGGAACTTTCTGGTGCGGCCACCCAAGCTCCACCTTCGATGCTCTTGGAATCACAATGCGAAGCGCTGGCTATGTTTTCCTTAATAAAATGGAGCAAATTCATTTAACATTTAACACCTCAAAGATCATTACTTCACAGCTAACTACATCCGCACCTTCTTTACCTCACTCTGGAATTCAGTAGAAGGTACAGGGGGAGGTCTGCCTTAGTAAACCTGATCACTGAATCCATTTAGATATTATCTCCTTCAGTCAGATCTTAAAAAGTCTCAAATCGGAGTCCCCTCTTGACCCCCTCCCAGTTACCACATGCAAAAACTTGAAACACCTGCTCTACAGCTGATTATGGAGCTACTAAATGCACCCCTAAGGGAAGCCTGAGTTCCATCGGAGTGGAAATATGCTATGATCTTTCCACTCCTGAAGAAGGCTAATGCTGACCCGGCTCAGATGTCCAATTTCAGCCCCATTTCTCTGCTACCAGTTTTTTCAAAAATTTTGGAGAAACACGTGAGTTTGCAATTAACCCGATATGTTGAGACCTATACGTTTTGGCATCCCTCTCAATCGGGCTTAATGGAAAGCTACTCTACAGAAACTACACTTCTGGGATTTACCGAAATGATGCGGAGCCGCTTGGACGCCGGCGACACTGTGGCGCTCATATTATTAGATTTGAGCACGGCTTTTGACACGGTAGCTGACACAGTGCTTCTGCAAGCCTTCCAATCCATTGGCGTAACCGGACTTGCCCTGAAATGGCTGGCCAACTTCTTAATGGACCATACGTTTCAGGTATTTTTACCAGTGGCAGTATCCAAAATCCATGCCTCTCCCCATGGGGTACCACAGGGCTCTATACTCAGCCCTTTGTTATTTAATATTTATGTTAAGCCTCTGGCTGATATCGCCGAGGAGGTGGGATTGTCACATTTTTTCCTATGCTGGCGACACCCAAATAATCTTCTCCCTGTCTGCTAAAGAAGCTGCACAATCTTCTTCTCTCTTAACAGGGCTTCTCAATATCGCGCAGTGGATGAGGCTAATTCACTGAAACTCAATGGGTAGAAGACTGAGGTGCTAATCTTAGGGAAGAATAAAGAACTTTGGGGTCCTCAGCACTGGCCCCCTGAATTGGGTGCCTTTCCCCAGCCTTCCCACAAAGCACGCAATCTGGGTGTCATCATCGATCACCAACTCTCGATGAAACATCATGCAGTAAAGGTGGCGGCGACCTGTTTTTGCATCCTTAAGTGGCTAAGAAAGATCTTGTGGATGTTGCCAGATTCTACGCAAAGAACCACAGTCTTGGCCTTGATTACCTCTCACCTGGACTATGGCAACAGCCTCTTTTTTGGGATCCAACAAGGATGTTATATGCAAGTTACAGGTAGTACAGAACGCCGCTGCTCGCCTTCCTAGAACTACGTCTCCCTCTGGTTCTTTGCGTACATTCTACTGGCATAAAGTGGAAAACCGCATCAAATTTAAAACTCTAACTATTATGTTCAAGATCAAAACTGGCAAGGCCCCGCAATACTTTGCACCTTTGCTCAACCATATGTTCCTTCCCGCCCCCTTCGCTCAGCTAATCAAGCTAGTTTCATGGTCCCTAGGCACAGATTGTCCCGAATGGGTGGTCGCTCTTTTTCCTGCTTGGGACCCACTCTGTGGAATTCCCTATTTCTTGCACTTAGGACTGAGACCTACTATACCTATTCCCATAGATCTCTGAAAACCTGGCTTTTTGATTAATAGGCTTCTATTTATCGCCGTCTATCGCTGGATTATATCGCCCTGTTAGCGCGTTATTTACAACGCATTTCCCCAAGGCGATATAATTTCCAGCGATAGCGGGGAAATCGCCGTTTTGCAGGGAACATCTCTGGTTTTCCAGCGATGTTCCCTGCAAAACGTCAATAACCTTGCTGATACGACCCTGTGGTCGTATCAGCACAATCCACCCCCATATTAGGTATGCCTAAGTCTGCATTTTAGCAGATGTTAGTTTTCAGCGAAAACAGTGGTTTTCGCCCAAAACTAACGTCTGCTAAAATGTGTTGGCAGCCTTGTAAATATTGTGATGTGCACATCAGCGATATTTACAAGGTTGTACTGACCAGTGACGCCCACTTTGCATCTCATTAGAGATGCAAAGAGAGGCGTCGGGTAATAGGGTGCTAACATGCGCTAATGCATGTTAGCACCCTCTTGTTAATAGGGCGATAGTTTTATCTCGGCTTTTTTGGCTTAAAAAGCCAAAAAAGCAGAGACAAAGCCCTTGTAAATATGCTCCTTGGTGACCCAGAATGGAGTTTATGTAGACTGCAAAACTCAGTGATCTGCTCTTTCCACCATAGTCCATGGTGGGTATTTTTCCCAAAGGTGTTTGTGAAATATAATGTTCTGTTTATCCTGATTGCTAATCTGAGCACAGTTGTAAACTATTCCCCTTCAGCAGACACAGTTAGGGTTACTAGATTTGTGTTGAATACCCTTTGAATAAGAGTACCCAGCGTGGGGGCGAATAAAGTTAGAGTAGGGATGACCTTGGTCTCCTCACCTCCTCCACTTTTGTGATTATTTAGCCTTAGCAAATCCCAGAGCGATGGCAATGGTGGGGACCTTCCTCTACTGAAGTGCCACTTATAGTCCCACATGGGCAAGGGGAACTGGTCAGCCAAAAATGTAGCCCTATAGTTGTGACGTCACAGCAAGGCCATGAACCAGTGCAGTACCCTCTTGTTATGGCCAGGCAATCTTGACCATGGCCTTTCTTACCTGACCAAGCCTGCTCTTCCGGGATCCACGGACCGAACGTCGTCACTGTACGCTGTAGCATTGTTGCCAGATACGCGAGAGTATTTCTCGAGATCAGAAGCCGAATTTTTCGACTGCCGTCTTTCATTATCCTATTAGTTGAGTCGGCCATCTTTAAAGAACGTACCAGACCCTTGGTCTAGTGAGCCGTATTCCAGGACGCTAGACCGGTTGAACTCGATAGCCACTGAGTCCACCCTCATTTGGACCCTGGATCTCATGCGCCGAGAGTCTTAAACCACTCACCTTGACTATTTCTTCGCATTTTCCGGTACCCTTTTTGTGTTGCTCCCGGCTTTACCTTTACCCCCGTGGTCCACGAAATACTGCACGGGGGAGCCTGATGTTTATATTCCGACGTGAACCTATATCTCCACGTGATTGAATGCTGTCTTTTTGTTGTCCCATTTTCCTCGTCATCCCCTTCTATTGTACGCCCTGACAAAGGTGCGGCACTGTGACCTGGCCGTGCACCATAACGCGCGTTGGCGCTTATAAACTTTCCTGTGTTCTGACCATCTAGTCTCCAATCCTTATCCAGGAGACCTTCCAGGACGTTTGTATTTCGTACAACATCTGGCATCTCTAGATTGATGTATATGGAATGAAGGTTGAAAGTTGAGATCATGTGCGAGTTGTTTTGAGCTGTTTGATGTTGCGAGAATGAACAAGTGTTTTGATTAACTGATAGAATGAGTGATTGGGTTTTTGGGACACTGTTCAAAGTATCTTTGATTGTATTATTCTCATGATGGATCCTTTGATTGTATGATGTTTTGCATAAAATGATGATGGTCATCTTATTTAAAAAATGAAATAAAAAATGAATATATTTTTGGATTATGACTTGTTTTTGATTTAGTCCATTCTGTTCTGGGCCTCAGTGAGTTTATTACGGCTAATGGTATTTATTATAGGACTCTAATTGAGCCTTGGTCATCCAGTTGAAGGGCTAGACTGTTTTATGTTCCTTATTGACTGTGTTTCCGCTGCTAGTCTGCCCTATATTAGTGTCTTCAGGGGGCCCCCTTTTTTGCATATTGACAAACCTGACTTTACATCATGACCATGGTTTCAGATGGTCAAAAGTGTGTAATCCTGACATAAGATGTGGTAAAACTGAAGTAAAAATTTGTTTAGATTAATTGTCAGGTAGGAACTCCATATAGAAACAGGAGAAGCGCAGTTGGCTCAGTCAATAAAGCATACATGGGATTCTCATTCCGAGGGTCAGGAGTTTGAGCCCAATGTTGGGCAGAAAAAGTCATTTTCATTCCTATCTGCAGCACCAGTCCAGTGAGAATAACAGCAGTACCTATTAGTCTTTTAGCTAAAAAACAGTCTACAGTAAAAGGAAGGCAGCCTGATAAAATTAACAATTAAGAATGTAGTCCCAACACCAATCATAGTTAAAATCTAGGCAGCATCAGAGTTGTTCTTTTTTTCTTAATTAGTTGTATCATCCTAGCTGCTGGTGTAGAATCCATCCTAAGGCTTTACCAGTCCATCTATATGATTTTCATCTTTTCCCTTTCAATTTAGTGGCTTGTAATATTATGAGAGATGCTTGTTGATGATATGTGTAATAACTTCGGTGTATTTCAAAGCCTTTAGCACCTACATTGAATATGTTGTATGTCAAATGTTGGCTTCCAACACTGTCATTCAGTACATAGATAATGTTCTGGCCATTAGGAGACCATTATGAAGCAAATATGACAAGGTTTCAAGAGGCTTTATTTGCCTTGTGGAGGATTTGAGGTTTCCATTCTTGCAGGAGAAGACAAACAGTCCAACCCCTTGCATCACATTTTTAGGTCCAACCTAGAGAAAGCTTTAGTTGTGTCATCGGGCTTATGTTGTCAAATATAAAATACAAATGGACATACAGAGGAGCTTGGGCCAGCCCTCTTCATCAATCAGTGTGTTCAACTGTCATTTACATTTTGATGGGGCCAGAGAGACAGGGTGCAAATTGGCTCCTGTGGTCAGAGGCACATATTTGACAACACCCTACTTATGCAGCTTCCTTCCCCAGACACCAATGCCAGGACCTGCTTGGATGCAATGCCCACAAAAACAAATTCTGGTTACTGTACCCAAAGACCCACGCTGAGGTATCAATAAATCAATCAGAGATTTGTAAAGCATGGCTAATCTCCAGTGAGGGTCTCAAGGCACTGGGGTGCTACTAGCTTTGTGGTTATCCATTCATTCGAACTGCAAGGTCTTGAATCCTTTCCTGAATTGCTGTAACAATGCTGACCAGGGGTGTCATGTACGTGTTGAAGAGGTTGGGACTAATCGATGATCCTTGGGGAACGCTGTAGATAATCTTCTTCAGTTCCGAGGAGGATTCTCTGGGTTCCTATGGTGAGGTTAGTGGCGAACCATTCAAGGGTGTTTCCCTGGAATACTATGTGGGCGAGTCTGTTGATTAAGATGCAATGGGAGACGGTGTTGAAGATGACTGACAGGTCCAGTAGGATGAGGGTTGCGGTTTCACTGTGATCCAGGAGGGCCATGATGTCATTGGTAGCTACAATCAGAGCTGTCTTGGTGCTGTGGTTGGCTTGGAATCCGGATTGGTAAGGGTCCAGGAGGTTGTTGTGTCCCAGGTGTTCAGTATGTTGCTGAGTGATTGCCTTCTCTAGAACCTTCACTGGAAAGGCGAGCAGGGAGATGGGTCAGTAGTCATTTGGTTCTAGGAAACAAATGTGGGATCACACTGCTTCACCTCCCAGCAGGTTCGCCCCTAGGCATCATGGTAAATGCAGTTCGCCAAGTGTGTGTACTTGCAAAGTCTCTCGAGTGTTTCACCAGGTAGGTGCAGATTAGTGCTGGCCATCTCTAGACAGGTGTTTCTGGATTGTTATCCGCCATCAGTAGAGATTAGGCAATTCGAATGTATGGGGTTGCTGAGCAGGCTGCCAAAGTATTCTCGGGTCTACTGGGTCAGTGGATGGTTTCTTCGGGAGGGGACTAACTTCAGCGTGTTTTCAGTCATCAGGGAAGGAGGCCAGGGTGATGGAGGTGATCAGGATTTTCTTGAGCTCTTCACTAATCGTCTTGTTCCCGATATTGAAGATGTGGTGGGAACCAGGGTCCTTAGGTGCACCTGAGTGCACAGAGTTCATGATGGAGATTGCGGTTTGCCTTGTGAGAATGTCTCAGTGGATGATCAGTTGTTCGGGGTTTGTGTTCTCGTTGTGAGCATGCTGATGCTGCCGGCAGCAGTGGGTTGGGGTTCGAAGGTTTTGTAGATTACAGAGATGTCCTTGTGGAGGAAGTCTGCCAGGGTGTCACACAGTTCTTGGGAGGTGGTGTTGCTGTTCCCAGTAGGTGCAGATTTGGACAACTCCTTCACAATGGCAAAGAGTTTGTTGTTGCAGTTTTTACCAGCTTCTATGCGGCCTTCTAGGGCAAATTCCTTATTTTCTTTTAGGAGACTGTTGTACTGGTTGAGAACTGTCTTGAGGGTGGTATGGTCTCCTGTTTCTATGCTGGTGGTCATCTCTAGTCACAAGCAGCTGCATTTGGTGGATTGCAGCTCTATGGGGAACCAGCTGCGCCCCTGGCAAGTCCTTTGTATTTGGCTGGCTTGGCTGGAGTGATTGTATCGGCGCATTCAGTGATCAACTGGGAGAAGATCTTTACCAACTGTTATGGGTTGGATGTTAGAGCGTTGTTACATTATTCTGATATCTTTTTCCCATTTCTGCATGTGGTGCTGGGGGGGAGATAAGGTGCCCGTGTTGGTAGGTTCTAAGATGGTAAAATGGACTCTGTAATTGTCGGTTCAGGTTAGCTGAGAGAAATGGTTGTACTTGACTCTGTTGCTAGAAGTAAAAATGTGGTTGAGCATGTTTACTGCAATGTGAATAGGGTTGGTGACAAGTTGCTTGAGTCTGATGTTGCTCATGCTCTCCAGGAGGTAGGTTGTGTTGGGATCACTGGGGTCGTAGGGTCTTTAGATGATGGTGCCTCTGATGGTGCCATTTCCATCTGTGTGGATTTGGAAGTTTAGATGCTCCATTATCGGGATTGGATCGTCTGAGGAGGTCATACAGTGCATGGTGTCCTTGTGGAGGATGTCAATTCCTCCTCTGTGTTTGTTGGTTTGTTCCTGGTGTGTAATTTTATAGCCTTTGGGGGTAGCGATGGTGATGTGGGGTTCAGCCAGGTCTCTGTGAAGAAGATGACGTCTGGGGTGAGGGATGAAATCATGGCCCAGATCTCCATGGAGTTTTGCCTATCAATGGAGGGTTGAGTAGGATGCACTGGAGTTGTGCTGTGGCGATCTCAGTCGGCGTGGTGGGTACAACTGTCTTTGTGGTGTCTCAGCATTGTTGGTTGCTCCGGTGTTGCAGGAAAAGAGACAGTGGTAGCACTCAAAAGGTCCTACAGTTGAGCGTGGGACAGAACGGAAGAAGTTGTTGTTGCAGTGTCCGAGGTCCAGAGCTCGGGTCTCAGTGGAGAAGTATCTGTGGCTGGTCGGAGGGCCAAGATTCCTAGTGCTGGGCGCAGACCAGGTATAGACAGGCTATCTTTTGCCGTGCTGCTGCTGTTGGGCAGAGGGTGGGTTAGGAGGTAAGGAAAACTGCAGTAGGAAGAGACGAAGCATGAAATAACACATCGCACAGAAGTGGGGCAAAACAATGGCAATGAAGAGAAGAAAAGCAACAATTAGACAGAAACACAGAGACAGAGGGCAAATTTAAAGCAAATTAAGGCAAGTGATGGAAATGAAAAATGAAGTTAAAAATGAAGTGGCAGCCAGGCTCAGCAAGCAGCACACGGAGAGGCACTCAGAGTGGCTAAGCAGGAAAAAGGTGCACAGAAGGGGGGAAACACAACAGAAGTCATCAGAAGCAACAATGAGGCAGGGTTGATATACCAGAGAGGCAGAGTAAGCAGCAGCATTGGGAGTTGCTGTGGGGATCTGCTCCATGTATATACCACAGCAAAAAGAGAAAATGATGGACAGAATGCTAATCAAGGTCAAGCACTCATCCTCATTACAGAGATTTGGGCCAAATCCGTAGCTTTTGTACTCACTACGCCATTTCAGTTTGGACCCACCATTTAGAAACCATTCTTGACCTGCTCCCCATGGGAACAGTTCAGCCTGAAATGTCAGGCCTGGTCCTCCTTTGATCAGAAAAAAGCATCCTAGGAACGGTCTCGGGGTATCACCCAACATCGGCCAGGATAGTTTGACTCCAGTGACATGGCAAGCACATGACCCATGCCTGGAAATACCGCTCACACTTAGGGTGACAAATTTGAAAACAACAAATGATGGACGGAATGCTGAACAATGTCAACCCGGGTGCAGAGATTTGGGCCTAAATCCATTATTTTTTTTCTCACCGTGCCATTCCAGTTTGGAGCCAATCATATACAAATCAGACTTGGTCTGCCCCCATGGGAACAGTCCAGTTCGAACTGCCAGGCAAGATCCTCCCTGGACCTGAAACAAGCATTCTAGGAATAGTATGGACTTTGAGGCATCACCCTTCATCAGCCAGGATAGCTTGACTCCAATGGCATGGCAAGCACAGGACCCTTGTCTGGGCATACCCGTCACACTTTGAGCTACAAATACAAAAAGAACAAATGATGGACCTCATACTCAACAATGTCAGACAATCACACTCCAGTACATAGATCTGGGTCTAAATCCCTCATTATCTTGCTCACACGCCATTCTAGTTAGGAGCCAACCATATACAAATCAGTCTTGGTCTGCCCCCCATGGGAACAGTCCAGTCCGAACTGCCAGGCCAGATCCTCCCTGGACCTGAAACAAGCATTCTAGGACCAGTATTGACTTTGAGGTATCACCCTTCATCAGCCAGGATAGCTTGACTCCAATGGCATGGCAAGCACGGGACCCTTGTCTGGGCATACCCGTCACACTTTGAGCTACAAATGGAAAAAGAACAAATGATGGACCTCATACTCAACAATGTCAGACAATCACACTCCAGTACATAGATCTGGGTCTAAATCCCTCGTTATCTTGCTCACACGCCATTCCAGTTAGGAGCCAACCATATACAAATCAGTCTTGGTCTGCTCCCCATGGGAACAGTCCATTATGAACTGCCAGGTAGGTCCTACCTGGAACGGAAACAAGCATGCTAGGACCAGTTTTCGAGGTATCATCCCTCATCAAAGAGACATTTTAAGGCATGAGAATGTAGGCTCTGGCCCAGGACACCAGCCTTTCAGGGGGCCCGTTAAGAGAGCCTTGCCCTGATGAACTTCAATAATTCTTAAACAGATTGTTTCAAATAACCGTTTTCCTTTCATTTATTTTGAACGTGGGTGATGTTTGAGAGTTCATTACAGACATTTTGCAGAGAAATATTGTGTTTATGTTTCATGCAACATCCATAAAAAAGTTTCTTTGAGATCGAAACAGGACCGTACATATTCATATGTCACATAGATTATTTGCAGTAATATTAGTGCACAGCTGCTGTGTCACATTATTGAAATCATATGTCACTATCTCTAAATATTAGCCATACACCCATTTAGAATTTGCACGTGTGTGTCTGTGAGTGACCTGACCAAAGAGGGAATGACAGAGCTGAAACTGGATAATAAATTTAAAGCTGGTCCAAAAGGGGGCCCTTAAAATACACTTGACCCAGGGCCCTCAAAATCTTTAACCCCTTCGACACTCATGACGAGCTCAGCTCGTCATGAGTTACGCCTGTCATACGCTCATGACGAGCTGAGCTCGTCATGAACCGCGGGTTTTCGCAAAAGTCAGCGCACAGCGGGAAAACCCGCAGCGCACATGGGGTTAAGATGTCCCTCCATCTTCTGCCAGGATAGCTTGACTCCAATGGTATGGCAAGCACAGAACCACTTCTGGGCATACATGTCCCACTAGGGCTACAAATGCAAAAATAACAACTTATGGACAGCATGCTCAAGAATGTCAGACACTCACATCCATTACAGAGATCTGGGCCTAAATCCATCATTATTTTGCTCACCACGCCATCTCAGTTTGGATCCAGCTATATACCAATCAGAACCAGACCTGCTAACCATGGTAACAGTCCAGTCTGAACTGTCGGGCTAGATCCTCCCAGGACTTGAACATGATTCCTAGGACTGGTTTTGGTGTATCATCCCTCATCATCCAGGTGCCAGTGGCATGGGCATACCCGTTCCACTTCGAGAACCAAATGCAAAAAGAGCAAATGGTGGACAAAATGCAGAAAAATGTCAAACACTCTCCCCAGTACAGAGATCTGGGCCACAATCCTTCATTTGTTTGCTTACTATGCCCTTCCAGTTTGGACCCAGCCATACACAAATCAGTCTTCACCCTGCTCCCTATGGGAACATTCCAGTCCGAACTGCCAGGCCAGGTTCTCCCTGAACCAGAAACAAGCACCCTAGGACCTGTTTCGGGATATCACCCCTAATCAGCCAGGGTATCTTAACTCCAGTGATAGGGCAAGCACAGGTCCCACTTAGGACGCCACATGCAAAAAGAACAAATGATGCATGTAATGCTGAACAATTTCAAACACTCACCCCTAGTACAGAGATCTGGGCCTAAATCTACTGTTTGTTTGCTCATCACGCCATTCCAGTTTGGGCCCCCCAAATGCAAATCAGTCTTGACCCAGCTCCCCATGGGAACAGGCCATCCCGAAATGCCTGTCTAGGTGCTCCCTGGACAAGGAACAAGTATCCTTGGACCTGTTTCGCTGTATAACCCTCATCAGCCATAGCTTGACTCCAGTATCATTTCAAGCAAGGTCCAAACTTCTGGGCATACCCATCCCACTTAGGGCGACAAATTCTCAAAGAACAAATGATGGACGGAATGCTGAACAATGTCAAACACCCACCCCCAGTACAGAGATCTGGGCCTAAATCCATAATTGTTTGCTCATCACACCATTCAAGTTTGGACCCAGCCACATACAAATCAGTCTTAACCATTTGTACCAATGGGAACAGTCCAGCCCAAACTGCCAGGCCAGGTCCTCCCTGGACTGGAAACAAGCATCCTATGACCGGTTTTGGGCTTTCAGCCTTCATCAGCCAGGAGAGCTTGACTCCAGTGGCATGGAGAGCACGGGATCCACGTCTGGGCATTCCCATCCCACTCGGGGTGACAAATGCAAAAAGAACAATTGATGGACAGATTGCAGAACAATGTCATACATTCATCCCAGTACAGAAATCTGGGCCTAAATCCATCGTTCTTTTGCTCACCATACAATTCCAGTTTGGACCCAGCCATATGCAAATCAGTCTTGACTCTGTGCCCAATGGGAACAGTCCAGCCCGAACTGTCAGGCCAGGTCGTCCTTGGACTGGAAACAAGCATCTAGGACCAGTTTCAGGGTATCACCCCATATCAGCTATAATAGTGTGACGCCAGCCACCACTTCAGAGCAAAAACCACCTCCGTGCAAAAAGAAACCATCACGGAGAAATCCTGAACAGAAAAAAGAACACAGCAGTGAAGGTGCCACAGCAAGGGGCAAAGATGCAACTTGGCCCACGGAAAACAGACGCAGTCACGGGGCCCTGCACCTCCAGACACTGGAGCAGGGGCGCCGAAGGCTGAGACAACAACTTCCTCAATAGAGACTGGAGATGAAGGATCCAGAAAGAAGGTAGGAAAACCATGCCCTGAACAGAATCGAAGTTGACCTGATAAAGATCCTCCAGGTGGTTGGAAGAAGCGGACACTTCGGGAAATTCAGGAGAAACCCATGGCTCTCTAGGGTATGAATGGTCAGCACCAGATGGTGCGCCTTCACCAGGGCAGAGGGGGCTTGCAGGAGCCACTCATCCAGGTAAGGAAAAACGGAGACCCAGAAGGTGAAGATGTGTCACCAGAGTATCCACCACCTTGGTGAAGACCCTGGGAGAACACAAAACTGCCAATGACAACCCCCCAGACAAAACCGCAGATACTACTGGTAGTCCTGGGCTACAGGGACATGAAGATATGCATCCTGAAGATCCAGAGTGTTCATCACCCAGCCGGCCTGAATCAAAGGAATCACACGCTGCAGGGTCTCCACCTTGAAAGGAAACTTCCAGATGAATCGGTTCAGAGGCCGGAGATTGATCACGATCCGAAAGCCCCCTGTCACCTTTTGGATGAGGAAAATGACTGAGTAAGTCCCCTGGCCCCATTCTAGCCTGGGGACAGGTACAATCGCCATTTTCAGAAACAGGGTCCGCACCCCCTCTAACAAGGCATGACGATGGGACACCTCCTTTGGCAATGGCATCCTCACACTGCCTGATGGCAGAGGCAGAGAAAGGAACTTGTTCTGGTAACCCTGGTCCAGGGCATCCAGAACCCACTGATCGGTTGTCGAGAACCACCAGGCAGACAGGAAGTGGCGCAGTCTCCCACCAACCTCTGGCAGCACCCCAGTCTGCACCAGTCGGTAGGCGGCATAGTCAGGAACGCTGACCCCCAGGACAAACCTCTTCTGGAAATGCCTCTGGAAACTTTCCCCAGGGCATCTCTGGTTCCTGAAAGAGTTTTTCTGCAGACTGGAAGGTTGCCGAAAACACCTCGCATTAGAAAAGGAGGACTCTTTACGAGGCTGTTGATGTCAAAAAGAAAAGAATGCTTCAGTTCTATAAACACTTTGTGTAACTTCTCCTCAAGGCTTTTCCCAAAAAGACGAGTACCAGTAAAGGGCAATTGCAATGCCATGGACCGCTGGGCAACATCAGTGTTCCATCCTTTCAGCAACAAGTTCCGTGTAGTGGCAATGGAAGCACCACACGACATAGCCGATGCCCGCACCGAATCAAAGGCAATGTCTGAAATAAACTGACTCTCACATTCCATGGATTCCAATAATGCAGAACAACTACCACTAGTAGTAGTAATAGTTGCGAAAAAAGTCCTAAAGTCTGACAATATGGACTGAACGTCATAGGCACCATAGATCCCAGAACGGATGGCGAGATGTGAACTGGCATAAGCCGTTTTTACAGCAAAATCAATCTTTTTATCTGCAGAATCCTTCAGTATATTGTCTTCAGCCATGGAAGGATGTCCCACCAAGCTGGCCACAATGGAATCCACATGAACGGACTCAGGAATAGTATTTTCCATATCCCATAGAGGGATCAGCTTGGACATGAACCAAGGTATCATAATGTGGTCAGGATCCTTCCCTTCCTTCAACAGGACATATATCACAAAGGGATGAATAGGTAGCGCCTTAGTCGACTGTTTACGAAACTGGGGAAAAACCGTTTCCTTAGATGTGCTGCCTACCTCTTCATCTGGAAAGCCCATGTTATCACTCACATGTGATCAAAGGTCTGATAATAACTCCTTAAAAATATATTTGCCCTATAGGTCCACAGCGCCCATCGAGGTACCCTTAGAGGAATCTGAACTGTAAATATCGGAATAAAGATCGAAACCCCCACCAGAACGCACACTAGTAGACTTTCCAGACTTAATAGAAGATAAAGTCTCAAGGATCAGTTGCTTAAGGTGAGCGTCATCACTCAACTTCCTCTGCTTCCTAGGAGGAACAGAATCCTCACTGTCCCCTAAAGAAGAAATAGTAGAGACATGCCTGCTCTTCTGGCTATGTTTCCCCATAGTCAAACAATGGCAAGAACCAAAATGCAGTGAATCCATCCATGAAATACAAAAAGTTCCCTCTAATTAAGTAAATCGGAGCCTGAAAAACCAGCCCCAAACCAGAACAACGCGCGTGAAGTGACAGGCAGAACTCACCCAGCCAGTATCTGACAATAGGATTCCAAAGCCAAAATGAAGGGGGGAGAGGCCGCATCGACACAGCGAGCCCCAAACTATGCTGGAGGCGACCGCTGGAGGCCTACATGAGGGGCGTGTGCTTGCTGGAAATCAAGGAGGCCGTCTTAATCCGAGATGACGCCGGATCATCGCACCACTGGACGCCTGCTCCGTTTTGCAAGAGTGGACTACAACAAAACTGCCTCAACCTCCTCCCGGAAGGGAAAATGAGCTGCAACAACTGCAGCGCGAGCTCCCATGCTGCAGCGAAGGAAGCTCCCGGGTACCCAAGACAGCCCAGGAAACGAAATCTGGGCAGGCAAGAGACAGAGAGGAAACAACCAGCCCTCTACAAATGCGGCGGGAAAGCCATACACCAGGGCACTCCGTGAGAGAGAAACAAACAGTGCAGAAGAAGAAAAGGAAAAGACAGTTGGGACTGGCAAAGCCCAGAAACCCAGCCCCAACCACACTTATGGAGTCCAGGAGGCCCCGTGACCCGACTTGCTTCCACGAGGGTCCAATGGTGTCCCTCAGAGCCCAGCAAAGGAGGAAGCCAGAGGACGTACAACAAACAGGTAAGAGCCAGGCAATCACCAGTAACAGCGTCCCCCGTCGTGTCCACTGAAAGGAAACAAAACAGGAAGTGCTTTCTGCTGGCCATGCTATTATAGCCCTTGGCTGGAGGGTGGGTGGAGCCTAAAAGTGTTTCCTGTTTAGGTTTCTTGTAAGTGGAATGTTACCTCATTTGTTATGACTGGGCCAAGGACAAAGGACGTAGAGGTAATATCCACTTATTTTCTTTCCTTCCACCCATCAAAAGTGCTCATATAAAGCGCTCCAATACCTTCGGGTCAAGTTTGCGCTATATAAAAATCTGCCCAAAAAAAAAGTCTATGACGTGGGTGGGGCATGAACCCAGTTCTGCTCATTACAGTCACGCCCCTTCCCGTGGAAAGACTTCAGTGAGAGGTGTGTTTAAAGGCTGTTTAGGGTTGCAAACAGTAGCCCAAAGAAACAAACGGGTGGTGGGGAGGCCTGCTTTGAGTGGAGAAGAAAATAGCAATCCCCAAGCGACACGCAGCAGCGGAGGTGCTGCTGTTTGGAGCACAGACAAGCATCTCCCAAACACACAAAGGAAAGCGAGAGAAGTGTTCTGTTTCTTTCCCGCCATAAAATCGCTTTTACAGTGCTGCTGTACCGTAAAGTCAAGAAGCCAATTAAAGCAGTGCATTGTCTGGCGCCCATCTTCTACGTCGTGACGTCGGTCCCTCGTGAAATAGCCGGCAAAGTCGTAAATTTTCTTTTTTCCCTTCTGCTAAAATGTCACAGTAGAGCTATAAAAAATCGCAAAATGCCCCTTTTCTCTATTTTTGAACAAATATGTATCTCGTTTTGCCACCAGACTTTTCTTTCTCAAAGCAATAGTGACATCTGCAGTGAGCTCAGTAATTGTTTTGTAAATGCGTCTATAGTGGGCGAAGAAGCAGGCCTGCTCCCTGGCGTCCTGCCTGTGTGTGCATTCAGTCATGAGGTGTAGACAGATACTGTCAAGTTGGAAATAGGCTGAGAGAGGGGCTAGGGGATGTGGAAATGAGCAGGGGGAGAGGAAGGCAATCAGAAACCAATTGAAGGCTTGTCTGTCCTTTATTTTCATCAGTTTCCAAATTTCTCACACAGCTGGTGCGTCTTTGCTTTTTTTTACTGCCCTTTTGTAGCCTTATTAAAGCTACTATGGTATTAAAATTACATTTTGACTCTCTGCTCAGTTCAGTTTGCTGATTTCTGTTTAAAATCGGGTAAAGACATAGCATGCAACAAATAGATTGCAAATATTTAGTATTGAACATTAAAATATATGGGGTAACACTTTGTCATGCTGCATGATTATGTTGGTATTGATTTACGTTTTAACAATTGTGTTTCAGGTGGCATGGCACACATTTACAGGTTCCATAGTCCAGAACCAGCAACCAATTCTCACCACTAGGCGACCAGGTGCCAAGGTACAGGGAATAAGGCGGATTTATACAAATATTTATAATGTATTTTTATGTTAGTTAAATGAAGGGAATGTAATACTGATTCAGTTACCCTGCATTCATACTCATAGGACATTACAGGAGCCCTCCCCGCCACCTGCCATGCTGCATCATTGCAAGGCATTTCTCCACATAGCCACACACGCGCCTCTATGAGGCGCATCATAGCAGAGTCGCTGTTCCATACATTCTGCTGACATCTCACCATCAGGGACATATGAAGGATTTTTGGGCCCTGGGCCAAACGTATTTTGGGGGCCCTCTGTTGGGAACAGGTTTGAATTTATGATCCACTTTCAACTCTTTCATGCAGTCTTTGGCACACTCCTCTTCATTCTAAATGTGTTTACATCTAATATTCAGGGATAATGATGTGTGTTTTCAATGCTGTTACACAACAGCAGCTCACTAATATTACTGCAAATAATCATGGTGACACCCTCCCATTTCTCATATATGACGTCCTGTTTTGATCTAAAATAAACTTTTTTTGCATGGATGTTGCCTGAAACATACACAACATTTCTCTGCAGAATGTCTGTAGTAGACTCTCACATATCGCCCACAATAAAAATAACTTAAAGGAGAAAGGTATTTAAAACAATGGGCCTTATTTATGAAGGCCTTGCGCCGCCGGTGCGTCACTTTTTCCCATGTTAAAAGTGACGCACCGGCAGGGCAAGGCCTTCATAAATAAGGCCCAATATGTTTAAGAATTATTAAAAGTCATCAGGGCTGGACTCTGCAGAACAGAGCTGGCTCTCTCAGCCCCCCCCCCCTGAAAAGCTGGGGCCCTGGGCCAGAGCCTACTTTCTCCATGCCTTAAAACGTCTCTGCTCACCAGCAGCTTGAATTTCTAATCTTCCATTGAGGGCTCTGTCAAGAAAACAGTCAAACGAGATTTACACCAATTTTACCATGCTTTAAAAAAAATATATAGTACTATGCTCGGTCAGAGAATCTACGTCAGCCTGTCTTCCAACCGGAACAGCACTACCTTTTAAATGTGATGACCGAGTCACGTGAATAAACACCTTTCCTTAGCTAGGCTGCTGCCTTCCCCAATAAAGGTTACAAAAGTGGATGGTTTATTTTGAGGCATATGTTTATCTTTGTAAGCTCCTGACTGTTATAGTGCTCCCCTGCACCCGCTGTGCTCACTTTGAATTTCACTATTCGGTTCTGGAAATGGAAAGTAATTACTCTTGGAAGCTAATAATTGAGTGGTGGGTTGGCGACTAGCCATAGGGGTTGTACCCTGGTAGACAGATTCTCAAGGACTGGAATTTAGAGGAGCAGAGTCAAGGGTCAATACAAGTCCGTTTTTTAAAATACCTCTATCCCCAATCATTTTGACAACTTGGAGATCTGTGATAACGAAGATGTTCTTCTTTTCTTTATCAGTCACAGGTCGTTTTTGAAAATAGCTCATGGAATTCAGATACCAATTGTAGACATCTGTATGTATGTTGCAAGTCTCAGGCTATAACATTAGCAAAGGGTCTAATGTGTCCAATGCACTTGCTGCAGAGGTCTATGCACAACCTTTGGGCACAAGTTTGAATTATGACTAACAAGGTTAAATGGTGAATATGCCTGCTTTAGAACAATGTTTGTAACCTGTAGGTCACAGGATTTTATCCTAGCAAGACCGTGCTGTGAGTTAGTGTATTTCTTGCAGCAGTCACGTGTAACCTGCAGCCACATGTTCTTATCCTGGTAAAATAGTCCAGTGGATTATGCATTCACTGTAAACATCTACACGTAACTTGTGAGGCATATGTTTAAAACACAGAATATTTTAACTCAAGGTAGAACATTGTCGTTGTGAGTTGAATCACACACATAGACAAAGATACCTACAGAGTAAAATAAAATAAAACATGTTCTTATCTACGTTTATTTATTGGCCTACTTGTAATATGACATGAAGAGTGTATTCTCGTAGAAATTGAAGGGTAGATGGGAAAGATCCCTGAAAAGCACGATTACTGACCCAGAATTGCGTAGAGTATTGGAGTATCCCAAAAAGATCTCCCGTAGTGCCCATCTCAAATACCTTCAATTTAACTATGTACATATGACACATATGACCCCCCCTCCCCAGGCTGCCCGAGGTATGGCCAATTGGATGCAGACTTTCTCCATATGACCTCCTGTGCGATTCTGCAGGGCTTCCAGGTAATAGCGCTATCTAAGCTCAATGACACACTAAATCGTGTGCTCGAGCACTCGGCAGAGGAATGCATACTTGGCCTGTACCCTAGACCATCTAAGCATAAGGTGGGGAAGAGCCGAATAGCGATAACAGAATAGCACATGGATACAAGAGGTGTCTAGGTGGGCTGCTGCAGAAGGTAGAGTGCTGGGTAGGGAGGAACTGAGGGGACTGTGCCAGCGCCCAATTACTGAAGCATGGAGGGACATACTGTTCAACTGGGACCACCGAGCCACTCTAATAACCAAAACGATTGAAGTGAGTCTTGCACGGAGTAGGTAGCGCGGACACTGATGGGACGAGAGGACGAGGCATGGCAAATGACTTGACAGGGAACTCCAAGTGCTGAATCAGGGCTAAACCCTCCCCCCCTAATTTCTCCCCCCCAACAATAAACATGGTAGTATACGGGTATAGTGGTCCAACCGACAGGTATAAAGGTTACATTTTTCCTACCAGGAAGAGTGGACTGTATCGTACCCACCCTTGCTATAAACCCTGCCTGACTTATGAGCACCCGCATGCACTGTTTGAGTCTGTTCTCTTTTTCTCTTTTTAGTATTTTGTTAATTAGTAATTTTTTGGCATACTGGTTGTATGGAGTTCACGGAGAATCCCACAGCACTCCCCACCAGCTAGTAGGCCCCAGCAAATAATAAGGAAAAACGACACGAGCAGCCACATCTCTATCACAAGAAATATGTTGGCTATAACAGACCAGAGTTCCAATGTATGAGATAGGGGTGTTCAGTCGATTATCAGGCAATTTCTGAACCACATACCTTAAATGCCATTTACTTACTAAATGTGATGCAATAATAATTTGTATTATACAGTAAACGTCCACGCGGTACGAATTTGGAAAGCCATGTTCAACTTGTATTATGTGTCATTTAATATCTACTGCACAATATCATGCATGATTATAAAATGCCAATAAAGATATTTTTTTTAAAAAAAGAGTATATTCTAGTTTCCCGGTAGATTTCTAATCTGTAGAGGCACATGGCTATATGTAGCTGTGCACCTTTGATTTTCTTTCTATTTTTTCCTCTCATTGTTTCCTTCATTCAGCTCATGGCTGTTAATCTCATTTATTCCACCTCACTTTCCTGATATCCAATTTGTACAAATAATTTTTCCATTTCTAAATATCTGCTAACAAAGGTATTGTATTATGTTGCCAATGCACCTTAACCCAAACTTCATTCTGGAACAAAGTTAGCCATATATATAAAGTATTACAGAACCTCAGATCACTTACTGATATCAATAGTGTAGTGACAAGCATGATTGTAAAATAATGTTACAGAGGATGGGTGGATTGTTTATCAAACTTTTTTTTTGCACCCACTCCAACTTGTGCCAAAGTACTCCTTAGTAAGGTTTCCTGCGATGTACCTCCTTCCCTATCCAGAGAATATGCTGGCAAGTTGTTTCCTGGGCCACAAATTCAGTCCAGTGGTAAACACCTCCCTTGAACAAAAAGTTAAGCTACAGCACTGAATGTTTAAGTGAGCTTTGATGGTGAAGAAAAACAAAGATCTGGGCAATAGACCATGCTTCATCTTAGGTGTCTGTTGTATAAGTTAGCACAGCTAGAGTTAACTACTGATGACTATTCCAAAAATGACTTATTGGGTGGTAAAACTATTTGGCTTACTGGCAAATAATGGTAAAGTAATCATCAATTGATGACAGGACTGATCAAGCCTCATCATAGGTGCCTTGCTAATAAAGCCTGGACGGCAGCATATATATTGCTATCTGTCCCTGCCAATAATTCATATCCAGCTATCCATTAGCATTGAAACTTTGGTTGGATGGTGGTTGTATAGCTCACTGAAAAATTCCCTGTGCTCGTATCTTTCAAACAAATGCTAGCCTCTGTATAGGAGTCAAGAAAGCTGTAAGTAAAATTTGCATAGATGGTATGCCTATCATAGCTGTTTTATTTGTGCAGCAAACCCCTTGTAAACCCATTGCAAGGTTAAAATCAACACTAGGTTGTTCTTCCATTTAAAGCAGGGTCAACAAGTTGCATCACCGTCTTTCTACATGCCAGCTTCATTTTTCCACTTAAGTTAGATATTGCTTCCTCAGGATACAAGATACTCAGGGTATCTATTGCCAAACTCATGTATTTATGGTCCTGTTTATCCATACTAATATTATAAAGAGAGAGCCCAAATGTTTGAGGTGGGTAATCTCAGTAACCACAGCACCAATCACAACACCCAATACAGCGTTGGAAATGGCAGTTGCAGCAGAAGAACATAGGCTATGCAGACGGCCATCATATACATTTAAAAGGTAAAACAACCATGCCAGCAAAGTAGTCCCTTGTGGGCGTGTCTGCGTTCTACTGTGGGCGTTTGCTGGGGGGTGTGTGCTGGGGGCGTGACAAATGCTGGGGGCGTGTGGTACGTTCCGCGCTTCATGCCATGTGAGTCGTAATTGCGCTGCATCAAGGGGCATGCTGGGGGCGTGACACCCTGGGGCGGTGACAAACGCTGAGGGCGTGTGTCTGTGCTATGTACGTGTGTCCGCCGTTCATGCCATGTGAAGCGTCAATTACGCAATTGCTCCGCATCAAGGGGCACGCTGGGGGCATGTGCTACGTTCCACACTTCATGCCATCTGGGTCATACATTAATCAGATCGTCTGCTGTGGCCGTGTGCTGGAGGCGCTACAAAGGCGCTCACCTCGAAGCGTGGTAAGTAACCATTCGCAAGACTCCCTTGGGGGACTGCCCGTTGTCTCACACATACTGGGGGTGCCGAATGCAGTGTGTGCCTTGGCCTGGGTGCATCTGAAAGGGCCGAACGCAGTGTGTGGCTTGGCCTCGGTGCGTCTCGGGCCGAAGAGCGTCGGTGTGGGTCATAAAAAAATAGGAACAGCGGGAAACAATCATTCAAGACTCACACAATTCTAATTGTTAGACGATCGCCGCTGGCCCTCAAACGGGGGGCACACGCGACTGAGCGTGTCTGCGGGGACAATTACTGCAGCCTCTCATGCGCGTTGTTACTGAACTATCACATTAAACCAAATTACACGCACCTGCTAACATCAGCCAGGGCTGTAGCCGGGCTCAGGCGGTGGATCACTACACTAATTACATGCGCCTGCTAACATGAACCAGGGCTGCAGCTGGGCCTCAAGCGGGGGGACACGCGCCTGCTAACATCAACCAGGGCTGCAGCTGGGCCTCAAGCGGGGGAACACGCGAATGACGGTATCTGAATACACACATTACACACATTCTATTTCATACCCGGACAACGTCGGGACAGGCTGCTAGTCCTGTTATGAAGTCAAGACTACAGTTTACAAATATCCTGATGGGATAACCTACGCATGCATGGAATCAGGAATCCTGATAGCTGAGGGTACTCCACAAATAGGAACAATAAAACAACTGTTTTTACAGGTTTTAGCATTAGAGGGTAGAATGTTTTTTTGTAATCCAATCATCCACCCATCCAGCCATCTATCCATCCATCCATCCATGCATCTGAGGTAAAATCCCTATTGTCCGATTCCATCTTATGTAAGCCCCGACTCCATCTTAGTTCATTGTGGCTGCCATCTTCCTTAACTTAGACAATGGAAGCCGCCATATTCCCTGATTTATGCATAATCATTGTCATCTCTGCCCATAAATGTACGTCACCAGACCTCATCTTTCTAGGCACTATGATAGTGTAAAATTCTTCAACTAAAGACATAGATACAACATCTAATGTGATATTCGCCTGGGTTCAATATCTACTCCTCATCATGTCAAATAAGAACACATACAGACATATAATCAAAATAATGCAGTCTGAATTGACGTCCTTTTACCTTAATGGTTCGTAAGGAAACATCTAGAAGGCATATCTTGATTTACACAATCTATGGCATACATTCCTAAATTTATGTCAAAAATTCAAATTTCTGATAGGATTTAGAATACAAGGACTGCCAATTGCTAATTGTCAGGTGGGTTTCTTCGTCCAGATTATCGCCCATGATTCTGCCACAGACAGTCACACCTGCTGCCGGCACACTTCACACTTCATAGATGATATATCTCGCCTGATGGCTGAAGCTGATAAAGCCAAGTCCCCGAGGAAGACTAACTGACTGCTACCACAGTGGGTGTTTGCCCTCTGTGAGGAACACTGTCTTCACGTCTCCACTGTTAAACGCAGCCTTTGCTGTCAAGAAGGTATGCAGTGCATCTCTTCTCCCTAAGAAACTCTAGACTGCAAATTGCTATGTCTTTTATGCTCTCAAAATATAGCGCATAATGTTAATTTATGTGCTAGAAATGTTCATTTTTCCCCGTTATTTATAACGTGTCTAATCGCAGTTTTTCTAATATTCTGTATAGTTGTTTTAGGTGTACTGAGACACAGATTGTCCCAGTAGTAAAAATACTTTAAAAGTAAAAGTGTTTATTCTTTTAAGTACAATGTGTGATACTGTAAATAAGGAAATACGGTTTGTTGCTGTTTCCACGATGCCCCTAATCCCTTTATGGGATTGTTAGTAACCCAAAAGCAATATTAATATGTAAATTACACATAGAATAGTATTTTACGGGTCTAAAATAACTTGTCTTTCACATTAATCGCTGTTGCATTGAACCAAGTTCACTGGTGTCACCCGTAGGTGGAAAGGCACCCTTTGTAGAATTATGCCAAAGTTGTAACTTATGCAACACATCCATCCATCCATATCTCTCACACACCATCTCTCTCTCTCTCTCTCTCTCTTTCTCTCTCTCTCTCTCTCTCTCTCTCTCCCTCTCCTTCTCTCCCTCTCCCTCCATCTCTCTCCGGCCCTCTCCCATGAAATAGACAGGAGGACGAAATCCTAATACTGAATCAACTAAAAATTCATCTCAATGAACAGTACTCCTGGGCTCTCCAAATAGATGTGCACTTAATAAATACCGACACATGTACACATGCATGTGGAAATATTTGGGATGGCAGGTTGAAAAAGAAAGTAATTGAACACATTTCTAGCAATGTGAAATATTTATGACTATATTGTTGTTCATCTAATAGGAAACTCCCACAAATAATCCATCATTTTCTGTTCAACAAATGAATCATTTAGCCACAAAAGTAGCAGACATTGAAGCATAATTAAAAAGTAAGCCGCATAGGGCAAATTATATATACTCCACACACAGCTTAATTTGTACAGGTGTTTGTCACTTGTTTTCGGGAGGTGAAGGAATAATTTTTCATCTACAGAATTTGAGCCAGAGCAAGAGAGACAAAGGCACAAAATGGAGACAGAAGAAAAAGAACAAGCATTTGCAATACAATATGTCTTGCATTTACGCAAGTTTGAGCTATTGGCATTGTAAATGACAGTGCCTTTTTTAATGTTTTGGTCTTTAAAAATGGAATAAAAGGCATTGTCATTTACAATGCCAACAGCCTAAACTCGCATTATTGCGAGACCTATTGCATTGTAAATGCTTATTGTATTATTAAAGAGTAGCCTTGCAGCGAACTGGTTTAAACAGACGCAGATTCCGTTTTAAGAAGCTTTGTTGCTGGACAGCTTGGCGCCATGCTAAATAAATAAATAAATAAATACATAAGTAAATAAATTCAATCATACAAACGGGTGCAGTGCTAAAATATTCAGGGCGCATCCGTTATGTTACTATGAAAGCGGGAGCTGTGCTGAAACTTAAAGCACGGCCCCGGGGGCAGGAGCTCGGATCAGGTGCAATTGTTAAGTGGTTTTTAGTTGATTTCGGCAATCCGAGTAAATGCGTGCACAAAAGAACATAAAGCAGGTCTTAAGACCGCAGCTCTTTCAAAAAACACAAGATAACATAAAGAGCGGCCGTACTGCTTAAACAAAACAGGAGGTTGCAGGTTTAGGAGAGAGCATGCCGTGGGTGCAATAGGAGAAAAAGTCATTAAGAAAATAGGTCTTACAGACACTGCTGTACCTGGCACCTCTCACAATTTTAACAGCTTGGCAGGCACAAAGTGCCTGCAATAACAGCAAGGTTCCCACAAAGCATAGCACAGTCTGCAGCAGCTGCTCTGAAATACCTAGTGGGTGGAAAGGGAGGGCTCACAAGAGTCTTCCCACCCCGGTAACCTGACTGCCACTGTGCACAGTGAGGCACTGTGAACTAGGATCCGGGCGCAGCATGTGATTGTGGCACAGATTTACCTGTTCCTGGTTGCAATGCCAACTGCAACACAGAGCTCAGAAAATTTAGAACCAGCGTAGCCTGCAAGGTAACATGCAACCCACTGACTGCTTCTACCACACAGTACGTAGAAACACAAAAGGTCGCTAAACAGATAAGAATTACACGGGTGCGGCATTGCTGTTGTTCAGTTCATCAACAAATCCACAGACACAAGTCAGCAAGGTAGCTGAGAGCGCCAGTGGTTGGGTGATATTCACACACACACAGCTCACTGTCCTTGGTCGGGCCTCTTCTGCAAAAGCCCCTGCTGCAATCCGTGCAGGGTTTCCGGTGTTCGCTGGTTGGATGGCTCAGGGCCTTCACATGCACTGGACCAACAGGAACTGACAGAAAAGAAGAAACAAAAAACTAGGCAGACCACATAGAAGTGAATGAGCCAGGAAGGTTTGGAGGGCGGGGAAAGGAGAGGAACCGAGCACAACACAGCAGTCAGCCTGAGGGAGAAATAAAAATAAAACAAGTGGCCACCATTTTCCCAGCTGCGCACGTTGTCCTGCCTGCAGTAGAAAAAAAGAAGAGTGCTTACAGACTAATAAACATGTACCCTGTAACAACAGAAGTAAAGGGGCCAGTAGCCATGGGAGGTTATAAATGAAGAAAAGGCAGTACTAAGGAGGGACTAACAAACTGATTTTTGAATCAGAAGCCTGCATTTACGAAGGACAAAGACAGAAGCCAATGGAAAATATTGATGGAGAGTGGGTCGGGCTTCTCTTCCATACTCTACTACAGCAGATCGCTAAAGCAGTGCATGCGCACTCGCCCAGGCTCGACCTAAAAATACGCTTCTTCCCTGGGGAAACGCGTAAGTGGGCGTGTCCTCTAACCGGGTTGGTTCAGCTCTCAATTCTCCACGTGGGTTGTTTTGGTTTATATTAAAGCGTTCCTGATTCCTTTTTATTTGCGATGCTGAACAATATTATTTGCTTAAGGTCTTGCTGCCATGTTTTATAGTCTTGAAGAGATAATTTTATTGAGCTCGTTGTTTAAGCTTTGATGCCTTCTAGACGCACTTTTTCCAAGTGCTATCAACCCTGGACTTGGCGTCTTGAAATGTGGGCACTCTTGTAGGAACTTCACTGTGGTCGTGCGCTGTTGTCAAAGGCAGTTTCCATTTTTCATCTTAAGCAGCACAATATGGGAGGAGGAGCTTCGCGGGCATTCAAGATGGTCGCGTGAGCACAGAGCTCCCCGGACCCGCGCCGCCCTTCGCAAATATCCTGACTACATCCTGATTTTGAAGATGGGCTTTTGTTGACAAATTCTCGCTGATTTCAACATTCTTTGCAGAATTGAATTCGGAGATTGGGGTCCACTTCTACACCGCCTGGAACTTTTGCGGCCCGCCCCGAGCTGAACCAGGGTCTCTGTTACTTGGCAGGCCGAGGAGTAGTTCAACAACAACGGCCGAAGGGGTTTCTCCCCAATCAGCAGCAGCTTAACTTTCGGTTTCGTTTTCTACTCCCGGCTCAGATTTATTGCAGCGCCGCCTGGATCGTTTTCTCTTGCCGGTCTGGTGTCACTACGCCGTTGTGTGCTGTCCCTGTTGAGTGCTTTCTCTTCTGCTTTATTGGCACCTACGCTACTTTGGTTTGGTTTTGCTATCTTTTTGGCCTTTCTACACCCGGCCATTTTCACCAGGTCGCACGGGCCCCTTCGGGGTCCCATTTCTAATATGGCCGCCAGACCCGATGTTGAGAAACGCAAGACCAAGACACCTCTCCGTGGGGGACAGAGCCAGACGAACATTATGGACCATTACTCCCCCAGTGGTGCTGGCCGCACTCCTGACGATCCTAAGGCTGATTCTGCTGCGACCTCAGAGGTATCGCTGCAAGACGTCATGAGTGCCATCTCCAGTATGAGGGCCTCCATGGGACAGCAGTATGAGGCTCTTGCTTCTAAGATTGACACGGTAGCAGTTGATGTCACGCTGATTAGAGCTGACTTGGCGGAGACTAACGAGAGGGTCAAGGCGCTGGATTTGAAGACTTCCAGTTTGACGACGGATGTCACGGATGCACAGACCGAGATCGGTAACTTGCGTTCTTCTCATGATATGATGGCCCGTCGCCTCGAGGATTATGAAAATAGGGTCCGCCGTAATAACGTACGCCTTATCGGTGTCCCTGAAAGTCCCGAGGCCCCTGCAACCGACCATCTCGTGAAAGACCTGGTTACGAACTATCTTGCTCCCGCCGGACTTAGTCAGATTCTTTGCTCTAGAACGCGCACATCGAGTCCCGGGCGGACAGGCGAAGCCGGGTGCCCCTCCGAGACCCATTGTCGCAAGACTATTCCACTTTCGGGATAGAGATGCTATCTTTCAAGCCTCTCGTGACAAAGGCCCTGTGAAGTTCGAAAACACCACCGTGACCTTTTATCCGGACTTTACCCCGCTTGTTCAGCGGCAGAGGATGGGGTTTCAGGGAGTAAAGAGACGGCTTCGGGCCTTGGGCCTTAAATATGCTATGATGTTTCCGACCAGACTTCGGATCGAGTATGAGGAACAAACGTTTTTCTTTGATCGTCCGGACAATGTTAGTGACTGGCTCGATTCATTGCCCAAGAGAGATGATCAATCCGGTCATCCCGGTGGTGCCGAGGGTGGCGTGTCGGAGTGAGAGTGACACTGTGGATCCTGGCGTCTGAACTTTTCCATCTACTTCAGCTGAGTTTGGACACTGGTTCTCTTGTTCGTATTGAAGATCGACCTGAGGGTGGTGGGGGGTGAATGGGGACTCTTCCTCCTCCTGGGTTCTTTGTGTAGACTAGTTTTATGACGGGGCAACAGGCACACTGCAAGTTGGGGTGGCTTATGAGTCGTACGCAGGGGTGCAGGGTGGGGGTGTTGTAACGGGGTCAAGTTGAGGGGTGGTGGGGGGGTATGTGTGTGATTTTTTCTTTTCACGAGGCATCGCATTGTTTTCTTAATTTGCTCTGGTCGTTGGGTCTTGGGTGAAGGGTGCTCCGCCTTCTTCTCGGGGATGGGGGGTGGCGAGTTGAGACTGCTGTCCTGGAATGTCAATGGGTTGGGAGACAGGATAAAGCGAGGGATTGTTTTACAGTTCCTTAGACACCATTCCCTCGACATTGTCTTTTTGCAGGAAACGCATCTAATAGGTAATGCATGTCAGGCCATGAATAGACGTGGATACCGGCTGGTGGCTCACTCTGGGTTTACATCTGGCTCCAGGGGGGTGGGCATTCTCATCAGGTCTTCTCTCCCTTTTGAAATCGATGAAGTGACTCTTGATGACAAGGGGCGCTATGCGGCGCTCACTGGTAGGTGGGAGGGGAATACATTGTCCATTCTCTCGGAATACATCCCTCCGGGCCTACAGGCCTCAACTTATGCTGATCTTGGCAGGGTTATTTTAGGGCTTCCTAAGGGCCTCCTGCTCCTCGGCGGGGATTTTAATTCTGTGGTTTCTGATACTTCTGATCGTTGCCCCACTAGGGACTTGGCTAGGTCCCGAATGTGGCTGAGTGACTTACTTGAAACTTTTGAGTTGATAGATAGTTGGAGGTTGATGCATCCTACGCAGTTACAATACACCTTTCACTCCGGTGCTCGTGGCAGTCTCTCCAGGCTAGATTATTTTTTGATGCCGTAGGCCCAATCCTCCTCCATCAGAGAAATTCGCCATCTCCCCAGGGGTATTTCTGATCATTCCCCTTTGTGGCTTTGTTTTGAGGTCGGGATGGGCAGTGAGGGTAGAGTTGCCCCTATTAATCCCTGGTATTTCCGAAATCCCAAAACCCGCTCTGAACTTGTGAAAGCTATTGATCGTTATTTTGTTGAAAATGTGGGGTCTGTTTCCTCTTCTGTTTCATTGTGGGAAGCCTTTAAGACTGTTATTCGTGGACACTCCCTGTCGTTTATTGCTGCCGCTAAGAAGGCGAACAATGTGGAACTTGTACGTTTGGAAACCGAAATAACTGCACTAGAGAATGACCTTGAATCAAGAGTAACTCTCGCAAAGTTGCATTCCCTCAGACTGAAGCAAGCTGATTACAGAGCTCACATTACTGATGCAGCGAAAGTGATGAATAGAGAGCAACAGGGCAGGTTGTATGATGTGGGGGATAAGGCTGGTAGATTGCTTGCGTGGTTGGACAAGAAAGAGAGAGTGAACCGTGTCGTTCCGGTGATTGAGAGGCATGACGGTGAGTGTGTTACTGACCCTGTCGGGATCGTTCAGTGTTTTGTTGACCACTTTAAAGCAGTTTATGCCTCGGTCTGTGATAGAGATGAGGAGGACTCCCAATTGTTATTACGGGATATTGCACTGCCCTGCCTTTCCGACGCTGATAGAGATCTCATGGAGTCCCCTCTTACGGTGGACGAAGTCGCTGTCGCCATACGTTCCCTTCGCTCTGGCAAGGCAATGGGCCCCAATGGTTTGCCCATTGAACTGTACAAACTGCGACCTGACAAAATGGTGCCCTACTTAAGAGAGATGTTCCTTGAGGCTTTGGACTCGGGTTCCCTCCCTGCCGATCAGCGACTTGCTACCATCGTAGTTATCCATAAAGAGGATAAGCCGCGTGATCGTTGTGCGTCGTATAGGTCCATTTCTCTACTTAATGCTGAGCCTAAAATTCTGGCTAAGCGTTGGCTAATCGGTTAATCAAGGTGATCGGGGACTTGATTCATCCGGATCAGTCCGGTTTCATCCCGCACCGAAACACCGCCCTTAATCTTCGGAGACTTCATGGAGTTCTCGCGAGGGCTGGGACGCTCACTGAATCTGCCATTTTGGCTTTCCTTGACGCTACTATGGCTTTTGATACCATTGAGTGGCCTTATCTTTGGGCTGCCCTATCGAAGTTTGGATTTGGCCCGGTGTTCATCGCTTGGGTGAAACTTCTATACGAGAGACCCTTGGCTCAGGTGGTGGTTAACGGAAAGGTGTCCGGTGTCTTCACACTTGGACGTGGCACCCGGCAGGGCTGCCCGCTTTCTCCATTGCTCTTTGCCCTTGCTCTAGAACCCTTGGCGGATTGGCTCCGTTGGGAGCTTTCAATGAGGGGCATTCGGTGGACCCCTGATTTTGAGGATCACGTCTCGCTATACGCAGACGATATCCTTCTCTATCTTACCTCCCCTCGGAAATCCCTGAATGTTCTTTTTGATGTTTTGACCTTCTTCGGAAAGAACTCGGGTCTCGTCATTAATTGGACTAAGTCCTGCGTCTACGTTTTGGCAGGAGATCTCCCTCCATTGCCTCGTAGATTTCCAATACAAGTATCGGAGACTGGCTTCAAGTATTTAGGAATTTATGTCTCCTTGGACCCCCGTGTGCGCTATGAGCGTAATTTGTTGCCCCCTCTCCAACGGCTGAGGCTTGATGTTACGCGGTGGCGTAGGTTGCCTTTGTTACCGCTCGGTCGTGCGGCTCTTTTCAAGATGATGTCGTTGGCCAGATTTTTATACGCACTTCAGAGCTCATTTGACCCAGTTCCTTCTAGTTATTTTCGTGAAGTGGAGAGCCTACAGAGACGACTGGTCTGGGATGGGCGAGCTCGCATTGCTTTCTCCAAACTCACGCTCCCGTGGTATGATGGGGGCATTGCCCTCCCAGACATCAGGCGCTACTATTGGGCTTCCCAGTTGAGTGCGGTCAACCACGAGACTTACGCTCCTGGTCCTGCCCCGGCTTTCGCTATGGATAAATATCTTCTGCCAGGAGGTAATTTCAACAGGGCGCTGTACACCAAGGGGCTCTATAGAACACTGACCAGACCTACTAAAATTGCTGTACGAGTGTGGCAAGACGTGAATACGGCATTGGGGTGGTGCGATAGACTTACCCGCGCAACCCCTTTGTATGATTCTGAAGGTTTGGGTCATCTGTGGAGTACGAAAGGCTTTGATAAATGGGATATGATTGGTATTAGCAAGGTGGGTGACCTCTGGTCTAAAGGTAACGTAAAGTCCTTTGAGGAGCTGAAAATGGAATACGAGCTCGATGACACAGAATTCTTTAGATATGCCTAGGTCCGTCATGCCCTGTTGTCCGCTTTCGCTGTTGGTACCGATATTCCTGAGTCCTCCCGTCTTGAGGACCATATCCTAGATGGCCATGTACCTAATAGCACAATTTCATTGATTTACAAGAAGCTGATCAATAATAGGGCTGATCTGCTTGTGCGCCTCAGGGTTTCGTGGACTGTTGACGGATTGGAGCGAGACGACGAGGACTGGCAGTTTGCTCTGTCCTCACCCAAAGAGGTTTCCATACCTGCTCGCCTTAGATTTGTCCAACTTAAGATCCTCCATCGCGTGTATGTTACTGGTCCGAGTCTGGTTCGTATCGGTTATTCTTTGGATGGATTGTGTAAACATGGCTGCGGTATGGTTGGTACCTTCCTCCACATTTTATGTGAATGTCCGGAGGTGGTCGAGTTTTGGTCCCGAGTACATGTGGTGATGGAAAGGGTCACCGGTGTGTCGTTGCTGCCTGAAGCCAGGCGTTGTCTATTGAATGTCTGGGAACCCAACGATTACAACACAGCACAGATTGCTTGGGCGACCCTTGGTAATATGGTTGCGAAGAGGGATATTGCACAGCTCTGGGGCTCTCACAGATCGCCTACTGTATTGCAGTGCGAAGAAAACATGGATTGGTGCATGTTCCGAGAGAAAACTGTGTATTTGTCACGGGGAAGACCCAAGAAATGGGGCAGGATCTGGTCACAATGGAACGCGTATCGTGGTAATGTGTGCACTCCCCCACACGATTCATCTCCAGATGTCTCCTATCTCCCTAATTGTCATTCCGATCTCTATCATTCATTGTACTATTGATTGTTTCCTCGCCGCCTCCCTTTCCCCCCCTTATGAAAATCAATGCAATATATATGTTGTACAGTTGGAGCTCCGCCTAGAAGACTCATGATCATGTCTCTTTACTTTATTGCCTTGTGAATTTTGTTAATTTGTGTTTGTTTTTCTTTTAATAAAAACTTAAAAAAATAAATAAAAAAAAGCAGCACTATATGAACGTCTGGGAAATGATGAATGAACTTTATCAGTGCTTGTATTTCCTAAGTAGGTAATGTAGGAAAGTTGGTTTCTGTTGCAGTAACCCCCCCACTGTTTTGCCAGACTACTGATGCACTTTTACTTGGTGTGCCCTGGGTCCCTGCCAATCAGGTTCCCAGGACCTGTGTTCTTTCCCCAAAGCTAAACCCAATTGGCATCTCTGGCCACAGGTTAGCCCCTGGTAAATGGTACCACAGGTATTCAGGGCACTGTGACCAGAGAAGGCCTCTAAGGACTGCAGCACTTATTGTGCCACCCTTAGAGGCCCTGTACCTTTACAGACACACACTGCCTTTGCAGGCTGCATGGTTTGGTGCAGAACAAAGTGAAGAGTCGACATGGCACACATCTCTGTGTACCATACCTACAACCCACTGCCCTGGCATAGATCAGTCACCCCTCTAGCTGGGTGCACTATACCAGTGGTGAGGGTACATGTGCATGAGATCTGTATCCCTACAGTGTCTATGTCCATTCTTAGACATTGTAAGTGCAGTGCTGCCATTAAGAGTATATAGTGCTGGGAGTTTGTTATTACGAACTCCACAACACTATAATGGCTACACTGAAAACTGAGAAGTTTGGTATCATTTTTCTCAGCACAATAAACCCACACTGATGCCAGTGTGGGATTTAATGAAAAATGCTCACAGAGGGCATCTCAGAGATGCCCCCTGAAAAGTAACTCTATATAGGGAGGACCTTATTCTCCATGACCCATTCCGTGAGATGATCAAGAATACTCCGTGCAAATATTTTTCCCACTGCATCTAGTAAAGCTATTTGCCTATAATTGCCTGGATAAGATCTAAGGCCCTTTTTATGTAACGGTATTAAAATGCTACCAGACCACTACGGCAATATCTTCCCCTGAAAATAGCAAAATTTAAACAGAGGGACTAAAAACGTAGCCCACAGAAGTGGTTCCTTTTTGATTACCATCATAGGTATTTTGTCCGGACCCATTGCTCCGGAGGATCTCATTCTTTTAATAAATCTGACTAAGTCACTCACAGAGTGTACATAGTTGGATAAGTGTGTTTTCAAAGGGTCAAGTACAGCAGGGAAAAGACTAGGGAAGTTAATATTTGCTGCGTATAGTCCTACCAAGTGGATTTTCCAATCCTCTTCTTTAACAAGAATGGGGAGAAATTTTACTCTTGTACCGCAGCAGTCTGCAATTACTTCCCAACATTTTTTAAAGTTGTTTTTGGAGGCTGCCTCTTTTAACTGCACCCATGCACCATCTTCCTTTAATTGCTTCAGAGAGTGTTTTTTTCTCTGCCTTTTCCTCTTCAATAAATTGATCAAATGACTACGTTCCTTAGAAAATTTCAGGATCTGGGCCCGCACCAATTTGTTAATTTCCCTATTTAAGATGAACATAAAATAGGATTTCTATTTAGTTGAAGTACACGATGATTTACATAATGCTGCCAAAGAACCAATATTACGGGAAAAAACTTCCAAAAGATCAATTTGAAGCGAATCATATTCATGCAAAACTAGATGGTGTTGATCTTTTATGAGAGCTGTTAAGTTTGCTTTTACTATGACTGTTGCTTGAGTATTCCAGTGAATTCTACCGTTATTTAAATTTAAGCCTACACTACTGCCTTTAAAATTCCATGGGCCTACCTTAGCACAAGTATAATCAAATTTAAAACAGATCAACAGATGATCGCTAAACACAGATCCCAAAACTTCCATACTAGGAGGAGACAATTAGATAATCTATAATAGAATTCCCAGTTGGGGCTGTATGAGTATAATTTGCAGGAATATCATTTTCTAACCTTCCATTAGCTATTATAAGATCTAAGCTTCTCAGGCCTTCAAGTAGTAAGGTACCTCTTTTGTCTGTCCTGCTTTTATTAGGTAATTGGGCAGTGGGGATTATTAGGGCTTCATTTCTTTCGATGTTAGAACATTCTCCTGTGCTGTGTGAAGAGGCTTTAGCATTCATATCACCCACTAGCATTAGAGACTTACAATCTTCCCTTTCCAGAATAGAAGAAATAAAAACAAATAGATCTTTTAATAGGTGAGCATGGGAAGCATCTGGAGAAAGATATGCGTTTCCAATTTACAAAGTATTTAAGTGATCCTGAGAATCCTTAAGATATACCTTAATTGCCTGAATCAAGTTGGACTCATGAAAGAAATCTTTATAAGACCAACTAAAATTTGTGCTAAGCAAAATAGAGATTCCTCCTTTAGCATGTCCTCTATTCACTTGGAGCGCAGGCCGACTCAACACTATATAATCTTCAGTGGACCAATCCATTGTGATCCAGGTCTCTTGTAGGAAAATTATATCTGCGCTCTGATCCTTCAATAATGAGAGTTTATCTTTATTGGAGTTTAGGCTGGCTGCGTTCCAAGATATTACAGAGATATCCCTGCTAGGAGGAATTCCCACATTTTAAATCTAAGGATTTGTTTTTATTCAGGGCGCCTGCCACAAAACTCCATTTCTTATCTTCCTCACTTAAAGGAGTATCGAACTGACTCTTTTCCTCTTTGAGTAGCGAGACCCTCCTGCCTTCTATTCCTAAGGTAACCTGCAAAATACTTTCTTTCTTCGCATGGGGAAGGCCCCTGTTAGTGACTTCAGAATGTGAATTAGACTTCTGATTTTGAACCACTTTCTTTGGAGCTTACTCTACTTCAGGAATAAGAACATCAATGCCACATCAACGTAATTTATCACTATGCAACATTATCAGATGAGAGATATCTTTAGATGTAAATGTTACTCTAGCTCCCCTAGGATTATTATACTTTTGGACTTGAACCAGAGCAAGGCCATTGCTTCGGATTATTTGAAGGCCGGGAATTTCGGTGAAACATACTAAGAAAAAAGATCTATACATAAATGGATCGTGCTCCAAAATAAATGAAAAATTCAGAGAGTAAGGTACAGTAGGTGAATGATGGATCTGACAATGTACCTCAGAGTTATTCTTAGTAGCATTGTAGAGGACATTAGTACCTACAGAGGAAGCAAATAAGGAGGCATTAGGGTTCAGGATACTCTGAGCAATAGGAGGCACACTTATATCAGATACAGATGGCTCATAAGAGAGATGAGTTGGGGTACTTAAGTTCATAAGAGGAGTGCAAGGACCCAGAACGTTGGATTCAACTAGTCCATCTTCCTTCTTCAAGACATTTTGAGCCTGGGCTATTGGTAAATTAATGATTACATTAGGGTCAAACCGAAGCCTTTTTGCCCTTTTTTACGAATCCTTCATACTGATGATATTAGTTTTGTTCTTAGTATCTTTTTCTTTGAGAGAGGGGCCACCAGCATTTAGTCCCTCCTCCGGAGAACACATAGGTGGATTTATGCCTGTTTTTAGAAAAATAGGAAACACTCTATGGGGTATGCACAGGTTACCCTCTTTCTCTTGTGCAACAGCTGTAGATACTCCCTCTGAAACTAAACTCTCAGGATCAAAAAGTTCTTGGAGAATAGAGGAGTGTAAATTATCAAATATATCTTCACTTTCAATCGGTTTCAATTTGCTTTTCCTCCTAAATAAAGGCTTACCAGCATGCACACCAAAGTCTCGCCCTTTAGCAAGATGAGGAGAGGAAATATAAAGAGGATGTGGCTGGTTAAAATTATCCTCTATTGTTAAAGGGGGCAAAGACCTTTTAGTAATATTTGGCATACAAGAGGGAAGTAGGTCAGATTTACCCTGCGCCCGGCTTTGCTAAGATACAAATGTCTTGGTCAGTGTCAACAGAGAATCTAAAATGGAGTCGGAATTATTGACTGATTTCTCCATTAATGCTAAAATAAAAGATAACACTCTTTCCAAACAGAGTAATGAGTCCGACAACAACATTTTTGACTCTGGATTATGAGTTAAGGGATGGAAATGCAGGGATAGATCAGGTGTTATCGAGCCTCGTGTATCTAAAATGCTTGTTCTACTGGGTGTACTGCTGAACAGTTGCATTTGTACCGGATGTCCCTGAGAAGTAGCACAGGTATTGAAAGACAGGGAATTAGCTGGGTTAGGGTGTCTGGCTGACTCTAAATTAAGTGCACAGAGCAGCTTTGAGGGCTGATTCAGGCTAGTATTGAAATCAGGAAGACCAGGGAGCGTAAAATCTTCCACTATAGGAACTCTAACATTTGAGGCAAATTGAGGTACCCCTTCAGGATGAGAGACTTAATTTGCCAGAGAATGGGTAGTTACATTTGCCAGAAAAGAGTCAGTTTCCCTAAAATCCAAATCTTGGTTGACTCTAGACCAAGATCCACCATTTTTGGGTAAATAATTAGTGGATACTTCTGGAGGTAAGTTTCCAGGATCTGCTTTAGACTCCTCAAGTGCTTCCGAAGTAAACTCCCCCATCCATGCTACAATTAAACTTATATCCTTTTTAGGGAAAAGGGAAGTAATAGAATTAAAACTTGTAAAAATATTTATTTGTAATGAATTGTTTCTTAAAGGATTGGCTTTAGTTTTTTTTACACGCTCTTGTATATAGCACTCTACCCGAGCGCAGTTTCTTTGCAGTCATTACTTGAACCTCACAGTCACAGACCCTTGGCCAGGATACAGGTTCAACCAGAAATATGTAGCTCCTATTTGTGAATGAGCCGATGCGCTGCTCATGCAACACCGGACATCCACTAAGAACACTACTAAGGTAATAATACTGGTATCCCAATAATAATCCGGTAGTCCTGGGAGTCCTGAACAGACGCACACTGATCAAACTGGTCAAACAGGGCACCCAGGGCTTAATTTCTAGGCGTCTCCAAGCTCACATCTATAAACAGATCCCTACCCATTCCTTCCGACACCTCCTAGGCTCCGAGGCTCCAACCAGTCCAGGGCCCCAACCAGTCCTTCTTAACCACAGCCGCAGCTCACAAGGAGGCACAGTGAGGCATAGGGAGACACAGGGAGGTGCAGAGATGCACAGAGACACAGGTAGACAACTTGCGGCTCCTGCCGCTTAAAAGAGCAACTTACTTCTCCCACTGCTCAGGAGAATAACTCAAGGCTCTCAGTTGTGCTTAACGATGTTCCTGCCACGAGGAAAGACACCTTGCAGCACTTTGTAGGCACACAGAAAAACACAGAAGGTCAGTCCAAGTTTTTTTTTTCTCGTTTTTTTTTCCAACTACCTTAGCATGTAGTAGCTTGTAACATGTAATGGAAAATATCAACAGGGCCACATCATCAACATCAGTAATAAAGCAACAAAGGTCTCTGTGAGAATGTTCAGCCTTGCAACAACATGCCTTCTTCTCAGAAATCTAGGTCTCAGCTGACCAGAAACTCATGTTGTGGAGAGAGGCACTCTCGGTTCACAACAGGACCGCAACAGGACCAGGATCATACAGGATGCGGCAAACAAGAGGCTCTATAAGAGTTCAACGTTCGCACTAACTTGGTAACAACTTGGCCAGCAGATAAAATTACCCGCAGATAAAATTGCCCGGCCGCTGCTTTCCGCCGCTGCTGGAGGACCATCCGCTGGAGGACTGCCCAGGACCTCACCGCTACACTCGACTGCACCCAGCCGCCACTCGCGGTACCTAAAAAAGCGGGCTCACGCAGGATCCACTCCGGATGTACTAGTATTCCGCTGGTCCCAAGACAAAAATGCAAAGGCTCTCGCGGCTCGCGGCTCCCACCTCCGCGGTTTCCACCGCTGCCGCTGCCCCCGCAAACCGCAAACTGCAAACCGCCTCTGCTTGCGTCCAGCTCGTGTCTGCTCCGACCGCGACGACACCTACTCCAATTCCAGTAGGTGGCGCTCAATGACTGCAATCGCACACCGTTAGCGTCTCCTGCTGACCTCTAGTGTCCCCACTGAGTGGCTGCTTAGGCTGCCATCAACAGACATGTTTCTGGACCCCTGGGTCGAGAGCATGCGCTCTCGGGGGCCAAAAACAATGCAAATCCTGGGAATGATGCAAGTCTCCTCCCCCAGGATAGGCAAGGTTCAGGAAGGAGAAGCTTCAAAGAGATGCTGCCTTTGTGAGCTGCCCCAGACCACATGCTGTTTTCAGCAACTGGTCCCCACTGGTTCTATCCCCCACTTTGGGAGAAAGAACCGGCTGGAAAAACAAGTGATGGAGAGAGGTGTGCCCACTTCTGCCAACTCCACCCCTCCGGTAAGGGAGGCGAGGGGAAGCACAAATGTGGGTCCCTGTCTTCTTGAGGATGGGGAACCCAACCAAACAGGGACAGGCTCCTGCCCCCCTCCTACGGGAGGGTGGCACAATAGGGGGTGTACCCACCCCAGGGAAGGGGCCCATTGGTCCCTGCCCTCTACCTGCCTGTAACACCCCTAAATGTAGTATTTAGGGGGCACCCTGAACCTTGCTTCCTTAGATCCAGAAATGACAAGAAGAAAAGAAGAAGAAGGACCAAACAACCGTGCAGCCAGCTAACAAGAGGAAGACACCCACTGACTTGGCCCCAGCCCTACAGGCCTATCTCCCCTCGAATCTGCTCCTGCGAAATCCTGGTGTGTCCTGCAACCTGCAACCTTGAAAACCCCGGAGGACCTGCCTGCCTTCACTTCCAAAGACTGCTTCTCCCGTGAACACTGGATTTATTCAACTGCAACCTCTGGCAGCAGCCGGAAACCTAGAATCCAGCCCCCTCTGCACCCGCCGAACCCGGCCCGAGCTCGAGTGGAAAAACACCACGAGGAGGTCACCCCAGTGATCCTGAACCAAGATCCGGCGACCCCTGACCTGTCTCAAGCCTCCAGCCGACACCCGCAGTCTAAATGCAGAAGGCCCTCCTAACCGCAACCAGGAGCTGGTAAGAAGATCCGACCCTAATAGGCATCCCTGCACCCAATGCCCCACGGCCTTGTGTGCCCAAACCAACAGTGCCTAACTAACCCTTAACTTCCCAACTTACATCTCGAATTGGTGGTCGCACCCAGAAGTCCTTCGTCTCCCTGCCTGCAGTGCTTTTCCAAACCGGAGGTTCTCCATTAAAAACAATAGGGCGCCCGACGTCAAAACACCACTCTGCGCCAGGCTTCCTCAGTGCCGCTGAGGGTGCACCTTTTGTGCTACTTTGTTTCCCCATTTGCCTTGACCTAAACCCTAGGAGCTATGCTCCCACAACCCAGTGGCCTGCTTGCCAGCAGCTACCAACCGGAGGCCCCCTATCCCTCATTGGTTAACATTTGGCCTCAACACTCTGCACCTGGCCGCCCTAGTGCAGCTGAGGGTGTAACAAGAGTGCATCACTGACCCTGGGGGACCCCTGAGTCTAACCCCAGAACCTTAACTCTCACAGTCGACAACTTACCTGTGAACCGATAACCTGTTTTTCCTCCATAGGATAACAAATAGTTTCTAAGTGTGGAGTTTTGAAATCTAAACATATTCTTTAAAAATCGCACAAATAACCAAAACATATTTACTTACCTGTTTTAAGAAAATGACCCAGTGCTGAATCTAGGTATCCAGCACTGAGTTAGAAAAGTAACGTAAAAAGTAACTTACCTGTAATTTACTGAAAAACCCTATTCATTTCAAAGTACTAAATTTGCTAAGTATTGCAACCTACTGCATCCCCTGTAAATCAAACAAAGTACAATTCCTATTGCATTTTCAAACTGTTCTACAATCAGCAACTTATTACTGTAAAGTATTTAATGCTTACCTGTGCCAGGCTTGCTTGGTTCTAAAAATAAAACAACAGTATTTTATTTTATACAGAAACAATTGGTCTAGAGTTCAGTTCTTGAGTGTGTGAATTAATTTTGCTGACTGAGTGTGTACATCAAATGCTTAACACTGCCCTCTGATACTGCCTTACTGCTCGACCACTCTACCACATATAGAGAGTAAGGTTCTATCTAACTTTAACCTCTGCCTACCTCTGGGGTCACCTGGACTCTATACACACTATACCTCCTTTTGGTGTAGTATATGTAGAGCAGGTTACAGGTGATAAGTTCAATTAGCACACAGTGTTTTTATTGAAGAGTTCAAAGTAGTCTCAGAATATCTTGGTCATTGAACAATAGTAGTGGTGCCGCAGAACATGATATGACAGATATTTAAGTGTCTTTCTTTTGTGTTTGTGAAGCCATAGTTAGTTTATCCAAAAATCACTCCCAAGCTTTTTTGCTTTCTGTTAACACTGATGTTCATCGACGTATTTAAACACATCTATACAGAAAGGAACATATAAGCTGTGGGGGATACAGCATTACAGGCATCAGCTGTTAACTTGAAAAAATGTGTCAGCAGTAAATGCCATTAGTTACCCAGTATGATATAATGGCGTTTTTCAAAGCAACTAGTGGCGTGAGAGAATCGCATATACATGCAAGTTTGGAGTATTTAAATCCGTTTATGACAGCTTAATCTCACATATACTCACTCCATAGATTGACCGCATTGGTAATTGGCAAAATACAAAGCAAAAACCGTTAGAACTAACATGACTGTTTCTGAGTGTATTTTTTGTTGTTGCATGATTTCAAAACTTTCAATGGCAATTTTCCCCCAGTTATGTGTTCGGAAACACTGGTTTGGTGATATAAGCTGCAAAGATAACAGCAAGGTGCCCACAGAGCATGGCACAGACTGCAGCGGCTTCTCTGAAATACCCTGTGGGTGGGAGGGGTGGGGTCACAAGATTATCTCCACATTGGTAACCTGACTGCCACTGCGCACCAGTGCGGCATGTGATCTCGGCACTGCGGTCAAGGATCCGGGCGCAGCGTGTGATCTCAGCACAGATTTACCTGTTCCTGGTTGCAACGCTAACTTCAACACAGAGCTCAGAGAATTTCGAGCCGGCCTTGCCTGCAAGGTAACATGGAACCCACTGACTGCTTCTACCACACAGTACGAAGAAACACAAAAGGCCGCTAAAAACTATAAGAAACACGCAGGTGCAGTGTTTCTGCTGTTCAGTTCATCAACAATCCCATGTACACAAGTCTGCAAGGTAGCTGAGAGCGCCAGTGGTTGAGTGACATTCACACACACACACACACACACACATCTCACTTCCTTGGCCAAGCCTCTTCTTCATGAGCTCCTGCTGCAATCCGTACAGGGTTTCCAGCGCCCACTGGCACAGACAAAGCTGCGTGACGCTACATGTGCATGAAGGAAATAATACATGCCCCGAGCAACAACCAAGTAAAGGGGCAAGTAGCCATGGGAGGATACAAATGACGACATGGCTGTACTAAGGAGGGACTAACAAGCCTCATAATGAGTCAGAAACCAGCATTCACAAAGGACAAACACACAAGCAAATGAAAAATAAGGGCGGGGAGTGTGCAAAACTTCTCTCCGTACTCAACTACCACAGCTCTCCACAGAGCGGCACTTGTGCGCTGGCTCACGCTCAACCCTAAAAAAGTGACAAAGGGAGAAAGTAAGGATGAAAAAATAGCATCAAGACTGAGACAACGAGATAGGAAATGCAGAGTGGTGACAGGAAGAGGCATGAGGTGGAATCAAATCTAGGTAACCTTGGTGTTTGGCAAATCTGAAATTTTTCTGCACCCACTTCAAACTCCTAAAAAAAACTTTGGCCTCCTGAACTTATATATTTGTTTTACAAATTAAGCTCTTGCTCAATTCACATCAAAAAAGAGAGTGAATGTATCTCTGCTGTGTACATCTTTACCTAAAAAGAGGTCAGGCGAGCTGAGGAACTGTATCATTTTGTGAAAATTAAAAATATATATATACACGCTGGGCCTAATTCACAACGGTAAACCTACACTCTGCCGTCAGGATGAAGAACTCCGCACATAAAAAATAATCCTGTTCTCTCTTTTTATGTGCGGAGTTCTCAGCACGGTCCACGGAGCATCTGCAGTTGTAAAAGTTACTATTAAATCATGTGTTTGTGAATACTGAAAGAATGAGTAAACTTACACAAAAGTGTAATTTTACCTTGGTCAATCAGGCCCCCAATTGTCAAACTAAAAGTAGTTACTTTTGTCATCAATTGACGCAGGAACGAATAGAGCAGAACAACTTTCTTCCTTAATTAGAAGTATAACAATTCCATCCCAATCTAGTCCAATTGAGTTCACAATATTGATATGAACAGAACTTTCCAGATGTTTTTAAATCTCAAAGGAATCAGAAATATTCTCTAGTTTTCGCCTACCAGAGCTTCAATACAACATAAAATCGCATTCTAATGGAACCATGTATCCCCTAGCTCATCTGTGGATCATATCTACAAATATCACCAGATGAAACTGACGAGCTACATAGTTGATGTTTTACCAGCACCTCTAGTGACCTCTCAGGTTTCCTGCTTGGTGTTCCATTGGATTAAAAGGATTCATACATCACTGCCGGGCTTCAAGTGGGATGAAAAAAGGTGGAAGGTTTCTAAAAGGGGCATTGTGTAAACATGAATCCTTTCCAAGAGGCATGGCCTATGTAATTAAAAGCGTGACCTTATATATGTAAACCACAATCTCATAGTTCTCACAGACAAATATTTAACTGCCTCTTTCTGAAATCTTCTTTCTGAAATCCTCAATCTGCATTGCACATCTCATCTCTTTCCTCTTCGCAGCTCTCAATTCACACTGTCTTCTGCACATACTTTCTTGCTTTTCCTTTGCTTCACCACCATCCCACTCACAAATTTACCCATTCACCATGAGCACTGCATTTTTTACATACACCCTTTCAGTTTTTCAACAGCTTTGTACTTCTTTCACTCACGTTATCATTGAATCACAATTTCCATTGGCAAATTTTACCATGCTCTGGGTGCTCTGCAAAGAAGTCATGGTTTGGAAAACATAGATTCTGCAGACCCACTGACACACTGTGAGAAACTCCTACTGCCTTCAGCTCCACGCTCTTAATAGTGCCCTGTTATAACTACCCACACTTATAAACACCCACACAAAACCTGCTCGTAAAGGCAACCCAGTTCATAGTATGCACTATTCAAGAGTAATATCCTACATCAAAAAAACTCCAGTAAAAACAACAGCCTGGAAAAAGCATATAATCTGAGAAAGTAAATTAAGTTAAATATGTGAAATATACACAGGAGCTATCACATTGGCGTGGATTACATTAATGTTTTTAAAGTCATTGTTGAGATGTTGTTGAGAAATCAATCACTGTGTTCGCCTGTAAAGGACAGGGTAGCATAGGTACCCCTCTAAAAGTAACTTTTTACTTACTGCCAGGTCTGAGACACGGCGGGACCTGTGCCACTTAAATCCCTGTATCAGGGATTGTTTCTTCGGACTGTGGACACTGACCAGTGTATTAATTTTTATTGATAACTGGTGTATTGACCTCGAGAGCCTATCTAATTTTTGTCTCATCACGACCTGATGCCTCTGGGTAAACCCCAGGTCAGGTGGTGGCCTTGAAGTTGTATAGGGTTGTCTTGCATCATATTCTCCTGGCCCCATGTTAATTCATTTTTCATCCTAACAGAAGCGATGAAAGTATGACAATTCAGAACGACATGTACAGCATACTAAATGCAGGGGTGCTTGTTCCTTTGTTTTGTTAAATCTGTCCATGACCTTTAACTTTATTGACTGTGGCATACAACTTAGGGCCTGATCACGATGTCAGTCGGAAAGCTTTCCGACCAACTCCTTGTCGGAAATGGTTCCAACTGACTGGCGGTCGGAGGCTTCGACTGACTGACTGTAATGCTTCTGCACAACATTCAGAAAGTCTCCTAATGACTTCAATGGGAACCTGTATTCCAACCGACAACACAGGCTCCCATTGATAAAATTAGGTGGTTTTGGAAACTTTGCACCCTGTGGTGGGCACCCCATTGTGCCTGTCACACTGTGCATGGTCGTACATGGTCTCAAACGGAGATCTCTAGATTTTGTGGGCTTGCTAGGGGCCCCCAAATTCTGTTTCTGTCAGCCTTTTCATGTCAGACAGACCGAGTCAGAAAGGTTGTCGGAATCGGACATCGTGATTGATCGATCGGAAATGCTGTCCTTTGAGCTGTATGAATTGGCTCTGACTGGTTAGGAGTTTCCGAATGCCGGTCGGAACCATGTTGCAATGACCGAACGGTTACCTTTCAATCAAAATCAGTCAGTAGGAAATGTTTCCGACTTGTTTGGAAACATAGCTTCCAACACAGTATAGGAAAATCTGAATGCCGTTCGGAGCCTTTCTGACCGACATTGTAATCAGGCCCTCACTGTTTTGTAACACTGATGGGATTTACAGTTTTTTTTGATTCCATGCTCTACCTCACTCTTCACTCATCCCTTCCACCGGGTCACAATGCAGGGGTAGAGTGGACTTTTGAGTGTGCCTCACCCCACCCATGACCTTTGCTTCTTCATATCTTCTTCAATATTTATTTGGAGTCACTGTGAGATCTGATTGAGAAATCTTAAATTTTATTTAATATAAAATTACATTTGTTTTGCATATCTTTGAGGTCTGATATTTTTCATTCCATTTCATGGAATCTCAAGGGTATCTGGGCCAAGCTCTCATTTATCTTAGCCAATTTCTGAAAACTATCTGCTCAGGCTCGCCATCCAACACCTGCCCCCACCACATCTTCAACAAAGCAAGCTCCATCATCGCACCACAACTCCGGAAGATCCTCAACAGCTCCTTCGAGACCGTCACCTTCCCGGAGAGCTGGAAACACGCCAAGATCAATGCCCTACTCAAGAAACCCAAGGCAGACCCAAAGGACCTCAAGAACTTCCGGCCCATCTCCCTGCTCCCGTTCCCGGCGAAAGTCATCAAGAAGATTGTCAACAGGCAAGTGACCTACTTCCTCGAGGAGAACAACACTCTGGAGTCGTCCCAATCCAGATTCTGCAGCAACCACAGCACCAAAAACGCCTTCATCGCCGCCACCGACGACATCAGGACCCAGCTGGACAACGGAGAAATCTTGGCCCTCATCCTCCAGGACGCCCCAGCCGCCTTTGACACTGTCTGCCACCACACCCTACGCACATGCCTCCACAACGTGGGGATCCACGACAAAGGCCTGGACTGAACCACCTCCTTCCTCACCGGCAGAACCCAGAGAGTCCGCTTCCCTCCATTCCGATCCGAAGACACCATGCTCACCTGCAGCGTACCCCAAGGATCATTCCTCAGCATGACCCTTTTTAACATCTACTTGGCACCACTCGCCAACATTGTCTGATCACACAACCTCAACATCGTCTCATATGCCGACGACACCCAGTTAATCCTCTCCTTCACCAAGGACCTCACCACTGCCAAAACTAACCTCCATTAAGGAATGAAGGCCGTCTCCGAATGGATGAAGAACAGTCGCCTGAAATTGAACTCAGATAAGACAGAGGTCCTCATCCTTGGCGTCACCCCATCCACCTGGGACGACTCCTGGTGGCCAGCTGCATTGGGAGCTGCACCGACACCCACCGACCACGCACGCAACCTCGGGTTCATCCTGGACTCCTCACTATCAATGACCCTGCAAGTCAACTCTGTCTCCTCCTCCTGCTTCAACACCCTCCACATGCTTCGCAAGATCTACAGGTGGATCCCCACCGGAGCCAGAAGGACGGTGACCCAAGCCCTTGTCAGCAGCAGGCTGGACTACGGCAACGCCCTCTACGCAGGAACCACGGCCAAAATCCAGAAAAATCTTCAATGCATACAGAACGCCTCTGCACGCCTCCTCCTCGACATCCCCCGCCACAGCCACATCACTGCCCACCTGAGACACATGCACTGGCTCCCCGTCAACAAGAGGATCACCTTCAAGCTCTTCACCCACGCTCACAAAGCACTTCACAACACCGGACCAGCATACCTCAACAAACGACTCACCTTCTACACCCGAACCGCCAGCTTTGCTCCGCTGACCTCACCATTGCCACCGTTCCACGCATATACCGAATGACCACCGGCGGCAAATCATTCTCCCACCTCGCTGCCAAGACATGGAAAAACCTCCCTATCCACCTGCGAGAGACCCAGGTCCTGCTGACCTTCAGAAGACTTCTCAAGTCCTGGCTGTTCAAGCAGTAGAAACACTCCCCCCCCACCTTAGCACCTTTTGACTCTCACAGGTGAGTAGTGCGCTCTACAAATGCTTGATTGATTGATTGATGAAGGGAATAGATTTCTTAAACTTGGGTTCTTTTCTTATGCCTAATTTCTTGCAATGACAATTGTAACAAATGGTTTGAAGTTTCCACCTATGATTGTTCTTCAGCCTGTGTGATCTCTGACTGTTGAAGAAGCTCAGGCTCGCCATCCAACCCCTGCCCCCACCACATCTTCAACAAAGCAAGCTCCATCATCGCACCACAACTCCGGAAGATCCTCAACAGCTCCTTCGAGACCGCCACCTTCCCGGAGAGCTGGAAACACACCAAGATCAATGCCCTACTCAAGAAACCCAAGGCAGACCCAAAGGACCTCAAGAACTTCCGGCCCATCTCCCTGCTCCCGTTCCCGGCGAAAGTCATCAAGAAGATTGTCAACAGGCAAGTGACCTACTTCCTCGAGGAGAACAACCACGGAGAACGCAAAATTGCCCAAAAATCTGCGTTCCGCAACTTTGCAAAATTTTTGCTTGTTCGCGTTCTCAAAATGCGTGTTCGCAAGATATTTCCCCCCGAGCACGCAAACAGCAATTGCAAACAGGAAAAAGCACAGCATGTTCGCGGGGATTTTTTCCCGTTTCGCTGAGATTTGCGTAACACGCTTACGCAAATTCCCCCCACCCCTATTCCTTAGGGGAGGATTTTGGTACTAAAACTATTGAGCTACTATTCCCGCCCTACTCCATAATCCTAGCAGATCTTAACAAGGATGCCTTCTGCACTAAACTGCAAAATGTAATACTGCATCTCGGATACATTTATTTTTAATCTTTGAGAAGAGGACAGTGGTGGCTGGCACAGATAAATGCAGTTGGGCCGTGGGGTGGGAGGGTAAGTCCACAGACGACGTAAGAGATATAATTAAATAAACAAATAACACCTATTCCGTCGTCTGTCGGCTTAGCCCCCCGCCCTGCCTGCTCCGCCTACCACGCATACCTGTGCCAGCCACCGCTGGAAGAGCAGCAACTTGTATTTGAGTCATTTGCTTTTCTTATCATTCATAGCTACACAAGAAGTAGAGTTAGATGCACATCCTAGGACTTCTTCTGGATGGCAATTCGGTAAGCTAAATCTTTCAGATCTGAACTTAATGCAGATTAATGATCTCTTTGAAATCAACACTAATTCTACAGACATTTTTTCAGTGTGGAAACTTTTAAGGCACATTTTAGGGTGTGTGTGATTGCTTATAAGTCAAAGACTGTTTAAGGAAAGTCAAAGAGAGGTAATTTTTTTAATTTGTAAAAGGAGCGCAAATACTTGGGATTGGATATCAAATAAGATATTACCACCTACTCGAGGATTCGTCATGGTTGTTTAACCAATGTTTTTCTAGATATAAAATCGTCCAAACATCTTGAGAAATATTTTGATATCATTAAAGTGCCTGGGGGCAGGAAATTTGTATACGCAGTTTAGGTTCGGCTGTTTACCCATTAACGCTTTTATCAACCTTTGGCTAAACAAAAACAGCTAGCCTAAGGGATGCCCGCCCTGCTCAGACCCAACTGAAACTGTGGGCCACGTTTTTTTTGCATGTCCAGCATATGCTAGATCAAGAAGGAATTGGCTGGCTCCATTATGTAGACAGTTGGGGACCCATAGCCACCTTGAAGCCTTGCGGATTTTAAAATCAGATACAAGATCATCCTTTGAATGTGCTACTGCAAAATTTCTTGGCCAGTTTTGGCCCTTAGGCGAAGGCTACTGTCTACTCTTTCTTGTGCTAGGGAGCAGCTGAAGTAAAAATTCTATGACTTGAAAGCACTTTAATATTAAGGATCCTGGTTTTTAATTTCCCTTTTAAAAGTTTTTTTAACAAATGTCACCATTTTTGCTCAAACTTATAAAGACAAAAGGGTGTCTATTGAAAGTTTTAGAGAGAAAACTGTGGAGATTGTTAGACATTAATGCACTTGCACTTTATTCTTGTTTTATCTATTTTTACGTGGTTCTAATAGACATCACATAGTATATGATATATCCTAGTGATCCTTTCTGTGTCTATAAATAACATTATGAGATACTAGACTTTTAGAATATGGTGTATTAAATATTTTTATTTGTGATAATTGTATCCTGGGTTCCACTGTCAAGGAAGAATTTGTGTGTATCTTTTATGGTTTTACAACCGAAATAAAGATTTAAACTAACATAAGATATTAGAGAGTTGGAACAAAAAAGGGTTTTGTATTGTATAGGATTTTGTTTCAAATCAAGCAAGGAACATTTGGGCAGAAGTAGACCAGAATATTGATGACAGAAAACCAAAAATCTGGTTTAGTTTTTCTCAAATAAGTAGCTTTTAAAATAAGATATTCTGAAATAATGAATGACTTTCCTGATAAGATTGTTAAGCTATTGGGCAAGAACACATTTTTAGGGGTTGGGAACTGATACAGGGTTCTATATCAAAATGTTAATCACTTATTGATCCCCAATTTTAAGATAGAATTAGAAAAAATACTAATTGTTATATAATACAATGGTAATAACAAATGATTTTGACCATGTCCCATCAAGGGGGCTGCTAATTTTAAAATAATGTATTTTCTCTAAAGATGGTTGCCGTATTACACTCCTAGGCCCTACATAAAATATATACTGATGTGTCAGAGCAATGCTTTAGGTTTCATAGTAATGTTTGGGGAATTGGTTGATCTTTTTTTTACTTGCCCAGCATGTTATAATTGTTGGTATAATATTTTTCATTATTTAAATTATATACTTAGGATAGATATTCAACCCAAATATTTTTTAGCATTATTTGAGTATTCAAGGAAATTCACATTTTTTTTTTTTTTATCTTACAATATTTTATCTCTATTGGAATGTCTCCTTCTTCAGCGGTGGAAGCCAAAAGATATACCCACTGATATGATTAAATGACTTGGATAAAGTTGTATGAATGTCTATATGCTTTGAAAAAAGAATAGCTTAACAAAATGTTATGACATTAGGAAAGTTTTTTAAGAGATTTAAGAAACAAGTGGGTCTTTTTTGTGCTTTTTAATATATTGTTGATAGCAGTGTATTATTTTATTGTGAAAATGCACATTAGTTCCCACTTTATTTCTGCACTTTTTGCACTTTCATGCACTTTTGTACGTAGGATGCTACTGAAAGCAATGCATTGAATTATTGCTCTTACGTGTAGTGAAATAGTCAATCATTTTGGCCTTCTCAATTAAAAAATAGAGATCTGACTGAGAAGTTGAGCATCCACATGCACCACAATTCCTCACATTTACCTGAGTTTGTTGTTAATAGAAGGCAGAACTGGGAGAGATACATTACTGGGCCATAAATTCACCTCCGAGCCACCTGAAATGTAGCCTCTCACAATGAAGATAATTTCTATTGCCTCGCATTATATCTCTATCAGAGGCATAATAAAAGGTATTATGTTAACTATAGGCAGGACTCATTTTGAGCACAGAATGTATTTAAAGTTGATGTTTTTGGTGGACCTTCTCCCCACCCCCAAATGCCCGAAGAAATTTGCAAGGACTGATCCACCTTCAATGGTCATATGATTGGGCTGTCTCCTCTGATTTACACCCCTCTGGCATGTGATCAACATCTACTACCATATTTAACCTCTACTCCAAGGTCCTCTGCTGTATTTATGGCATGTTTATGGCACGTTTTAGAATCCGCCATTGATTGGTTCTGTTAGGAATGAATGAGGCATGGGGTTCTTTATTTGTCAGTTATGAGTTGGGACTGGCACTGGGAAGTCACACTGAGGCAAGCTGAATAAAGCGCTCCTTGATTCTACCTGGAGTTGATCTAGATTAAGTCATTACTACATTATTTGGTGAAAAGTTGCCAGGCTATTCAGCCTACCGGGTGACATTGCACACATCAGGACTAAGTGGCTGCTGCGTGGATCAAAAGCAATCAAGGATGGAGTGTAATCGCCATGAATCTGAGCAGCTTACTTCTTTGAGTGGCAGAGATAGCTTTACCGTTTTTGGGACAACTGGGACCCTTTTAATCATGAATAAGCTACAGTCACAAAAAATAATTTAAACAAAGGAGGGAGGTAGAGCTATTAGTTGGATTTATACTCCACTATCATAAGTAAATAAACAAAAGAAATCCAACATCAAGGGAAGGAAGGAGTGATCAATGGATATTTGAAGCACTCAGTGTTTGTTAAAATACCCCTCACACACCAAAAGGCCCCTTGGTGTCATGCTTCATCATTGGGGTCTTCGCACCCCTCTATCGGGATGCGGCGTGCTGCGACCTACGGATACGCGGGAGCACTATAGAGTTGGCTATGTGTGGTGTACAGTGTGTGGGGTATGTGACTAAAGTGAGTAGGGAAAAAGTGGTGAACGAAATTAAAAAGTACCTGGCACTAGAGTAAAAAAAAAATTTTATTCCGAACTCTGGCTGATACTAGTAAAAATAAGTGCAGGGCGAGATCAATCTGTTATATTAATGAACAGGATCTCTGGTGTGCTGTGTTTGTCGACATGTTTCGGAGACAAGCTCCTTCTTCAGGACAGGGGCACAAACTCCCTTCCCTACTCACGTCTTCTTCTACAAAAAAAGTGTAATATTTACAAAAAAGTGAAATTTTGTAGGAATAGGCTAAGTGTGCCTACAGCGGTCTGCTACAAGTACAATGACCTGTAGAAAGACAAAAACCAAAAAACTAATGGTTACCCATGTAGCGGGTAGTTGCAAGGCGCAGTCGCCTAGAACCACACCATGTGCTTTTTAATAAGCTAGTAAAAAGGACTCACAACACAAACAACATAAAACACATAGAACTAGGATTTTTACTGTCAGGTATACTCATACTTGTGAAGCCTGGTTGGTGGGCTTCATGAACAGCGCGTTGGGGTGTAGCTTCAATGGCTATCTGTGGTAGAGGATAATGCATTTTGTAAATAGCCATCTATTCCCACTTACTTCTAAAGATAAAGGTCGATTTCATATGGGATGTTTTCTTGGATGGTATACTCACAAGGTCCGGACACTTTGATCACCGCCTTACCCCTCTCGCTGCTCCGCTGGTATGGAGTCATGCGAAAGTACTCCATATTCCACGCACTAAGAAAGCAACTTGGGGCGATAAGCGCTTCACAATTGCTGCTTCTAAATTGTGGAATGAGCTCCCTCTTAATATCAGATCAAGTTCTTCCCTACTCATATTTCGGAAGCACATCAAAACATGGCTTTTCAACCAGTAAAGCTATGTAGGAGCTCTCTGCAATCTTAGCGAACTCTAGCGCCGAGACACTGGAAGGTATTTGTGCGCTTTAGAAATTTTATAAATAAATAAATAAATAAATAAGACATGGGTATTTATACTCTGTTTTGTTAATTGGTTTCGTTAATTGGGCGGAAACCGGAGTGTCTCCATGTATGGGTATTCCGCATGGTAGCCATACAGGGCGCTCGTATGTTGCTGCCGTGTTAACATGAGAATCGCGTCTGTATGGTCTTGTCAGTGCCGCTTGACGCCGCTACTTCCTCGCGCATGCGCAGTTCTTCGTTCCTTCGCGCATGCGCACAGCCTGCAAGCGCTCCGATTCTTGTATGGGAAGCGCTGAGGACTTAGTGTATTTGTGAAGTGCCAATTATCTTCAGAATGGTACAGTATGTGGTCACAAGGCTTAGTACAGCGGGTGAGAAAAACAGCAGGAGCAGTGTTGTTCCCTCGATGGTTTTCAATAGGACACTACTTGAAAAAACTTCGTGGTCCTTTTTTTGAGAGTAATGGAATATTTGGCTGTGTGATCTGTGGCATAGGTGTTATTATGATGTTCATGCTGACAGTTGGCTCCATGGCACATCATCATTGAGCCCATTAATATGTGTGCCCAGACGGAACACCCATCTTTGTTCCTTTTGAAAAAGGCCAGCATCAGTTGGTAATTGTTCGATTATTGTCCATCTCAAATCATTAACGCAATGTTGCATTGTGAGAAAATGTGTGGCCATTTTCGTTGTGCTTTTCTTGCATCGTACGTTACTTTTGTGTTCATTTAGACGCGTTTTTATGGCTCGTGTTGTCATTCCCACATATTCAAGGTGGCATGGGCACTTGATGAGGTAGATAACGTTTTTTGAGTTGCAGTTCGTAAATCTACGCTGCTCCCATGTTGATCCATTACTGAAGGTGAGTTTTTTACTTTTTTCCGTTAAGTGACAGCTGCTACAGTTCCCACAGGGAAAGTGGCCTTGGATCCCTATTGATAGTTGCGGGGACACAGTAGTAGGTTTTGGTCTGGTGTGTACCAAAATGTCTCTTAGGTTGCGTCCTCTGCGGTGGGCAAACATCGGTTTGTCTAGATCCAGATCACCACTCGTTAGTATTCTCCAGTGCTTGTTCACTATCTTGGATACTTCATTCGACATGGTGTTGTAGGTTGTCACACAGATTGGTCTTTTATTTTCAGTGGGTTCCCTTGTTCGTTCCTCCAGTAATGACTCTCTGTTGTTATTTCTTGCTCTTTTTAGCGCTTTGTTGATGATCCTGTTTGGGTATTCTCGTTGTTTGAGTTTGTCTTTGAGGTCAACCGCTTGTTCCTTGAAAATAGACACATCTGTGCAGTTACGCCTTAAGCGTAAGAACTGCCCGTAGGGCAGGTTTTCCCGTAGATGCCGAGGGTGAAAGCCCGTACCGTACCTCAGTAGGCAATTTCTGGAAGTAGGTTTAAAATGGGTAGTCGTTTTTAGTATGCCTGCATCTGCATAGATGTTGAGATCTAGGAAAACCATTGTTTGGTCAGAAATTGTGCTCGTGAATTTCAAGAATGTGTTTTGGGTATTTAACCAAATCACAAAGGTTTCCGCTGACTGGCGGTCGCCTTGCCATATGACCAGGATGTCATCAATGTACCTTCTCCAACATTTTATATTTGACCTGTACGGGTTCTGTTCATGGAGTATCTTGCTGGTCTCTAGGTGGTGCACATAGAGACCAGCCAGGCTGGGAGCAAAGGTGCTTCCCATGCTGGTCCCATGGCATTGTTGGTAAATAGTTGTTTTATATTGGAAAAAGTTTTTTTGCAGAGCCAATGAGATACATTCCAGAACTAAGCCTCGTGGTGTTTGATAATTCCATTTGGTGGTGAAGAGTACTTCTTCGATGATCATCAACGTCTCATCGTGGGGCAGGCTGGTGTATAGACTTTCCACGTCAAAGTCTATACACCAGCCTGCCCCACGATGAGACGTTGATGATCATCGAAGAAGTACTCTTCACCACCAAATGGAATTATCAAACACCACGAGGCTTAGTTCTGGAATGTATCACAATTTCTGACCAAACAATGGTTAAGCTACAGTCACTGCATTGTTTGTGCCATCTGCTTCAGATTTTAATAGGCCTTGGATCAAAGCCCGTGCTGGACCACGAACCGTGTGCGTGAGGCTTTGATCGACATTCTTGTTTGTGCCATAAGATAAACGCCAAGGCCTCAGCAGTAAAACCTTTGCAACACATGTGCTTAGGAATTATTTTGGTAAAGCCAGCACTGATCTCGGAAGAGGTGTCAGAGAACACTGTTTCACTTCACCGCTTTATGTCCAGTTAGTGTTGTTAGTGAGGAGTCCTTGTGGAAGCGCAATGACATACGCACCTTAAAGGAACGGCGAGTTTCATTTTGCTGACCTCACTGCCTGCAAGTACCCAGCAGTGCAAACCTGTTCTGCAAAGGCTGAATTGAAGTGCGGTGATTCTTACTTCCTAAAGGAAAGTACCTTATACCATGACACATTTGGCTGAACTGAAGCATGGTCACACGCATATTGTAATGGAAAGTCCATTAAACGTTTGTATAATAACGTATTTGTTAATGGGACTGCAGAGGCAATTTATTTTTTTGTCTCACTTATGGAAAACAATCTTTAATATTAGTATGGAGCAAGTTGTGATCACTACACCACAACCTGTTCTACCTAATGAAGGGCCTCCATCCATTCAATGGGAAGACAGGATTGAACTATTTGATAATTACTTGTTAGGTCTGGGTGGTCAAAATTTGGTACTGAGCAGAAAAACGCCATCTTGTTCAGTTATTTAGGGTGTGAGGGCCAACATGTTTTTAAGTCTCTTCCTCAAGCATTAGGTCAAAATGGATTAAGGATATCCAATGTTTATAACTGGCAAACATGAGACTAAAGAATAGGTTTCCCAAAGTCGTAAATGTAGTAAGGGCTAGGTATAATTTTTTATACACAACCACAGCGCCCTGGTGAATCAATTTATGATTTTGCCTCAAGATTATGGGAACTATCAATGAAATGTCAATTTGGTGGCATGGGAGATAAATTGATACATGATCAAGTCATTGTTCAATGTAGGAGTAGGAAAATTCAGGAACAATTGTGGGCTGTGAAAAAACCCTACTTTAAAGGTTGTTATAAATATAGCTAAAATGATGGAGGAATCAGAATATTGTATGAAGGAGATGAGTAAGAGAGGTGGTCCTGTGTTGGAAGACAAGGAAGAGATTGTGGCTGATGGGGATGCAGAGAAAACAAGCAATGGTGTGGGTGCTGTGCCCAAAGGTTATGTTTAAGTCACAAAAACCTATGGGTACTAAGCAGAGCTCCTAAATTTGCCTTAGGTGTGGAAGTAATTTTCATGGGCATGATTCAAAAGTTTGTTACACCATTGGTGCAGAATGTAGAAAGTGTGCATACAAAGGTCTTTTTGTGTAAAAAATTTCCCAAATCCAGGGTGGTTGTCATGGAGGACATTTCTGGGAAAATAATGAGTGATCAAGTATAGTTGGGGATGAAGGGTGTGAGAGGAGAAAACAAACAGACCCAAAGCTTTGTTTACAATGTTAGGAAGAGATATTGAGCTGATGATGCACCTGGATACCCTCACAGGTGACAAGTAGTGCTCTTCAAATCTACTAATTGATTGATTGACTCATGATGTTGGGTACAGGATCCAAGTATACACTCATTCCGTGGGATATGTTTTGGAGAGATTGAACTAATGTTAAGCTCCTTTTTAAATATATTTGCCCGGGAGGCTACCAAGGGGATAAAATCAACATTGTGAGATTTTTTTAATGTCACTATTATGTTCTTCACCAGAGAAACTGAATGAAAGTTATACATTGCAGAGAGGGAACCATCCATTCTTGGTTGACTGCATCAATGCATTTTGGATATTAGTATCAATCCCAGGTCCCTTGAATAGGTGATGATTGTGGAAGAAATTAGCATTGATGAACTCTTAGAGAGTGTGAATGGAGTGTTTTTGGAGGAATTGGGAGAAATGAAGAGCTATGTACATGAGATCAGGGTCAAACCAGGAGTGGAACCAGTTAAACACAAAGGGAGAAAGGTCCTTTTGTAATCTGGGATGAAATTAAACAAATGCTAAAAGAAAGGATAAAGGAGAGAGTTATAGATCTGGTGGAGGCTTTGAATTGGATTTCGCCTGTAGTCATAGCACAAAGGACAGATGGTCGATTGAGGTTCTGTGTTGACTTGCATAGTATGAATCCGACTATTGTCAATTAAAATTTTCTCTTACCCAACATCAATGAGTTGATATTATTTTTGAGTAGTGGTACGTTCTTCTTGAAGTTAGATCTGTAACCACTTATCATCAGATTTGGTTACAGAAGAATTCCAAGAACCTTCCTGCATTCATTACCATGGAGGGTACATTACATTTTCCTAGAACGCCGTTTGGAGTATCTTCATGGGCTGGTGTATTTCAGCAGATAATGTCTGAGGTGTATAAATACTTACCAAATGTCATTCATTTTCAAGATGACGTTCTTGTCTGTTGAGCTACGGTGAAGCAGCATAATCAAGTATTGAAAAAAGTTCTGGACAGATTGTTGTAGGCAGGTCTTACCCTGCAGAAATAAAAATGTGTTTACTCAACTAAAGCAATGGAATTATTGGGTCAGACAATCACAGGCAAATTAGTTAAACTAATGAAAGATCTTTTGGAGGCTCTTAGATCATCCCCCTCCCCTAGATACATGGACCAGTTAAGGTAGTTTATGGGTTTGATCAAATACTATGCCAAGTTTGTAGAGAACTTTGCCGTTCAGACAGGGGAGTTAAACATTTTTTCTGTGTAATGGATGAGCATTCAGGTGGTGTGAGCAGCAGCAAATGTGTTTTGAGGCAATCAAAAAAGCAATATGTTTAGCTTTGATGTGAAATCAACCTCCATGCTGACCGTTAACATCAGTGCCACAATAATCAGTGCTGTTTTATCTCAGTTGGTACAATACTGTTGAGAAAACAGCAGCATTTACTTCACGTTCATTGACAGAGCAAGAGTGGAATTATTCTGTCATTGAGAGTGAAGCATTGGCAGCTGGCAGGAGTGCTGAAGGGGGTTTGCATATGGTGATAGAAGTTGGAGACAGGGAGAGTGCTGTTGCTTCATCTATTAAGCCTTTTGGCAAAATCTTGGATGAGTTATCTTTGAATGGAAAAAAAGTTTTAGATGGGGAAGATAGATATGTTTCACCTGAGCATTTGAGGAGAAGAACCATACAACTAGCCCATGAGGGTCATTTGGGACAAGTTATGACAAAGAAGAGGCTCAAAGAAAATGTGTGGTGGCCAGGTATTGATGTTGAAATGCCTCAATGGGTAGAGGGGAGCTCTGAGTACAAGGAGAGTGAGAAGAGGCTCAAAGTTGGCTTACAGTCTGGAATGAGTCATATTCAGGATCCAGGAGAAGCATGGCATAGTGTCTGCATGGATTTTATTAGTCAATTAACAGGAATTAACAGGGACTTAAGATTTGTAATAGCGTTGGTGGATGTTTTTTCAAAGTGGGTAGAAGTTAAATTTATGTGTGAAATCCCAAAATACTAATCACTGCTAAAGGTACGCAACTTATGTCAATGGAGATGAAGATATTCTTTAATGGTAATGATATCAAGCATCATCATACAGCCTTAATTAACCCCCAAGCCAATGGTACTACTAAAAGGACAAACCGTATGGTGAAAAGTTTAATTAAAATGTCAGAAAATGTCAGAAGGTTTTTAATGGGCGCATTGCTATTTATGAATTAATGTTGGCATATTGGACTATGATAAATAGGATGTTTCTTCTTTCGCCATTTCAGTTAATGAGAGGTCCGAAACCTAGGACCAAATTGGCATCCAGTTGGTTGGAGGAGGGTAATGTAGGACAAGAGTGTCTCAGTCTGCAGGCTCTTGCACCACATACTACTAAAGTAGGAGACTGGGTAAAAGTTAAGAATAGACGTATAAGGAAAGGTCTCTTGAAGTTCAGAAATCCTCTTAGGGTCAAGGAAGTGCATGAATGGCATGTGGTATTGGAGAATGGGAACAAATCGAACAAACGTAGAGTAGCTCTGTAGCAAATAAAGGAGGTGAGTGTGAAACTCCTAATGAAGAAGAAAGTGATTGCAGTGGGCTTTGTTACTGGGAGATGAGGAACTGAATAGGGGTTCCTGATGTGGCTCATGGAATGAAAGAAAAGTAGACTGTAGTTAGAAACCTAGAGCCGGTGATTGTGGAAGAGAGATAAGAAGTAGGCATGTGGAAGGGGAAATGAGAATGGTTCATGCAAGGACAGAACGGAGATCACTCACATATCTGGAGGATTGTGTACAATAATATATTTCATAACTTGTTCTTGGATTCTCATTTGCTTGTATTCCAGTAATTTGATTTATTTATTTATTTATTTTTTATTGTGTAAGTCGTTTATTGCACATATATCCAGTAAAGATACAGGTGGTATGCCTACAACCTCAGCGGGCCGGCCATTCATTATCCCAGGAGGAGCAGAGTGCCATGAGGCATACACAGCCATTTAGCCGACATCTCCTGGACCGGCGGCGCTTTAGCAGTCAGCATTTTACATTGTTAACACAGTGCATCTCGTTCCACATTGCATATGTTTACACTTACATTTTGCTTTTTCATATCCTTATTCAGAACTTTAAGGACAGTAACCAAACTAAGGAAACCCTTCAACTACAGTCCCTGTGTCACAACATTCTCCACTCCGTATACAGACGTTTTCGATACATACACATTCTCTTAGACAATAAGATCACAAGTTGTACCATTAATATCATTCAGTTACTGCCGATGACTGCACCTGCAGATAGTCCTTTAGATACATCCAGAAGTCCGTGGGACGAGATCCAGTCGGCAATTCCTCTCCGTAAGCAGCTAGCGTATCCCGACAGTAAGTTAAATCTGTTAGCCAGTCTTTCACCCTAGGTCCCTGTTTTACATTCCAATGCATTGCCACCCTCCTCTTAGCCATTAATAGAGCAATCACGCAAAACTTTCTCTTTTTCACTCTGAGCTGCGGCACAAGGCCCAATAGACAGACCCGAATCGTGCAGTCGAGTGTCTCCCCAAGCATCTTACCAACCTCTCGCACCACCTTCTCCCAGTACTCTCCAACTAAGGGGCATTGCCAGGCTAGATGTAGGAAATCCGCGTGTTCTTGCCTGCATCGCACACAATTTGAATCTTCCCGTAACCCATATCTGTGGAGCCGCTCAGGTGTATAATACACCTGGGTGTCGATTCCGATCCGGTAAAAAGCGCTCCGAATTGCAGTTCGGAGCGTTTTCCCCGTACGAATCGCACCCGTAGGCGTCCCCGTACGATTCAGCAAGTACGATCACAAATTAATGCGTCACTCCGTACGACTCATAAAAAACACCGTACAAATCGAAAATCCATACGAATTGCAGTCGGCTGACGCACCACGCAGCGTCCGTACGTAAATAGACCGCGCCTTCCGACCCAGGAAGTACGATCCGTGTCGAACACACACCGTACGGCTCTTGTGCTACGAGAGCTCTAAACTACCGTAAACCCACACTCCGGCAAACCCGGCACCCGGTACACGACAAGCAAGACATGAACGCCATCGTCCGTGTCATCCCTATCCTGTACGCCCACCACCTCGTATTTAGAAACCGACGACGGCGCAGAAGGTGAGTACAACGAACTCCAACATACCTGTACGTGTTGCCACACGGGCACATCTCCATTGCACGACTGTCATGTCTGGGTACGTTGCACCACACACTCCCGCACATCACTAGTGTAATACGGAGACGTACCGCACCTACGTCATCCACTTCAGGGTACGGTACGTCACCGCACTCCACCAGTGTTATACGTGCCGCATGTACGTCATCCAGCTCGGGGTAGGGTACGTCACCGCACAACACTAGTGTAATACGGAGACGTCCCGCACCTACGTCATCCACTTCGGGGTACGGTACGTCACCGCACTCCACCAGTGTTATACGTGCCGCATGTACGTCATCCAGCTCGGGGTAGGGTACGTCACCGCACAACACTAGTGTAATACGGAGACGTCCCGCACCTACGTCATCCACTTCGGGGTACGGTACGTCACCGCACTCCACCAGTGTTATACGTGCCGCATGTACGTCATCCAGCTCGGGGTAGGGTACGTCACCGCACAACACCAGTGTAATACGGAGACGTCCCGCACCTACGTCATCGACCACGGGGTACGGAACGTCACCGCACATCACTAGTGTAATACGGAGACGTACCGCACCTACGTCATCCACTTCGGGGTACGGTACGTCACCGCACTCCACCAGTGTTATACGTGCCGCATGTACGTCATCCAGCTCGGGGTAGGGTACGTCACCGCACAACACCAGTGTAATACGGAGGCGTCCCGCACCTACGTCATCGACCACGGGGTACGGAACGTCACCGCACATCACTAGTGTAATACGGAGACGTACCGCACCTACGTCATCCACTTCGGGGTACGGTACGTCACCGCACTCCACCAGTGTTATACGTGCCGCATGTACGTCATCCAGCTCGGGGTAGGGTACGTCACCGCACAATATTAGTGTAATACGGAGACGTCCCGCACCTACGTCATCCACTTCGGGGTACGGTACGTCACCGCACTCCACCAGTGTTATACGTGCCGCATGTACGTCATCCAGCTCGGGGTAGGGTACGTCACCGCACAACACCAGTGCAATAGACGTGTGGGACATACGTCTGCTAAGTAATTGTATGTGTAAGTATCAGAGTGTGTGTCTGAGAACCCCCCCCTGCCCACCTGTGCCCAGCATCAGAGTGTGTGTATGGCTAAACCCCCCCCCCCACTGCCCACCACTGCCCAGCATCAGAGTGCCCAGCATCAGAGTGCCCACCACTGCCCAGCATCAGAGTGCCCAGCATCAGAGTGCCCAACACTGCCCAGCATCAGAGTGCCCAGCATCAGAGTGCCCAGCATCAGAGTGCCCACCACTGCCCAGCATCAGAGTGCCCACCACTGCCCAGCATCAGAGTCCCCACCACTGCCCAGCATCAGAGTGCCCACCACTGCCCTGCATCAGAGTGTCCAGCATCAGAGTGCCCACCACTGCCCTGCATCAGAGTGCCCAGCTTCAGAGTGCCCACCACTGCCCAGCATCAGAGTGCCCACCACTGCCCAGCATCAGAGTGCCCACCACTGCCCAGCATCAGAGTGCCCACCACTGCCCAGCATCAGAGTGCCCAGCATCAGAGTGCCCACCACTGCCCTGCATCAGAGTGCCCAGCATCAGAGTGCCCACCACTGCCCTGCATCAGAGTGCCCAGCATCAGAGTGCCCACCACTGCCCAGCATCAGAGTGCCCACCACTGCCCAGCATCAGAGTCCCCACCACTGCCCAGCATCAGAGTGCCCACCACTGCCCTGCATCAGAGTGCCCAGCATCAGAGTGCCCACCACTGCCCTGCATCAGAGTGCCCAGCATCAGAGTGCCCACCACTGCCCTGCATCAGAGTGCCCAGCATCAGAGTGCCCACCACTGCCCAGCATCAGAGTGCCCACCACTGCCCTGCATCAGAGTGCCCAGCATCAGAGTGCCCACCACTGCCCAGCATCAGAGTGCCCACCACTGCCCAGCATCAGAGTGCCCACCACTGCCCAGCATCAGAGTGCCCACCACTGCCCAGCATCAGAGTGCCCACCACTGCCCAGCATCAGAGTGCCCACCACTGCCCAGCATCAGAGTGCCCAGCATCAGAGTGGCCACCACTGCCCTGCATCAGAGTGCCCAGCATCAGAGTGCCCACCACTGCCCTGCATCAGAGTGCCCAGCATCAGAGTGCCCACCACTGCCCTGCATCAGAGTGCCCACCACTGCCCAGCATCAGAGTGCCCACCACTGCCCAGCATCAGAGTGCCCACCACTGCCCAGCATCAGAGTGCCCACCACTGCCCAGCATCAGAGTGCCCAGCATCAGAGTGCCCACCACTGCCCTGCATCAGAGTGCCCAGCATCAGAGTGCCCACCACTGCCCTGCATCAGAGTGCCCAGCATCAGAGTGCCCACCACTGCCCAGCATCAGAGTGCCCACCACTGCCCAGCTCATACATCATAAACATACCATTGTCAACCTCATTACCCTCAGGAGATAGACACATTTTAGTAGACCTAAATGTGAACATGACACCAGCTCCCAGGCACCCAGCAGTCACAGACATCATCACACAAACTACAAATCTGAAAAGCAAAAATTAGCTTTATTCAGCGGAATCACAAAAGAAAAGCAAATGAGAGTCCTCGCTCATTAAAGGCCAATGGCCAGTCCAATAGAGTCTCTGCAATAGTTTGTGCCTTCATGGGTGTCATCTCACCCAAACCTGCCTGCACATGGCGTTTAATCAGCTGTGCTGACTACGGGGGCACCATCTGTGGAATCCTCCGGCACCGCATGGACAGGAGAGGGAAGGACAGGTGGAGTGGGTGCAGGTGTAGTGGATTCATCCACACTGGTTGGGGCATCGCCGTAAGTAGATTCAAAAACCTGGCTGCACACCTCAGCCAGGGCGGAAAAACTACCACCTGAACCCGGGGACACATTGGGGGTGGAGGTACAGGGCTGTGAGTCAGTCCTACTGGGTGTGTGGATGCGTGTGTGAGGTGTCTCCCCTCTCCCTGTGGGTGTGCCTACTTGCCCTTGAGACTGTGTGCGTGGAGTTTTGAGCTTCTTATGCTGTGTGTGTGCGCTGGGTGTGTCTGACCTGTGGCGTGTGCGTGTATGCTGTGTAGGTATGTGAGAGGCAGAGGTGGATGGCTCTGAAGGAGGGGGGGGGGACAGATGCTGCTGGGTGTAGAGAGGTGCCGTCAGTGTTGATTCAATGGCAGCCACACTCCGACGCAGATCAGACATGGCTGATGACATGCCCTCCATGAACGACACCACCTGTGTCATCAGTTGTGTATGTCCATGGAGGACAGACAGCATGGATGCCTGACCTACTGCAATCTGCCGGAGTAGGTCCACTGTCTCAGCACTGAGGGCAGCAGGGGACACAGGGGCAGGGGCTGCGGTGCCGGGAACAAAGGAGACACGGGGCTAGCACGGACCCTAGGCACACCAAGGAGTGGGAGGTTGGAGATGGGACTGGAGGAGGGGAGGGCAGCCAAAGATGTATGAGTGACCATTGCTGCATATTCCCCCCCCTCCTGAGAGTCTGTCTCGGATTCGTCGGCATGGTACGATGTGTCAGTCACATGTCGTCCGGCCGGCAGACTCTCCTCACACTCTGTGCCACTGCCTGCCTCTGACACCTCAAAGCAGGTGGCACTGTCGGTGTGTCCCTCCGCCTGGTCCGCGCCTGTGTCCCCTCCAGATTCAGATGATGATGCTGTGAGCAAGGAGAAGAATGAAAACATATCAGTCACCTGTACACATCAGACATATCAGCTGCAAATCATTTGGCCTCATTCCTCAACATGGCATGCATCATGAGTCACATGACACTGAACTCTGCATAATGACAAGTCTACTTGTGGACAAATGTCAGAGACACAACGCTCAATGTATGGTAGGAGACAAGGTACAGGCAAGGCAAATACTTGTATGAGAGACACAATCATGATCCACTGCCTGACAACAGGATAGCTGATGATGCATAACAGTTCATTAGCCAACCCAGCCACCCAAATCAAGACCTGGTCATGTTTGATTCGCTTAGACTCTGTCCAACATTACAAAAGTCCTGGCCGAACTGCCATGTGATGCCATCCTGGGACCTGAAACTAACCCTGGGCGTAGTGGGCGTAGTGGGGCTTCGCGGAGCTACGTGAAGTGGGCGAGAAACTACGCCCACCTCCGCACTCCGCGTAGCCCCACTACGCACCGCAGGCCTCCCTCCCGCCCTCCCTAAATACTTTAAATTAAAAGTGGAAAAGAATTAAAACGCACTTACCTTGCCCGCCGCTGCCCGCCGCTGCCCGCCGCGTCCCCGGGGCTCGCTATCTTCATGGCTGCCGTCTTGTGTACTAATGCGCATGCGCGGGCGACCGCGCATGCGCATTTCTCGTGAGAAATGCGCATGCGCGGCCGCTCGCGCATGCGCATTAGATACACAAGACGGAAGCAATGAAGATAGCGAGCCCCGGGGACGCGGCAGGCAGCGGCGGGCAAGGTAAGTGCCTTTTAATTCTTTTACACTATTAATTTAAAGTATTTAGGGAGGGCGGGAGGGAGGCGGGTGGCGGCCAGCTACGCTCCGTCTGCGGAGCGTGCATAGTGCCGGATTCTACGCCTGCTACGCAAAATGCGTAGAAGCCGGCACTACGCACACTCCGTGCACGGAACGTAGCCGCCCGCCCAGGGTTACAACAAGTGTTCCATCACCTCACACTGCCATCACCGCTTTGTACATCCAAAGTCACATTGTGTGGCAGACCATCAATACTATGTACAAAGAACATGCAACAGATGTAGAGAATATGCACACACGCACTGCCCAGTGTGAGTATGCAGAAGCCCAAAACATAGCACATGTACATTGTGCACCTGTAGCTAACACAAGATAATTTGAAAGTGTACCATGGACAAAGGCCACTGAGGCAGACTTCTGCATAAAACACTTGTTGAGACTCAATAACAGTGCCACAATATGAAGAAGGGCAGACATAGTGCACATGTGGTGCTACATTTGAGGTACGAACAGGTGTCACATACCCCCCTACAACATGATGATGTGCAAAGGAAGATGCAATCTGAGACACTGCACCATCGGAGTACATGTCAAAAACAAGCATTAGCCAAAGCAAAACTCTAATGTGTAGTAGGGCAAGGCATGTAAAGAAGCAGCTGCTGACAGAGGGACAATCACATTCCAATGCATGAACTGCCTGTCTGACCACACCACTCAAACTATGGGAGAGTGACCATGCCTTAGAGCTCTTCAGGTACCATTTCACACACACATGACTACAAACAGACATGTACATACCCCCTTCGTGCTGCTGTCCCTCCTGCAACTGCCTATGGAGGTCTGGGAACACCACTTCCAGGACCCGGAGCATGTTGGGGGTGAGGTGGCGGCTGCCGCCATGCCGGCGTGGAGCTTCCAGCTTCAGCTGGACTCGGGCGATGCGGCGGCTCCAGCACCGGATGTCCTGCCACCTCTTCTTTATGTTTCGAAGCCTCCTGCGAGGTCCCCCCTCTCTCCGGACAGCCCTGGCGATGTCCACCCAGATTTCACCCTTCTCATAGGCAGATACCTGTCACAAATGTAAAGTAACAGAACATCAGTATACCTGGTGCATGTTCCCAAGACACCCATATGTGCACAAAATACATGATGACAACAGGGCATCGTATGCCACACACATTTGCATCATTGTCCAGGAGTATGTGGCCTGTGTGCAAACACAACTGCTTTGCATGACATTGACAATCTACAGATGACATGAGGGCTGCAAAACACTCTTTGAGCATGGCACTCACTGAACAATATATGCTATATCTGGGTGCAATGCAGCACGTGACATGCTGTCACACACCACACTACGACAAATAACTCTCTTCTAACAACACTGTGCACCCTGGCACTCACTCACAACATCATTGCATCAATCCCCTATTACTACACAGTGGCAATGATGTCACACACACAACAGGTGCACACTCCAAGGTATTGCACAAATCACTCACCTGATCCTCTGGTCTCCCATACAGCTTGCTGAAGTTTGGCAGGAGGGCATCCAACAGGGCCTTGTTCTCACCATCAGTGAATGCAGGTGCCCTCTCCATGTTCAGCTAATCAGGGTCCAGAGGATTCAGAGACAGCAACTGTGGTTAGCACACCAATGTTGTGCAGGCAAGTGCCCCCCCACAGCCACATGCTGCCTTATATCTGTGCTGCAGAGGGTCTGTGAGTCCAAGGAGTAGTCTGTGATAGGCCACCATAATTTGCATCCTATGTTCCATCCAATCACATCACACCTAAGCCCATGACACACATATGCATGGTTTGAAAATAGAGCCAGAGCTGAACAACAACTTTCGCAACATTGTATACTTTTGCCCAACTGATTCTTCAAGGACACCTGTAGGAGTTGAAAAACACTCCGTATCCATTACAACCTGCTTGCATTTTGAACAGTACACTGTTCCCCTAGTTGTTGCCTATGCATTTTTTAAAATTCACACACAAGTACGGTGACATTGCCATTGGCAATGCTACACATTGAATGGTGTAACGATGCGTTCACACGCACGTACCATTGGGGTACGCTTAGCTCGCGTGGAGCCTAAAGGCGATAGGGAAACGATGCGTACACACGCACGTACCATTGGGGTACGCTTAGCTCGCGTGGAGCCTAAAGGCGATAGGGAAACGATGCGTACACACGCACGTACCATTGGGGTACGCTTAGCTCGCGTAGAGCCTAAAGGCGATAGGGAAACGATGCGTACACACGCACGTACCATTGGGGTACGCTTAGCTCGCGTAGAGCCTAAAGGCGATAGGGAAACGATGCGTACACACACACGTACCATTGGGGTACGCTTAGCTCGCGTAGAGCCTAAAGGCGATAGGGAAACGATGCGTACACACGCACGTACCATTGGGGTACGCTTAGCTCGCGTAGAGCCTAAAGGCGATAGGAAAACGATGCGTACACACGCACGTACCATTGGGGTACGCTTAGCTCGCGTAGAGCCTAAAGGCGATAGGGAAACGATGCGTACACACGCACGTACCATTGGGGTACGCTTAGCTCGCGTGGAGCCTAAAGGTGATAGGGAAACGATGCGTACACACGCACGTACCATTGGGGTACGCTTAGCTCGCGTAGAGCCTAAAGGCGATAGGGAAACGATGCGTACACAGGCACGTACCATTGGGGTACGCTTAGCTCGCGTGGAGCCTAAAGGCGATAGGGAAACGATGCGTACACACGCACGTACCATTGGGGTACATTGTGTCAGACATGGTCAAGTGAACGATTGTGTAGGCTGCGTCCCTGTCCACCTTCATGTCACCATTGGGAGAGTCACACCAGGAAATCACACAGCAGGGATGTAGTCTACACTCATGTCAACCATGTGGATGCATACATCAGCATGGCACACATACATCAGTATGTGCCAGGTTTGGCAGACATTGAAGAAGCACAGGGATTGTGACCCTGTGCCTCAGTTGATGTGTGAATAGCTTGCACAACATGTCATCATTCATGATGCACATGTGCATCACATGCATTCAACAATTTCAACACGATTAACGTCTGCAACAAGTAGCGAGGCACATGAACACTCGAATGGGCCACAATTCAGTACAGGGAACTGGCACATGATGACAGGAACATGCCCACTGTCACAGAGGTGTCATAGCCGCACAGCATGACCCTGTGTGACCACGTCATGTGTGTGCCATGTGCTACATTGTGCATGCTGTTAGCATATGCCATGAACAGGTCAGTAAAGTATTACTCACCTCAGAATATCCCCACATGTCATCCTGGACATGGCAATTTCCGTAATACCGTACACTTGTGTGTTGGTGTGTAAATCCTCTGGCTCTGCAAGTATCCTTGGTGTTGTGTGTGCCCTGATGACGTTATCTGAGTAGTCATATGTCACCTCTGCGTCCACACGTCAGGTCCTCTGTTTGTTTCTCAACACCAACGCAGGTCCGGTCTAAGTTAAAGCTTACACATTTTGTACCCTAAATCATTGTACTAACACTTCAGAACATTTACCTTTTATTGTCATACTCAAGACCGTGCCAATAGGGATGTCACTTACAAAGCCTGTGAGGAATGAAAACGCCTGATGTTGGTGAGTGACCCTCACCGTCTGTGTCTCCACGGTTTTCACGTCAGGCACAAACAACAAGAGACGCTCCAATTGCGGGGACCTGACATATGAATCCAGGTGTGATATGTCCCACAAGCCACTCAGACTCCAGCAGTTGGCACAGCACCACAATAGCTCATGGTTGGGATGTAGGACCAGTGCATGTGTGTGGGTGTGGAGACATGTGAGCCCCTTATTAGTACACCATTCCCCAGGGCAAACTCGTCAGGTAAAAAAAAAAAGTCAGAGATGTGTAATTGCATTAACAAATAACCACGATGCAAGTGCAATGCTGCATGGGATTAGGGTGACGGCGACCACACGGCTCCATCAGAATAGCAGCCATCGTAGCCAGCACCACGACCTACGGTCCCAGCCATGCATGTGACACAGGAGGAGTAAGTGCACTTCCTCATGTCCATGATGTCCCTCACCCCGCCCACTGACTCCGCATCAGCTTCTGGCCCACCGTACCCGTCAGGGGGCAGTTGCGCCTCTGTTGATATGCCCCTGACGCCATCACTCGCTGAGTGACGGACGCAGGCGGTGCATACGTCCCAGAACCACTGTGACAGACATGATCGGAATGTTCATCCTGGTCCCCGCTGGTTCAACTCACAACCTCACTGCCAGATCTCCCCCAGGTGTCAGCCGTGGCGCCATTCTGGGGTGGTGCTGGCCCCGATACCACACACTGTACGGCTCCGCCGTGGTAACTGTGTGGCAGAACACCGCTCTTAATGCTGCATGGGAATGTAAACATCAATGAGCTGGCCACACCTCATTACAATTGGCGCTAATGAGTATTGGGAGGGTCAAGAAGACCCACTGGCACGTGAGTGTCAGTCCCAAGACCACAGGACAGGTGGACTGGGGGATGTGAGTGTTGTGGACACCTAGCCAGACACAGGTGGAGAAGTGTGGCTCAGGGGTTAGAGGCGGCAGACCCGGAATCTGAGATTGGTCCTGGACCAGGGTTCAATTCCCCGCCCCGGCGGGTCTTGGGCTAAAAAAAAATAAAAAAAAAAAACCAAAAAAATTCCACGGACTCGATAATTCTCGCCCCGGTGCCTCCTCGACTCACGGGTTCACACTCTGCTACTCTGGGCAACAGCTTGCTTAATCTCCACAACGGCCCCTCGCGGCGGGATGCCTGACTTTCACCTTGTGGATACCCTGCTATCTCACAGGGGAATATCAGGAAGGGTTCCCTAAGCAAGCGCCGGGAAACCCACTGCGGGTAGCTGTGCGCTATATAAGCTCAACTACATTTACATTTACATTTACAGGTGATGTCTCAACTCAAAAGATGTATTTGGATGATTGGGCAACATTCAGTGTAGTGTTTATGTGGGCGGTTGGAACCATGGCCCTTCATCTCCCTGTTGCTGCGGTGAGGACCAACTTGTCACTCAGGTCCTTCAACTACACTAACGCTACGCTGAGCCTCTGCAGGCCTATCTTGATGAGAGTACTGTATGTATATTGGCAAGCATGTACAGCCACGCAGCATGTTTGTCTGTACATAGGCACGTTGTCAGACCCCCACTGCCCTACCCGGACTGACCATGTTCCCTGTCCTACCACCCCATCCCAGGAAGCATCTGCATGCAGCCCTCAAAACCACAGAACACATTCCCGTTAGCTACGCTGTAGAGGGTATCCAAGAGGTACAGGCACTACGCAAAGATGTCATCATCCTCCCTGACTCTGGGAGTGATGTTTAGCTACTTGACATGCATCTTTGCCTGCTACCCACACTCTCTGTGGGATATGTTTGTGTAACAGCTGCCAGTGTATGCGTTGTAGGTACGGCCAAAACGTGGCCACGCCCTTGTCGGATGCCAATCTACAACACTGGATTTGTTCCGGTGTGGCCTGGATAGCCACCACTCACTGGTCAGATCGATGCCACCCAGGGAGGCTAATTAGTCCTAAGCTATGTATGTATTGAAATGTGACACTTTGCTACTGCCTACTGTTCCTTACAGATATTGGTTTACAAAAGGAAAGTAACTAGTCCTTGAAAGTACTGTGCATCTGATGTAGGAGCATCTATGTTATGTCCTTGCTGTGATGGCAGGGTGACTAATGTACACACACCATGCCACGTGTGTTAATGACCCGTTCACATGTGTGATGGCATCACAGACCATCAGTGACAAATGTAATTATCATGCTGTATGATGATGGTCATGTCATTGTCACTGAAAGTACACACCGCGACATGACTAAGGCTGAACAGTGCAAATGATTGCACATGTGGTGTGTGTGTGTATTGCAGTCTGCCCTCTGGGTGTGCAGACAACCTCCTACTGACATTGACATGACGTGTCTCACTGACATGATACATTGTCATGGTCACTAAGACCTTTACATCTGATCGTTTGTATGCATGTCACATCCATTCCACACACTACAGGTATTTTCCTTCGCCACGGAGGAGTGTGTGGGAGCTGGCATCTGTGTGTATCCCACGCCACACTCCAAATTGTCTACATTATTTGAAGCAGTGTTGCTTGTGCCATGTACATTGTTATAGTCTTAGTCAGACAGTTGTAGACATTTCCTTAAAATTGTGTCTTGCAGGGCACCCCCTCTGGAAAGGCCGTTGCCTGACTTGGAAGCCATGAGGGAGCGCAACTGCATCCGTCGATATCGCTTCGGCCGACAGTTGATCAAGGACCTGACGGGCAGGCTTGAGGCTCACCTACAACCACGCCACAGGTATCCAAGTGCACTGACACCCAAGGTAAAGGTGATGGCAGCCCTCCATTTCTTTGCCACAGGTACCTTCCAATTTACCATAGCTGATGTGGGAGGGATGTCTCAGACTATGTTTAGCCGGGTATTGGGTGATGTTTTGGGAGCAATGTTGCTCCACCTTGATGAATTCATTACATTCCCTACTCCAGAAGAGTTGACAGATGTCAAGGGGGAATTCTATGGCCTGGGCCGTATGCCACATGTAATTGGTGCAATTGATGGTACACATGTTACTCTTGTCCCACCACAGGCTCAAGAGCAAGCGTATCGCAACAGGAAACACTACCACTCGATAAATGCCCTGGTGGTGTGTCTTGCCAACATGATTATCTCACATGTTTGTGCACGTTATCCAGGATCGTGCCATGATGCTTTCATCTTGAGGCGTAGCAGGGTACCACAGATGATGCTGCAGCTGCACAACCACCGGGCATGTCTAGTTGGTGAGTATACACTGTGAGCTCTGTATGTCAGTATGTCACAACTTCATGATCTGCATCATATGATTCACTCTTGTACATGATGTCAAATTGCAGGAGACGCTGGATATCCAAACATGCCGTGGCTGATGACTCCGCTATGCAACCCCAGGACAGCTGCAGACCAGCGTTACAACAATGCTCATGTGAAGACCAGGCAGGTGATCGAACGGACCTTTGGACTCCTGAAGAGCCGCTTCAGCTGCCTGGACAAGACAGGCGGAGCCCTCCAATACAGCCCACGCAAGGTGTGTGACATCTTCACCGTGTGCTGCATGCTACACAACATGGCAGTGGAAAAGGCTGTGCCACTCTACCTGGATCCTGATGAGCTGGAACATCCGCCCGTTGAGGATGAAGGCCTTGGCCAGGATGCCAGTGACGAGGAGGGTGAAGATGATATCCGCGGTCACCTCATCCGCAACTTCTTTTCATGATGGTGAGTCCTTTCATCTTTTAAGTAAAAGATGGACTATAGAGTAGCATGGGTAGCATGCTGTGTATGCAACAGACTGTAAGCAAGATCACTTGGATGTGTGTTGTGCTGTGTCACATGTTCAGTTGTAATGCTACACACATACGTGCTATGTGTGCACTTGGAATGTGCAGGTGTCATACTACATCTGGCTATTCAACAGACATTGACAAAATGACATTATACCGAACTTGACCCCTTGTGTGCCACTCTCATCCACAGCTCGCCCTGCCTGTTGTCCGTTGGGGTACATCGTGGTCATCCTGCTACTGCTCATTATGATTGCAACGTCAGCCACATCAACGGAGCATGCTTGAACATGTGGAGAAGTCAATTTGGGTAAGGACTCATATGAGGCTGTTTAGCGTTGGTATGTGTAGAAATGTGTGGTACATGTTCATGTGCATGTGGTGTCATCTTGCATACATGCTACTCCATTATGTACCTCATGACATGTATGGCCACTCCCATGACAGGATAGTCACCCCTTCTGTCATCTGTTGTACTTTGATACTCTGGTGAATGCATCAATGTCTGTAGACATTGCCACAGCAACATTGCACATACCATGGCATGACATTGTGTCAGAGGTCACAACCACGGACTCTGTGGGGGATTGCAGCCTCACTGTGTGCATTAGAATGTGACTGGATCCTCACCTCCAGCTTGTGGGCCAGTCCAGTGTGATTACCATGAAACCATGTGGTGTTGGTGTTGCCCAGTGTATGTTCCACATCTTAAGACAACTGTCCTGTGAATCAGTTAACATGGATGCATTGCCCCTTGCAGCAGTATATCATGTCACTGTCATGTCGTTACCTCAGTGCAGGTTGAGAATACTGCTACGCCAGCCTTCACAGTGAGTAGCCGTGATGTTTAGATGCACATGATGCCATGTATGTTTAGCATGACAAAGTAAAAAGTGTGAAAGATGCATATGTGAATTTCTGTGTAGCACCAGTGGAGTGCGGTCATTCACATGAATCTCTGGTCGCCGGCACCATTACTGTGCTATGGTAGGGTCTGATTATGTAGCTTGGATGGACATCACTTGCACTTAATATTTATTGTACATGCATATCATGTTTAGCATTGTGATGCATACTTGACACACCAAAAGACTGGCTACAGAGTGCCTTCATTGCATGTCGATCATTAGCTTCTTCATCATATGTGATACTAACAGCTGTAGTGGATTTGCTCAAGTTAGCCTACAGGGCCCTTATGGCTAACCAATATCACATACAGACTTTAGAGTTAGCGGTAGTTGGATTTCCATATGTTTCCATTTGTTACTGAGGTCCACCTCATCTGTGCCTCGGAATGTGTTTATACTACATAGATCTTTTTGCATGGGTGCTCACTTGTGAGCGTTACACATGACTCTAATGGATGACAGACTGTCCCAGTTTTTATGTGTCTGTGTCACAGCATCGTATCTGATGTGATGGCATGATTAATCATCATTATTTGTCACCAGACAGTACACTTCACAGGTGTGACGGGTACAGTGTAGCTAATGAGGTTTTTGAAGTGTCTGTGACATGAGAATGTTGTCCTAATGCTTAATTGCCTCTGTTTCAGGTCTCCCTCCCAGCAGTTCCCATCCTCTCCTTCCCTCGCCTGATCACCCTTTTGTGTCTGTTGTTTGTACTCAGACCAATGGGCTATTTGGAGGTGGAACCCTTAGAGCATCACACCAGTCTGATGAAGAAAGGTACGGCCAGTCGTTGACAGCCTTGTAGGTATTTGTAAAGCGGCATTACAGGTGACATCATGATTAGTGTAAATTGGACTTATTGACAATGCACATGTATGATTGTGAAAGCTCCATGGGCTCACAATGTAGATTATCATGTTGTGCATGACGTCTGACTCCTACAGAATATAGTGCCTGCTTGTGGCTCAACACACATGTCCGTCTAATGTGCACATATACTATTTTGAACGTAGTTACCTCATGCTTGTTAGGTGTGTAACTGTATATTGACCACACGCATGGGGTGGGTGAAGGCTAGAATACTATGTTGTGTGTGACGTACATGTCTTTGTTGGTGCAGTTTTCCTTTGAACATACTAGCCCTTGTGTTATGTGTTTGTTTAGCAATTAGTCACACCCCTCCTGCCGTCATGTATTCAATCATTGCTGCAGCTGCATACACAGCCAACATGCAGCACACACTATCCAGGAACACAGACACCTACAGGATGACCCTCCTTCCATCCATTAATAGAGCATGCTCCGGCCACCCTACACACAGACAACACCAGACATTCACCCTCGTGCTATAAAAATGCTTTGTACTCAGCCATAGCTGCTGCTATGCGTGTGTGTGCAACACATACTGGCACGACTATGCAGATTCACATGACATTGGGTCTACGTACCACCAGGTCATGTGGCGTGTCCAACACACACACACCTTACATAGGCACAATATTGTACAGTGTTAGCTTGTCAACACCACTAGATCAGAAAACTGTTAGCTTACAGTCACGTGCCAGAACACAACATGCTCACACCACTTCAACATTGCTGTCACAGTCAGTCAAGTTGGCACATGGGACACACACCATGACCCTGTCTCTTGGGTGTGGTTTGATTTGGCCGTTCCGGGGTTGGTATTTGTCTGATGTGTGTCGTTTTTCTGTATGCGTTGCTCCCATTACAGTAGTATAGTACTTGTAGCTCCATAGGGGTAGGTCACCTAATCAGGTGTGCTTGTCTAGAGTGCTCCAGCCCATTGCCCACAGTCTGTCCTGCCACCGTAATCCTGTGCGGCATTAATCACATACACAGTAATGCATCATGCGGATGGTAGCTCACATACCTGAGGACACAGTTGTAGGTACTCCCTACATGGACTACTACTTTTGTGACACTGACATGTACTCCTCAAAGTGACTCTCCTGGGCCTGCCTGTGCTAGCAGTATTGGGATTCAATCCCCCCTCCAGCATTGACTGTCCCACACAGGTTTGTCTTACCATCCATGTATGTAGTTTGTGGAAATTTCTGACCAATGTGTGTCCTCACTCAGATTCTGATCCAAGTGTGTGGATGACTGCTGTTTGTTGTATACCTTGCATTTATGACATTTGCTGACACATATACATGTATGCTGTTTCAAAGATTACTCACCAAATGCGTATGATGTTTACATTATTTATTGGGTGCTCTAGTACATGAAACGTGAATAGGTGCTGTACAGAAAGGGGGGGAATCCAAAATTCACTGCTGGAGATGAGATGCCTTACTGTTTCAGTCAACAGAGTCCAGCCCACAGTGCCTGACATCATTGGGCAGACTGGGACCAGCAAGTCCATGTGGGAGAGTCTCATAGGGGATGCTGTTGCACCCAGGGGCTATATGCCAGGTCCAGTGTCCTGGGAGAAGTCCATGGGCCACAGGCCCTCAACGTCTTCTGCGTGGACGACCCACCTTCCTTGGGGGACCCTCATGTGCAGGCATGGACGGTGCATGGGACGCTACGTCAGAGGGTTCCTCCTCCTCCCTCTCCTCCCTCCCTGTGGCTGGTGTTGCACTTTGCCGTGATGTTGCTGGCCTTGTGACACAGGGAGGGGGCTGCATGTTGGCAGCCATCTGACGTAGCACATGGACAATGTCCCTATGCACCATCAAGAGCTGAGCCTGGTGTGCCTCCACCCGTCCATAATGCAGGTCTTGCCTGGCTATTTGCTCTGCCTGCTGTTCTTTGAGCTGGTTGAGGGTCTCCGCAAGCTGGCTTACCTCACTGGTGTCCCGCCGGTATGCCTCAAGGATGTTACCGAGTTCAGCCATACCGGTCCCTGCAGCTGACTGCCCAGATTCTCGCCTCCGCCTTGCGCCACTCCCACCACCCTGACCCACATGAGCACGGCCTGAGCTTGTGGGCACATCCGATCGACGGGCCCCCCGAGTGCTGGGAGGGTAGAGGTTGTCACCAACCTCAGGGGCGCCCGACAAAGGGTGTCCCTCATTTTCAGACTGGCTCTCTTGTGAATCATGGCCAGGGCTCTGACCTGTCTGCTGGGATGTGGTGGGAATAGGTCCGGTGGTTGGCAGAGATGTAGCTGGTACAGTTGCTGCAGGGGTTTGGGGTTTGGGATCCAGAGGAGCCAGGTTGGTTGGGGTCATCCACAGTGCGTTGAGGGACGGCGCTGGCGGTGGGGTCTGGGTCCTGCTGAGCCTGGGACTGGGATCCTTGGCCCCCCCTGGCTGGGGGGGAGATCCGCACGTTGCCCTGTGTGTGGGAGAGAGAGACACTGTTAAGGCAATATCAAGTGACATGTGGTTTGGTTATCCATTATCAGCATCACTGTTCCACAAGCTATACATTGTTGACATTGTACAGTTGTGTATTTAGTGGTAGAAAAAACAATAGTACGATGGGGTATATACATTCTTCCAATCTCTTGACAATGACTGACACAGCCATTGCTGTGTCTTGTGTTGCCGGCACCACACGTGTAAAGCATTTGTAAGTTTCACGCAACATCCTGGATACGGTGAAAATTCTTATGTGTGCGTCAAGCATGCACAGAGTTTAGATGCAGCATGTTGATGTAAGAGACAGAGCATCATTATTTAGCATGTCAGCTACTACTTTGGATGTCTTTTGCTGTTCCATGCTGGCCAAACAATGCCAACACCGCTGGACCTGTACACCCACTTGTAGATCATGGCTTTAGAACTTGGCACTTCTCTGAGACGCATCACCTTGTCAATACCCATGTCCATGTTGGTACTTATGTACATCCACAAAGGTAATGAGATGGGGCACAAGCTTTTTTAGAGGGGCACAATGGACTGGAGCTTCTGTTATGTGCATGTAAGAGTTGTATGCATATTCATATGAGTACGTGTTTTGTTGTGGTACATGGCAATTGGGACAGTGTTGCAATACAACGCCTGTCCCCCGGGGATGAGTTTCTGTAAAGGGTGTGTACAACAGGCCATGCTATTACTTTGTTTGAGAATTGCAAGCGTCCATTGTTCATGATTTGGCTGTCCCCTCATGTGGCATGCTGCCATTATGTTGGATTTGTGTTGGTGCACAGGATGTGTGACCTTGTCCTGATGTTTGTGTTAGCAATGAGCACAGGAGGGACTTGTGCTGCCTACACCTGTGCCCATTGTGTACTATAGAGCTTTCTGAGATGTGTGTCCTGACACAGTACAGTGTTGACAGCAAATGGTGGGTGTCTTACAGGCACATAGCAGATGTTTGCTGGTATTTGTGAGACATCCCTTAACATTCAGCTCTATGGAGTTTGTGAGGCCTGTGCAGTGCTTGTGTGCAACTGTGTGTGTGCCCCAGGGATGTGCGTTGAGGTGACCGAGGGACAAACACTGACTGATGGAGACAGAGGGAGAGGGAGACAGAGGGAGACAGAGGGAGAGGGAGACAGAGGGAGAGGGCGACAGAGGGAGAGGGCGACAGAGGGAGAGGGCGACAGAGGGAGAGGGAGACAGAGGGAGAGGGTGACAGAGGGAGAGGGAGACAGAGGGAGAGGGCGACAGAGGGAGAGGGCGACAGAGGGAGAGGGAGACAGAGGGAGAGGGCGACAGAGGGAGAGGGCAACAGAGGGAGAGGGCGAAAGACACAGAGGGAGACAGAGGGAGAGGGAGACAGAGGGAGACAGAGGGAGAGGGCAACAGAGGGAGAGGGTGACAGAGGGAGAGGGAGACAGAGGGAGACAGAGGGAGAGGGAGACAGAGGGAGAGGGCGACAGACACAGAGGGAGACAGAGGGAGAGGGAGACAGAGGGAGACAGAGGGAGAGGGAGACAGAGGGCGACAGAGGGAGAGGGAGACAGAGGGAGAGGGAGACAGAGGGAGAGGGCGACAGAGGGAGAGGGCGACAGAGGGAGAGGGCGACAGAGGGAGAGGGCGACAGAGGGAGAGGGCGACAGAGGGAGAGGGCGACAGAGGGAGAGGGAGACAGAGGGCGACAGAGGGAGAGGGAGACAGAGGGCGACAGAGGGAGAGGGAGACAGAGGGAGAGGGCGACAGAGGGAGAGGGAGACAGAGGGAGAGGGCGACAGAGGGAGAGGGCGACAGAGGGAGACAGAGGGAGAGGGCGACAGAGGGAGAGGGCGACAGAGGGCGACAGAGGGAGAGGGAGACAGAGGGAGAGGGCGACAGAGGGAGAGGGCGACAGAGGGAGAGGGCGACAGAGGGAGAGGGAACAGAGGGAGAGGGAGACAGAGGGAGAGGGAGACAGAGGGAGAGGGCGACAGAGGGAGAGGGGGACAGAGGGAGAGGGAGAGGGCGACAGACACAGAGGGAGACAGAGGGGGAGGGAGACAGAGGGAGACAGAGGGAGAGGGCGACAGAGGGAGAGGGCGACAGAGGGAGAGGGAGACAGAGGGAGACAGAGGGAGAGGGAGACAGAGGGAGAGGGCGACAGAGGGAGAGGGAGACAGAGGGAGAGGGCGACAGAGGGAGAGGGAGAGGGCGACAGACACAGAGGGAGACAGAGGGAGAGGGAGACAGAGGGAGACAGAGACAGAGGGCGAGACAGGGATGGAGACAGGTAGATTGTGCTTGGTCTCTTGCTACACTGCCTTACTTTGTCACAAAATGATGCATCTCTGTAAGGTGTGTCAGCAATTAGTAAATATTTAGAAGCTGTGGTCTAGTATCTTGTGTGATCTTTACCTATCCCTGTGCATTGGTCATTATGCTTGTGTGTGTCCCTGGGACATATGGCATGAGAGCAGCCTCTTACCCTACACATTGCACCCTATGTGCCACCCCCTTGCAACTACCACCATTTGGTTGTGTACTGCTTGGAGTCATGGCCACCCACCCCATGCTGCTGGGCACTGTTGTTAGTCTACCCATGTAACTTGTGTTTTTTGTACACTCACCAGACTCAATGGCTCCTTCTATTCCATGTACTCCCACCGCTGGCAGTAGGACCATGACCTTCTCCTCCCAGGGCTGGAATACAGGAGGTCTGCGGGGACCACCGCCTCCAGTGTGGTGTGCATTGGCGTAATCCTGTGCCATCTTTTTCTTCACCATCCTCCGCAGATCGTACCACCTGGACTGGCAATCATCCCTGGTGCGTCTGATGGGTGCAACAGCATTGACCCGGTCTACAATCCTCTCCCACAGGCGTGTTCTTTCTGCCAGGCTGGTCTGTCTGACCATTGCGCCAAACAGCTGCGGCTCGACTCTGATGACTTCATCAGTAAGTATCTCCATCTCCGGGTTAGTGAATTTTGGATTCTTGGGTGTGGTCATGGTGTGAGGTGTATGTGATTGAGGGTGTGATGGTGTGTATGGATGAGGGTGTGTGTTTGTGATTGTGAAGGAGGTGGTGTTGGTGTAGATGTGATAAGGTGTATGTGTGAAGGTATGTGGCTGCAATTGTTGGTGTGCTCTCTGTTTCCTCGCAAGAATGGGTATGTTGCAAAGGATGATGGGTTGTATGTGTGGTCCCTTTTAATTGGTCAAATGGTGGGTGTGGCTTAATGTGAATTGTTGGGGTGGGTGTTATTTGGGGTGGGTGTTGGTGTTGTCCTCTGTTTGGCTGCTCGGCTGTGAGCAGGACATTGATTGCCAAAGGTGCGTACACAGGAGACATGTTCAGTGTGGTAGTGCGACTCGTTAGCAAGGTCCTTGTGGTCGTTTTGGTGTTGGCGTTATGTGTGCTTGCGGTACTTGTGCGTGCGTTTGAGTAGTACGGGCCGTTGGCGGGTGGGGGTGTTCGCGTAGGCTTGTTGGGGGGGGGTGTGCGTGTCATACTTGTGCGTATGAGTGAGTAGTACGGGCCGTTGGCGGGTGGGGGTGTTCGCTTAGGCTTGGCCGAGGGGTGTGCGTGTCGTACTTGTGCGTGCGAGTGAGCGGTACGGGCCGTTGGCGGGTGGGGGTGTTCGCGTAGGCTTGGCCGAGGGGTGTGCGTGTCGTACTTGTGCGTGCGAGTGAGTAGTACGGGCCATTGGCGGGTGGGGGTGTTCGCGTAGGCTTGGCCGAGGGGTGTGCGTGTCGTACTTGTGCGTGCGAGTGAGCGGTACGGGCCGTTGGCGGGTGGGGGTGTTCGCGTAGGCTTGTTGGGGGGGGGTGCGTGTCGTACTTGTGCGTGCGAGTGAGCGGTACGGGCCGTTGGCGGGTGGGGGTGTTCGCGTAGGCTTGGCCGACGGGTGTGCGTGTAGTATGTATTGGTGGAGCTTGCAGTGAGGCGAATGTCCCGTACGAATCAATGTTGAAGCGTGAATACTTTGGCCCGTACGAATCTCGCTCAGGCATTTCGTTCCGAATCGGAATAGTGAGTTTGTACGGACTGATTACGAATCGTACGGTGGTCTGCCCGAGGCTTATTCGTACGGGTAAACGAATGTCATTCGTACGGATCGTAGCAAATCGTACGGAAATCAACGGTAACGGATCGAATTCGCTGGTCGGATGGTAGTTTCCCATTCGTACGGAATCGGCTACGAATACGATTCGTACGCCGGATTATTTTACCGGATCGGAATCGACCCCCTGGTGTATGTATTTAAAATTAATAATTCTGAGGTTCCCGTTGGGTGTCAGCATACTGGTGAGAGAGCAGGTTGTCTCCCAATCTTTCTCAGACAATGCATCATTCAGTTGCGCGTTCCATTTATTTCTCATCTTTTCAGTGTTTCCCCCAACGTCTCTCTGTAAACTTGTGTAAAGTCTGGATACCAGGTGTGTGGCTGCCGGGGCCGCCAGTAGCAATTGCAGTGTGTCTAGAATTTTAGGCTCCTCCGGGAACGCAAGAAAGTGATCTTTTACCGCTCTCTGCAATCTGTAGTATGTGAAGCTGAATAGTAACGTCGGATGGCTTATGTAGTGTAGGTTGTTAAGTGTTCGGAAAACCCCGTCCTCGTACAGGTCCCCCAATGTGTCAATGCCTGCATGCCGCAATAAATCCATCCCCACCGGTTCCTGTGTGACCGACAGAGCTGGGTGATTTGCCAGAGGTAGTTTCGGCGCATATATCGGCAACTTGCCAGAAGCCCTACCCATCAGTCTCCAAGCCTCAATCGTGGTGTTTACTGGATTGATATCCCGATCATGTATTCTAGGTCGCCTGTGTGTCAGTATGTTAACTAGCGGTATCGGGTCAGCATCACCTGTTTCCACCGCTACATGAGACAGAAATGGTATTTCGTGAAACCAGTGATGTGCAAATTGCGCTTGAGCGCAGAGGTAATATAGATACATATTCGGGACCTTAAAACCTCCCTTCTCGTACGGCAGTGTCATCGTTTGTAGTGTTATCCTGGCATGCTTACCCGCCCAGAGTAGACTCAAAATCATTCTGGTAATATTTCGGAACACCTCTGTCGGAGGCCGAATGGGGATGTTTGTAAATAGGTACAGAAGTTTGGGCAAAATTACCATCTTCACAATTGCAGCCCTATCTGCTAACGACAATGGCAGCCTATTCCAACGTTTGATTTTATCATCTAGGGATGATATTACTCTGCCGTAATTAGTTCTTATTACTTGCTCTGGATCCCTGTGAAACCACACCCCTAGATACTTAGTGGGTTCTTCTTGCCATTCTAACGGGTAATCCATTGTAATCGGGGTAGTACTGTCCGTCATTGCCAAGACTAGGGACTTTGACCAGTTTATTTGTAGACCAGACTGTCGTCCGAATTTAATGTATTCGCGTATTAATGGGTTGAGGTGTTGTTCTGGTTTTTTTACATATACTACCATGTCGTCTGCATATAGTGAAATGTGGATCGGCCGTGTCGGGAGTTGAATTGCAGAAGCGTGATGGTGTTGTCTAATTTTACAAGCCAGAGGCTCCAACACTAACGCGAATAGCATGGGAGACAATGGCAACCCTGCCTCGTTCCCCGACATATGGCAATCGGCTCAGAAACATACTTGTTTACCCGGATACGGGCCGATAAGTTCGTGTACAGCATTAGGATCCATTGTGTGAATATAGTTGGGAAACCCATCCTTACCAGTACCGTGTGCAAAAAGGGCCAGGCTATCGTGTCGAACGCTTTAGCAGCGTCTAACAACACCGCTACAGCTTTGATATTTGGCACCAGATAGTGTGCCAGTGCAAATAGCGTCCTGGTGTTATGCGCAGTTGATCTGTCCGGTATAAAACCTGACTGGTCCGGCCTGATCAGTAATGGCATTAGCGGCTTAAGTCCCGCGGCCAGTAGACTTGCTATTATTTTCGTGTCTACGTTTATTAGGGACAAGGGGCGGTAAGAGTCGCAGTACTCCTCGTCCTTTCCTGGCTTGAGCAAGGCTATGAGCATTGCCTCCCTCATAGATGCCGGTAGTGTTTGTGCCTCGTGTGCTGCCCCATATAGCCTGACCAGATGTGGCGCCAGTATATCAGCAAAAGTTTTATAGAATTCTGCCGTATACCCGTCCGGCCCCGGTGCCTTGCCGTTTGGTAAATGTTTTATTGTGTCCAGAACATCTTCCACTGTGACAGGGCGGGCTAAATAGTCCCTGTGAGCATCTGACAGCCAAGCGATTTCCACGTCTGCCATGTATGTCAGCATGTCTGCCTGTGTCGGTGTGGGTCGTGCCTCATACAAATTACCATACGTGGTCATGAATTCACCCAGAATCCCTTTTACGTCTCTAATGACTGCCCCCTCTCGTGTCTTGATCGCTGTTATGTGGTGTTGTGGTCTACCCTGACATATTTTCTCAGCCAGTGTTTTGCCCGGCCTCCCTCCTTCTCCATATGCTCTTGCTGTTTTGCGTTTGGTAATGTAATTTAGTTAATCTGTTGCGAATTGTTGATGTTCCTGCAATAGCGTTTTGATGTGTGCTAATAATGTTACATCCCTCGTTAGCGCGTATTGCTGTTCAAGTGTTCGTATAGCTTTTTCTCGTGTTGTCAGTTGTTGCCTTATGTCCCTTAAAATTCCCGTGGTGGTGCTAATGCACCCCCCCCGTATTGTAGCCTTGAATGCTTCCCATATGAGACATGGGTCGTCAGAAGTGGGGCAATTTATTTCAAAGTAGTCCACTATCGCCTTGTGTATTGTGTCCGTGTATAATGGGTCTTTCAGAGCTCCCGCATTAAATCTCCATGTGAAGGGCGGAGGTACGTAGTGAGGTATTAGTAGTTCCAGGAGCACAGTACTATGGTCTGATAATGTTCTATGTAAGTGACTGATCTTGACTGTCCATGTCATTACTTCACGCGTGCCCAACCAATAATCCAGTCTGGACCAACTATTGTGCGCTGCAGTGATATGTGTCGCGGCTAGCACCCCCGGGTTCTGCATTCTCCATATATCCAACATCTGTAAGTCAGCAAGTGCGTTTGTAAGCTTCAGTCTCGCACGTTTATGTGGTTCTAATGTATTGTGTGATCTATCCAATCCGTCCTGTAGTGCTATGTTGAAGTCTCCACCCCCATAATACGTGTTCGACCTGGAGTTGTGCCATTTCCTGCCACAGTTTTGTATAGAACCCTGGGTCGTCTATGTTGGGGCCATATGTGTTTACCAATGCTATTTGTTGATGTCGTACCATCCCTACCACAATAATGCTCCTCCCTTCTGCATCTCGATGTATTGCTGAAATCTCAAAGTGCACTCCCTTTCGTATAAGAATGCTGACACCACGAGAATATGTGGAATAATTCGAGCTGGAGACCGACTCTGCCCATCTTGCCCCTATAGTGCCATCTGAGGTAGCAGCTTGGTGCGTCTCTTGAAGGAACACAATGTCTACATGTAATCTATCTAAGTAGGCAAAAATCTGGCGTATCTTCTTTGGATTCCCCAGTCCCCGAATATTCCATTTTATGCATTTAAGTGCGGCAGGTGTTGCCATGTTAGTGCGTTGGGAAGGTATCCTGCTGTTGTGTGATATTAAACACCAATTGTGTAGATATTTGGTAACCTTCGGTTCCGGAATGTGATGTACATTGCAATGCATTTTCCCTTATAGTTACGGAGGTCGCAATGCTTCTCAGACACAGTGACAACTGTCTAACAACTCTCGTTTCCCCGACCCTCCCCCCACCCACTTCAGCGCCCAAACTTTGCCAAAGCCATCCCTGTAATACAACTAAACAGACAATAGAACTGTAACAGGGGCGCACCCGCTTGGGGGTGTCGCCAGGTGCACACTTCTCCATCCACATGGTGGATGTGGACAGGTGCACATGTCAGTGTTGAAATTTTTGCATGGCTAATCCGTGTTACCACTCCCCACCTCCCTCCGCAATCTCCTTGTTTGTACTACAAGCTATGGAGTCTACCAGTACATTTCACACCGTTGTATTCCAGTGCACACAGCCGTGGGCTTCTTATCAAACATTTCCACCCTCATCCCTCTGTTACCTGTGAAGGTCGTTCAGTTACTCACTGTTCCAAGCGTTTGGGTGATATTGGAACACATCACAGGTCTGCACCCTGCGCTCCATTGTTCGTAATCCATGTAATTCCCACACCCTGTCCCTCTCGCAACCTTCCTCGTGTCGCTGCAGGAGTTAGTAGCCCCCGTATACTTCGTTGCTCTGAGGGTGGTCTGGTGTAAGCGGAGTGGCACTCATTCCAGTGTCCCGTGTTGCCGCCATCTTGTAGTTATTCATTGTCACTTCCTTGGTCCTCACGCTCTTGCGTTTTTTGTCGCTTACTCAGTTTTTTTACATAGTCATGTGCCGCTTGTACTGTGAGTAGGACAGTGGGTTTACCCGCCGCGATGATCCTAAGTCTTGCTGGATATAGCATCGCATATTCAATGCCCAGGTCCCGCAATTTCTTCTTTATCGGTGCGAATTCCTTCCTAGCCATTTGAACTGCCATGGTGTGATCCGGATAAAATTGCAGGGTATTGCCCTGATGTGTGATGGCTCCCTTTTCTCTTGCCAGTCTTAGGACAGTGTCTCTGTCTCTGTAGTTTAACATGCGGGCTATTGTCACACGGGGCTGCGCTCCTGGTTTAGGAACAGGCGCTAAAGAGCGGTGCGCTCTTTCCACAAGAAAGACCGACGAGAAACAGTCCGCTTCGAACAATTCCTTCAGCAGCTTCTCTATGTAATCTTCCATTTTCCCCGTGTTGGTGGACTCCGGCAGGCCCGCTATCCGTACGTTGTTGCGCCTGGACCTGGCTTCTTGGTCTTCCACCTTTGCGCGCAATATCTCCACTGTCTTTTCCAGGCCACCACATACCTTCGAAGTGTTGGCAGTGTCATCCTCTACTCTTGATATGCGTTGTTCCGCCTCCACCAACCTCTCGCCATGCTTATCAAGTTTGGCGGCCATGTTGTCTACACGCAGCACCACATTATCTAACTTATTGTTCATGTCATGAAGGCTTTGCTGGATAGCTCGCAGGATCTTCTCCATTCCTGTCCCCTCTCCGGGTTCGCCGTCTCCCTCCGTGTCCGACAGTCTCATGGCGCCGCTTTGTTGCTTTTTCGCTTCAAATTGCAGTTTCGACTGCTGCTTCTCTGGTTTACCCATGGCGCAGGAACGAGGTGGGGCGTTTCGCCGTGCTTTTTCTGGATTGACACTGGTAGAATCGTTTGTCGCCTGGTATTGGCGGTTTCTCGGTGTAGTCGATCTGTGAGGCCCTGTGTTATTCATCTGCAGCACACCAGTTGAGTGAGTCGTCAGTTCGGCGGTATATTCATTTGTGAGGCCATCGCGTGCTCAAGTCTGCCTAGTAGGTCATCTAGCGTGCATGACGCTATGTAGCTGAAATCTTCACCATATGCTTTTCTCCTCCGTGTCACTTAGTGGGCAAAAGGTCAGCTCGGCAAGTGACGTAGCGGTGGCACATTAGGCTTTACACTCTCTGCCCCTCTGCTCCATCTGTTGTTGCACCAGATTGTGTCATGAGGCCCTCGTGGATGTGCACTGTGCCTTATCTTTATTACCGTGTTTCCTGATGTTCCGTCTGCCTGCAACTGCCGCCCTTCCCCCCGCACTCAGGTTATCTCAGCCTCACTATGCGTGGTGTCTGACGTTACAGCCGGCAGCGTCTTCGTGCATGCAATCTTTCCGCAACCATCTCCTACCTTCACTTTTGTAACGTCTATAAATGCCCACAGGTGGTGTTCGCCGGTCCTCGGTCACTCGTAGTCTCTGCGAAGGGCTCCGTAACCGCTTGCAGTTATGCGTTCCACTGCAGTCGCCATTTTACCCTCGCTGGAATGCACGCCGAATCACCGTCTTCTTAGCGCTCCTGGGGCAACGGTGTGATCGAGTGTCAGTCTCGAGTGGTCCCAACACCTCAGAGCAGGCGGCAATGTGTTACCGAACGCTCACCCGTATCTCCGGCGGTCACAGTGTTCAGATGCCCAAAGTGCTCGCGTCCGCCATCTTGATTTCTTCCCCTTCCCAGAGCCGTTTTCTCGGGATAAATACGCTATCTTCAATCGTACTCCCGTCGTTCCCTCAGCATTTTGTAGACTTCTCTCTCCCAATGCCTCGGTTACATTTTCGGAGGTTTCGCGGTGGTTCACACGGGTTTTTGCTGCTTTCAAGGCACCCGTCCGGCGGAGCTGACTTACAAGTCAACCATCCCGAATGGGGGAAGATATGTTGTACTTAAGACATGTTTTAGCATGCTCAATTGGATGGTTCTGTTAGTAATGTATGAGGCGTGGGGTTCTTTAGCTGTCAGTTATGAGGAGTGTCTGATACTGGTAAATCACGTTGAGACAGGCTGAATAAAGCTCTTCTTGATTCTAAATTGAGTTAGTCTAGACAACGATATTAATACGTCCTCCAACCTGTGTGTTGGGGTAAAAGTGTAGAGAAATTAAGAACATCTTACACCATTGTGCCGTATTGAGATTAGAAACCCCTGACTTATCTCTTCCAATCCTGTGCTTTATTCTCCACCTGCCACTCTTTTTAAACTTTCTGAATATAAGAAAAAATATAACCAATTCATCCAAGAGAATAATCGCTTATTGAAACGTCATACCTTTGAACGACTAGTAATTCCTACTCCTTTGGGCTGCGCCACCACTATTTCTAGATAAATTCCACAGACCCTTACACTCTGGGGCTGCTCATTTCCTTGGCCTGGACTGTTAATGCACCTCGTGGATACCTTTATGACCTTATCAGTGGCACAAAGGGCTAGATACATTTTACAAGACAATACAATGCGAGACCTTTTAGCTTCAGAAGGGCTATTGTTTGAGAACTGAGCTGTGAATAGCAGACCACCCCCTGAAGCCTTAATCAGAAACAAGGTAAAACCAACTTTAATACCTGGCGGACATTCAGTTGCCTAAAAATAAGATCATAAAAAAGAATCAGATTCATTCTGATCCCACTCATTCTCCTTCCATTTTCCTACTTAACTTTCGTTCTGCTCATCATCCAACAACAGATAATTTCTTTCGTTGTGAAATTGACATTTGGGATCCTTTACTGTGGACAACCAGAAGACCACCATTAAGAGATGATGTTGAAGTTTGTGTTTGCTCAAAGATTTGAGAATATATATTTTTAAACGGACTTCAGGTAATAGTAGTATGCTAAAATAATTTGTATTCAAATAAAATATTGAAACATTTTAATTTAAAACAGAATTTGTGCACACCACATGCAAATGTTTTGCTACTTTTCAAGCTGTTTTTCCTTTTCACATTGTATCAGGTTTTTCCTTACCCAAAGTGAAAGGGAAACATTTCCGAAATATTAAAACTACTCTGAAATTTAGCAATGCATTGAATTATTGCTCTTACGTTCAATGAAATAGTCTATCTTTTTGGCCGTCTTAATAAAAAAAAGGATCTGTCTGAGAAGCTGAGCATCCACATGCACCACAATTCCTCATATTTACCTGAGTTTGTTGTTAATAGAAGGCAGAACTGGGAGAGATGCATCCTGGGCCATAAATTCACCTCCCAGCCGTCTGAAATGGAGCATGTAGCCTCTTACAATGAAGACTATTTCTAATGCCTCGCCTTCTATCTCTATCAGATGCAAAATATAAGGTATTACGTTAAATATAGGAAGGACTCATTTTAAGCACAGTATGTATTTAGAGTTGATGTTTTCGGTTTGTCGCCAAAACTGAAGTTTGTGTTCAAACCTAGATTTGTGGGCTAATTGCAACGAGGTGCTAGATGTGTGTAAAGCTTGAAGTTGGAATCTGCAAATTTTGTGAGGTTTTATTTAAACTTTGCGAACTTCTTGTACTTCATAAAGTTCAAGAAATGTACAAAAGAAGTCACCCGGGGAAAGAATCAACACTAAACGTGTTTCACCAGAGAAATGCTCAGCAAAACAAGCATTTGCAATGAATTAGGTATCACATTTACGCAAGTTTGAGCTATTGACATTGCAAATACAAATACCTTTTGTTTTCGTTTTAGAAACATAAATAAAAGGCATTGTCATTTACAATGCCAAAAGCTTAAACTCGCGTAAATGCGAGACCTATTGCATTGCACATGCTTGTTATTTCTGATTCTTGATGTACTGTGTCTCCTGTGGAGTTTAGTGGACGGGTTGTGCGGTTTTAGCGTTTGTATTTGGGACACAGCATTCGAGGTGTGCTTAAATCGTGCACAAAGCCTTGATTCTTTCCTCAGCAGGAGCCGCTGGGGAAGAGGCGTACAGGCGCAGTCTAGGCATCTTGCAGGGGTGCCTCCTTTGGCAAGCCCTGACCTTTAGCTGACAGTTTGAAAGCTGAGATGTTTATGCACAAACCAGTGGTGTAACGCAAAATGATGCCCCCCACCCCCCAAAAATGTGATGTGGGGGGAGAAACTCCATAGCTCACAGATGTACAATGCCCTTACCGAAGCCTCCTTGAAGGGTTGCCCCACGCTCTTGGAGCAAACGTGTATGGTTAGAGTGTAACTTCAAGTCCCAGAATGCGCTGCACCACAGGCTAAAGATGTAAATCCTGGCCGAATTTGTCAGTGAATGGCAGCTACAGGTTTGCTCAGCTGTTTAAGAAAGTTATCAGCCCCCAACCAACTCCAAGCCTCGAGCTGATTAAGTAGATGTACCGAGATGACGACAGACGAACATGAGGAGACGCGCGCCCAAAGTGGGGCACGGGTGACAAGCCCGCCTGCCTACCCCCATGATGGAACAGGTGTGCAGGTCACCCCAATATCCACCCCACCCCCTCCCCCTTAAACCGGGAGAGCTACAAAGAGGAGAGCCCTAACATCTCTAGTACTGCAAAGTGCAACCGCTTCACCTGAGGTGATTTGAGCGACTCCCCATAGATCAGATATGGAGTAGGCTCGTTATAGCAGCCAGACGGCCAGCAGCTGTGCTCACAGCTCGCTGGCGGTTCGAGGTATCTAGCCCCCCTCCTCCCACATCTGCATTGTCACACTTTACGGGCACAGCAAATGATCAACCGCGGCCAAAGCCTACGTTTAAGTGTTATCAGAACACCACATTACCCTTAAAAGAATTGCTTTGTTTGTAATCCGCAGTGACCTCGGTGACGTGTAGCTGTTTATTTTATTTTATTTTTTTAAGCAAAGCTACATAAGTAAAACGGTGATTGGCAACAATAAAAAAATCCTAAAGGTACCAACTGACTTGTTTTTTTCAGATAGTGTTCTCTGCACTCTAAAGTTAAAACAAAGCAATCCTCAATGTTAAATCGAGCAAACAACAACTTCCATGATGCATCATGCCTTTAAAACTTATTCTACGGTCCACTAAATGAAGAAAGAAAAAAAAGCCTGCAGCATGCTAATGCTCCTTCAAGAACCCTGCTCACTCCCTACAAATCATCGACATTTACAATAATTATAAAAACTATCACCCCGCATCCGCTTGAGACCAGAGCAACAGCTTGCTCAAACAAGCATTTGCAACAACAGAGTGTGGTGGTTATGGGGAGGGTGAGAAGGCACGGACTGCGGGCGGGAGGGAGACACGGGAAGAAAATAGTGCTCACAATCTAAATAAAACATAGTGTGCAACACTCGAAGTAAAGGGGCCAGTAGCCATGGAAGGATACAAATGACGACATGGCCGTCATAAGGAGGGACTAACAAGCCTAAAACCAATCAGAAGGCAGCATTTAGGAACGACAAAGACACGTGCCAATGAAAAAGATGAACTTCCACTCCATACTGAATACTGCATACCTTGCAAAGCAGTCAGTGCATGCGCGCTGCCGCTATAGACTTAACCTAAAAACTAGCTTTTTGTGAAATTCATATACTTTTCCCCTTCATAATGAAAAAACTTTTGGGGAAAATTATGCTAAATTACGTGCTATCACATGACATATAAATTGGGTATTTAGCTCTATATTTTGGTGTGAAAGGCATTCTTATGTCAATTTTGACAGCAATGCAGGATTATGTGCTACACAAGTAGTGCCGCAAACAGCTGCTCTTGTTTTTTTAACTCTCGCACTATCATTTTAAAATTAACACATTATAAATATGTGCAATGGTGCTGTTTCGATTATTTCACATAGCAGATGTAACACAAGATTACACAAATTACACCGATGTTGAAATTTCGCCCTGGCCTAGAAGCACTCTTTTTTGTAAGAATTTTAATGCCTGCTTATTTTTGCAGAGGAACGGCACTGTGCAAAGTCATTATGAAATGATCAAACTTTGCAACTTCACAAATTGAAAAGGTTGTTACCTTCTCTGGTGTAATATTTACTTGCACTTTCACGCAACACTACAGCACTAAAATTATAACTGTAAGATTGATGAAAATTTTGATTCTGGCACAAAGTGGGGAACTGGATTTGAATTGGATTAGAAATCTGAATTTTTGAATTGTACATCTGTAGTTTTCACTTGACAGGTTTCTTAAAGTCATACCTGCCGAAATACTTCAAGGTAAATTGTGCAGGAAAAATCTGTTCCATGAACAATTTAGTGCAGTTAACCTCTCTTTCTGCATGTAATTTCTAATGTTCCCCTGCAACTCATTACCAGATGTATTTACCGCATCTGATGAAAACCTCACCTTTAGGAATCAGTATACACATGTTGCAGTTACTAAACCTCAGGTTTCGTCACACTCTGATGCAGTGTCTTCAATAGATGTCTGAGGGCATCCCACTTTCCTTTCTCCTCTTGTGTAGGGGGACCATCGCCCTCCAAATCAGATGAAGACTGTTTCAAGTCTTGGATTTATAAGGGATTGCCTAATCCAGTTTGGTGGTTGTAGTCGTCTTTTGCTTCTGTTGGACTAATTAGACTAACACACATGAATTCAATGATTTATAGGAGAAAAGTAAAGGAACGGATAGTGTCCTGCGTGATCTGGAGTGAGGTGGGCCACCCTACTCTTGTATTCCCTATGATATTCAGCTCTTGCAAATTATTAATTTTGCTCCCACAAGTCTCCTGTATTTTCCTTATTTGCATCTGCCAGAGTGGTGTTCATCTGAGATTTCTAGCCCACCAACCGGAGCAGCTTGACATTTTTAAATGAGATGCGTACAGGGGCATCTCCTATGTCGTGCAGCGAAGTGTCGTCCCACGGCTGGAACTAGCAGATGCATGTAAAAGAAAGTGATAATAAAGCAATTATTAAAACTGCTTTATTATCATTTTATTATACTCAGGAGCCGCAGCCAAGTCTTGAGGGTGGGCCATCAGCAGCAGGAGGAGTGGTGGGCACAAGGCACTGCAATTGTGTGTGACGGTTTAGCCGGACGACTTTGGATAGCCAAACTGACATGCGCGCTTGGATATCTCCAAGCTGTTGCTTGGAGATATCACCATGTCTCAGGAGCACAGGTTCCTAGTACCTACTGGAACATGAAACCAGCCTGCTCTGCTTAATCCCGACTTTTCTCTCGTGCTGGGCAATAGCAGCATGAGAGCGGCGTCTGGATTGGCACAGGGGAGTCTGGGAGCCGGTGTGTGCATCGTCAGGAGCTTAAGGTAAATTTTGCTTTTATGTTTTTTTGTCCCCCCTGCTCCTCACCACTTTTTTCTGCTAGTGGCCACCACTGGATAATAATTAAAATTTGTCGACCAAAAGCAACTTTCAAACTGTCAATCTGGTACCTAACACGTTTAGTATTATTTTCGAATCCATTGCAAGCTAGTAAAGTCCTAAAAACTACCCCTCTTTCACAGACGACCAGCTTCAGAACCCCCACCACATCCCAGCTCTAAAAAACTCAAAAGCCTTGCTTTGCTGCCTATGGGAAGTTAAACTCTCACGCTAGGCAGGCGCACGAAAATTAAAGCGTAATTGCATGGACGGTGAATTGATTGCAATTAACCTTAAGACTCGCCCTCGGGCTAGGGTTTTCCCGCCTTTTCCCTGGAGCAGGTGCGCCAGGGGGGCAGACTTTGCCGCCTGAGAACAGACAACATTGACGAAAACTGCACACGGCGCGGAACCAAGTACATAAATCACCGCGGATAACACACATTAGACTGAAATGATCAAATTATAAATGAAGCTCATAAATCACAAGATTATGCTCGTGGTTTGTATCGGGACACATAAATTATAGAGCGAAATCCTAGGGTGAAAGGTTCACTGAATAATGAAATGGGCTCCTATAACAGAGGGATTAGCATCTGCAGGGACCGAGCGCTGCCTGGATTACGGAAAATAAACAGCGCGATGCATCATAAGGGGACCGCACACCTGACAACATCCACAATGGAACGGTGTGCACCAGTTGTGGCTCTATAAAAGAATAACGCTCCTTTTCAATAAATAAATACACTATACTTTTCAGTAAATAAATAATTTGTGAATCAATGACATCAGGAACACAGTTTGGGAAGAATGTGTCAGAAGTCAGCCATTTTTTCACTTTCACTTTTCTCCATCCAGTGCAGCTGGCTGTGATGATATTGACTTCCATTCACGTGCTTCTGCACGCTCTTGAGTTAGGGTTATTGGCTGAGCTGGGTGCACCATGGGATTGCTTGCTCATAAACCTTCTGTTTGACCCATTTTATACCAGGGGCTTTAGGAAGACGGATCTGATTGTATTTCTGTAGTGGGAATTTGGCAGTTTATTGCGCGCCCTCTGGGTTCAAGGTTAGGGAAAGGATGTGTTAACACTATCTGCTGCTTGATTCGTTTTAAATAGGAGTTCATAATTAAGATCGCCCGAGTATTTTTATAGAACACCAGTTATAATAATGCACACTTCAGTACAACAGCTTTCTGTTAATTATAAACTGACATCTAGGTGAAGAGCAGCAAAGACCTTTTGTCAACAAATGCACTGAGAAGGCCTTTGGGTAAGATCCTTCACTAGCGTGACGAGATGTTGAAAGCCATACCAAAGGCGATGATGGACGGAGCGTTGGAGCAAATCAAACACTCACCCCCAGTCAACTGATCTGGGTTTAATCCATCATCATTCTTTAGCTCACTCCACCACCCCAGTTCAGACATGGCCATTTGCAAATCAGTCTGACCCTGTGCCTCATGGGAACAGTCCAGCCCGAACTGCCAAGCCATGTCTTCCCTGGACCGGAAACAAGCATCATGTGACACGTTTCTGGCTAATCAGCCAGGCTAACTTGAATCCACAGGTCATAGTAAAAGGTTTAGATCAATTTAGCTTTAAGTCAAGATCACTCATAGGTCATCATATACATTTTTTTAAACTAATTATATCAAACTTATAATTTCCAAATTAAAAGTTATGTAAATCATTTCAATGACTATTAATTAAATATTACATTATTATTTATTGCTGCAACTGAAGCATAAATGAAATCATATTTATTTCACAACTGAAATTTTATATAAATAAAAAACATATACGTTTCCAATTAAATAAATTCAACTACACATTTTATTTGCAAAACATAGACATAAAATTAATATTAAAGATTTTTAATGTATTATTAAGTCAATAAATAAAATACACAATAACAAAATTCAAACAATTAATTAAAAACAATTTTAGTACAAATCTTTCAAACAAATTGTCAGAACCCCATTTAGAGGACCACAGGGCACACAGGGGTTGCTGGGCCTAACCATGGCGGTTGAGGTCTTTTGCTCCTAATGTCCCATGGCCCGACCTACTCTGGATCCCTAATAACTGGACCAAGTACCCCTTCTGTACTTGATTCTCAGTGGTAGCTGTGGATAAGCAGTCAAAGGCTCCCTCGAGGTGAAGTGTGAATACAGGTTAGTAAACACAACTCATAACTCAAAGAGTGCATAGCAGCATCAATAAATACTTACTTTGAGCATATAAAGAAGTATATAATTGCTAAATCTATGCATTCAAAGTAATATTACGACCTACATAAACAATAACACATTTCCCCTTGAGATCAATGCTCTACTTTTTTTCTGGCAAATCCCTGTCCCACACGCTTTTTATAATGTGGTAGGGGTTATTCCCCATTCACTGGTGGCCACATCCAGGCAATGCTCACTCGTAGGCCTTAACTCAAGAGTCGACTCTGACTCTTAAGAAAATAGTCAAAAGTGTCCTGGTGCCACAGTGCCTTTAGCAGCTCCATAACCAGTCTTACCTGCTCCGGCAGCGAGGAAGTTTGCAGCATGTCAGTGGGTGCCTTGTCCATGGGCATGCACAATGATCTGGTTCTATTTGGAGAGTTGGCTGCATGCAGGATCTCCTATGAGCATATGTGGCCAGCTCCAGCAGCCATCGGAGGTTCTCCGGTTCTCCGGTTCTCCTCTTGCACGTTAAGTTCTGCGCTTCTCAATGGGGTCTGTGGTTTATCTTGATGTTCCTATTTATAGTCCCGGTGATATAGTGATGCACCCATGGCATAATTCTCGGTTCCTGGGGCAATTCAGGAACAATCCTTGATGGTAGCTTGTGACCTATGAGGCACGCAGCTTCACAGTTCTCATGCGATGGCCCGATTGCCAGAGCAATTTTGATTTTGCCAGCCACTCCTGGCATATGGGATTGCTGCAACACTACTGCCTAGGCCTCTCTATCTGTCAATAATGTCCACGGTGTACCCTCCTGGCATAAGGGGTTGCTGCATCCAGGTATCCACAGGCTTCACTTGCCCCACACATCACTCTGCTTATAGGTATCTTTATGGCAGCCCTCTCCTGGCATACAAGGGTTGCCGACTTCAATCTACACATTGACAATAACCCGACAGGTGCAGCAGCCATCACTTTACACCTCGCACCAGGAGTCCACTAAGCTGGAGTAAAAGTTGGACCTAGCTTCCTCCAATGCATTCCTTTTCCTCACAGGGCACACTGGTCTTGCCAAGCAGGCAGGTACTGGAGCTCCAGGCTCCAAAGCAGGTGGTCCTGGTTTCCCTGGGTAATGTCCCTTCGCCCAGCAAAAAGACTAGCAGGCCTTGGCCCCAATCCTGGTCACAGACATAAGTCTTGCAGAGCTTTCCCTCCTCCCACAGTCCGTTTGGCTGCTTCACATATGACACATTTTTGGGGTCTGAACCTCCCCTTCTTATAGTTTATTTTCAGACATCAACTGTGATATAGGGTCTGGGTCTTTGAAGTTTTATGTTGGGGTTATGTTTCTTTTGAAGTACATATGCCTCCTCTCCCCCTTCTTCTTGAAAAGCTGTTTGTCACAGCCGGAAAGAATCCAAAGCTGATAGTCCCACAACACAGGAGATGAGAGTGACTAACGTTCAAACCTGGTTGTCGGCCACAGTGAGAGCATCAAAAGCTTAATCCTGGGCTCCGAGCTGTACTCTTTATAATTCTCTTATAAGCCCCAACTTATTCCTGAGATGTGTGCAGTCCCCTTCCTTGTGATCTATCACTGAAACAAAGAACATCCTTTTGAAGTGTACAGCGGGAATCTCCCTTTCCCTTCTCCTCATGCCTTCACCAGGCAGACCTGGGCATCCCAAAATAGAACACAGTGACTTCCATGTAATACACCATTACAGGCTCACTTGATCTCAGTATATGCACACAGCACACACACTAAACAGTGATGTTACCTCTATGCATTTTGTCTCCCCAGGCACATATACATTCAGCACACATATTCATTCTGTGCACACTGCTCAGTACTGTAGCCTTTCTGTATTGTGTCATGGTATGCCACTTACAAACACACACATTCCTAGCACTCACATTCACTATGCGCATACTACACAACACTTCACCCTTCATCTATTGTACTTTTTGCAGGTACACATACACCCAATATGTGCATTCACCATACATGCACTGCACAGCACTACATTTCTTTTTTTTTTTTTTTTCAAATCATTTTTATTCAATAAAACAGAAAGTAAATGTACAGGTTTTGATACGGTACAGTCATGTGGTTACATTTACAGTAATCAATGAGTGAAAAGAACATAAGAAAATACGGAAAATGAGAAACAAGAGATAGGAAACTGAGAGAGGAAATAAGAAATTAAGAGATGAAAATAAGGGAGATCAGAGCCACAGCGTCGTCATCGATTAGCATTTGACAGTCATACATTTGACATTGATGTTTGAGATATGGGTCTACAAGTAAAGTGTAAAATGTTTGGTCATGGGTCACATTGCCGAGCTACAACAGAGCAATAATATGAAACAACATGTTTATGATGACATTGTGGACTTAGATTGATAATCAATTCCATAAACTAAAAAGGTCACTTGCCGAGTATATGTTTATGTGCCTATAAAGCTTACGAGCCTAATTGTGCAACCATAATGAATTCAACATGCAGTGCGTGTGCCAGGGCTGCCTATCACAATATGATGTGCATACATAATTGAAGGGACCTCATGGTGGTTTGAAAGATAGAGAGGTCGCGTCCAGTGAAGACCAGAGTTTCTTGCTTGTAGTGCGCCATGGAGATGACTTTAGGGCCGGATTATCCACCCCTCTAATACAAGCCAACCACTCCTTCCAGGCATTGAAAGAAACCTCAGAGGCCGCCTTCCAGTGGCAGAGGACGACCTTACAGGCCAGAGTGAGGAACAAGTCCAGGAGATGTCGGTCGTGGTCTTTAACTACCAATGGGTCGATGGCCCCCAGAATAATGTAAATAAATTCCCTCTCAGGTTTGATGTGAAATATGCGCTCAATATAGTCGAATACATCAGACCAGTATTTCTTCAACATGGTACAGTGAAACAGCATATGCGGGAGATCTCCAACAGCCATGGAGCAATTCCAACAAGTGGGGGAGTCTCTCAGTTTCAGTTTAAATAATTTCTGGGGAGTCCAGAACACCCTATCGAGTACCATGTACTTAGTCTGCGAGAGGATCGGTGATATTTTGTGTGTGAGGGCTGAGGCGTGTATCTTATCCCAGTCAATAATTATACCGGTGTCATTGGGCTCTGATTCCCATTTAATTTCGTTACGCCTTAGTGTTTTACTCAAGTTCGGTGTGAGCAGCTTGTAGACTTTAGATACAAAATGACCTGAAGATTGCAGGAGAGGGAGCATCTTTCCTAACCACGGCGTCGTGTGTATGAATGTGCGTGTAGATATAGCTGACTTTATTTTAAGAAAAACATAGAAGTCAATTGGTTCAAGGGAGTGTTTAGACTGAATTGAAGAGAAGGGCAGCGGTACATGGTTGTCGTAGAGATCTGATACAACATTGAGACCTTTGTCTGACCAATGCTTCCAAAGAGGGGACGAGCCATTAACCTTAATGAGTGGGTTACACCATAGAGATGAGGACGTCGACTTTCCTATCTGCAGGCCAGATTTATGTGTACGGTCAAGTCTGAGAAGAGCCCGTTTAGTATTAAGCATGATGTATTTGGGATGTATGAGGTGGGACAAGTCCATAGTTAAAATTGCTGACAAAGGGGCCTTACCAATGATAGCTTTCTCAATGTTTACCCATAGCGGCGTGTATCCGGGAGTTTCATGGAACCAAGAGATTCCTTGTTTACATAAAAAGGCAGTTTGGTAATTCCGGAAGTTTGGCAGTCCTAGTCCTCCTTTTTGTTTGTGTAGCTGCAGTTTTTTCATAGAGATTCTCGGTTTTTTGTCCTTCCATAGGAAATTACTAATTAAATTGGTTATCTTTTTCAGAAAGTCTTCCGTGAAGGTCATAGGGAGCATGCTTGCCATATAGTTGATCAAGGGGGTGATCATCATCTTTAACGTTTCCGCCCTACCCCACCACGAGAGGAATTTCGGGGACCACCCTTCCAGGAGTTTGCTTACTTTCTTGAAGAGTATATCCTCATTGATTTTCAGCGTCATAATCAGGTCCTTCTCGAATTCCAGGCCAAGATATTTGAAGCTCTTAGGCTGCCAAGTGAGCCCAGAGTCACCCAAGACGGTACTATTACCCAGATTATTTAGCAATTTTACCTCCGTTTTGTCCTTATTCAGGGAGTACCCGGATACACCGGAGAACTCTTCAATCGTGGAAGGTAGTGCGGGTACAGCTTTGTCAGCCTGTTCACTGAGTACCAAAACATCATCGGCGTATGCCGTGAGTTTTATAACACATTCATTGAATGGGATTTCCTGTATGTCATGATTTTCTCGGATACGGTACAGAAAGGGTTCGATTGCTAGGAGGAACAGGGATGGGGACAGGGGGCAGCCTTGTCTGGTTCCTTGCTCTAGTTTGAAGGGTGACGAGAAGGCTCCACCAGCCCTCACTCTAGCGGTGGGACAGGTATATAATGACATTATCATTTTAGTAAAAAGTGAGCCCAGATCGAATTTTTGTAATACCGCTTCCAGGTATGACCAGTCTACCTTGTCAAATGCTTTCTCTGCGTCTAGTGTTATCGCCACAGTTGGCGAGGGGAGGAGCTTAGCCTTTTCTATGACATGGCTTAGGATTCTGGTATTGTCGCTAGACAATCTATTTTTCAAAAGACCCGCTTGTGAGGGATGGATTAGGGAGGGTAGGACTTTTTGAATGCGTTTTGCAAGGATCGATGCATAAAGCTTACAATCTAGGTTTATCAGTGAAATGGGTCTGTAGTTCTTTGCTATTTTGGAATCTTTCCCTTCTTTAGGTATCACGGCTATCACCGCCTCAGCCATCGTTCCCTTTACCTCGCCCGTATCACTAATCTCAGTGAGCGCGTTCAGAAGTGGTTCTGTAAGCGTGTGCGAGAAGGATTTATAGAATTTTGCCGTGAACCCATCAGGGCCAGGAGCCTTCCCACTCTTAAGGGACTTGATCGCATTTGTAACCTCAGCTTCAGATATCGGTACGTTTATGGACTCTTGTTCCGAGGGGGTAAGTTTTGGAAGTGTACACTTGGCAAGGAAGTCCACCACCTTTTCCTCATTTACCTTCTTGTTCTTAGCATACAGCTTCTCGTAGAAGTCTTTGAATAAATTTGCAATTTTATTGGGGTCCGAGGTGGGGTTGCCTTGGTCATCCATTAGTGAGTCTATCGCGTTTTTTTGAATTTTAAATTTAAGATAGGCTGCCAAACCTTTCCCCGCCTTATTAGAGTCGCAAATTTTAAAGCGTTTCCTTTTGTCTAACTAGACCCCCGCTCTTTCACTCACTAATTTGTTATAGGTGTATTTTCGATTGGATAAATCAGATAGTAATTTCGGGTTTCTGTTGTGCAGGTATTCTCGTTGTAGCACAGATATATCTTTTTCCAGGGCTAGGAGGGCGGCATTATGATCCTTGTTCATTGCTGATGATATTTTTATGATCAATCCCCTTATTGCAGCCTTCAGCGCTTCCCATCTAGTTAAGTCAGAGGTGTCACCTTTTTTATTAATTATTAAGTAGTCTTTTAGGGCGGCTTCTATAGTTTCTCTGTGTTTCTCGTCACTCAAAATGGCATCATTAAGGCGCCACATTGATTGGCGAGTTGTTGGTTTGACATTAGCCAGAGTGAGTGAAACGCAGGAGTGGTCAGAGACAAGCCGCGGTGCGATATCTGTTTAATCTATTCTGGGAACTGCATTTCTGGTTATGAAAATGTAATCAATTCTTGAAAACGAGTCATGGGGTGGGGAGTAGAAGGAGTAGTCCCTACCATCGGGATGTTGGATACGCCACGTGTCTATCAATTGGAATTTTTTGCAAAGCCTAGTGAATTCCTTATGCGCTTTGCCAGGTCGGAAGGTACATCTAGAGTCCCTATCCAAGGCTGGATCAAAGGGTAGGTTGAAATCCTCTGCTAGTATATGGACCGATGAATCTTGGATAGTGTCTAGCTGTTTTGTGAGCCCTGACCAAAAGGAAGGTTCATGTGTATTAGGGGCATATATAGTTGTAACGTAGAACTCAGTGTCGTCCTTAACTACTTTCACAGAGGCCCATCTCCCCTTGTTGTCTATAGCGGAGGAAATCACTTCCACGTTCGACTTTTTAGCTAGCAGAATTACTACTCCATTTTTCTTGGACACAGCGCTAGAGCCTATGACTTCAGTAAAGAATTTATTACGTAGGGTATGAAATTGTTTTTCCTCTAGTCTTGTTTCCTGCAGTAGGGCAATGTCACCATGCTGTCTTCGGAGATAATCTAGTACCTTTTGCCGTTTAATCGGCTGGTTCAGGCCTTTTACATTCAGTGAAAGGACTTTAAGGTTATTTATGGTCGTCTTCCCTATAGGAGTATCTATAATGTGAGTCATCGTCGTTTCCATGTGTGATGATCAAGCTTACTGCTATGAGCTGTATTGTCGATAAAGGTTGCATGTAGGCCTATGCACAGCGCTATGCAGAAGATACACATGTCGTAAATAACAGTCAAAATGGTTGCAAGAGGTACATAAGATTGTACAATAGGGCGCAAATTTGAATGATCAGCAAAGTTAAAACGAAACAATACAAATACAAATAATACAATCAGTGTAAGTACAACCCCTCCCCCCGCTCCTCCCTCCCTCCCACCACCCACCACCCCATCCCTCCCCTCCCACCCCAATAGTAGGAAAAGAACATGGCGACTCGGGAACGACCGCGAGGCCGCCTCCAAGCAGCTTATTCAAACATAATATTCATAAGAGCTGCGAGACATATTGCAGGTTAGAGGTCCAACAAACACTAGAGTAAGTGAGTAGGTAGACATAGCAAGGATCTCATGTCAGTCGAACCGACTTGCAGAGTATTGATCTAACAGACCTTAGAGTAAGTAGGCCGGTAGACATATCAAGAGTCTCATATCTGTCTAACCAACATGGACTATACCTTGGTTGGGTACTGTGTATAGCATGGTCGCTCAATAACAGTCCGCTAAACATGAACAGTGCACAGACAGCACATAGTCTGTGAAAATCTACAAATACTTGTAAGTAAACTGGCGTAAAACTACTAGCACAAAATCTCACCACTGAGCACTATAACTAGTTCTGACCAGAGTCTGTTGAAGTTTGAAGTTTGAGGTTTGAAGTCTGAGGCCTGAGGTGAACCACAGCCAAGCAGTTGTGCGTACCATGTGCCAGATAACAAAGTGGTGAGTTGCGTAATGAGGGTAATGAGGACAAGGCCATTAGTAACGGTAAACAGAGGCCTGCTCAAACAGGGTGTAAATGCGTTCATCGGCTTACTAAACTTAGCAATCATACTGATCACAAGAGCTATAGAACAAACAATAAATTTAGGTCTGACATTACCTGTGTAAGCAGAATCAATATTACTCATCGTGACAAATAGCATTGGGAAAACGTGGTGCATTAATAACTAAGCGCAAGAGCACTAGCATAGCAATCTTAACATTGGGAAATGTAAGAAGGTCCAGGCAGGCTAAACCGCCAGGGCAAACCTGTAGCATAAGTGATCGGATAGGGTCGTACAACTTGGGTAATCAATCCAGTGCAGAGTATCCAGCAAGTGGAGTCCATTAGGCAGCACAAACCCATAGGAAAGTAGCAGTGGTCAACGTTCTTGAGCCAGGGTGTGGAAGCTCAATCAGGCAGGTTGTGCGGCAATAGAGAGCATTGGATGATTATGACAGAAAGGTAAGAGCTCATCCTAGGCCAGACGTTGAGGCGTTCATCTGAGATGCAGGGGAAATCTCCATGTTGCCATCCCCTTGATTAAATAGCAGGTGTCGCAGTTTTTGTGGGTCAGAGAACACCTGGGTCACGCCTTGTAGGGTTACTTTGAATCTCGTCGGGCCAATAAAACCATACATGTACCCCATAGATTTCCATTGTGTTCTCAGTGCAAGGAAGGCTTTCCTTATTTCCATGGTTTCTTTGCTGAAGTCCTGTGAAATGAAGATCTTCTGGCCTTTCCATAGAATATGGTTATTTTTACGCATCAATGTGAGAATCTGCTCTGTGTGTTGATACCTCAGTGGTTTGCACAAGATCGCTCTCGGACCCTTCTGATCTTTGGTGATTCGCCCCGGAACTCTATGGGCTCTGTCAAACTCCAGTGGTTGTGCGAAAGTCAAATTCGTGGCCTGCGTGAACCACTTCTCCAGGAAGGTTATGCACGATTCTAGGGATTCCTCCGCTATTCCCGGCATACCAAAAATTCTTAGATTCCCCCTCCTGTTTCTATCTTCCAACTCCGCGACTTTCCTCACCAGGTGATCTGAGCATACTGTGAGTTTCTTGATGGCCCCGCAGGCTTTGTTCTCGAAATCTTCAAGCTTGCCTATTCTGCTCTCTGATTCCACCAGCCTCGAGTTGATATCTTTATTGTCTTGGCGGACAGCAACAACCTCCTCTTTGGTTGATTTGGCTAGGTCCCTAACTTCTTCCAGCCTACTTAAGATGGTCTCCATGGCCTCCGTCATGTCTTTTCTCCCTTTGACTGGAGTGGGTGGGTCAGATTTCAGGCGTTTAGGTGTCTTCCCATTGTCTTTGTCACCCATCATAGGACCGGGAGGCGGCAGTTGCTTTATGGCGGTATAGAAGGCACTCTGAGGGCACTCCAGGAGCACTCTTCCCAGCTTTAACACACAGCAGACTTCACTTGTGGCAAATTCCTCAGTGATTTCAGGCTAGAACATAGTGACAGGATTATATCAGACCAGCAACATATATGAGTGGATTCCTTAGTGTGGGGAGTTACATGCGCCTGTGAGACTCTATTTCACGTGTTGCAGAGCGTGATTAGCTTTCAACAGTTGCCGGTTGCTGGCATTCACCTTGACACGAGGGCAACAATAAAAACACAGATCTCACTAGCTGTAATCAAATAGGGCCCAGTGACTCGTTGGCGCAAAAAATGTTAGATAGCATACATTGGTCTGGTATTCCCCCGCTGGCGCCGAACCCCCAGCTCAGTGTCCCATTAAACAATAGTGGAGATCACACATTAGGGGGCATTGTATTGCAGCCTGCAGCTCTGGGTTTGAGAGCAGTGATCATGGCATAGATCATGGCAGCGGGGTCGTTGGGTGATCATACGCAGAGTCAGGAGTATCTGTAAGCCGCCATTTTAAGCAGTGTTCTTGTACATAGACAAAGTACTTTCACAGTTATTTCTGGGGTATTCCCTCGTTGTCGCTGACCCCTCCAGCTCAGTGTCCCATTTAATGCAAGTGGAGATCCCACATTGGGAAGCATTGTCTGCAAGTCTGGTGTTTGGAGCATGTATTCTGGCCACGGAGACGCTGGGTGTTCATATGCTGTGTTAGGAGCATCGGCAAGCCGCCATTTTGAGCCCTGTCTTCGCGCCGTTTTTTTTACATAAGAAAAGTATTTTCTCAGTTATTCTGAGGCATCCTGTACTCACGGGTCCTTTTGCCAGGCGGAATCAATGTGGAGACATCACCGTTTGAATCCGACGTCTCCCAGCAGCGAAGTCTGCAAGGTCTCCGTGGTGCTCCGAGAGGTCTCGCGGGGCTCGGCCGGGTCTAGGCTCCGGTCGAGTCCGGGGAACCAGCGGTCAGGGGTAAAGGGTGGTTTTCACCGTGCTCCGTGTTCGGATTACGCCCAATTTTTCAGGATCAGCTCGGATGAAGTTCAGACATTGGATTCTCGGGTCGGATTAGAAAAGGATCCGAAAAGGCAGCTCTAAGGAGCGCGAGATTGTAGCCGCTTGGAGGAGGTCAAAAACTACGCCGCCATTACACCAGTGTCCAAGCCACGCCCCTCCAAGCCACGCCCCCAGCACTACATTTCTAATGTAATGTACTACTCTCAGCTATACATATACCAAGTGCATGCACTCCCCATGCACACACTGTCCAGCACTGTTCTATCTCTTTACTGTGCCCTTCCCAGGCACACAATCCGTTGTTCCTGAACTGCACAGCATTTGATACCTAACGTATGTAGGCCAAGGGTGTGTTAAGCACACAGTACATCCATTACCATGCAGAGGACTTTTCCGTCCCAACACAAATAAAAATAAAATTATTTATAATAAATAAAACAAACTTTTGTACAATAAATAAATTGTATTTCTTTTTAAAACATTCATTTACAAACAAATAATTATTCACATATTTTAATAATCTCGTTGGGTACTTTAACATAACATTTTCCCATCGATTTGAAAGATTTTTGTAGCTTTTTTGTGCTTGGAATTTTTTCATGATAGTACGAAGGTGTCTCTGTGTCGTAGAGTGTGTAGGAGTGTGTCTGATAATAAGGCATTGTTAGAGTCTATGTTGAGTTGTGTGTTTGTGGGCGATTACTTTTCAAATGAGCAGAATAATTGGCAGTAGGTTGCAAGGATATTGCTCTGTGGTTTTTGAAGTTTGGTCTTCGAAACAGGTTCTGCTGTCTGAACAGATTTATTTCCTAATAAAAACATCTGAAATGAAAAATACCACGGTCATTATCTATGGTCTGTTTAATTGTCATTCACATTTTGCTGTACCCAACACATCATACAGCACGGCGTAATGACTAGCCCACTTCAGCCATTTGCTTCCTCTCTGTGAGTGACAGCATTTTGCTTGTACACAACTGCCTTCAAAGTAGTGAACTTCAGTGCCAGCATTCATGGCCCAATGGTAAAGAATGGTAAAATATACAGAAAACATTCAAAGATGGATGTCCCTCTTTGCGCATGCACAGACACCCATCTTTCATTGTGCTTTTGCCTATATATTTGTTAATACTTTACAGTTCAAATTTAGCCGTCACACTACTTGTAAAGAAATTGGCTATCTTGATGCTATTACGAAAATGCAAGAAACATTCAAAGAAGGCCAGCCATGTGTGTGCACCATGAGCGGCTATCAAGGAATGCTTTTTGGCATATTTTATAATAACCAATTTGACATTGACTAGCATTGGCAAAGCCAATGCCACTGGGGGCAGCCATTGAATGATCGATTTTGTTACATTTGCCAATGCATTTCTTTAATTTATTTGCGTGAGTGCCATAGTAACATTTTAGTTTTTTTTAAGTTTAAACAGTGCTCGTTCTTGCATTTGCCAAGATTATCTACCTTGCTTGCTTGAGCACAAGTTTCTGTAAGGAACATTAACATAACATAACATAACACAACATACCTTAACGTAACATAACATAGCATCTCATAACTCATGACTGGAAATTAATTTGCAGGCCAGGACTCTCATTTACATGCAAAATCGTCTAAATAGAAAAAAATAGAAAAGGGAATGAAAATAGGAAACCGTGGAGACTTAAGGTGTATTGTGCAAAGTGTTCGGGTTAAATTAAATAACCTGCATCAGTGCCAGGCAGTTTTTCACTGGTGCTCTACAATTTTATACCAGTCTTCAATAAACATTTCAAGAGTCTGAGTCATACGAAAACATTTTGGCCCACATGCATCATTGAGACATTTTGCACTTCTTAATTTGCGAAAAATAAGGAATCTCAAATTAAGAATTGCAAAATGCTATGCATCATTATTTTCGGTATTCATTTGTGATTCGGTAAAAATCGCAATTTTTACCGAATCCCAAATAAATACCGAATTCTTAAGTTAATTTTCGCAATTCCCATTGATTCCTATGGGCCAAAAGGCCCATAGGAGTCAATGGGAAGGCAATAGCAAATTGCGAGTGGCACTTTGAACATTTCATGGGTGCAGGGGGGGGTCCAAAGGACCCCCCATGCACCTCTGAAATGTATTTTTCGCATCATGTTTCACACACACATGTCCTAAGGACATGTGTGTGTGAAACATGAATGTTGAAAAAAAACCATTTTCAGCATTTTAAACACTTTTTCCAAATTTACCGAGTGGTTCAATCACTCGGTAAATTTGACACCCTAATTGCGATTTTGCACTTTTAAAAGTAATGATGCATTGCTTTTAAGAAATCGCACATCTGCGACTTCTTAAAAGCAATCGCAATTTTAGAACTCGCAAAAATGTTACGAATTCTAAAATTGCTTCATGCATCCCAAAAAGCACTTTTGGAATCGCAAACGGCCGATTTTAAGGAATCGCACCGTTTGCGACTCCAAAAATGACTGATGCATGTGGGCCTTTGTGTCCCTGCAAAAATAACCAACATTGATGTAAGATAGTCACTGGTATACTTTAAGTTAGCTGGTCCTTGGAAATTACATTTAAACACTGAGGGGCTTATTACTATGTCAAACGGACTTGCGTCCACCTGACACTGTTTCGGAAATGGGACCGACCGACCTCCGGTCAGCATTCCTGACCATCTGATTATGATGCGACCGCACATGGTGCCGTTGTATTCCGACATTTTAATATGGGAGCATGTGTTACGGCTTTAACTGGCAATAGTACATGCTCCCATAGGAAAATGTGAGGTGGTGTTAATTCCTGCACCGCATGGCAGGCACATTAAGGTGCAGGGATTAACAGGAAGGTGGCCACCAACCGGAGTCCTAAAAGGAAAGTGGGCACTGCTAGGGGCCCCCAAACACACTTTCTCATGGAGCCTGGCATGGAAACCCTGCCGGAAAACGTGCATCATAATCCCGATGGCGTAAACTGCAGTCCATTTGGATTACGAGCCAGTTCCTTAAAACACGTCGGAAGTCAGCCGAAATGACCGGCCGGTTCCAATTTCAATCGGCTTAATCAAAATCAGCCAGTTGGAATTGAAACCGCGGATGTCGATCATAAGGCCTCCGTGCAGAGGTCGGAGGCCTTAGGACCAACATCATAATAGGCCCCTGAATGTGTAACGTGATCTAAGCAATAAAGGACGGGTTAATTTTTAGCATAGGTAAAATCTGGGTAGACTTAGTGTTAGAAATAGGGTTATTAATTTGGTAGTGGGGTACACCTTCTAACTCCATAAACCCCTTATGGTTAGATTAGAACTCAGTTCTGAGAGAACATCTGCATAGCCTCTATTAGGTATCACAAGTATCAGGAAATCCCCCAGAGAAGTGTGTGTTAAGTTCAAGCAATACCAACAATTTAAAACTAAAGAACAATAAAATTCTGACATGAATTTAGAAAAATAGTGAAACATTTAATGAGAGAGATATGCTTTTTTTACCTTGCGACTTAGGGGGTCTTATTGCGCGTACGGAGGTCCATAGGACTGCTATAGTCGAGGTGACGGTCCGACCACCGCCACACTGCGGGCCCATCCACAGTATTTGGAGTGTAGGTGGACTGTCACAGGACCTCTCTGTCTGCCGGGGATCCAGGACCCTGTGGCGGTCATGCAGAAGTAAGGGAGCTGCAATATGCTGGTAGTGCAGCTTCGGCACCGCAGAGCATATTATGAACTACCGGTCCGCCACCTCTTTTATGGTGGTGAGCATGCCCTCAACAAGGTGGCGGAGAGACAACAAAGGGGGCAGCAAAGGGAGCCCTAACAGGGCCCCCTGCCACTCCCAGGGATGCATTCAGGGTGGCCCATATTGTGACCCCCTAGATTTGCACCCTCAGTTCTTGAACATTGTGGCATGCATGCAGGAACATTCAGTCGGCACTCTCACTGTGGCATTCTGCATGTTAGCCTCTCCCATGAGCCTAACAGACCACCACCGCTGTTCTGCCCACGGTAATCTGGTGGGGGCGCACCACAGCCTTGGCAGTCCTCTAGCAGACGGCACAGTAGCGGCACTGCTGGAGGCCTGCCAAAGTCAAAATAAGGCCCTTAGTCTCTGAAATGGAAGTCAGGATCCTCCAGCAGGTCAAGGTCCAGGGCTAGGGCCCACAAAAGTCTCTTGAAGTTGGATACATTGTCATCCTACTCCAGCTGAAGCCATTGTTGGAAACAAGAGCTCTTAGTGGGACAAACCTGGATTTAGTAGCTGGCAAAGTTGCTTCATAGGTCACCGTGATCTGGCGTAGTATTTTACTTTTGACCTCAGGCCTGATTCAGAGCTTGGTGGCCAGGTACTCTGCCTGACCCAAGATATATATAATGTCCACCTTGCTACGAGTGACATAAGATATGATGCACTTGTAATAAGGTGAACCAGATATCCGTCATATTTGTCAGGGAGTATTTCATATACCAAACTTTAAAGCAGGTCTTTACGTACGTTCTTGAATGTCAGTGTCCTCGTGAGGGCAAGGAAGAAGGCTGTAACTGGATAGGGCCCCAGATGACCAAATACCTTTGCTTTGAGGTCCCACCGAACTCATTTTTAGCACAGCAAATAGTTCTGAGCAGAACAAACATTGTTCTCTGGCCCGACTTGGATGCAACTATCCTTGGAAAGCTTTAGCACCTTGTACCCATCCTGTACCGTTAGAAAAAGTATCAAGTCCTACCTTTGTCAAAATGCTGGAAAAGTTCCTCCTTGTCAGCCCAGCAGCCTTTGGCTCTTCAGGGCAGGCTTGTAGATATGCATGGTTCTGTACTATGTAGTCAGCTAGTCTCATATGAATTTAGAATTTTTACAGATTTTTGTGCAGCAGAACCCGACAAATGTTCCTTGGAGAGGAGGTTGAGTCACTGGATGCTAACAGGATTCAGGATTCCTTAAGTCTTTGAGCCCTAGACTCCTTCAGTGAGTCTGTGTCTTCGAGCACGAGTCAGTATTCAGGAGTCTTCCTCCAGCATAGTCTTATTTTTCAGATTGAGTCTTCCTAAAATCAGGAATGTTCTTAGGAGGTGGTTGAGGGGGCCATCTTTATCCTATCCAATAACCAGTAATTGAAGACATTCTTTCAACCTATCTTAATTATTTTCTCACTGTCTTTTTCACCTCCTGTTACAGAACTTCCCTTTTGCTTACTGTAACATTTCCAAGGCTCCTTTTTTCAAGAGGGCAGAATCCAGCATGCACCGGGTGGCAGTCCTGACTTCTGCTCCTGTTAGAAGCGGCTGTCTCTAGTTGGCAGAGGTATACACTTCTGACAAATAGGGACACACCTTTTCTAGTCAGGGCAAGGGGATCACACACTTAGATAACCCCTGCTCACCCCCTTGGTAGCTTGGCAAAGCAGACAGGCTTATCTCAGAGGCAGTGCGTTAAGCATTTATGACCACATACAGTAATAAAGTGAATACACTACAAATGGACACGACACAGTAGTATTATAAAAATAAGGATTTTTATATAAGGCTTAGCACAAGACCAAATAACGACAAAAATATACCACAATCTTAATAAATACTCTTGGAAGGAAAAATAATAATTCAAGTACGGTTTCTTCTTAGCACAAAGTCTTTAGTATCAAAAGCAACTCTTCTTCTTTATAACACAGTTCTTGGCAACAATGTAACCCACACGGGAGTCACACGACGTTGAGGCAAAGTTAATCCAAAGGTTCGGCGTCGACCGCGAGGAGCGCTACGTCGAGCCCGGAGTCGCACAGACCCCAACAACACAGTACCTTGGAAAAGTGAAGCACTCGATGATCAGCGGCGTCGAGATGTCCGGCGTTGCGTCTTCGGCGTCGATCGGGCCTCGGAGTCGGGGCGATCTGCAGCGGCGTCAACCGAAGTCAGGCGGGAGCAGCGCTCATGAGATGAAGCAGGATACGGCGTCGTCGATGTCGATGTTGCAAGAGTGAGCAGCGCTCACGGCGTCGAGAGGGCTCGAAGTCGATGCGATCAGCAGCGGTGCCGACACGAGGTTACTTGGAGCTGGAGCCGAACTCACTACTCACTGGCGTTGTTGCTGGCGTCGATCGGGCCCGGCGGCCGGCATCGAGGAAGCGGGACACTGGAGCCGTTACTCACGATGTCGAGCTGGATTCGGCGGCGTCCGTCGGCGTCGAGATTGCTGGATTCTTTCAGAGGTGCTGGATTCACAAGTTCCAGCAAACAGCACTTTAAGCAGATGAAGTCCTTTAGCCCTGTGACTTCAACAGGAGACTGGCACTCTTCCAGCCCTTGGAGATTTTCTTAGCAAAGATTGAGAGTACACACACAGTTCCTCTCTCCTGGTTCCTTGGCAAAAATAAAGAAGCAATGCAGGATTCCCCCAACAAACAGCACTCTGGCAGAAGGGGTAGGCAGTCCTTAGATCAGCAGGCTTCTTGTCCTTGGTTCAGGTTTCCTTGTCAGAAGTGATCTAAATTCTTGGTTCAGGGGTCCTTCTCTAATACCCCTTTTTGGCTTTGATCCCTTTGTCCATGCAGGGGAATGTTCCCCCATCTTGGGTTTGTTGTGGGTGTTGCCAGGCCGAAGCACCTGGCCTATTCACTGTGCAGGGCAGAGTCTTCAGCCACCCAGCAGGAGCGGAGCCAGCATTGTCACTGGCAGGGGCAGGGCCATCAGTTGCCCGGCAGGAGGGGGGCCAGGAAAGTCCCAGGCAGGCACAGAGTCATCAGCCGCCTGGCAGGGGGGCGGAGCCAGCATTGTATCAGGCAGGGCAGGCTATCAGGAGCTACTCTTCCCCTACTCTCAATGCAAATGCCCCACTCATCCCACACTGACTCATTCAGACCTCTGGAGCCACCCAGCTCCTGTCACACGCACACCAGAACCAGCAGAGACCGGTAGACAGTTAGACAAGAAGAAAATAGCTACTTTCTAAAAGTGCTATTTTCAAACACAGAGTCCAAAAACCATCCACACAAACGGATGCGTTATTAAACCCTGAGTTCAGGGATACCAAACTCGACATTGCACCATGCTCCCCGAGCCCGCTAGGATTATAGCATTAATAATCCTGGCAGCAGGGGAGGAGCCAAGCTCGCGACCGTGATGGCCGCGTTGTAGCTCGGCTCCGTCAACCTTCCTGCTTGAACTATCTATCCTGCGCCTTATCCTGCCCCGAGAAGTCTTATTTGATGGAATATGGAATTATGACGTTTTGCTGGCACTTACCGTCTGCTCCGGATGATCCTAGGTGCCGCGGATCTAGAGCTGTGCCCTTGTTCGCTTCGGAGCCTCCGGGGCGGACGGGCCTGGGACTCGTCTGAGGCGCTCGGGCTGGGCGGAGCGCCGGAGCCGACCCCTTGGTGGAGGAGTGGGGTCGGCCGGAGCGGCCACTGTGCGGTTGGACCGGTGGCGACTGACCGGGCCTGGTCTGGCTGTCCGGGGACCTGGTGGTGGAGCGCTGCCTTCCGCAGACGGGGGTTGACCGCATGGGCGACTCGTCTCCCCTTTGTTCTCCTGTCTGGCCATCTTGAAACCCTCCGCCCGGTCTTGGCGGGCGGCGCCTGTGGGTCGGTGGCGCCGGCTGCCTCAATATTCTGGTGGCCCGCCTTTCTGCCCTGGAGGTTCCATTGCTTGTCGCCGGCTGGATTTCATCGAGCCCCGCCGGTGGCCGGATTGGGGTCGGAGATTGCCGAGGCCTCGCCGGGCTCAAAAGATGGCGGCCTGCGCCCTGTATCTACGCCCAGTTGGAGATGGCGACATCGGCTGGCCGCACGGCACGTTTGCTGAATACCGTAAAGGTGAGCCTACAGTTGGCGACGTCTTCGCCGCCTTGTGTTCCTGGCGTGCTTCCATGACTGTACCTGTCGCTGGGCCGGATGGTGGTCTTGGTACCGGGCTCATTGGGCCGTCCCCTGCGTGTGCGGTTCCACCGCTTCAGTGTGCTGCGGGGTCCTTCCTGGAAATTGAAGACACCGGGGCCACCGCTTGTTTGGACGTACAGATGCCTACTGCCTTGTATCGTCAGGAGTTCTTCCCTGTGGTGGATGTACTGGAGGGCCTCCAGCCGAGATCCGTCCGGGTCGGTCTAGCCGGGTCTCCCGGTGTTTTTTTGCCTCGACCTGTCGAGTGGAGATCCTGTAACTGTTTCACCGGGGCGACTTTTTCCCCTTGGTCGGCGGAGCTACGCTTGAGTTGCTTGCTGCTGTTGCTGTCCTTTCTTGCTCATCCTGTCCGAAGCCGTTATGACTTGTGTGGTGTATCGACGATTGGAATCCCTGCTTTTCACCTCTGGCCCCTCATGTTCTGCTTCTTTGTGCACTCTGTGCCTATGGCACTGGACAGACGAGGACAGGGGTGAGTTACACTTGTACCGCCGGACTATTACTTCGTGGCATGGCCGATGACCACCTTGCAGCTGTACGTGTATGATCGATTCCTCTTCATATTCCTGGTGCCTGTTTTTTGAAATGACTTCATCATCTCGTGGGAGCTGATAGTTTTGATTATGTGTCTCCTCTCCCACTAGAGATTTTTTCCTTCCTTTCCCCTTCCTCTCTTTTTGCCTATGTGGTTTCTTCCTTACTTTTTTGACTCTTCTATATTTCGGGTTTCCTGTTAGGGCGACAGGCACGCTGCTGGGGGGGTAGGCCGTAGCCTTCTGCAGGGGTGCAGGGTGGGGTGGGTGGGGGGGGTCTGTATTTTTGTTTTTTCTTTGTTCTTGGTTCTATGGCTCTTATGTATCCTATTTTCTGTACGCTGCGTCTACATGTGGGCCTCTTGGGGTGTTTTTGCCAGCGTGGGCCTCATGATCTCCCTGCCACCGATGTTCATTGTGCATCCACTACTCCTATTTCCTTCGGTTCCATAGGCTGGCCTTTTCTTTTGTATGCTTTGCTTGCCCAGGGGCGCATGATGTGGTGCCGCGTTCTCTTTTCCCTGTTTTTTCTACCCTTTTTCTTGATGTCCTTTTCCCCCCTTTTTTTTCCCCTTCTTTCTCCCTTTCTTTGGGTTGATGTAGCGGATGGCTCTTTGTATTGCAATCCTGACTTCCTTTTTATGTATTGCTGTGTATTTTTGTAGTAACGGGTGGGCGTTGGGCAGTGGTTGGACTTGCTTGCAGATGTGGGACTTACGTTTTGCTCTTGCTAAAATATAGCTGTTCTTTTTGAAATTCGCTGTGTATTGTTTTACTGCTTGCTGACAGCCCGCCACAGACTTTTGGACCCTAATAACTGCACTATTCCTGCTATTCACCCTATTGTATTATAAAATTAACCTTCACTTTTCCTACTCATGGTGGTTTCCTTGTGGCTTTCTGCCTCGCCTTATTGCATCTGTTATATCGGAGACCCGCTGGAGCTTCTTTCCTGGCCTATGTGCTAATACAGTGTGGTGGCCGGCCCGATGGGTTGTAGGCCCGTATTTGTAAGCTACATCTGCACAATAAAGGTTTTCAAAAAAATAAAAATAATAATAATAATAATCCTGGCAGCCCATTCTAACTGATGGAGAGCAGGTTACCTTACAATAGTGAAAAACGAATATGGCTGTAATTCACTATTAGGACATGCCAACCTTGTCAGGCTTGTCCTACCTTATGCTTACAATGCACCCTGCCCTTGGGCCTACCATAGGGGTGACTAACATGAAGTTAAGGGAAGGTTTAGGGACTGGCAAGTAGGTGTACTTGCGCAGTCTGCGTGACAGTACCAGACTGCACGTGGTCTAGCAATGGTAGACCTTCAGACATACTTTTACTAGGCCGCTCTTGTGGGTGGCACAACACGTGCTGCAGGCCCACTAGCAGCATTTGTATTTACAAGCCCTGGCACTCCTGGTGCACTCTACTAGGGACTGACAGTAAACCAAATAAGCCAAACATGGAATCCAATCAATACATCAATTTCACATAGGGAGCACTTGCACTGTGGCACTGATCAGCAGTGGCACAGTGCTCAAAGCATTTACCAGCAAAAACATCGTAAACAGAGGAGGCAACAGAAAAAATGGAGGAGAGACTCATGCCAATGATGCCAGGTCTAACACGTGTCCCCTCCAGCTGAAATGTGGGGAGAACTACCCTTACCCTAGGGAGTCCTCATCACTAAGGCGGAAAAATCTGGACAGACCATCAGCATTGGCGTGATCTGTGCCAGGGCGGTGTTCCACCGTGAAGTCCATCCCCTGTAGGGAAATGGACCACCTCAACAGCTTTGGATTCTCACCCCTCATCTGCATCAACCATCTGAGGGGCCTGTGGTCTGTCTGAACCCGGAAGTGAGTCCCAAACAGGTAGGGTGTTAGCTTCTTCAGCGCCCAGACCACAGCAAATGCTTCTCTCTCTATCGCACTCGACCTCTGTTCCCTGGGAAGTAACCTCCTACTGATGAAGGCTACAGGTAAGTCTCGGCCCTCTTCATTCACCTGAGCTAGAACAGCCCCCACGCCATGCTCTGAAGCGTCTGTCTGGACAACAAATTCTTTAGAAAAGTCGGGTGCCTGGAGTATGGGTGCTGTGCACATTGCAGTTTTCAGGGTGTCAAAGGCCGTCTGACAGGCGTCAGTCCAGATCACAAGTCGTGGCTGCTTCCTGGAAGTCAGCGAAGTCAAGGGGTGCACAATGTTACCATAATCCTTGACGAACCTCCTGTAATAACCCGTGAGACCCAAGAAGGCTCTCACCTGAGTCTGGGTTTTGGGCGGTGCCCATGCCAGGATGGTATCAATCTTGGGTTGCAGGGGGGCCACCTTGCCGCTCCCTACTTGGTGCCCCAAGTACACCACTGAACCCTGCCCAATCTGGCACTTACTGGCTTTGATTGTGAGGTCTGCTCTGCGCAGGGCCAACAACACTTCCTGGAGGTGGCGCAAGTGTTCCTCCCAGCTGGCGCTGAACACTGCGATGTCGTCCAGGTAGGCGGCACTGAAATCCTCCAGTCCAGCCAAGACCTGGTTGAGCAACCTCTGGAAGGTGGCAGGGGCATTCTTCATCCCAAAGGGCATAACCCGGAACTGGTAGTGCCCATCTGGTGTGGAGAATGCTGACCTCTCTTTTGCCCCATCAGTCAAGGCGATCTGCCAGTACCCAGATGTTAGATCAAACGTACTAAGGTACCGGGCAGCCCCCAACCGATCTATGAGCTCATCAGCTCTGGGGATGGGGTGCGCGTCAGTCTTGGTGACTGAATTGAGTCCTCGGTAATCCACACAGAACCGAAGTTCCGGTGAAGCACCAGGCGCTGCAGCCTTTGGGACCAAGACCACTGGGCTGGCCCAAGGACTGCTAGAGGACTCAACCACCCCATAGGCAAACATTTTGGAGACCTCCTCCTTGATGTATGCTCTGACCTTGTCAGTCACTCTGTAAGCCTTGTGCTTGACAGGAGTGCTGTCCCCGGTGTCCACATCATGGACACACCACTGAGTGACACCAGGAATCAAGGAAAACAGATCAGGGAATTGTCCCAACTGTTGGCGACAATCCTGCTGCTGTTCAGGGGTCAGTGTGTCAGAGAGGACAACACCATCCACTGACCCATCTTGCTCTTTTGCAGACAGGAGGTCAGGAAGAGGCTCACTCTCCTCCTCCATTCCAGCATCTGTAGCTAGGAGCATGCCCACTTCGGACCTTTCTAAGTGGGGCTTCAAACGGTTGACATGCAGGACCCGCAAGGGGTTCCTGGGAGACTTCAAGTCCACCATGTAGGTGACATCGCTCTTTTTCTCCACAACCTCAAATGGTCCAGTCCACCTGTCCTTGAGCGCACAAGGTTCCACAGGGGACATAACCCAAACTTTCTGTCCAGGCTGAAGCTCTACCAGAGTGGCCTTCTGGTCGTACCACCGCTTCATCTCCTCCTGGCTGGCCTCCAGATTTGCCTGAGCAAGATCTCTGAAGCGCCTAGTCTGGTTCCTAAAGGCGAGCATGTAACTGTATACATCCTGGGGAGGTTTCCTGGGAGATTGCTCCCAGCCTTCTTTGACCAGACTCAAAGGTCCTCTTACCGGGTGACCATACAAGAGCTCAAAGGGGCTGAACCCTAGAGACTTTTGTGGCACCTCACGTTAAGCAAACAACAGGCATGGCAAGAGGATGTCCCATTTACGCCTCATTGGTTCTTCAAGACCCATAATCATGCCTTTAAGGGTACGGTTGAATCTTTCAACCAACCCATTACCTTGAGGGTGGTAAGGAGTGGTGAACTTGTAAGTTACCCCACACTCCTTCCACAGAGACTTCATATAGTTGGAAATGAAGTTGGTGCCCCGGTCTGACACCACCTCTCTGGGGAACCCCATTCGGGAAAAAACACCCATCAGTGCCCGTCTCACCACGGGGGCCGTCACTGTTCTGAGAGGGATGGCTTCCGGGTACCGTATGGCATGGTCCACCAAGACCAGGATGAACCTGTTGCCTAGGGCTGTCTTGGGGTCCAGGGGCCCAACAATGTCAATCCCCACCCGGTCAAAGGGGGTACTGACCACAGGAAAAGGTTGGAGGGGAGCCTTCTGCTTCCGCCCGCTTTTCCCACTTGCCTGGCAAGTTTGACAGGTCTTGCAATGGATATCTGTATCCCTTCTCATCTGAGGCCAATAAAAACAAGCCTGTCATAGGTCTTGTCCTGCCCCAGATGTCCAGCTAACGGAACGTCATGAGCCAAACCCAGTAGGAAGGCTCTGAAGCGCTGGGGTACCACCAGCACACGGGCTGACCCAGGCTCAGCAGCCTTAGGCTCGCTATACAGGAGGTCGTTCTCCCAGTAAACAAAATGTGACCCTGACTGATCACCTGAGGTTTGGGCTGAGGCCTGCTGCCTCATACCCACAAGAGAAGGGCACACTTTCTGTTCTGCACAGAATTCCTCCCTGGAGGGACCACCATCCTGCTGCCAGTGGGTCAGCTCGGGCAGGTCTCCCAGTTCAGCAACTTGTTCACCTGTGGGTTCCAGGGCATACCCCTCAAGGTCTGCCTCCTCTTGGACCACGGGAACTACGGGGGACGGTTTCCCGCGCCCCCTGCCTCTTCTCTTCACAGCTGGGTCCTGGGCCATACTTTCAGGCTCCAGAACCCCATCAACACCCTTACTTGCTGTCATGGATCGAGTGGTTGCACACACCCACTCTGGCACACCCAACATTTTCAAATGTGTCTCCCTCTCCACCTTAGCCCAAGGGGAGTCTTCCAAATCATTGCCCAGGAGACAATCAACAGGCATGGCGGGCCTTACAGCAACTTGAAGAGTACCTGAAACTCCCCCCCATTCAAAGGAAACTTGAGCTACCTCACACTCTCTCTGGGAGTTGTCAGCAGCTATCACAGGGTAGAATGCGTGGGGAACAACCTGCTCTCTGGACACCAAGTGACACTTGACAGCTGTCACACTCGCTCCGGTGTCTCTGAGAGCTTCCACTCTATGGCCATTAATGGTCACCCACTGCCTATATTTCTTAGTGTTACTAGGCAGAGGGGGTGGAGGGACCAATTCCATGTCTCCTAGAGAGACCAGGGACATCTCTGCGGGACCCTCCCCACCATGGGCAACCATCTCCTCCCCTCCCAGGGCTACACTCGCCAACTGACGGGGGCGGCACGTGGTGGTGCACTGGGTGGTGCACTAGAGTTCTTCAAGGGACACTGGGGATCATAAAACCGGTGTCCCACCTGCTTACAAGCGAAGCAGGTCATGGGGCCCCTACGAACAGGTTTACCTGTCGGGGCCTCTGATTTCTTATCTGGGGGAGGCTGGGAACCCTTCCCTTGGTTCCCTTGGGAATTACTTTGGGGCCCTTTCTGGAACTCACTCTGTTTACCCTTGTCCCCCCCACTCTTCTGCTGGGGACCCTGCCCACCTTTGGCTGAGTCTCCCACTGGACCCTTGTGGACCCTGGTACTGACCCAGCGGTCCGCCTCTTCAGCAAGTTTTCTAGGGTTAGATATCTTGCTATCAATAAGGTGCTGGCGCAGCTCTGGAAAACAGTTATTAGACAAGTGCTCCCAAGCAAACAAATCATAAAGAGCATCATAACTTTCCACTTTGCTGCCCTTTACCCAACCATCCATGGCTCTGCAAAAATATGATACATATTCCGCCCACGTTGTACCAGGCAATTTCTTACATTCTCTAAAGGCCTGTCTGTACTTTTCTGGGGTTAGGCCATACCTTAACATTAAAGCATCTTTCATATGAGCATAAGACATCCTATCCTCAACAGGCATGTCTAACAGGGTATCTCTTCCCTCATTCACAAAGCGACCCCACAACCCCGCTCCCCAATCCTTCTCAGGGACCTGGTGGGCCAACAATGCTAACTCATATGCTTTAAACCATTGACCAATATCCTCATTCTTCTGAAAATCTTTGATCACATCTTTGGGAAAATAAAACCTACTTTCTGCAGGCACAGATGGGATGCTGCCACCAGAGGGATTCAATTCTAACTCTTTAGCTTTGAGCTCCAACTCCCTCATCCTGGTATCACGCTCAAAAGCTAACTTCTCTCTTTCAAACTCTAACCTTTTGATCTCCATATCAGCTTCTCTCCTGCCTCTTGCATTTTCTATTTCCAACTGCCCATTTATCTTAAGTTTTGCCATTTCCATGTTGTATGCTCGCTCCTTCGCCCTTTCTTCTCTTTCTTCAGGAGAAAGACCTTTGGAGGAAACACTGCTGCCAGGAGAGGACACATGACCATTCACTGGTACTTCCTCTTCCCCTTCCCCTGGCGGTACCACCACCGCATCAGAGGGATCTCTGGCCTCTACCCAGGCCTGCAATGCTTTGAGATATTCTGGTTTGTTTTTGCAGCCTGTGGTAGGAACTTTAAATTGCTTGCAAAAGGATTTCAGATCCTTTAACTGATAGTCGTTGATCTTACTCCTATCAAATTCCTCCACAATAACAGCAGGGGTAGTGACTCCGGCATCACTCATGGTCAAAACTGGCAGTTTCAAAAATCAAGTTCCAGGAAAGCGGAGAACAAAAATAGAATATCCAACCAAAACAGATTGTGGCTGCGCTATGGTCTGCTTTCACTATGTAGTGCACACTAATCACTGCACATGGGTCATAAATGCAAAGTTCAAATCCTCACCGCTGACCCACCAATGTTAGAAGCGGCTGTCTCTAGTTGGCAGAGGTATACACTTCTGACAAATAGGGACACACCTTTTCTAGTCAGGGCAAGGGGATCACACACTTAGATAACCCCTGCTCACCCCCTTGGTAGCTTGGCAAAGCAGACAGGCTTATCTCAGAGGCAGTGCGTTAAGCATTTATGACCACATACAGTAATAAAGTGAATACACTACAAATGGACACGACACAGTAGTATTATAAAAATAAGGTTTTTTATATAAGGCTTAGCACAAGACCAAATAACGACAAAAATATACCACAATCTTAATAAATACTCTTGGAAGGAAAAATAATAATTCAAGTACGGTTTCTTCTTAGCACAAAGTCTTAAGTATCAAAAGCAACTCTTCTTCTTTATAACACAGTTCTTGGCAACAATGTAACCCACACGGGAGTCACACGACGTCGAGGCAAAGTTAATCCAAAGGTTCGGCGTCGACCGCGAGGAGCGCTACATCGAGCCCGGAGTCGCACAGACCCCAACAACACAGTACCTTGGAAAAGTGAAGCACTCGATGATCAGCGGCGTCGAGATGTCTGGCGTCGCGTCTTCGGCGTCGATCGGGCCTCGGAGTCGGGGCGATCTGCAGCGGCATCGACCGAAGTCAGGCGGGAGCAGCGCTCACGAGATGAAGCAGGATACGGCGTCGTCGATGTTGCAAGAGTGAGCAGCGCTCACGGCGTCGAGAGGGCTCGAAGTCGATGCGATCAGCAGCGGTGCCGACACGAGGTCACTTGGAGCTGGAGCCGAACTCACTACTCACTGGCATTGTTGCTGGCGTCGATCGGGCCCGGCGGCCGGTGTCGAGGAAGCGGGACACTGGAGCCGTTACTCACGATGTCGAGCTGGATTCGGCGGCGTCCGTCGGCGTCGAGATTGCTGGATTCTTTCAGAGGTGCTGGATTCACAAGTTCCAGCAAACAGCACTTTAAGCAGATGAAGTCCTTTAGCCCTGTGACTTCAACAGGAGACTGGCACTCTTCCAGCCCTTGGAGATTTTCTTAGCAAAGATTGAGAGTACACACACAGTTCCTCTCTCCTGGTTCCTTGGCAAAAATAAAGAAGCAATGCAGGATTCCCCCAACAAACAGCACTCTGGCAGAAGGGGTAGGCAGTCCTTAGATCAGCAGGCTTCTTGTCCTTGGTTCAGGTTTCCTTGTCAGAAGTGATCTAAATTCTTGGTTCAGGGGTCCTTCTCTTATACCCCTTTTTGGCTTTGATCCCTTTGTCCATGCAGGGGAATTTCCCCCCATCTTGGGTTTGTTGTGGGTGTTGCCAGGCCGAAGCACCTGGCCTATTCACTGTGCAGGGCAGAGTCTTCAGCCGCCCAGCAGGAGCGGAGCCAGCATTGTCACTGGCAGGGGCAGGGCCATCAGTTGCCCGGCAGGAGGGGGGCCAGGAAAGTCCCAGGCAGGCACAGAGTCATCAGCCGCCCGGCAGGGGGGCGGAGCCAGCATTGTATCAGGCAGGGCAGGCTATCAGGAGCTACTCTTCCCCTACTCTCAATGCAAATGCCCCACTCATCCCACACTGACTCATTCAGACCTCTGGAGCCACCCAGCTCCTGTCACACGCACACCAGAACCAGCAGAGACCGGTAGACAGTTAGACAAGAAAATAGCTACTTTCTAAAAGTGCTATTTTCAAACACAGAGTCCAAAAACCATCCACACAAACGGATGCGTTATTAAACCCTGAGTTCAGGGATACCAAACTCGACATTGCACCATGCTCCCCGAGCCCGCTAGGATTATAGCATTAATAATCCTGGCAGCCCATTCTAACTGATGGAGAGCAGGTTACCTTACAATAGTGAAAAACGAATATGGCTGTAATTCACTATTAGGACATGCCAACCTTGTCAGGCTTGTCCTACCTTATGCTTACAATGCACCCTGCCCTTGGGCCTACCATAGGGGTGACTAACATGAAGTTAAGGGAAGGTTTAGGGACTGGCAAGTAGGTGTACTTGCGCAGTCTGCGTGCCAGTACCAGACTGCACGTGGTCTAGCAATGGTAGACCTTCAGACATACTTTTACTAGGCCGCTCTTGTGGGTGGCACAACACGTGCTGCAGGCCCACTAGCAGCATTTGTATTTACAAGCCCTGGCACTCCTGGTGCACTCTACTAGGGACTGACAGTAAACCAAATAAGCCAAACATGGAATCCAATCAATACATCAATTTCACATAGGGAGCACTTGCACTGTGGCACTGATCAGCAGTGGCACAGTGCCCAAAGCATTTACCAGCAAAAACATCGTAAACAGAGGAGGCAACAGAAAAAATGGAGGAGAGACTCATGCCAATGATGCCAGGTCTAACAGCTCCTTAGCCACTCCCCTAATTAGTTTAACTCTCCTCTTATCTGACAGGGGCAAAACTGGTTCTCTCCCCTACTGTCACTGAACCTTGCCTATCTTGGTGGTCTGGGGATGAATGGGAAAAGCCCTCCTTGGAATCTCAAAGTCTAAAGTAACCCTGGGCGGTGTTGACGGGGTTCTGCTACACGGAACTCTGCGAAGTGAAAAAAATGTCACTGCGTTACACGGAGCTCCACAAGCAATGGAGTTTCTTTAGATAAATGCTGTTCACGATGATTTTCAGAGCCAGGTGCTTGTCAACACTGTGCAATCTACGCGAACGTCACCATGCGCAGCGCAAACGAGTGCTGCTTTCTTTCTGCCACTTGAGTAGATTTTTTTTATCAAGCAGCAGCTTTCTCAACGTGAACGGACAGTTTCTCAACGCGAGCGGTCGCGAGCATACGCGACCATTTGCAATAAGAAATCTGACCGCCCGCGTTGAGAAATCTCGCCGGGAGGTTGATTTTCAACACTCGCACTTTCCAACTTGATGTTGGCAATCGCAAATGAGGAAAAATCTTGCTGGGAGGTGGATTTTCCTAGCTCACGCTCACCATCTTGACATTGATGAACGCGAGCGAGGGTAAAACTTTGTTCCGCATAACTCCGCAATCTCCGCGTAATGCGAAGTGTGGAAAACTCTGCAAACTCCGCAAGCTGAGCAGAGTTCACCGCCCAGATTTAGTCTAAAGATGTAGCGCCAAAGCTGCCCTTTATTCTGCTAACTGTTTCTATGCAAAGTCAGATGACCAATCCCTACTGAGTGCCAGCATTTACCATCATCTGAGCCAAAGATGGTAATTTTTCCTGTAAAGGATTATATTCCAGCTCTGAGGGTATGGTAAGTGTGCAGAAAAGGTTTCAATAAAGCTCTGGAACAGGAAGCCTGATGTACATTTTTACATTTAATGTCACAAAAAAGATATTAAAAAATCTGATTTGACATTCAATCAAATTTGTTTATATTAAGCAAGGCATGAACTTTGAATTATTTTTCTATCATTTTCCAAGCAGAGATAGCAAATAAAAATTTCAATCTCATCTCGGCTTTTTCAGGGAAAAGATGACCAAGGTTTAAACAGTGTATTGTATTAGCTTTTTGGGGTGAGAATACTCTAACTCCAATATGTAGTGTGGTCTATTTTATTATAATAGTACCCATCAATATGGGCTTAGAAGGCACATTATCGGGGTAACTGTTGGACCTGGCCCTCTCTGCTGAGTTAACACAGATGTGTGCCTTCCTCTTCCTTACTTTACCAAGCTCATGTTGGTTTGCTTTTTAAGACTGTGCACTTTCTCCCTGCTTATTGGTGGGAAAGTGCTTGAGCTCACTCAAACATGATGAAATTGGCCTATACCTGAGTGGTACATTTAATTTACTTATAAGTCCTTAGTAAATGGTACTACCTATACTCAGGATCTGTAAATGAAATGCTATTAGTGGGCTGCAGCACTCATTGCACCATTCACTAAAGTAGCCTTTTAAAACATGTCCCAGGCCTGCCACTGCAGCTCTGAGAAAATAAACCTTTTGCTAGGCCTAAACCTTTCTTTTTAACCCCTTCGTTGCTGAGGATGTGCTGTAGCCATCCGCAGCAGCAGTGCCTATGTCCTGTAAACTGCTCCAGCACATACTTGTATGTATCCATGGGGGAGTGCTGGTGCTCACCCCGCATGGCCCCCACCACATGCACCCACCATGGAGCAAAGAGAAGTGCATCGGTGTCCACCCCAACCCCCCCCCTGCGGTCTGGTGACATCAGCACGCACACGGCACATCAACGTCATCCAGAGGCTTTCAGCATGGTTGCTGAAGAGGACCTCTACAAGGTAAGCCCTCTGCTGTGGGATGAGAGCGCACAAGAAAAGATACACCAGGGGAAAGGGAATATTGTTTTTTAATTTCCCATAGTTTCTCTCTTCAGTGCATTCCTACTGTGGGTTTGTGGGTGAAACTGAGATCTTTGCAGCAAGAATGCATCAACTAAACATCAGGGATGTCTTTTTGGGTTTACAGACAAAATATTGAAATTAAAATATCGATATACAATAATATCGATGTTTTAATTTCGATAGTATAGAATATCGATGTCCAAAATATCGACAGACAGAATATCGTTTTTTAAGGTATGTATGTTACTAATATCGAATTTTACTAATATCGAAATTTTGTTTAGTGTTATGTATTTTAATGTGTTGTTTATATGTTTGTTAAACATGTTTTGTAATGTATGTTTGAAAATTTGTAAATTTGTTTACATTTTGCGTTTTAGTATCAGAGCGGGTTGTGGGTTTATAGGGGAATAGGGTGGAAAGTAATTTAATAATAATTAATGAATTAATATATGTTTGTAAATATTTTTAATTAATACTTAATTGGTAATTAATTAATATTAATTAGTTAATTAATTAATATAATTTTGTACATATTTTTAATTAATAATGAATTGGTAATTAATTAATATTAATTAGTTAATTACATTAATTAGAGTAATTTTTTTATATATATAATTTTTTGTTATTGTTAATTAATTAATTGGGAAACAATAATATTAATTAGTAAATTAAATTATTTACAGCTAATGTGCTAATATATTTACTTTATTGTTATTGTTAATTAATAATTAATTGATAATTAAATAATATTAATTATGTAATTAAATTATTTAGAGTTAATGTGCTAATATATTTAATGTGTTGTTATTGTTAATTAATAATTAATTGGTAATTAAATAATATTAATTATGTAATTAAATTATTTAGAGTTAATGTGCTAATATATTTAATTTTTTGTTATTGTTAAATAATAATTAATTGGTAATTAATAATTATTAAGTGAATAAATGATATGATTTATTTCTGTGTAGTGGGTTGTGTGTTTATAGGGGGATAGGGTGTGATATAATTAAATGTAATTAATTAAAGAGATTGTAATTTTCTTTGGTATTTATTGTTAATTAATTAGTAATTAATATGTGTTATTTAGTTCATTTATAATTACATCAATTTAGTAATATTAATTGTTATTAATTGATTAATTGAAATTTATATTAATTGTCTTTTTTATATGTGTAGTGTGTTAAAGTGGGAGTAGTGTGGGAATTAATTTTTACCCCCATGCTATCCAACGCTTTCCCTACTGTTGCACCCTCTGGAGTGTGAATAGTAATTTTTACCCCTACGCTATCCACCGGGGAAACAACCTTTACAACGCAACTTTTACAACGCACTACCATTACAACGAAATCTTTACAACGCAAAAACCATTACAACGCATGTGTTTACAACGCATGTTTTTACAACGCAGGTACCTTTACAACGCATACCATTACAACGTAAGTATAGGTAAGTATATAATAATATTTTAAATTTTATATGTTTTAGTTTTTTTAAGGGGTATTTTTAGGGTTCAGGGTCAGTTTTCAGTTTTTGGGTAAAGGGGTATTTTTAGGGTTCAGGGTCAGTTTTCAGTTTTTGGGTAAAGGAGTATTTTTAGGGTTCAGGGTCAATTTTCAGTTCTTGGGTAAAGGGGTATTTTTTGGGTTCAGGGTCAGTTTTCAGTTTTTGGGTAAAGGGGTATTTTTAGGGTTCAGGGTCAGTTTTCAGTTTTTGGGTAAAGGGGTATTTTTTGGGTTCAGGGTCAGTTTTCAGTTTTTGGGTAAAGGGGTATTTTTAGGGTTCAGGGTCAGTTTTCAGTTTTTGGGTAAAGGGGTATTTTTAGGGTTCAGGGTCAGTTTTCAGTTTTTGGGTAAAGGGGTATTTTTAGGGTTCAGGGTCAGTTTTTAGTTCTTGGGTAAAGGGGTATTTGTTGGGTTCAGGGTCAGTTTTGGGTTTTTGGGTAAAGGGGTATTTTTAGGGTTCAGGGTCAGTTTTGGGTTTTTGGGTAAAAGGGTATTTTTAGGGTTCAGGGTCAGTTTTGGGTTTTTGGGTAAATGGGTATTTTTAGGGTTCAGGGTCAGTTTTGGGTTTTTGGGTAAAAGGGTATTTTTAGGGTTCAGGGTCAGTTTTGGGTTTTTGGGTAAAGGGGTATTTTTAGGGTTCAGGGTCAGTTTTCAGTTTTTGGGTAAAGGAGTATTTTTAGGGTTCAGGGTCAGTGTTGGGTTTTGGGTAAAAGGGTATTTTTAGGGTTCAGGGTCAGTTTTGAGTTTTTGGGTAAATGGGTATTTTTAGGGTTCAGGGTCAGTTTTGGATTTTTGGGTAAAAGGGTATTTTTAGGGTTCAGGGTCAGTTTTGGGTTTTTGGGTAAAGGGGTATTTTTAGGGTTCAGGGTCAGTTTTGGGTTTTTGGGGTACAGGCGTACAGGGTAAAAATAAAATAAATTTATATTTAAATTAAATCAATTAAATGAAATTAAAAAAAATAAAATTACATTAAATTATTACGTTTTTAATTTATTTTAAATGTATATGTATTAGTTTTAATTTTTTAATTATGTTTTAATGTTTTTATTTAATATTTGTAAAATTATATGTATTTTAAAAATATTTTTACATTATTATTTATACATTTAAAAAAACGATATTTTTAATTTCGGTATTTTTGTACTACGATATTAATTTTTCGATATTTTTGTACTTACCTTTATGAAGATATGACTCCGATATTTTTGATTTCGATATTTTTGTGTCGATATTTTTGTATGTAGATATTCTGTCTGTCGATATTATGTCAGACATTCGTCTTTTTGATGCAAAGAGCTACCCTTGGACAATGGTCATGGCCCAGTTTTGGAAGAAATGTTTAGGACACTTTCTGACCCCTGAGAGCAGATTGGCCCTTTTGTAGGCTGATCTGCCACTAAGGGGAGGGGAAAAACCATTAGACAGCATGAATTAGAAATGTACGCATGTAGGGGAGTAAATATTTGGGCATGGGTCACTCACCATTTTGAAATGGGTATGCCCTTTGTTTTCCGCCCCCGCAGTCTGATATCGGCCATTTTTAGGCCAATTTGCCGCCAGGAGAGGAAAACCACTACACACCGGGGTTGGCTTCTATATATATGTTGGAAAAGCTCCTCTTGGGCAAGGATCACTACCCATTTTGAAATAGACATCTCCTTTGTTTTCCACGAGGCAGAAAATCTTGAGACACCAGGGAATATGATTCTGTGTGTGTGAAATGGTGTTTGGCTGGTAATGTAGTTGAACTGGCATTTGGCTGGCGGTGTGTGTGGACTGGCAAGAGGCTGGTAGTGCATGTGTCTGGCTTTTGGCTGATGATGTATGTGGACTCGCATTTAGCTGGCAGTGTGTGTGCACTGACATGTGACTGGTAGCTTGTGTGGCTGATGTGTGTGAGAACCTGGCATTTGGCTGGGGTTATGTGTGTGTGGGCTGGCATGTGGCTGGCTGGGGGTGTGCCCGGCATTTAGCTGGGGTTGTGTGTAGAGTGGCGTTCGGCTGGTGGTGTGTATGGATTGCTGTCTGGCTGGTGGTGTGCATTCCCTCACTCTTCTGTGAAAATCACAATTTTGAGATTCTTCTTTGAAGTCGATGCTGAAGTGGTGCAATAAAGTTCCCATACCCCTTAACAAATCTGCAGCAGTACTTAATTAGGCCCAAAACGTCTCTCACCTAAATCTGAATCCTGGGAGCCTTCCACACCATGATTTTGTGGTTCTTGGTCTGAAGTGGCTTAACAGATATGCCACTAGTCCTTTCTAGTTTGACACTTACTAGCCTTGATAGTCAAGCCTGACTTTTGCAAAGCCTGAAGTACTTCCTTCAGGTTGGTTGATCGGTTTTCACAGCAGAAGATGAAGACAGCAATTTCATCCAAGTAAGTGGCACTGAAGTCCTCTTGCCCAGACACTACCTGGTTGACCAGCCTTTGGAAGGCTACAGGGGCATTCTTCAACCCAAATTGCATCCCTTTGATCTACAAGTGCCCCTCAGAAGTGGAGAATGTTGACCTCGCCATTGCATCCTCTGTCAGGGCCTTTTTAGACTCAGTCAATTCCCACCCTCCAAGTCTGGTGAATACAAAAGTGACCTCATTGCAATTCACCAATGATTTAGTCCTGCTGTACCTAACTGGGATTGGCATCCAAAGGTTACTTAGGGCCAGATGTAGGTAAATTTTATTTGACCACCTCTTAAATACCGCACAATACCGACTCGGTATTTAAGAAGTGGTAAAATAAAAGTACCGAGATGTAGGTAAATGCAGATGTGCATTTACCGATTCGGAAACAATCGGTATTTACCGATGCGGTAAATACCGACCGGTAAATGCCCATGCATTCCTATGGGCTTTGAAGCCCATAGGAATGAATGGGCATTTACCGGTCGGTATTTACCGCATCGGTAAATACCGATTGACACAAGGGTGCAGGGGGTGTCACTTTGACACCCTCTGGCACCCCCAAAAGAGGCTCGGGTGCCATGTGGCAGGCATACCTGCCCTAAGGGCAGGTCTGCCTGTCATATGGCATAGGTGTGCATGCACACATGTGCATGCACACCAGAATCGGTATTTTACCATCAAATAGTATTTGATGGTAAAATACCGATTTTTTAATGCTTGTGGGACTCCGAAGAGTCCCACCTACATATCAATTTTCCCTATTCCTTAAAAATACCGACTCGGTATTTTACATATTCGGTAAATTTACCTATTGGTAAATTTACTGAGTCTGTAAAATACAGGGCCCTACATCTCAAATTGCATTTACCGGTCGGTAACGGCCGAATTCGGCCGTTACCGACCGGTAAATGCCTACCTACATCTGGCCCTTAATCATCTAGATCACCACTGCACTGAAAACGAAATGAGTATTAATTTTACAAAAACACAAGTTGTGATTTTCGGCAGGAAAATCAACAAGACGGAGAGCTGGTCACTCGATGGGAAGACAAATCTCTGATCGATTAACACATCAATTAACACATCAACTTCATCAGAATACATTGAAACTAAAAATCACTTCCTTAATCTCAGCTTTCCAACAACTATATCGAAAATTACAAACCTTTCAGCCACTACTTGCAGCAATAAAAGCTATGTTTACTTCAACTCATACCTATGGTACAGTAGTCTTCCCTGGAAAGTTCGGGACCTTTTTTTAACTCTGCACAAAATAAGGTCTTTGGGCTCTTGTTTCATCTTCCTCAGAGCCCAATTTCAACTAGAATTTGGTCTCACCAACCAAAAATTGGCTCAAGCAGGCTGCCCTATTAAATTTATGTCATTAATAAGGGCTTCTGACAAAACCACACTCCATATACTTGGGCCCGGGCTCTCGAGGCAGCATTAAAGGGCCTGAAAGCAAAGGAGCTGTAGAATTTGGCACTACCTCATAAATCCTTTAAGAATGTAATTAATAAACAAATAAGGATGTTGTCATGGCACAAAGATAAAGAGGAACTCAGTGGAAGACACGACTGGACAATAATTGTTATTACAAACAACTTCACCCAGAGAAATATTTAACAACATTATTAAGATCACTTTACAAAAATAAGCTACTTCACTTACTAGTTGGCGTATGTCAAACATTAGAATATATCCCTAAATGGCAACCGATACCACAGGATACCAAGTGCAGACTACGTCAAAAACATGAGGAAAGTCTAACACATATTTTATCAATCTGTCCCAAATTATCAACTGAACGCAGGGCATTACAGAAAAGACTTCTTAATTTACATGGCATCAGTACTTGTCGACATGCCTTGCTCTTTTGCATGAAAGGGGAAACTCCTCAAATAATAGAAGCTTTTATAAAAAAATTCTTAACGTGGATCAGTTATTGACAGCAAAGGGATTGATGAATATTATGTAATCTACCAACTATTCAAACATGACGTCTGCACTTTTTGATGTACCCGGGTTGTAATGCTTTTGTAAATGCACTTTAAAAGACCGTAGATGATCGTGTCAGTAGAAAAATTTGAAACAGGTGAAATAGGAGGGGCACTCTGTTATTTAATTATTTAATTACTTTTTAGTCTCAAGGTGATTTTGCATGAACAGGCTGGCACTTTAAAATGGACAAAGGCAGGAAAAGGAATGGTCTTTAAAAAAAAACGATAAAGATATTACCTTGGAGCTGATTTCAATGAATATTCCTACACACAAGCATCTGCTTTTATATTTTATTAGCGTTTTAGTGACAGTATTTTTAACAGACAATTGTTCAAAATGTAATCTGATGCCAGAAAGAAGTTGCTTACATTTATTGAATTTGTAATTTTTTCTATTGGTCTACCTGTGTAAAATATTATTGTTTTAATCAACTGAAAAAATGACTTTGACTTCTGTCAGGGCAATTTGCCAGTACTCAGAAGTCAAATCACTCAGAAACATCACAGTATCCCCCTGTTTAATGAGTTCTTCACCTCTGGGTATTGGTTGTGCATCAGTGTTGTTGACTGTATTGAACCTCCACTAGTCCACACAAAACCTCAGCCTGGGTTTTCGATATTTTTGGTAACAGAGCCACTGGATTGGATGATGGACTGCTGGAGGGATCAATCATCCTGAGGTCCAACATCTTGGATACTTCTCCTTTGAGGCTGACCCTCAGCTTGTTTGACAATCTCTAAATGTTAATCTTGCAGGCATACTGTCACCAGAGTCAATGTGATGGGTGCAATGAGTGGTGACCCCTGTTGTCAGTGAGAACAGCAAGGTAAACTCACCTAGCTACTGCAATAGCCTCGGTGCTGCCTCTCAGTCAGATTTGGATCTGGGCCTAAAAACGAATGATTCTAAAACATACACTAAGGTAATGGGACCTAGAAACACTAAAACCAAAACCTACGGGATCATGCTATTGGAAAGGCGGTTAAATTCTGCTACTTAGGCATCTTACTGGACAAAAAGATGTCCTGGGATCCCTTTTTGAAAGCATACATCTAATCTTTTAATAGGTCCCCTTCAGTATCGATGCCTTGTCTAGGCGACTAGGCTCTAGCCATACAAAATCTGTATTACACCTTTCTAATGCAAACTGTGGTCCAACTGTATCCTTTGGTGCGGAGATTTGGGGCTATAAATCTTTGACTAACAAACAAGCTGCTGAAAATAAATGTGTTGGAAAACTGTTACGAATTCCACAGAATGTACCTGCAGAAATAGTACATGATGAAATAGGTACAGGCTTTATTGCTGATTACATACATTTGTGCCCTACACTTTAATGGCTTTGGATATGGGTCAAAAACTATTTGGAATTTAACAGATTGATTCTGAGAGATTGTCTGAATATAGAGCATAGTCTGTGCATACCTTGATTAAGTTTCATAAAAGCGACACTGACACATTTGTGTAAACCACATCTTGTTTTTATTCTGCAGAGCTAATTTCTAAATCAGTTATAGCATGGGTTAGAGAGCGTTTAAGGTACATACTCAGGAAATTAGAACCTTAGGATCACAGCATAAATATTGCTACACACATTATGTTATGGTAAAATATGCACAGAAGGTTTTTAGCATACTATCGTCTGAATATGTTCTTCCAATTACCACCAGGATGGCAAAAGCCATCAGATCCCCCACCTTGTACATGTGATGCATCCTCTGAACCAGGCACTTTGCACATTGTTTTAATTTGCCCTATATAGGCCGACCTGCAACATACATATATAAATCCATTACTCGTGCCTTTGAATTTTCAGCAAGCAAACCTAGCTCTTTTATATCTGTAACATTTAGATAATATTACAGTAGAATTCTAACAGGGATGTATAGTGCATGTGTATGATATTGTCATGTTGTTGATTTTTATGCTATGGTCATGAATTTATGGATGTTTTTATTGTATTTGTATGACTACTGATGCTAATCGAAATAAGGAGTTAATGATGAAAATGATGATGACTTCAGGCACATGACACAGTGCTCATAATGCCAAGAACTGTTTAAATGAAATATGCAAATTGTACAAAGTTGTTTATGATTAGATTAATGGATCTGGGTGGCCCCTTTTATTCCCTACCAACATAGCGGACCGTAAAATTGAGGCTTTTGTTTGTAAGGTTCTATTAGGATGAGCCTCCTTACAGTTCTCTCAAATCAAACTATGCCTTATTATTAGATGTTTCTTATTTTGCTATTTTTAGATAATTGTAGTGTATTTTGCTACCTATCTAGTTTTTCAGAAGGGACAGTTTTATGCTTAAATATGAATTTGTAGTCTCTTGATAGCCTATGTATAGGCGAAGGATGTTCCACACTTTTTAATTATTTATATTGTGCTTTTATGATTGCTATTGCAAATCAAATAAAGAAAATCAGACTGACTGACTGGGATAGTATAAATCCTCCCATTGACCAATTTTTCTTGTTGTGTGGGAGGACATCCGGGAGGGGCTCACTCTCCTCCTTTTCTCCACCTCAGTCACCATGAGCATGATAATTGCTAACATGTCAAATTGGGGTTTCTTCTGGTTTACATGCTGGACCCTCAAATGATTCCTTTAGGGTACTGAGATCAACAAGATATATCACTTCACTTTTTATCTCCTTCACCATATAGGGCCCAGTCCATCTGTCTTGGGGTGTCTGGAGCTCCACTGGCTCAATTACCCAAACGTTCAGGCCAGACTGATAGTCTATTAGAATTGCTTTATGATCAAACCAGGCACATAGTTAACTGCATTTTGGGCAGGTTTCTTGTGTGGTTTCTCCCACCGACCTCCCACAAGACTGAGGTGATTTGATAACAGGATGCCCAAACTTTTTTCAGAGGGGCCGAAGCCCACTCCCTTTTGTGGAACGTCTCTGGAGGCACACAGTAAGCATATATTAATGTGTCCTGTTTATGCCTCAAGATCTCCTGCAGGTCCATAATCATGCTCTTCAGGATCGTGTTGAATTTCCCCACATGCCCATTGGCTGCGGGTAATAAGATGTGGGGAAAGTGTAAGTCACCCCGCATTCATCGCACATGAGCATCATGCGAAGCCCAGACAGATTTTGCGTAGCCGCACTACGCAAAACTACGCAAAGTGGTAAAAAAAACTCTGCAACACTACATTGAGTTCCACAAGCATACGGAGTTCCTTGTTCAGCATGCTCGCACATGCTCACGCATGCTCGCGAGCCTCTCTGATGTTCGGCAACGCGGATTTCATGTTCGAGGGAAATATCGCGCGAACTTCACCACGCGGTCGCCAATGGGCTCAGCCATCTTGTTTTCCTGCTCTTTGTTATGGTTCTGGGGCCTCTTTTTTAATCCTCTCAAATCTTTTCAATCCTTTGTTTCTAAAACTTTTTTCCTGATGTCTTTTATTTATTATCTATCCCTCTCTCTTTCTAAGTGTATATTTTGCATTTTCTTCCTGCTTTTACTGCGATTTTATATTGTTTTTCTATTACTTGCTTTTTTTTTTTTTTACTTCCCTACTTCTTTTCCTGACTTCTTTTTTACTTCTACATTTTCTTTTCCACCCCGCCCCCCGAACCATGGCTAAGGGTAAGAGTGCAACCAGGAGGCGCCTTCCTTGCTGAAGGTTGCACCCAAAAGGGGTTCAGGCCTGGGCCTCATTCTCAGAGGTGGAGGTGGCCGCCCTAGTTTTGTTAATGCAGTGCCACCTCCCCTTAACCTTGGCAGCAGGCGCCAGGCCTCGGTATGGGATCCAGGATCATCACCACCAGTGAGCGAGGGTGCACCGGGCAGTGTTTCACAGCTCTGAGGTCCGGCGCACCAACAACCAATTGACTCGCCAGTGGTCCGACATCTGGACCGGTTGCAGGACCTGCTGTACCTGCTAGGTGTTAAGGTCGTGGGGCTTGGTGAGTAGCTAATTTATTACTATTACTATTGTGTTTTCTGTTCTGTGTTATTGCAAATTTTATTTAAAAATTTTAATAGCAAGAATGCTGATGCTGCTTACACGCTGGTAAGTTACGTCTAAAAATCTCATATTATATGATTGTTATTCTTCTAGACAGGTGAAAGGCGCTACTAATCTTATTTGCAAGTTTGGGCTGATTATGTTAGAGAACGTAGGTTAGGTAATGCTAGAGAGACTCCTTTCTTTTGTCCAGTCACTAAGATAGTGGTGGTAGGTAGTTATTATAGTTAGTTACTTAGTATTAGTTGGTAATTTTTCAGCGGTCCGCATGACACATCTGTTGTAAACGTATCTAGGACCCTATTTAAATATTCCCGATGTATGCCCTTGTACGGTTATATCAAATCATATCCTTATAAAGGCATAAGAATCATATCCATATTAAGTCATAGCCAATGCAGTCCAAATACGGCAAGGCTACTCCCATAGTCTCCTAGAAAGCACAACGTGTTCTTAAACAAACCAAGCCTCCAGCAGCCCAGGAATTCCCCCTGCTTCTGTATTGAGTTGTCCTAGAACTCCTGGAGTCCTGAAAGAACTGCGAGTTCTTAGTGACGTCTTATGTCCAACCTTACGTCAAACTCGGCACCTTCCAGGTATAAATATACCAGCATCTGCCCTAGCAAAAGACACGGTGGTTTGGAGCAAATCCGCTATCTACTTGCCCGACGCCCTGCTGTAGCGAGCGCCGAAGGAAGTCGACCCTCCCATTGACGCACTGAGAGAGACGCTGTCTTTTCTCATGCCGAGAAATCCAGCTCCAGTGTTTCCCGGTCACCCTTGCGGGTTGCTGGGAGATCGAGTCCTGAGAGAGAGATACAAGAGCTCCTTCATTCTATAAACAAGGTACAGAGCTGATTAGACCCTTAGAGAATTCTTGATTCAGATTCTTGGCAGAAATTATCTTAACTAAAACTGCAGCTCATTTACTCCTTCCCACGTACTAGGCTTAGGTTAGGTGCACCAGGGTAGGCGTATCATAGAAGCACCAGTTGAGTATGTTTAGTTATGATTTTATCTATGTATATATTTTATCCATTTTAAACACCGTATGGCTTAGAAACCATACCATGCTTTTACAGTATTATTTCATAATACTCCTTTTACTGTACGCACTTTACTTTATGACAAGTATTGCAATTGTGGCAACTCACTTCTCTTGCATGAGAAAGAAGACTGTTCAATAAATAACCTCTTTTATTGAAAACGCCTGTCTCTCTATTTCTCTGCGCTTCTGGTGAAACTAATCATGCACGATTGACTGAGTGAAATAGCTATCTATTGTTTCCGCGACTCTGGAGATATACTCCTTATTCTGGAGGGAGCAAAGTTGTCATGTTTATGCGGTTGTCAGAAACTAATCCCTTCTTGTCTATTCAGGAAAGTTAACACCTTCTTGTTTACTCGAGAAAGTTTCTAGTGACCTCTGAGCTAGCTGGCATTCATAATTAAGTCTAACATATTCAATAGAGACCTAGTCGACCTAAGTCCTACGTCTAAACTATCGTTTATGTTATTCCAATGCGCAGAGCCTATTGGGAATATAGGAACTACACTACATGGCGCCCAACATTTGGTAAGGCGATATTTTAATGCTAGATACTAGAGTAACTCAGTCGTGCTTTTCACACAGACCCCTTTTTCCCGTAAAAACTCCAATAGACGTCTGGAGTGGGTGAAAGGTTAATATCCGCCAAAACTTAGTAGGAAGAGAATCCTATGTATTAGTTTTTGGTTTAGTCAACGTTGAAGGATACAGTGTTCCAAAATATTGTGCACCTAATCTTTGTTTCTTTGAAACTTGATCTGCAAACTTTCTGCCAGCAAAATGTCAGACGACGACAGAGAAAGAGATGCTGTGGCAGCTCAACTTTTAGCGGAGGACACAGCTCTCCAAGAAAATGACCCGGATGCTATACTCATCCCGGGAAATATAAGGAAAACCATAACTATCGAAAATGAAGTATCACCAAGAGGTGGTACGGTCATATTTGTGGTAGAGGCCCATGAATATCGGCAGACAGAGGTATTCTATTCATAGATACATTTCCCGGCAGCAAATGCTGTGACACACGATTTCCACTACTACAAAATAGAGGAATCTCCAACGGAATACGCTCCTTTCGAGGATGTTGAAATTCCACTAACCTACCAAGAGCATCAGCTCTGGTTTAATAGCGCCCTAAAACAAAATCACATCACCAGGGTTGGTCCACTAGGTAGACCAGGAGCCACATGGCCGGTTCTAGCCAGCTACACACCACATCCTGACATTGAAAGAATGTCAAACGGAGAACTTTTAGTTCAGCTAAAACAACTAATTAAAATACATAGACAATTGGTCCAATATGTCATGCGGACTTTAACAGTCCAACCAGCAATAAAAATTCCACGGCACACCCCTCACCAGGGGAACACAAATAAAATAACACCACAGACTATACAATCAGTCATTAGCAAATTACCCGCAAAACGGGAACAAATTCTGTTCTGGTTAGCTCAAAAAATTATTGAGATAGAGGCAGTATTTCCTGATATTACACATAATGAGAAACACAGAATTCTGACAATCTGTCTACCAATGGGGATCGCACCACATGTGGAGGACTGTGACACTTGGGTAACAGTCTTTGCTTCAATATACACAAAAACACATGGTGTTCCATCAATGGCGGTTATACAAGACGTACTAAGACAGATTCAAAATGAATACGGTCCAGAGTCTGCTTTAAATCTAGGTATGAAATTACTAAAAGACTTTAAGCAAGTCTCGGCTATACTGTTAGCCAACATAAAAGGAGAAGCAGCATCTGTGGCGATCCGCCAAAAATTAAAAGAGACAGATATAGCAGAACAACCTTTTGAACTTGCCAGAATAATTGAAAAATCCTATGAAGAATTAGGTAGAGATAGTTTGGGTGGGAAACCACTAAAACCACAACTAAAGGAAAATCCTGAAAAGAGCTTTATTAAGAATAATCTCATTACTCCAAAAAAGAAGTGGGAGGATAATAAGCAAACCACTCCCAGAGAAAAACATTTTCAGTCCAGAGGAAGGTCTCCCCAACGGAGAAATAGATCTCCAGAACGGGGGGCAGGTCTCCACAACGGGAGCCCTCTGAAAAAAGATACAACCTTAGAGATAGGGATAAATTAAGAAAACCTGACAGATATCAAGATAATGATACAAGTCCCTCTCGATCTTTTCAGACTTCCTCACAGAAATCGGAAAGAAGAGGACGGTCAGAACATAAAGAAGAGCGCGTCAAGTCCAAAGACAAGGAAACTGCTCATCAATGTAAAAAATCACAATTTCCAAAAAAGAAGGTAGCCAGTATTAAAATAAAACATGCCGAGGATTCTGAGGACATAACTCAAGAACGGAGAATGGGCCCAGGCAATGCTTGACAGCGCAGCAGAAGTGACCATAGCTCGCAAGATCCTGATGAATCTTCTGGAGACAGTGGACACGATTGAATACATTCAGGTGGAAACTGCAGACACCAGAGTTAGTGTACCCCATAAATTATATGAAATAACATTACGTATAGAGGGGGACAAAACTAGGAAAATAAGAGGTCTCTTTTGGGAGAACCGATCAAAAGGCTATGATATCCTACTAGCAGAGAAAGACTGGCCACCAGAGTTTGTCAGGGAGTGCCCACATGGCGAAGAAATGATTATGCCTGCCTTCTCAAATCACATTCCAATTCATAACAAATACATATATGCTAGAAAATGGGCAGTGGCCCAAGCCCCTGCATTATATAAAAATCATGTAGGATGGGATGAGGTTTCTCCTCACCATAAAATTCAGTTAAATAATCAACCTACTGCACAGAGGCAGTATCCTGTTAAGCAAGAAGCTAAAAAACAAGTCAGGGAGATCTTAGATCAACTTGAATACCAGGGGGTGATTGAAACATGCACCTCACAAATGAACAATCCTTTGTTTCCTGTCTCCATGCCAGACGATTCATATCACCTAGTTTTGGACTACAGATATCTAAACTCTTGTTGCAAAACATTTGCAGTACAAAACTCACACAGTGCAGCACTAATAAATAACATCGTGCGCAAAAAATATAAAACGACATTAGATATTTCAAATGGTTTCTTCTGTCAAAACATTGCACCAGAAAGCAGGTATTTGACAGCTTTCGCCTGTATGGGGGCCCAAAAGCAATTTTGTCATCTCCCCCAGGGATTCAAGAACAGCCCAGGATTATTTTCAGCCAGGGTAACAGAATTACTACAAATGTATGATGATGAGTCATTATCTTATGTCGATGACATCTATCTTACAGACGATGACCTGAAGACACACTTGAAAAGAGTGAACACCATAATACTTGGGTTCACATCTGAAGGGTATAAATTCAACTTTAAAAAGTCACGAATTGCCCACCTCACTGTCCTATTTTTAGGATATGAGTTATCAAGTGAAGGCAAAAGCCTTGCAGACCACTTCTTATAGAAGTGTGCAGTACTCCAAGCTCCAAAAACGCTGAAAAACTTACAATCAATTCTAGTTTTCCTGAATTTCGGAAGAACTTACATTCTAAACTATGCAGAGAGGGTTAAACCTCTCTACGAATTAATAAAACCTGATTTCAAACCAATTAATTGGACTCAGAAAAACACAGAAATTTTACGATCAATACAAACAGACATGTTAACTAAAACAAAACTGCAAACACGCGCAAACGAACGCAACCTTGTAATCCGAGTCATCACAGGAAGATGCGGATTTACGTACCTGACCTCAAATGAGGGAGAAACAGTACCAATAGCTTATAAATCACACTTGAACACACAAGCTGAAATGAAATTCAGTTCTACTGAAAAAAGTCTGACTGCGGTCCAAACTGCTGTAGCAAAAGAAAGAGCCCTCGCACAAGGTAAATGTATAATAATCGTTACACCGATACCTGCCCTAGAGGCAGTAACAAAAGCCAGCATTCCGAATGCTAAAGCTTTACATCCGAGGTGGATACAATGAGTTAATTCTCTTGCTGCATCAGACGTAGTATACGAATTAGATCCTAACTTAAAAACACAGGAATTTCTCCAATATGAATATGAATGTCCTCTGCCGACTGAAATTCTTCCTCTCAAACATTTCGGCTGTATAATATATACAGACGGTTCAGCATAACCCGCAGTTGGGGGTAAACAAGCATATAGTGCTGCGTGCGCGATTGTTAAAAGTCGTTGGCACGAAGGAAAATTTAGACCACTGGTCACTAAAACTCAATCTCTAGGAGATTATACAGCTCAGCGAGCTGAACTACTGGCTTTTAAGATGACGCTTGAAAATACCGATCGCGAATTCCCCACACTAATAGTGTGCGATTGATATTACTGCGTTCATTCTTACAATGAATACTTGCAGAACTTGGTTCAAACGGCTTCAAAGATGCAAAAGGTGGCACAATCAAGCATGGGACAGGGTCTAAGGCACCAAGAGATCGTGAAATCACTAAAAGAATTACAATCAGAATACTGGTGGCCGGGGATGAGCCTGCAAAATTACAACTTTGCAATGGATTGTCCAGACTGCAACAGGGATCGCAGTCATGAACCGGACCAGACTACTGCGAGGACCCCTTTATTAGAAAGCATCAGGCTATTTATACGCAGAAATCCAGCAGGAGAAATGCGTTCCCATAATTAATAAGACTAGATTCACTTAAAAATGTGGCCCCAGCGCTCGGCTGACGCCAGAACTGTTATAAAAGATTTGCGAGTCTTTATCGGCACATACGCAATTGGCATGCTACATTCTGACCAGGGTCCTGCGTTTAGCTCTCGAGCTTACAAAGAGGCCATGACCAGCATGGGCATTGTATTGTGGTACTCTTCTCCCTTCCATCCTGAGGGAAATGTGGTAGTGGAAAGAAAAAACGGTGACATAAAGCAATCTATAATGGCGAGGGTATTAGGTTCGGGTGATAGGTGCGTCACACATTGAACAAGTGTCCAACGTAGTCTTAACAATCTGCCAAGAAATTCTCTAAAAAGTATCACTCCTTACAAACTATTGTTCAGCACTAGAATGAAAATCCAGGACTTAGATTGTCAGACTTCAGTGGTAAAAGAAAAAGCCTTTGATATCAAAGATCGTTCGGCTGTTTTACAGGACTTAAATGAAACAAGAAGAAGTCTTAGTAACACAAAGTTAAAGCCAACAGCCACTGAAGAGAAACCACCTGTCCCAGCAAGACCTGTCTGGATTCCAAAGATTGGGGATCTAGTCAGAAAGAAGATCGCGGTGAAGAAGGAATTTGGGCCTTCTTACAGAAAAGCAGTACCTGTCTTAGCTGTCAGCGGAACAAGATCAGTAGTACTACCGCCACTTGCTGGTAAAAAGGAGAACAGAGTTGTATCCATCGACCTGGTAAAACCACAATCATGTGGCCAATAATAAGTAGTAGGCCCAGTGGACTCCCAAGAAATAGCAGAAGACCAAATCTTGCTACAATGCAAACTGAGAGACTAATCACATTTGATAAACCTGCAGTGAATAAAAAAGGACTATGCAACAAAGCCATCGAACTTGTGCCTCTTGAAACCCAAATTGCAACAGTTCGTCAAGAAATGCCTGTCTACAACGATGTAGCCTAGGACTATGCTAATGAAACATAGAAAAATGCAAAGACTAATGAGAATCCGGAAGCAATATCAACGATTGACAGAACTGCATCTGGCTACTTCATCAATTTCGATGACTTTTCTGTTGATCCAAGTGAACATGAAGAAACGCCAACAACAAAAACTTTCAAAGAAAAATTGACTGAACTCTTTCATCAACTCAAAGAAACATATCTGATTTCACCATGGATTGAATTTTGGATTGTGTTAGGTGTACTTTTCCTCCTACTTTGGCTCATCATGGTTTTATGTTTGGGTAGATTTATTGATGGAAAATATAGTACAATGGACACAGCAAGTCAGAACATCAACTTGGTCCTAAAGCCTCACAGATCCTCTCACATCGAAAAAAGAGAACTGTCATCAGTGAACATCACAGCCAAGCCAATACCCGGTGGGGTAGCATGGGACAAAACGGATTATGAAATCTATGGCCCGATTGAGCTCTTGAAATATCCACATCAATTTAAGGTTTCCTTAAGTGACTTTGTGACACCAAGTACTTTCTCTGATGATTGAGACTTTGAAAATATTAATAATATGATGTCAGATTTAGTTATGTCAGCAACATTTACAGAACATGATTATTTACAGGGTTCATCGAACTATGAAGAAATGTACTGTTTTAACCACTATGGTCATCACTATTTGCATAAATCTGCTCAACCTAGAAATGTTTTAACTTATAATCAATGGGAACATTGTCCAACACCGCCAAAAGGCAGCTCGAAAACATTTTATGAGAAATTCACTTACTTCTCGGGGTTTAACAACAGTGATCCAGAAACGTTTTATTTTAAAATGTTAAATAAGACAGGAATGAAAACAATGTTGACAAATACTAAATTGATTTATTCTGAAAAATTTTATGATAAAATGTCTACAATTGGTTTTGAATTTTTGAAAAACAACATTGAAACAAAAACCATCTGGGGTTCAAAAGACTTGCAGGTACAAGGTCTAGAAGCATTATTTAGAGCCTGCATGATCCCAGAACAGATAATAATCCTGAATTACACCATTCCACAGACAACCTGTCTTGGTTTAGCCAAGATAAAAGACTTAAACAAACCGTCTATTCCAAAGCCCATACCTGATAGTAATAGCACTACAGATGTGGAGATAGATGTATCCCATATTTTACACCAAAACAGAACAAATCCTGTTTGGAAAAAATGGTTGATCTGGCCCACAGACCCAAATAACTGTCAAGATAGATTCCTGAACAAAACACAGGGGTTCAAACTGAACAGGCCAGACCCAAGATATTCCAAGAGACAACATCCAGGGATAGTTACAACATATAGTGTAGGAAAACTCTGCCTTGAGTGGCTACAGAAATCCACACTGCCAGAAATTAAGCAACACTTGACTTTACTTAAAGAAGGTGCTGACTTGCGAGATTTCATACTGGGACCTCGCAAACAGCGTCAAAAATGTTTCATATACGCCGGTATATACGCTGCTTACAACGGAGCTTGGAAAGTAACGCAAATTGAAACTGCAGAAAAAATACGAGAAATTGATCGTATACATTTGGAAAAATCCCTTTCTGTAGTGGACAATGGGTTAACGACTCTTTCCTCCAGAATTTATTCACTGGACCGTATTGTATCATCTGCTATTGATATAATTGAGCAGGACTTACTAATGTTACAACATGGTCAGTCCCAATTACGTTCTATTGTACAGCTAGGCTGGACGTTGCAAAACCTGCGTTCAGGCTACGTGCCATGGCATCTAATCAACACAACGTCATTATTTTCCATCTTTAACCATACTGATAAACAAATCAGTTTGGCACAAAAAGGAGCAGACTGTACGATTCTGAGCATTGAAAAACTTGAGAGATTACCATTGACAGTGTCAGAGAGACCTGTCATTGAATGGATAATACATGGAACGATTACAATCTCAATACCAACTTTCCAGTTTAAATATTGCCAAAAGTATATACCAGCAGGCCTGTATGAAAGGTTGGGTAAAGGATACATCAAATCAACCTGGAAATTACCTTATACACATAAATGTTATAGTGAAGGGAAAAAAGAGGTATTCCTTAGTGGTAACAATTGTAAAAAATCACTAAGCGGTACACTTCTGTGTCAAGGTATTAACTTGCATGGAGCCTGCGAAGGTTCATCAAATAACTTTTCATGTCACCTGCACGGTACTCCTGCAACACAGATAGAGCCTTTTTTCAGACAGCTTTCCAACGGCAGCTATGTTCTAATAAGTGAACACAGCTGTTGTGGCATGGTGCCAGGAAAAGCCTATCTCGTAACCGTTACATCCAGGGTCATTTGCTGTATGCAAGTATTGTATCCAAACGGCAATCCAGACATGGAGGCAGCAATATATCCTTCTTTGAATATCTCTTCTATTCAAATTGATACTTTAAGCAGAATGAAGTCTATTCTTTTTCAGACAACTGTGCCTTTAACCTCGTCCAAAGAGACGTATGATCTGCAAGTTGCAAGCACAGCGGCAGAGATACATTCCCTATTATCAACAAATTGCCCCATACATTTTGTAGAAATGTTAGGTCAAATTTTAAACATGTCTGATACCAGTGGCATCGCACATGTATTTAAGACAATTTTTTCGGGACTGTTGACACCCTTTGAAACAGTTCTGGGCATCTTCCCGAATTTTGTGCATTCTGTATTCGGCGGCCTGCCTCCTCTTTTGGGATTCGTAGCAGGAATTTTATTTTTGATCCTTCTGCTCCGATATGGCAAGCCAAGCCACAGACAAAACTCCAGCTACAATGGAAGAAACGATCCTAGCAATACGCTACCGAGACCGAATCACTAAAGTCCTCGGATTGGCCCGGCTAAGAGATCTGAGTGCAACCTGGTTTCTTTCATTCAGACCAATCTGGCAAGATTGCATCTTACCTGTGCTTCGATGTCTGCTATGCGGAGAAGAATGCGTGTTGGACATCTTTCTAACACTACCATCAGCAGTACCTATGGATATCGAGACTTTGCTTGGTTCGGTAACGGCTAATGCAACGTGTTGTCCCCAGCGGCTACCTATTCTGATGACGGCATTTGTTGAGACTTCACCATTACGATTAGGTGGCGGTGAAGTACGAGATGAAAGCAGCACCACACATGTACAACCTTCTGTGAGCATTGCTGATCCAGACATCGATGATAGCATTGACTCTCACATTTGCACAATTCCAGCTTTTTCGAACTTGGTTGAACTGTCACCTACTGTTGTAGACCAATTTTTCTCAAGCCTGTCTGATATGATGTTCTCTCCTAACAACGAGAATAACTTTTAAAACAACGAGCGCACAGCGTTCCCTGAACTCTGAATTCAGCCTTCAGTTTTTGATAAACAACACTACTGAAAACAATTGGAACTATTTTCCCCTGAAAACGAAATTATTTTTTCCATTTCCAAAATATTTACTTTTTTTGGCACATGGTACTCTGCTTAAAGTAGAACTATTCTTAGAGAACAGAACTTCTATTTTTAGAGACTCTAGAGACAATATTTTACCTCAGCCTCTAGCACATGTACAGTATTGTATAAATATATGATGAAATGGTCTCGACCTTCTTTTCTGTATTAAGAGCCTTTTCATAAATGTAATTTTCGCAATTCATTCAGCCGATATTTATATATGCATTATCTGAATGATACAACTGCTTGAAAGACGTACAGTATAATACTCATTTTCGTGTATACCCCATACACCATTTCAAATGCAATCTATGTATTTTGGGGTGGGTTGGAAAACACATGCATCGTTATATGTTTAGTATTGCTTAGTATTTAGTAATGATTGACATAATACATGGAGTGGATGTTGTGAATCTATCTAGGACCCTAATTAGATATCCCTGATTCATGCCCTTATGTGGTTATAACAAAACATACCCTTATAAAGGCATAAGAATCATGTCCATATTTAGCCATAGCCAATGCAGTCCAAATACGGCAAGGCTACTCCCATAGACTCCTAGAAAGCACAACGTGTTCTTTAAACAAACCAAGCCTCCAGCAGCCAGGGAATTCCCCCTGCTTTTGTTTTGATTTGCACAAGAACTCCTGGAGTCCAGAAAGAACTGTTAGTTCTTAGTGACGTCTTATGTCCAACCTTACTTCAAACACAGCACCTTTCAGGTATAAATATACCAACGTTGCCTTAAGCAAACACACGGTGGTTTGGAGCAGAGCGACTATCTACTTGCCCGACGCCCAGCTGATGCGAGTGCTGAAGGAAGCCGACCCTCCCATTGACGCACTGAGAGAGACGCTGTCTTTTCTCCTGCCGAGAAATTCCAGCTCCGGTGTTTCCAGTCACCCTTGCGGATTGCTGGGAGATCGAGTCCTGAGAGAGAGATACAAGACCTCCTTCATTCTATAACCAAGGTACGGAGCTCACTAAAACCTTAAGAGATTTCTTGATTCAGATTCTTGGCAAAAAAACAACTTAACTTAAACTGCAACTTACTTACTCCTTCCCACGTATTAGGCTTAGGTCAGGTACACCGGGGTAGGCGTATATTAGAAGCACCAGTTGAGTACGTTAGTCAATGTTTTTATGTATGTATACATTTTATCCATTTTAAAGTATCATATGGCTAAGAAACCATATCAATGCTATTACAGTATTATTTCATAATACTCCTTTTACTGTACGCACTTTACTTCATGATAAGTATTGCAATTGTGGCAATTAATTTCTCCTGCATGAGAAAGAAGACTGCTCAATAAATACCAACTTTTATTGAAAACGCCCGTCTCTCTATTTGGCTGCACTCCTGGTGAAATTAAGCATGCACGATTGACTGATTGAAATAGCTGTCTATTGTTTTCACACGACTCTAGAGATATACTCTTTATTCTGAGGGAGCAAAGTTGTCATGTTTATGCGGTTGTCAGAAGCTAATCCCTTCTTGTCTATTCAGGGAAGTTAACTCCTTCCTGTTTACTCGAGAAAGTTTCTAGTGACCTCTGAGCTAGCTGGCAAACCTAATTAAGTCTAACATAGTAAGTAGAGACCTAGATGACCTCAGTCCTACGTCTAAACTGCTGTTTATGTTATTCCAATGCGCAGAGCGTATTGGGAATATAGGAACTACACTACAACTTTACTTAAAGAAGGTGCTGACTTGCGGGATTTCTTATTGGGACCTCGCAAACAGCGTCAAAAACGTTTCATATACGCCGGTATATACGCTGCTTACAACGAAGCTTGGAAAGTAACGCAAATTGAAACTGCTGAAAAAATACGAGAAATTGATCGTATTAATTTGGAAAAATCACTGTCTGTAGTGGACAATGGGTTAACGACTCTGTCTTCCAGAATTTATTCACTGGCCAGCATTGTATCATCTGCTATTGATATAATAGAACAGGATATGCTAATGTTACAACATGGCCAGTCCCAATTACGTTCTATTGTACAGTTAGGCTGGACGTTACAAAGTCTCCGTTCAGGCTACGTGCCATGGCGTCTAATCAACACAACGTCACTGTTTTCTATCTTTAACCTTACTGATAAACAAGTCTCTTTGGCACAAAAAGGAGCAGACTATACGGTGCTGAGCATTGAAAAACTAGACAGATTGCCATTGACAGTCTCTGAAAGACCCGTCTTTGAATAGATAATACATGGCACAATTACAATTCCGATAACGACTTTTCAGTTTCAATATTGCCAAAAGCACATACCAGCAGGCCTGTATGAAAGGTTGGGTAAAGTTTACATCAAGTCGACATGGAATCTATCTTATACACATAGATGTTACAGTGGGGGGAAAAAAGAGGTATTTCTTAGTGGTAACAACTGTAAAAATTCACTGAGCGGTACACTTCTGTGTCAGGAATTAACTTGCATGGAGCCTGCAAAGGTTCATCAAATAACCTTTCATACCACCTGCACGGCACCCCCGCTACAAAAATAGAGCCTTTTTTCAGACAACTTTCCAACGGCAGTTACATTATAATAAGCGCCCGCAGCTGTTGTGGCATGGTGCCAGGAAGGGCCTATCTCGTCAGTGTAACTTCCATGGTCACTTGCTGTATGCAAGTTTTGTATCCAAACTAAGTATGGGCGAAATTTGCGAATTTGCATTCCGCGAATTCGCGCAAAATCAAATTCGCAATCTGCAAAATCCACGAATTCGTGCGAATTTGCGGATTTTTGTTTTTTTGCATGTTCGCGGGGGGTTTTTGCGTGTTCGTGGGCTGCTTGCATGGCGAAGTTACCCATGCGGTCGTGTATGGGCACAGCACCCTCTGGTTCACCACTGCCACCCTCTGGTTCATCACTGCCACCCTCTGGTTCACCACTTCCACCCTCTGGTTCACCCCTGCCACCCTCTGGTTCACCCCTGCCACCCTCTGGTTCACCACTGCCATCCTCTGGTTCAGCACTGCCACTCTCTGGTTCACCCCTGCCACCCTCTGGTTCAGCACTGTCACCCTCTGGTTCACCACTGCCACCCTCTGGTTCACGACTGCTACCCTCTGGTTCATCACAGCACTTCTGGTTCACCACTGCCACCCTCTGGTTCACCACTGCCACCCTCGGGTTCACCCCTGCCACCCTCTGGTTCACCACTGCCACCCTCTGGTTCATCACAGCACCCTCTGGTTCACCCCTGCCACCCTCCGGTTCTGCACTGCCACCCTCTGGTTCACCACTGCCACCCTCTGGTTCACCACTGCCACCCTCTGGTTCATCACAGCACCTCTGGTTCACAACTGCCACCCTCTGGTTCACCACTGTCACCCTCTGGTTCAGCACTGCCACCCTCTGGTTCACCACTGCCACCCTCTGGTTCACCCCTGCCACCCTCTGGTTCACCCCTGCCACCCTCTGGTTCACCACTGCCACCCTCTGGTTCAGCACTGCTACTTTCTGGTTTACCCCTGCCACCCTCTGGTTCAGCACTGTCACCCTCTGGTTCACCACTGCCACCCTCTGGTTTACGACTGCCACCCTCTGGTTCATCACAGCACCTCTGGTTCACCACTGCCACCCTCAGGGTAACCACTGTCACCCTCTGGTTCAGCACTGCCACCCTCTGGTTCACCACTGCCACCCTCTGGTTCACCCCTGCCACCCTCTGGTTCACCACTGCCACCCTCTGGTTCATCACAGCACCCTCTGGTTCACCCCTGCCACCCTCCGGTTCTGCACTGTCACCCTCTGGTTCACCACTGCCACCCTCTGGTTCACGACTGCCACCCTCTGGTTCATCACAGTACCTCTGGTTCACAACTGCCACCCTCTGGTTAACCACTGTCACCCTCTGGTTCAGCACTGCCACCCTCTGGTTCACCACTGCCACCCTCTGGTTCACCCCTGCCACCCTCTGGTTCACCACTGCCACCCTCTGGTTCATCACAGCACCCTCTGGTTCACCCCTGCCACCCTCTGGTTCAGCACTGTCACCCTCTGGTTCACCACTGCCACCCTCTGGTTCACGACTGCCACCCTCTGGTTCATCACAGCACTTCTGGTTCACCACTGCCACCCTCTGGTTCACCACTGCCACCCTCGGGTTCACCCCTGCCACCCTCTGGTTCACCACTGCCACCCTCTGGTTCATCACAGCACCCTCTGGTTCACCACTGCCTTCCTCTGGTTCACCACTGCCACCCTCTGGTTCATCACAGCACCTCTGGTTCACAACTGCCACCCTCTGGTTCACCACTGTCACCCTCTGGTTCAGCACTGCCACCCTCTGGTTCACCACTGCCACCCTCTGGTTCACCCCTGCCACCCTCTGGTTCACCCCTGCCATCCTCTGGTTCACCACTGCCACCCTCTGGTTCAGCACTGCCACTCTCTGGTTCACCCCTGCCACCCTCTGGTTCAGCACTGTCACCCTCTGGTTCACCACTGCCACCCTCTGGTTTACGACTGCCACCCTCTGGTTCATCACAGCACCTCTGGTTCACCACTGCCACCCTCAGGGTAACCACTGTCACCCTCTGGTTCAGCACTGCCACCCTCTGGTTCACCACTGCCACCCTCTGGTTCACCCCTGCCACCCTCTGGTTCACCACTGCCACCCTCTGGTTCATCACAGCACCCTCTGGTTCACCCCTGCCACCCTCCGGTTCTGCACTGTCACCCTCTGGTTCACCACTGCCACCCTCTGGTTCACGACTGCCACCCTCTGGTTCATCACAGTACCTCTGGTTCACAACTGCCACCCTCTGGTTAACCACTGTCACCCTCTGGTTCAGCACTGCCACCCTCTGGTTCACCACTGCCACCCTCTGGTTCACCCCTGCCACCCTCTGGTTCACCACTGCCACCCTCTGGTTCATCACAGCACCCTCTGGTTCACCCCTGCCACCCTCTGGTTCTGCATTGTCACCCTCTGGTTCCCCACTGCCACCCTCTGGTTCACCACTGCCACCCTCTGGTTCATCACAGCACTTCTGGTTCACCACTGCCACCCTCTGGTTAACCACTGTCACCCTCTGGTTCAGCACTGCCACCCGCTGCTTCACCACTGCCACTCTCTGGTTCACCACTGCCACCCTCTGGTTCACCCATGCCACCCTCTGCTTTACCACTGCCACCCTCTGGTTCACCCCTGCCATCATCTGGTTCATCACTGCCACCCTCAGGTTCACCCCTGCCACCCTCTGGTTCACCCCTGCCACCCTCTGGTTCAGCACTGCCACCCTCTGGTTCAGCACTGTCACCCTCTGGTTCACCCCTGCCACCCTCTGGTTTATCACTGTCACCCTCTGGTTCATCACTGCCACCCTCTGGTTCACCACTGCCACCCTCTACCGAGACCTTTTGTGACGCAGCGGCAGCACAAAAGATGCGCCATGGTGCTGGGCATTAACAGTGTGACGAATCTGAGAGATGCGTCACGTTGTAAATCCCTGCGCCATCAGAAGGCGTTCCGGCGCAGGGGAGGGCGTTCCTGCACAGGAACGCCTCCTAAAAGTGGCTGAGTGAAATCTACAAGATTTCACTCAGTCACTTTTAGGCCAACGCTGCGTCAAAACCCTGCGCCTGCTTGAAGCAGGCGCAAGTCTTGATGCAGCATTGGGGAGATAGGGCCCCCCAGAGCATTGCTGGAACTGCGTCGCAAGCGCGACGCAGCTCCAGCAATGCGCTGTTTTTACGGCACAGATGCGTGACGCATCTGTGCCGTATTTGCCACATAGTGCGCCGAATTGTAAATGCGGCGCACCATGGGTGGCGGAGCTGCGGCAAGCAATAACTGGCGCAGACCTGGGCACAAAAACAAGGGAAAAACGAGTCTAACAGAGGGCAGAAGGGCACAAAAGACGAGTCTAACAGGGGGCAGAATGAATCCCGCCCTGCGTGTTTGTCCACGAAGATGCCACCTTTTTTTGTGCAAAACCTCTACTCAACTGGAGTACTTTCCACTGTCTAATCAGTAAGGTAAGTGCTCCCTCGTTGGCTAAATGTATAGGCTAAATGTATAGGGGCAGATTTACAATAACTGGCACAGACCTGGGGATGCGCCAGTTATTGTAAATCTGCCCCTATACATTTAGCCAATGAGGGAGCACTTACTGATTAGACAGTGGAAAGTACTCCAGTTGAGTAGAGGTTTTGCACAAAAAAAGGTGGCATCTTGGTGGACAAACACGCAGGGCGGGATTCATTCTGCCCCCTGTTAGACTCGTCTTTTGTGCCCTTCTGCCCTCTGTTAGACTCGTTTTCCCCTTGTTTTTGTGCCCTTCTGCCCTCTGTTAGACTCGTTTTTCCCTTGTTTTTCTGCCCTTCTGCCCCCTGTTAGACTCGTTTTTTGTGCACTTGTGCCCTCTGTTAGACTCATTTTTCCCTTGTTTTTCTGCCCTTCTGCCCTCTGTTAGACACATTTTTTGTGCCGTTCTGCCCTCTGTTATTCCCTTGTTTTTGTGCCCTTCTGCCCTCTGTTAGACTCGTTTTTTGTGCCCTTCTGCCCTCTGTTAGACTCGTTTGTGTGCCTTTCTGCCCCGTTAGACTCGTTTTTTGTGCCCTTCGCCGTATGTTAGACTCGTTTTTCCCTTGTTTTTCTGCCCTTCTGTCCTCTGTTAGACTGGTTTTTTGTGCCCTTCTGCCCTCTGTTAGACTCGTTTTTCCCTTGTTTTCCTGCCCTTCTGCCCTTTGTTAGACTGCTTTTTGTGCCTTTCTGCCCTCTGCATCACCAAATCATCACTCAGCGCTACCCCAGCATCACTCAGCACCACCACATTATCACTCAGCACCACCACATTATCACTCAGCACCACCACAGCACCACTCAGCACCACCACAGCATCACTCAGCACCACCACAGCATCACTCAGCACCACCCAGCACCACTCAGCACCACCACAGCACCACTCAGCGCCACCACAGCATTACTCAGTGCCACCACAGCATCACTCAGCGCCACCACATTATCACTCAGCACCACCACAGCACCACTCAGCACCACCACAGCATCACTCAGCACCACCACAGCATCACTCAGCACCACCACAGCACCAATCAACACCACCACAGCACCACCCAGCGCCACCACAGCATCACTCAGCACCACAACAGCATCACTCAGCACCACCACATTATCACTCAGCACCACCACATCACCACTCAGCACCACCACAGCATCACTCAGCACCACCACAGCATCACTCAGCACCACCACAGCACCACTCAGCACCACCCCAGCATCACTCAGCACCATCCCAGTATCACTCAGCACCACCACAGCACCACTCAGCATCACCACAGCACCACTCAGCACCACCACAGCACCACTCAACGCCACCCCAGCATCAATCTGCGCAACCATTCAACAACAACTGGTTCAAATATGTTCTCTCAATGTTTCAAACTTTATTACAAATGTCACAAAAAGATGTTAATATTTCACTTCTGTTCTTGAATTTTCGTCACAATAAAATACACTGAACATAATCTTCACAAAAGTTATTTACAAAAGTTTAAGCTGTTGTCATTATAAATTAAAATCACTTTTATTTAAGTATTAATTATTTTAAAAAATTAAAAGCCATTGTAATTTGTAATATCAATACAGCTAAGTCACGTAAATACAAAACATGTTGCATTACAAATGCTATAGGTGTCACATTTGCCAAAGTTATAACTATTGGCATTGTAAATGACAAAGCTATTAATTTAGCTATTTTCAAAACCAACACATAAATTAAAAAAATTGTCATTTACAAGACCAATAGCTCAAACTTTCCTAATGCGAGACCTATTGCATTGCAAATGCTTATTTTTATATCTGTCAGTGCTTCCTTTTGAGGTTTAATTTCGTGACAAGCGCCTCATTGCCTACTTGTAACTATTCTCTGACCCTGCTTCAAGGGTCAGAGCAGGGTCAGAGAATTGTTGCAAGTAGGCAATGAGGCGCCAGGAAGCGCTTACAGCAGCAGTTGCCCAAGTTGAAGTTAATTTCTTTGTAACCCTTTTGTAAAAGGTTACAAAAAATTAGCTTCAACTTTTGCACCTGCTGCTGTAACCCTGTAAGTGCTTGGCTGAAAATTCGTCCCCGCGATTCGCGGATTTTACCACGATTTCGCGAGATTCGCGGATCGCGAAATTGCGGAAAATCCGCAAATTCCGCGAGCGGAACGAATTTTCAGCCCATGCTTAATCCAAACAGCAAACCAGACAAGGAGATATGGCCTTCTCTGAATATCTCTTCTATTCGAATTGATACTTAAGCAGAATGAAATCCATTCTTTTACAATCAACTGTGCCTTTAACCTCGTCTAGAGAAACGTATGATCTGCAAGTTGCAAGGACAGCAGCAGAGATACATGCATTATTATCAACAAATTGCCCCGTGCATTTCGTAGAAATGTTAAGTCAAATCTTAAACATGTCTGATACCAGTGGCATCGCACATGTATTTAAGACAGTTTTTTCGGGACTGTTAGCACCCTTTGAAGCAGTCCTGAGCATCTTCCCGAATTTCGTGCACTCTGTGTTCGGCGGCCCTCCTCTCATCTTGGGACTCGTAGCAGGAATTTTTGTTTTGTTCCTTCTGCTCCGATATGGCAAGTCCGGCCACAAACAAAACTCAGGCTACAATGGAAGAAACGCTCCTAGCGATGAGATACAGAGACCGGATAACTAAAGTACTCAGCTTGGCTCGGCTAAGAGATCTGAATACTACCTGGTTTCTTTCATTCAGACCAATCTGGCAAGATTGCATCCTACCTGTTCTACGATGCCTGCTCTGCGGAGAAGAATGCGTGTTAGACATCTGTCTCACACTCCCACCAGCAGTACCTATGGATGTTGATACTTTGCTTGGTTCGGTAACGGCTCATGCAACGTGTTGTCCCCAGCGGCTACCTATTCTGATGACGGCATTCGTTGAGACTTCACCATTACGATTAGGTGGCGGTGAGATACGAGATGAAAGCGGCACACAGGTACAACCTTCTGTGACCATTGCTGATCTAGACACCGATGACGGCAATGCTTCTCACATATGCACTATTTCTACTTTTTCGGACTTGGTCCAACTTTCACCTACTGTTGTAGACAAATTATGTGCCAGTCAATCTGAGTTAATGTTCTCTCCTAACAACGAGAATAACTTTTTGAATAACTTTTGAAAACATGAGCACACAGCATTCCCTGAGCTCCGAATTCGGCCTTCAGTTTTGATAAACAGAACTTTAAAAAAACGTATTGGAATTTTTTTTTCCCCTGAAAGCGAAATTATTTTCCCGTTCCCAAAATATTTACTTTTTTGGGCACATGATATTCTGTTTAAAGTAGAACTATTCTTAGAGAACAAGATTTCTATTTTTGAAAGCACTAGAGACAATATTTTGATTTAACCTCTAGCACATGTACAGTATTGTATAAATATGTGATGAAATGGTCTCGACCTTCTCTTCTGTATTCAGAGCCATTTCATAAATGTAAATTTCGTGATTCATTCAGTCATCATTTCAATGTACAATATATGCATTATCTGAATGATACCATTGCTTGGAAACGTACAGTATAATACTCATTTTTAATGTGTATATACCATTTCAAATGCATTTTATGTATTTTGGGGTGGGATGGAAAACACATGCATAGTTATGTTTAAAATTGCTTAGTATTTAGTAATGATGGACATTATACGTGGAGTGGGTGTTGTAAACGTATCTAGGACCCTATTTAAATATTCACGATTTATGCCCTTGTACGGTTATATCAAATCATATCCTTATAAAGGCATAAGAATCATATCCTTATTAAGTCATAGCCAATGCAGTCCAAATACGGCAAGGCTACTCCCATAGACTCCTAGAAAGCACAACGTGTTCTTAAACAAACCAAGCCTCCAGCAGCCCGGGAATTCCCCCTGCTTCTGTATTGATTTGTCCTAGAACTCCTGGAGTTCTGAAAGAACTGCGAGTTCTTAGTGACGTCTTATGTCCAACCTCACGTCAAACTCGGCACCTTCCAGGTATAAATATACCAGCATCTGCCCTAGCAAAAGAAACGGTGGTTTGGAGTAGATCGGCTATCTACTTGCCCGACGCCCTGCTGTAGCGAGTGCCGAAGGAAGCCGACCCTCCCATTGCGCACTGAGAGAGACGCTGTCTTTTCTCCTGCAGAGAAATCCAGCTCCAGTGTTTCCCGGTCACCCTTGCGGGTTGCTGGGAGATCGAGTCCTGAGAGAGAGATACAAGACCTCCTTCATTCTATAAACAAGGTACGGAGCTGATTAGACCCGTAGAGAATTCTTGATTCAGATTCTTGGCAGAAATTATCTTAACTAAAACTGTAGCTCATTTACTCCTTCCCACGTACTAGGCTTAGGTTAGGTACACCGGGGTAGGCGTATCATAGAAGCACCAATTGAGTACATTTAGTTATGATTTCATCTATGTATATAGTTTATCCATTTTAAACACCGTATGGCTTAGAAACCATACCATGCTTTTACAGTATTATTTCATAATACTCCTTTTACTGTACGCACTTTACTTTATGACAAGTATTGCAATTGTGGCAACTCACTTCTCTTGCATGAGAAAGAAAACTGTTCAATAAATAACCTCTTTTATTGAAAACGCCCGTCTCTCTATCAATCAATCAATCAATCAATCAGGGCATTTATATAGCGCACTACTCACCCGGAGGGTCTCAAGGCGCTGGGGGGGTGGGGGGGGTCCGCTACTGCTCGAACAGCCAGGTCTTGAGCTGCTTCCTGAAGGCCAGGTGGTCCTGGGTCAGGCGGAGGTGGGTCGGAAGGGAGTTCCAAGTCATGGCAGCCAGGTAGGAGAAGGACCTTCCTCCTGTGGTGGCTCTTCAGATGCGGGGGACGGCGGCGAGGGCGTGGCTGGTCGATCGAAGCTGGCGTTTGGGAGCGTATTTCTCTGCGCTTCTGGTGAAACTAAGCACGCATGATTGACTGAGTGAAATAGCTATCTATTGTTTCCGCGACTCTGGAGATATACTCCTTATTCTGGAGGGAGCAAAGTTGTCATATTTATGCGGTTGTCAGAAACTAATCCCTTCTTGTCTATTCAGGAAAGTTAACACCTTCATGTTTACTCGAGAAAGTTTCTAGTGACCTCTGAGCTAGCTGGCATTCATAATTAAGTCTAACATATTCAATAGAGACCTAGTCGACCTAAGTCCTACGTCTAAACTATTGTTTATGTTATTCCAATACGCAGAGCCTATTGGGAATATAGGAACTACACTACACATCCTCTGTCACTTGCTGCTGACTCCAGTCCTTAGTAGAACCTTTTGTAATTTGTTGGTGAGTGATTAATATAGCAACTCAGCACATCAGCAACCAACCAACAATTTGGTGTATGCAATTTGCATATGTCCATCTATGCTTTTTTGAGGACTAAAATAAATGGAAATGCAGACTTAGTGAACAATTGGCCCGTCAAATCGGGTTGATTCATTGATGATTGCGAATGAGATCGGAACTTAGAAGAACAACACAGACACCAATCACTCAGAGTCAGCGTGCAATGCATGCCATCATTTACCTGTTCTTCCAGAGCAGTCCCTCTTGGCTTGGAAAGAAGGATAGATATATAGTCAGGTTTTGAGGGACTCGAGGCAGGCATACATTTCACATTTGTTGTATTATTCTCCATCTAATGTCTTGCTTGAAATGGATTTAGGGCAAGTCAGGACTCAGAGGAGTGTACTTACTTCTTCACTGACTGCAAACAGTTGCAACTCCAATCCGGCAATAAAAGAGTAAGATGGTGGTGATGGATTTGTTGTGATTCAAACCAGAAAGACAGTCACACACTTAGCTATATTTTTTTGGGGTGGGGGCTTTATTTTGGGTGTCAAAGGAAAAAAGAAAGTAACTCGAAAGCCCAGATGTCAGCTCATCCTCAAACTCTGATGGTTCAACCAGAAGTAGGTCACCTAACACATTACTTCAATGACCTGAGTCGACGTTATCATCTTCCTGCTGTGCTACTTCAGGTATCGTGTAATCCTGTGGTATAAAATGCTGATTCATTTTGATCATGGTTAACCTCTCCATTTTTGGGGCGAGAGACTGATCCATCTCACTGTCAGAACAGCACTTGTGACAGGGTAAACCAGATAGTTTATCGCCAGCCTGCTGAGCAGTGGTCATTAATGCATTTTCCCATACCAATACAGCAATGGGTATTGATAAAAGTAGACCTCTGTTGGGTCATTAAGATACGCCTGGACCATCCGCTCAATGCTCATGGGTGCGCCGCTTTGCTCAGCCTCTTTTGCCTTTGCCTCAGCACTGGACTTAAGCCCTGCCTGTAGAAATCATTCCTCTGCCAATTTTGCGGCTGATGCTCATGCTCTTGTTGTTTTTGATGTTATTCTTGGTGTTGGTGGTTTTGGCTGCTGTGAGCCAACCGCACTGCCCTCAGGCTCTGAAGTTGAACTTGAAGGCTGACCTGCAGTACTTGCCCTGGAGGAGCAGGCCTCCAATTCCTGGCCGTTCTTTTTCTAGCTGACAGGCTTCCACAGCTATCTAAGTTTTGTAGCTGGCAACATACCCATCTGAAAAAGGAATGAAAGTGTGCTGTAATGGTTTGTACCGTGGAACAAGAATAGTGGCACAAATGTAATGGTTGGTTGACTCAATGCCTCTTTGCACCCTTGTATTTTCAGATAAGCAAAGGGTTAAACTCTCCACCAACTCATATGCTTCTTTTGTTTCCTCCACACCTGCATACATTGCATACACCCCTTTCAGCTGTTCCTGTAGTATGTGCAACAATAAAAGACTTGTCCCATAGTACAGTCCTCCTTGCTGACTTCATGTGTGAAGACCTCGAAAGGAAGCAGCATCTCTGTCTTGCATTTAACTATGCCCCATTGGTCTATCTCAATGACCATGCCTTTCACAGTAGCATCCCTTCTTTGCATGACATATTCATTGATTGGTCTGTACTGCTCAAACAGATGTTCAAGCATGTAATAAGTTGAGTTCCAATGTGTTGGCACCTCCTGGGTAAGGGCTTTAACTGGCATTCTGTTATCACATTGAATGATGCTCAGCTGCTTCCGGACTTTAAAAGAATGGCTGAAATGTGTGCAGATTCTTCTGCAGGTGGTCAGTAGGTTGCTGACTCGGTCTTCTTTTTTCAAAAAGTCTTGAACAATGATGTTAATGCAGTGCGCCAAACACAGGACTCTTAAATAGACACCATCGGCCATGGCCTTAACTATATTACTGCCATTGTTCGTGGCAACAAAACCAATGTTAAGCCCTTTTGGTCACAGCCATTTAAAGATCTTGCTGTCAAGATTTCTCCATGGTGAACGTGGCTACAGTTGCATGTTTCCTAGCATGTTTCCTAACCTCTGGTCTCCACAAATGCTACAGCGCGGGGATGCCTCCGGGTCACCAGGCGCTCTATAAATCGCTAAATAAATAAATAAATTAAAGATCTCAGCAGTGTCAACACCTCCGGATATCTTTTCTCTAACCCCCACAAAAAAGAACCAGAGTGCAGTGATGCACATGTAATCAGTGGCTTGGCAACTGGTCCACATGTCTGTTGTCAGGCGGATAGTGTGAACAGCAATCTGCTGCAAAGCTTGTCCAAGCAATTCCAGCATGTTGTGATGTAGTGCTGGAACAGCAACTCTGGTGAAATAGGACCGGCTGGGATCCTTCCATTTCGGGCAGATGGCTGCAACAAATTCAAGAAAACCCACCCCTTCCACAAAAGAAAAAGGGAAATGGTCCAGCGCTAACATTTTAGCCAGCTTTGCATTGCACAAACGTGCCGTTGGGTGGTTGCTCTCTTACTGCCCCTTCGACCTAAACATGCTGAGAATGGTAGCCCGGATTGTTTTCTTTTCTGGTGCCACTGATCAGGTGACTTCTTGATGCCAGGTGTTATGCTCAATTCATGTTTCTTCATTGTGGTACTCTCTTGCCTTGGACCCCTTGTTGTCTCCTCCCGACTCTTGTGCGATTGAGATGTCACTGATGATGATGTGGGTGGTACCACTGCACTACTGGGGACAGGGCTACTTTGTGTTACAGAGAAAAGGTCTCCCTCTTGTTCACCTTCCACCGTGATCAGTTCTTCTTCTTCATCCCCTCCACCATCAACACATGCAGTTTTTTGGTTGCTAAGGTACGCCTCCCACTGTATCAAGTAGTGTTTTCTCAGATGGGTTGTTTGGCCTCCTGTACCATAGTTTGTACCAAGCTTACCCTGACTAACACCTAGTCCACAAATGGAACATATAGCAATGTTCACCTCCTTCTTGCTAACTAAAAAAAGTCTCAAACTGGGACGGCCAATTTTCTGGTGCTGCTGGTGCCACTTGCAATGTTGGATGAACTGGTAAGTGGGCGGGATGTTTGGCTCTCTGCAGTTCCTACTTCTACTGAGATGGTTGTGGTGGATGTAGGTCGCTGCCGGCGAAGCATGGAAGCTGGAGGTGATGTTGGTGGTATCATGTGTGTTGGTGGTATCCGTGCCACATCCGTCACAGCAATTTGGGATGGGGTAATGTCGATCTCCACTGGGGCAGGACTAATGTCCATGATGACTGGCTCGTCATCATCCTCCTCTTCTACATCTACCTCCGTAGCTCTAAGGCTTTCTTGAACTTTCCTTTTCCCTAGCCTTGTCTTGTGGCGTGTTTCACTCTCAGACTGAGGTGGCTTCCAAGTGCCGTCTAGATCATCAGACGGGGGCTTGCAGAAGAGGTTGATGGACTAACCATCCTTTTCCTTGCTGGGGATCTGGAGGACAATGGATCTTCTGAAAGAGTAGCTTGCTCTTCTTCTTCCTCTGCAGGAAGCTCGATCTCCTGAACTGCCCCTACTTCGGGAGGAACAACTACTATTGGGGTACTACTACTATTGGGTACTACTGTGCAATAACGATAAGTCAATTTCAACATCACTGCTCGTTGACGTTGGTCTTGTGATTAGACTGGCTGCCTCTGCGACAAACATGGGCTTGGGCCTAGGCTGGTGGGGTGGATCCACTGATGCAGGGGTGCTGCTCCCTGCTTGCTCCCCGGACTCCGCTGCTGCAGGCGCAATTTTTGATTGCCTAACAAAGGTCTTGGGTGACATACTGGTCTAGGTAAGTTGCAGTGACTCTTTCTCAGTGGCAACTTTCTTAGTACTGGACCTGGTACCTTTCTTTGGTGCCATCTTGAAGATGTCAGCAGCGCGCAGTGGCACAAGTTGAAGAGATGTCTGTTGTCACACATCACGTGACATCGTGTACAGCAAGACTTCTGTCAGGCTGTACAATGGGTGATGTTGTCTCCTCCTCTTTTGTGTACTTAAAAGCAATGAAGCAAGAAGAACATCAGTGAAATGTGGCATTTATTGTTGTGGTTCAGTTACTATTAGTACAAACAAACATATATAATATATAATTTAGGGTATGGTCACACTTGTTAATGGTATTAATATTATTAAATGTATTACCTGGGTAATTAAAAAATAGCAATATAGTGTAGCCACTTGTGAGACTTTGACAATAACAATTTCATGGTTGGTGTACTGTACAGTACACTCAGGAAGGTTATGAAAGAAGAACAAAAACAAAATACAAATGTAACAGACCTGGTTTGGCATTGTGCATCACGTGGGATGCTTTGAGAGCTGCAGCTGACAATGGATTGAACAAATAAGCCAAGAGGAACAAAGGAAAGATATGCAGGCCTATTGCAAAAGCTGTAAAGCACACTAACTGCCACCACAAAATGACCACCATCCACATAGCCACTCAGAATTCACAACAACAACAATCAGGAGACCTGAAAAGCAATGAACTCCAGCAGGCCTATATGGAGTTGGACAAAGATATTACAAAATTACCCCTGGCCACATGGGGAGGCTCAGCCAAGCCAAATGCTGGCCCACTATTACAAACACACTCACATACTGGCCAGACAAAGGGGGCATGCTAAACAACATAGCTTTAATACAACAATGCCAACAACGAAAATCCACAGGGCTAAAAAAGGTTACACATGAAAAAAGTGGAATACCCCAAAAAACACATTTTGCATTTCAATCCACTACCATCCATGTCCTAAATGATGTTTAAATTCAAGACACCACAGAAACAGTTGTTTTCTGTACCCATGTTTGCAAGTTACAACCACACCCATCCAACAAAGGCATTTATTTAACACACATGAAAAAATTGAAATACCCACAAAAAAGTTTTTTGCATTTCAGTCCAATACCATCCATGCCCTAAATGATGTTTAAATTCAACAGACACCACAGAAACAGTTGTTACATGCACTCATGTGTAGCTCTGGGCTTATTGATTGAAACCCCCATTGGCAGACTAGGCCACATAGTGAATCAATCCAAATCAATAATATTGCACATTTATTAGAAAATGTAGTGAACTGTGCTACATTTTTTGCTGGATAAAAGAAGAAAAAAATTGCATGCAAAACAACAACTAGCAAGATATTATGGCCACCACAAAGAAGGCTTGCATTCCTAATGCAGAAGCACACTGGCCGCCCCTTCACAAAAGGGCCGCCAGCCATATGGCCATGCTACGACAACAAGAAAGGGAAGACAGACAATGCAGACTCTTGGCAAAAGCACACTGGCTGCCTTTCCAAATAGCCGCCAGCCACATGGCCAGGCAACAGCAACAAGAAAGAGAAGACAGACAATGCAGCACTATGGCAAACGCACACTGGCTGCCATAACAAAATAGCCGACAGCCACATGGCCAGGCCACAACAACAAGAAAGGGCAGACAGACAATGCAGCCCCATGGGAAAAACACACTGGCTGCCTTCTCAAAATGGCCGACAGCCACATGGCCAGGCTACCACAACAAGAAGCAATAAGTCAAGAGGAACAAAGGAAAGAAGACATGCAGGCCTATGGCAATAGCAAACTAACTACCACCACAAAATGGCCACCAGCCACATGGTCACTCACAGCAACAAGCAGGGGGCCTGGAAAACAGTGAACTCAAGCAGGCCTATATGGACACAGACTTTATAAAATGGCCCCTGGCCACAAAGGCTTTCATGGTTGGTGTACTGTACAGTACACCCAGGAAGGATAGGAAAGAAGAAGAACAACAACAAAAATACAAATGTAACAGACCTGGTTTGGCATTGTGCATCACATGGGATGCAGATTGTGAATGTTGTGAACTGTGCAACTTGTTTCCTTTATAAAAGAAGAAACATTACTTACAAAGAAACAACGAGGCCCCTACTGAAACTACAGGCCACCCACCACAATAATCTTTTAAAAAAGAATGAAAAGAACAAATAAATGTAGGTGCAATGCTCCAATCAAACAAACGGCACCAATTTTCCAACATACGTGTGAAATCTTAAGTTCAAAAGTCCTCAAATCCAATGATATATGATGCAGCAGACACAAAGAGTGAACCTTCTAGCTCCAAATCCAAATAAAAAGTGAACAGGAGATGGACAAAGCACTGGGAGGAGCCAGTTGGACAGGAACAGGAAGTTGGAGACTTAGGGGCACTTCCTTCCTCTTCAAAACAGTTTTTAAAAAAAGACTCCTTGAACAAAAAAGTACAGCCAAATGTCAATCTGAGGAGTTTTTCTTATCCAAATCGTTATTTCAAGAAGGTTTTGATGCTGCTCGGGAGAGAACCTTCTCCAGATTGCAGATTCTGCATGTTTGGGATTGCGTTCTTCACAAAACGTCCGCCGGATGTCCGATGGCACGCCGAATGATGTGTTCGCGATTGCAAACTTGCGCGGGACCGTGTGGCCGGCTAACAAATCTGGTGGAACTCGTGAATAGTTGGGAAATATCGTTAGCAATCGCAGGCACCCGTTAAGTCGCTCCCACGTGCTCAAAAACACATTCTGGGCACGCAAACACAAAAAAAAACTCTGCTCCTTTGCAGAGTGCGGCGTTTTCTGGCAACTACACATTTTACGCAGAACGCAGAGTTGCCAAAAATCCGCAAACTCCGTGAGTGGAAAGGAGTTTTATGTCCAGGGTTACATCATGCACACAGACATGTACGGGCAGATATATCAAGATTCTATTTTGCGATTCCTAAATAGCCATTTATAAGGAATCGCTATTTAGAAATCGCAAAATGGAATGTATGATAAAAATCACAATTTTTTTGCGATTCCTTACACTTCCTTATTTGCGAATTCGCATTTTGCGATTTCGCAAATAAGGAATAATTTCCCATGCATTCCTATGGGCCAGGAGGCCCATAGGAATGATTTTGAACTAATTCTCAAATTGCGAATTCACAATTTGCTAATCGCAATTTGAGAATTATTTCAAGGGTGTAGGGGTGTCTGAAAGACACCCTGCTGCACCCCTGAAATGTACATATGTGTGCATATGATGCACATACATGCCCCATGGGCATGTATGCGCGTCACATGCCACCTTAAAAAATGTCAAATTGTGCATTTGTTGAGGACTTCACAAATTACCATCAACTACAAGTTGGTGGTAATTTGCGATTCCTTAACCAAAATTCGCAACAGAAAAATGCTTCATACATAGCATTTAAGGAATCGCAAAATTTACGATTCCTTAAATGCTATGGCAAATTAAGGAATCGCTAATCTTTGCGATTTCTTAATTTGCGAATTTTTGATACATTCAAAATCATGCAAAATGACCATTTGCGAGTCGCAAAGGCCGAAATTCTGCGAATTTCGGCCTTTGCGAGTCGCAAAACGGTTGATACATCTGTCCCGTAGTGCGTCCCTCTATCTGAAAGTGCGGCTTTAAGAAAACCTAATCGGGTTGATATCCAGCCGGGTCCTGGCAATACATGCACAGTTGCTTTCCTCCGAGTTAGGTTAATGGGTGGAATTATCTACAATCACCAAGATAAACCTGTTCCCAGAGAACGTTTTAGGGTCTAGGGGCCTGACAATGTATGCCCCTACCCTCTCAAAGGGTGTCCCTATGATGGAAAAAGGTATGGATGGAAGCTTTGCACTTTCCTTCTGACTTGCTAGGCAAGACATGCTGGAGCAGATGAAGGAAGAGGCTACTTTATGTCTCATATGGGGTCCATAAAAGTGGTTGACAAGCCTTGGAACTCTAGTAAGAAGACCAGATAGCACTGGAGACACTCTGGCTTACCCAAGTCATGGAACCTTCAGCTCACAATAAAGGATGCTATCCTTCCAATAAACCAGGTGAGCTCAGGAGGTACCACCATGCTTCTGATACTCAATCTGGTGATGAAGGGCTTCTAGAGTGGGGCACCTTGCTGAATTCTGCATATGTTGGTCCTCCTGAAGCTTGTCAACTGCCCCCTAACTGAGGTCCCCCAGGACAGACACTTCTTTCGCTGTAATCTCCATGCCTCCCCATTCATGCATAGACTCCTCTCGAGCCATATAAATGTTGGGAGTTAATTTCGCATGCCTCTTGTCCCTCTTATGCCTGGTGGGAAACTGGCCTACGCTTTCAGGCTTCAGATTCCCCTGACTCCCCTGGGGTCCTCAATGGGCTACTCTGGATTTTTATAAGTGGTGTGCAGGAGGGAAAAGTAACATTTAAATAATTTCATTAAAACAAATAAATTCAATTTCAAAAAGTTTTAATTAAAATGTAATATGTTATGTTTTGGTGCAGGTGTGTTGTCCCTTGTTACTTGTGCAGTCCTGGGGCAATAGGAATGACAGAAATGTGTGCCACTGTAGTAGTCCTGGATGAAAAGAAGTGAGGAAAATGTGTTTTGATATTTTTATTCAAAAATAAATAATTTGTATTTGTTTATGTAATATTACATTTCTTACATTTTCTATTACTTTATATTGGGAGCTTTCCCTCTTTGTTGCAAAGAGCGCTACAACAGGTGGAAGATTACTACTCGTAGCTCTTCAGCCATAAATCCGAAGCAGATGTCTCCACTCTTTCGTAAGTCTTCATCTCGGAGTAAATCTACGTATGAAAAAAGCAAATTCTGTCAATAAGAAGATTTACACTCAGCTGTAGGTTCAGGTCAACATGTGAGGAGATCTACACATACACGCTTATGTTTGTGAGTATGTGCACTGTGCTTTTACTGCATCAACATTTCAGTCTGCAATGAAAATCCATGTCTGATGCAGTGCATCCCTTTCCTATCACCAGGTAAACCTAATACTTTTTGTTTATCTCGTTGCTTGCTTATCAGTAAAAACCCTGGTGTTATTTTCCTTCTGCTTCAAACATTTCAAGATTGCTATAGCATGCTACATACACCATAATACCCACAGGCAGGCTCTAGACCAGGCCATAGCATATAACTTGTCATCACTCTGTGTTCGATGACCTCCGCACACAATCTTTCAGGGGCAGTTTCAGGGCCCTGGTCCTCTTGCACCTGTCTGTGGCCTTCAACATCATTGACCACTCTCCTCTTCTCCCCAGATTAAAAAACATGGTCGTTCTTGCTTTCCAATAGCTAAAATCAGTGCTGACCAATCAGTTCCAGGCCACCTTCCTTCCACTGATTATGTCTAAGGCTAGACACATCAACTGCTGCATCCTCTAGTAAGCTTACTCTCCTCTCCTCAATTTAACGTCTATATGTTATGGATCATTTGCTACTCTTGGAAGGAATCATGTCTTATATGTACACAGGTGACAAGCAGCTGTTGTTTACATTGTCTACTGGCCAGATCCATTCCCTGCATGCTTTTACAGCTCAAGACACCCTTTTGGACAATATTTCTAAAAGGATAACACCACTTGGACAATATATTTATTGTAAGGGTGCTGACTGGCTCTTCCATTGTACTCCATCCTCTTTGAGAAATCCTTGACTATTTGATCTCACTACCCTGTGAAAATCTTCAGTGAGCTGTCAATTGAATCTAGTTTCTGTGCTTCCTTGCTAGTGGTAATACTTTGCAAACATATTGCCCAATTGACTTTGATTCGTCCAAATCCACGGCGAGTTTCAGTTATGCTATCCCGGGGCCACTACGTGCCTGGATTTCTAGTGGGGGTGAGGAGGGTACTTCTTTTTAATGCCGCCACTTTTGCTCAGAGCCTCACGCTGCCTTCGCTGGCGCTCACCTCATGCCTGACGACTAGGCGGGCACTTTTGATGAAGGGTGGGCTCCCGTTCAGCTCCATCTTTAGGGTCTGTGTGCTGGACCTGGCCCTCCTTCCCTTGTGTTGCCGAGGACCACCACAGCTCCGCAAAACACTTTCACCTCACAGGCTCACCACTTGCCCTGCGGGCAAACAGGAACTGCCTGCTCTCCCCCATAACTACCATGAAGGCGGCTGGACATTGCGGGTACACCCGCTGGTCGCCAATGTAAAGGGTCAGGCCTAGGCCTCCATGCACCATTAGTATTGAAACAGACAAAGTGGCTTACATGGTAGAACTGGATCAGGACACATGCACCCGGTCCATTTTATTGTCAGGGTCACATGTCCTGTGACACCTGTGATTGATTGGTGTGGGGTGGCAGTGTAAGCCAGCCCTTGGGGAACGGATGGTACAAACATCCAGTTCGAAACATTAGAACAGTGGCCAGCCAGTCACTACAATCCTGTGTATTTGCTGTATTTCATCAGCTTAGGGGGCAGGTGCTAATAGACGTATTACGAAAAAACCTATTGTTTTAAACAGTTGATATTGGCCCCTGCCCCATGACTGGGTTTGCAATTAACATTATTTAACACCCGCTGCAGACGACATTAACCACTATTAATATGCTGAGAAGAGGGCAGTTACCCAAATAAGTGAAATATATGTTTAGTTGTTACTTCGTAGGCCTGTCGGAGAGTTTTGACAGAACTAACAGATTTTTACCGGCTGGGGATTAACAGACACGTTTATATAACACCTGCTCAGGTGATATAACTGTTTGAAGACTATTTCAATGCAACTGTTAAGAGCTTGCCTCACAATGGAGCACAGAAATAAGTGGCTTATGAGCCAGAGAAAAAACGATTCAGATTCTCCATCGTTGCAAACATTTCTATGGCAACATGGACTAAAAGAGCTTTTAGTTGCCCATTTCTCTTTGTCCAGGCTTCTATCTCATTTAGAACATAAACAGGTGCTACCGGGATGAGCTTCTTTGCAAGAAGTGACAAACCAACGGGCGTATTAGAAACTCTGACGAGATTGCTACACATGGTTATTCTAGTGCTTTCAAAGAAGAAAGACATAGGCAAAGGTGTTTGTATGCATCGCCTCACATATATAGTGGTATACTGTCAAATAGAATCCTAAAATGATACACTGAGATGGCTAAACTATACTTTGACTTGATACGTGTGTGTTTGTGTGTGTGTGTGCGCGCGTTCGCAGGCACACGCAAATACAGACGGACACTGGCACAAACAGGCAGGTTTTTATCACATCCGCCTTAGTCGGTAAAATGTATCTTTTGTGTAGGTACCCAACATTTCCCAACTGCATCCATTTCGCCATGTCGAGTGCAGGCCTCCCTGACCCATCTCTTCCAGCTATTGCTTAGGCGAGACATCCTAGAACAATAATTTGTGGCGGCCCCCAGCCCTTCTGTGGTTACCTTATGGTCACAGAGAACAGTATAGGATCCAAATGGCTTAGTGGTGACGCCTCAAATCTCTGTCACAGGAGCTGTTGCTGGCCACAGCAAAGAGCCAGGTGCCCAAGCCACCCCGTGTTTTATTTGTGAAAGAACAAGCGATGAGCCCAAAGGGGCAGATCTACAAGAAAGTGCTGCAGCGTGGCACCGCAAGCCCTTTGGCTGCGCCACGCTGCAGCACTTTCAGAGCACAGGAATGCAACATATTTACTAGAATATGTCACATTCCTGTGCTTTTCCCTGCGCTGGCGCACAAACTGCTGCCATGCGCCAACACAGGCACCCTAGCACCATGGTGCATGGATGCCTGCGCCATGGGGAGATTGTTTTTTTGCAGGAAGGGGCACCTTCCTGCACAAAAACAATCACTAAAGGCTTTTTCCTCTTTCAATGCGTGCTGTAGAATGCAGCACGCATTGAAAGAGGAAACAACGAGGAGAAATTAAAACATTTCTCCTCGTTGCGCCTCCCTATGCCACCTCTAGGGTGGCGTAGCATTCAGACGCATCTCCAGATTTACGATTTCTCGTAAATATGGAGATGTGTCTTGTTCCATGGGTGTTGTGTGGGATCACCCACAGCAACACCCATGGAACCCCCCCTTCAATGCAAATTGCTGCGTGTGAAGGGGACGTATTTACAAGGAGAGGAAAAGTCACGCAGGGTGGCTTTTCCTGTCCTTGTAAATATGGAGGTGCCCCCTGCGCCGCCAGTATGTCACGAAAAGTGATGCACCGGTGGCGCCGGGGCTTGTAAATCTGCCGCAAAGTTTTTCTAAAAGCCTACGGCCAGCACAGTCGACTGTTAGAATGACCAAATACTAAGGCTATTTTGGTTTCATTTCTTCTCTTTTCTCCACCCCCATACAATCCCTGCCCCTTTATGTCACTCCTGCAGGCTCTTTTTCATTCATGATATCTTCCTCTGCCACTGTTTTCCTATCTTTCTCTTCTTTCCCAGATTATTCCTTTCTCGTTCTTGTTCTGGGTCAAATTCTGATGATGAAAATAAAAATAAGTCCTGGGCCCCCCTGCAGTAACAGACTCAAATTAAACATGGAGCAGCCTCAGCTTAGAGGATAGTGGGGCTGCCAAGAGGCACACTCCCCTATTGCCCTGAGCAGTCCTATGTGGTAGTAGGAGTGTTTCTGTGCTGAGAAAAGGTTGCTGACACATTTGTTTTTACTCTGCTTGTGCTTTGAAGTCAGGGAAGTTCGCAAAGTGTAAATAAACGATACTTGACCGCTAGAAGCTTACCCTACTATTGGACGGCAAGAGGTCCTTCTGTGAACCACTCTGTAACTTACTTCCTCTTTCTTCTGCATATTTCTATTTTGCATTATTATTGCAGTGCTTTGTATATTGTATATTGTTTTTGTTTTTTTCTCATGTAAGAATCTAAAGATGGTCATCGGACTGTGCACATGTTGTCTGAACATTATGTATCTTGTTATAATCCCTTTTCAAAATCGTTTTTATTTCTTCCTTTGCTTTGTCTTGCTTTGTTTTGGAAAACCTAATAAAAACCTTTTGAACGCCCCCCAAAAAATGCACCAAGTTAAGGACCAAAAGCTTTGCAACTATACAAGACCCTGCACTCTACTCCAGATTGCATGAATGTGACCAGATTTTGAAAATAAAAAGCTGTCTCATTTTCTCTAAACATAGCATTAGGACTATACTTTTGCTTGGACTGAGTGACATAGAACTAACCCTAGGCGTAGTACTACACTACGCTCACAGAGCATGCGTAGTTTGCGCTACTACGCACTATGCGAATTGCACATAGCACAGTGCAAAAACGCGTAGCGTAGCGGGCATTTTTTGCTTGCTTGCGGTCCTCAACTTCAACATGGCGACCGCGAGCGACCAAAATCAACATACCGGCGAGGCTTTTTCCTCGTTCGTGATCAGCAACATCAAGTTGCTGACCGCAAGAGTTGAAAATAAACTTCCCGGCGAGATTCTCAACGCTGGGAGGTCAGGTTTCTCATTGCGAGTGGTCACGTATGCTCGCGACCGCTCGCGATGAGAAACTACCGGTCATCGTTGAGAAAGCTGCCGCTCGAGTACAAACCTACTCGAGCAGCAGAAAACGACTGCTTGCAATGCGCAAGACGCCGTTTGCAATGATTGCACAGTGCGGACAAGCATCCAGCACTGTGCAATCAGTGCGAACAGTGTGAACATTTCCCTACCGCACTACGCAGTTCGCGTAGTGTGCGTAATGCAAAGTGCACTGTGCGTAGCTAATTGCTAGTAAGGTGAAACCTTAGCCCAGAGGTATGTAAAACTGGCAAAATAATGAAGTAGTAATGTCACAAATTGTGTCCTTAAATGGAACATCATTTGCATTTTTTGGAAACATAATTTAATTAACCCTGTTTCATAATTTGGTCCTCTTCTAGTGCATAATTCCAGTGGTCATGACTATCTCTAATACTGGTACATGTTCTACCAGCAGAAAATCCCCACGACGTAGGCAAAGGGCACCGTTTTACATCTTGAAATGATCTTTGTGGACTTAAAATCGGCATTCAATTCAGTTCCAAGGGAAACATTATGGGCTATCCTATTAGACCCAGGAGCCACTCCGTATTTATGGGTAAATCAGATATGGGAAGAACGGAGAGCTCACAGACCATATACCTATAGAGAGAGGCATACGGCAAGGGTGTGTTTAGGCCCGACCCTTTTCTGTATTTTTATTAATGGCCTAGTGGGGGCCTTGACAGCGGGAGGGGACATAGATGCTCCTAAGTTGGCGTGCTGTAAAGTACCTGCTTTAATCTTTGCAGATGATACCCTCCTGCTGTCAAGGTCCCCTATGGGTATACAGAGGGATTTGGATATCTTCCACTCATTTTGCAAGAACAGGGGCCTGGAGATCAACACCCAGTACACCAAATACATGGCTTTTAACGCAGGGCACTCAAAACGTCCTAATCCCCAACTAGATGGGGAATTTCTAGAGAAGGTCCTTTTATGTGAATACCTGGGATTGCCTCTAAATAAGAAAATAGAATGGGGTGTTCAAATCACGAAGACTTGTTTAAAACTGGCTCAAACATCGGGGGCTAGCAAAGTTGCAGAGGAAGTGCGCACATAAAAAGATGGGGCCGGTGCTGGAAATATACAAGGCACAAGCCAGAGGAGCTACCTTGTATGGGGTGGAAATTTGGGGCCATCGGCCATCTGAACAACTTGCCAAGATTGAGAACTCATTTTTCAGACAACTTCTGGGACTTCCCAAAAGCACACCACTCACGCCGCTCCGTTTGGATCTTGGAGTTAGCCCAATTGCATTAGAGGTCGCCCTTAGACCTTTGTCATATTGGCGCCCCCTATGGAGCACCCCAGAGCTATCCTTAGAGAGGAACTGAGGGAAGTGGCAAATCTAGATGGAACAAGCAAAATATCTTGGCTCGCTCACATCAAGAATTTTCTAATATCCATGGGAATCGGAGATATATGGGCTAGTGCCGAAGACAGCTGACAGTTAATACCCAGGAAGGTTCTGATAAAGAACTATTAAGGAGTATAATCTAACCCTATTGCTGGGGAGTTCAAGGACTGGCACTTTGACAACATCCTTTCTAGATGTTAAACTGCAATATAGTTTAGAACTTGTTATAAACGATATACAGCCATCTCTGGCTAAGAAACTATACTTGCAGTTCAGGCATGGCACACTTCCCTTGCAGCCTTCACACATAAGTGGGGGGGGGGGGGTTCCAACATGCAATAATTGTACAGAGACCGATCTTCATATACTGCTTTTCTTCCTGGCATATAAGGTATCAAGACATCGCTGGCTACGACAGCTGTATAGGGACCTTGGAACCTCCCCCTGCTCACAGGCTTTTAGGATCCTTAAATATGATAGCAGTATGCCAATTGCATATTCAGTATATCCAATATCCAATATAGTATATCCAATATCCAATATCTGTTCTCAATATGGTGAGCAGGCCGAGTAATTTTAAAGAAAGGGCAAACCCAACCAATTGACCCTACTTCCCAACTGTGAATCGAAGTTATTTCTAAAAATTGATTTTACTCATTATGATTGAGATACCTGCACTTTTTTAGAATATATATATTATAGGATATAATTCCTATGAACTATTGATCAAATATTTTAATGTGTATGTTTTTTAATGTTGGATAAGTTGCATTGATTGTATTGTAGTTTATATGTTTTAATCTGTGCTTTTATGGCCTTGACAGGCCCAAATAAAGTATCTTTTAAATTGACAACATCTTGAAAAGGAGAAAATGTGGGTTTTACAGGTGCAGCTTTCTAAACACTTGAAAAGTCAAACATCTAACCAAACAAGTAGATGCATTCCTTCCCTTTTAAGGTTTTGCCTGCACAGCTCTTGTACTGTGCTTGTGAAGTCTATTGTTAATATAGATCTTGAAAGGGGCTTACATCCTGCCCCTTGCTTTTTATTGGTTCCTGTGCTTGTCACTTACTTTTCCTCCATTTCTATTGGCCGTAGAATGCTATTTCCTGATCATCCCTCTGTGTGTTCTCCTATCAGTTTCCGAAGGCCTAATTACTGTTTCCAACTGCTTTGTAAGCTGACCTTTTTTTAATGCTTTTGCCTTTACCAGGCTTGTGTACATGTCCTGACATCTCTCAACTTGGCCCCCCTGTCATGCACAATGCATGTGCCTGGTCAATTTCATTCCCTCTCTTTTATTATTATTATCTTCCTTTTTGTCCTGCTCATACAGCCTGACTTTAACATGGCTGCCTCTCTGAGCGTTGCCTTGTTTAACCCTTTGCATGCTGATGACGGAACCGCTCCGTCATCAGCTGCGGTGGCGCTGTGCTGATGACGGAGCAGTTCCGTCATGGCCCTGCCGCCGCGCCTGCACGGCGCGGATTCCACGCCTGCGCTGGGCGTTCTATTGAGCGGGCGGGGCCATGACGGAACCGCTCCGTCATCAGCACAGCTCAACAGCGGCTGGTGACGGAGCGGTTCCGTCACCAGCATGCGGCCGCCGCGCGGCCGCCCCACCCCCTTAGCACTGCGGCGGAGTAGCCGCCGCAGTGAAGGGGTTAAATGAGTAACACATCATGCTCTCACCATGTTGTTGTTTTGTAATTCCTTCACTGCGAGTGCACACCGTCACTTTAAAAACAAGGACACTATTATTTTTGGTAGGCATGAAGAGATTAAGTGATTTACCCAGACTCACAGGATGTTGAGCCGACTCAGTGACTTGAACCTGGTTCCTCAGTTTCCAATGAAGCAGCTCTGGCCGTTATGCCACACATCTTCTGATTGAGTCTACTTTTTTTTTAAAGTTATGGTGTCCACTCCAAACTGCTGCTTGAATTACATCGCTGCTAAGACCTCACAAAATAAAATTCAGCAGCCAGAATACAAAGGATGTGCAGTTTAAAATTCTCAGGAAGTATTTCACGTCCTAGTTGTATATCTTCTTAGTGGCATCAATTTTTTTCAATTATCTCACTGCAACTGCCTGTGCTGCCCCCGACAAAAGCCTTGGCCAGAGCACTGAGCCTGCTAACATAGCAAGTGATGCCCATACAGTGAGTTGGACTCCCGCTGAGCATTTAAGAGAGCACAGGTGTCTGCAACGAGTCCACCACTATTGCAGCTTAGGGACCACTCCAGCTGAGGTCCAACATGATTTGCCCAACAGTTAGATGGTAAGTGGCCATTTGGCAGTGATTGCAGAGGGAAAAAACCAGAATGCTACATGATGAAACATTTAAATGAATGTGTCCTTGTGTAATATAATTGATGCTTATGTTAAGCTCTATATTACCTCTGGGTCGAGGTCGAGCTATACAAAATACCGATTCGGTATTTACAAATCGGTAAATGCTATGTAGGTATTTTTACCGAATAAATTAACGAATCGGTAATATTCTGTAATTACAGAATCGGTATTTACCGATTCGGTAATTGCCATTGATTACCGATTCAGTAAAATTACTGAATTGACAAGGGGGACAGGGGGTCACTTTGACACCCTGTTGCACCCCTGATTCAGGCTTGTGTGCCATGTGACACACATACATGCCCTTAGGGCATGTATGTGTGTTACATGGCACAGATGTTCATGCACAGATGTGCATGTACACAGGAATTCGTTATTTACCATCAAATAGTATTTGATGGTAAATAACGAATTCTTAAGGGCCTGTGGCACTATTTTAAGTGCCACCTACATCTAGGTTTACAGATTCGGTAAATTTACCGATTCTGTATTTTACCGAATCGGTAAATTTACAGAATCGTTAAAATTTGGACCCCCTACATCTCAAAAACCAAATACCGGTCGGTAACGCCGAAATCGGCCGTTACCGACCAGTATGTGGTGTCCTACATCTGGCCCAAGATCTCTTCCCACAGAAAAGACATCTTCTAATAGTATGCTGGAATGCTTGCTTTTTATTACTTTGTTGCATACATCAGATCATTTAGCCTTAATACATTTGTGGCATTTCCTATTCATCACCTCAGTATATTCTTTGCATTTAAAAATCATTGCACGTCAAAAATAAAGTTAATATAAAAGAACTAGGCTATATTTTACTTCTAAACAGGCAGTCACAATTGCAGTTATCTTGCATTTGAAAGGGGCTTGATCTAAATGGTGCAGCAGGTGCAGTGGCACCAGGCCAAAAGTTGCCATAAGTCCACTAAACACCAAATATTGCTATGCTTTACTACTACACAGATAGTCACAAGGGCAGTTATCTTGCAGGCAACAGGGGCATTATTTGAATGGTGCAGCAGGTTCAGCGGCATCGGGCCCAAAAGTTGTCAGAAAAATGCCTCAAAACACCGAATGTTGCTATATTTTACAACTAAACAGGCAGTTATAAGTGCAGTTATCTAGCAAGCACTAGTGTCATGATTTCAATAGTGCAGCATGTGCAGTGGCACTAGGACCAAAAGCTCCAGGCACCCCACTAAACACTTAATATTGCAATATGTTATTATTAAACAGGCATCCACAAGTACAGTTACCGTGCAGACAACAGGGTCATGATTTGAGTGGTGCAGCAGGTGTAGTAGCACGGGCCCAAAAGTTGTCAGAACCAATAATACTAATAATTCCTATTTGTAAAGCGCGAACAGGGATCGAACCGTGAGGCCTGCGCTCCGGAGTCAGCCACTCTGGCCACTGCGCCACACATCTCCCTCCTCTAAACACACTCTATTGCTAGATTTGACTTCTAAACAGCCAGTCACAATTGCAGTTACCTTGCAGTTAAAAAGGACTTGATTTGAATATTGCAGCAGGTGCAGTGGCACTGGGGTCAAAAGCTCTAGGGCCCCACCAAACCCAGATTATTGCTACATTTTACTACTAAACTAGACAGTAGCTCTAAAATCAAAAGCTGTAAGCACCCCATTACACATCTAATAATGCTATATTTTACTACTAAACAAGCAGTCACAAGTGCAGTTACCTTGCAGAGAACAGGGATTTGAATGGTGCAGCAGGTGCAGTGGCACCAGGCAAAAAAGCTCTTGGGACGACACTAAATGCAGAATATTGCTAAATTTTACTACTAAACAGACAGTCACAAGTGCAGTAATCTAGCAGGCATTACGGCTATGATTTCAGTAGTGCTACAGGTGCAGTGGCACGGGGTCAACAGTTGTCAGAACTGCACTAAACACCAGATATTGCTATATTTAACTATGAAATCAGCAGTCACAAGTATAGTTACTTTGCAGGCACTAGGAACATGATTTCAATGGTGCAGCAGGTAGAGTGACACCAGGGCCCAAAGCTCTAGGAACCCCTCTAAACACAAAATATTGCAATATTTTACTTCTAAACAGGCTGTCACATGTGCAGTTACCTTACAGGCAATAGGATAATGATTTGAATGGTGCATCAGTGGCACCAGGGCCAAATGTGGTCCTAACTCCTCTAAACACCACATATTACTATATTTTACTACTAAACATGCAGTCACAAATGCAGTTATCTTACAGGCACTAGGGGCATCATTAGAATGGTGCAGCAGGTGCAGTGGCACTGGGCCCAAAAGTTGTCAGCACTCCTCTAAACACATAATATTACTATTACCTCACTTACTTCTATTATTTCCCTCTTTCATTTCATTTTTCAAAATTTTGCTAAAACTCACCCTCAATATACCACTAGTAACAGCACAATATATTGCCTTCTTGTACATAAACAACTCATAACACTTTAACAGACCCTCTATAACTTATATTAAACAACTACTCAGCAAGCTACAACTTACAACAAAAAACAGCTTATTATTAATCACATAGGCGAAAACTAAGGCATTTACCAATGCTTTTTTTTTTAAAGTTATGGTGTGCACTCCCAGCAGCTGCTTGAATTACGTCGCTGCTGAGACCTCACAAAATAAACTCCAGCAGCAAGAATACAATGAACAAGCAGTTTAAAATTCAGCACAAAGTATTTCAGGGCTTAGTTGTATATTTTGTTACGGGCATAATTATTTTCAATTATTTCACAGTGACTGCAGCAGCACTAGACTGCCTGTGCCGCCCCCTGCAGAGCCTTTAAGATAGCACGTCTGCTTCACAGCAACGCACCTGAGCATTGCCGTCTTTGGTGGACACATGACCTTAATTTCTCTGTGCCCCTTCCTTTTGAAGTGTCGTTTGTTACCCATGCTTGCTTTTCAGACATGCCCCCTGGTTTGATGATAAGTTGTTAACTCCATAGATTATGAACAGATGAACACTTAAAGTGTGCGCCACAGAGCTCCATCCAGCTCTGTGACTGTTTTTGATGACCAACAATAGCATATGTTCTTTACACCTGTGCTTGCAATGAAAATAGAGTAGTGCAGGTACTCACTGCCCCAGGGTACCTGTTTACCTACTAACATATGCCTGTGTTGTCCTATTACAAGTACTGCGCCTCTGCTGACAAGTGCGGAGCTCACCCTTCCAAATTAAAGAAGTTCCAACTCATGGTACCTGCCCATTTAAACCAGTGAAATGCCTTCCAATTTTAGCATAGTGCCGAGCAGAGTCAGCCACATGTTAGGCTATTTCCTTTGAAAGGCCGGTAGAGATGGAACAAGGACAGTTGCTTGTTTAAGCTTATAATAACAGACCTGTAGCACGCGTACTTTGTATTCTTGGTACACTTGTCCAAGGCCGTGTGTCCTACTACGAAAAGATATTGTTACAGCTGCTATGCTTAAATGGGCTTGGCAATCTGTAGGATTAAAGCTTTTTTGTATAGCTCGTCGACAGGGCTTGTGACACTATACGCAGGCTACAATAGTATAGAGCTGTCTTCAAAACTTCAAATTATATGAAAACTGAGGTGATATATCAAATATTTTCGGTTGCAGTGTTTGTGTTAAGAAAAACACTGGGTTGTTGCGATTGCAATAAAAGCACACGTATTGGCCGCCAGTACTCTGGATGGATCACTGCTATGCGAACAAGTGTCCTTCTTGTATTTTATTTCTTCCAATAGTATATTGTATTCACATTGATGATGGGCTTGCTCCATCCAAGACCGATCACTCCGTACAGACGTTAAGATATTACTCGCACGTACTACGAGCCACTATTGGATCTTTGTCGCCGACACTTTTATGCACGTGTCTGTAATTCATCTTCCGGTTATGTGACCAAGCTGGTGTGCCTCAGTCCAAGGACATCTGGACCTGAACAAAGTACTTAACTGACGTGGGTCTGCGTGAGGTATATGAAGAACTGCAGTGGCTTAGAACTCAAATGAGCCGGCTTAGAACACAACAAGAAGTGCAGTGGCTCAGAGCTCACATGGGCCGGCATAGAACACAACACGAAGTGCAGTGGCTCAGAGCTCACATGGGCCAGCATAGAACACAACACGAAGTGCAGTGGCTCAGAGCTCACATGGGCCGGCATAGAACACAACACGAAGTGCAGTGGCTCAGAGCTCACATGGGCCAGCATAGAACACAACACGAAGTGCAGTGGCTCAGAGCTCACATGGGCCGGCATAGAACACAACACGAAGTGCAGTGGCTCAGAGCTCACATGGGCCAGCATAGAACACAACACGAAGTGCAGTGGCTAAGATCTCACATGGGCCGGCATAGAACACAACAAGAAGTGCAGTGGCTCAGAGCTCACATGGGCCAGCATAGAACACAACACGAAGTGGAGTGGCTCAGAGCTCACATGGGCCGGCATAGAACACAACAAGAAGTGCAATGACTTAGAACTCACATGGGCCGGCTTAGAACACAACAAGAAGTGCAGTGGCTCAGAGCTCACATGGGCCGGCATAGAACACAACACGAAGTGCAGTGGCTCAGAGCTCACATGGGCCAGCATAGAACACAACACGAAGTGCAGTGGCTCAGAGCTCACATGGGCCGGCATAGAACACAACACGAAGTGCAGTGGCTCAGAGCTCACATGGGCCAGCATAGAACACAACACGAAGTGCAGTGGCTAAGATCTCACATGGGCCGGCATAGAACACAACAAGAAGTGCAGTGGCTCAGAGCTCACATGGGCCAGCATAGAACACAACACGAAGTGGAGTGGCTCAGAGCTCACATGGGCCGGCATAGAACACAACAAGAAGTGCAATGACTTAGAACTCACATGGGCCGGCTTAGAACACAACAAGAAGTGCAGTGGCTCAGAGCTCACATGGGCCGGCATAGAACACAACACAAAGTGCAGTGGCTCAGAGCTCACATGGGCCAGCATAGAACACAACACGAAGTGCAGTGGCTCAGAGCTCACATGGGCCGGCATAGAACACAACACGAAGTGCAGTGGCTCAGAGCTCACATGGGCCAGCATAGAACACAACACGAAGTGCAGTGGCTCAGATCTCACATGGGCCGGCATAGAACACAACAAGAAGTGCAGTGGCTCAGAGCTCACATGGGCCAGCATAGAACACAACACGAAGTGGAGTGGCTCAGAGCTCACATGGGCCGGCATAGAACACAACAAGAAGTGCAGTGGCTCAGAGCTCACATGGGCCGGCATAGAACACAACACGAAGTGCAGTGGCTCAGAGCTCACATGGGCCGGCATAGAACACAACACGAAGTGCAGTGGCTCAGAGCTCACATGTGCCGGCATAGAACACAACATGAAGTGCAGTGGCTCAGAGCTCACATGGGCCGGCATAGAACACAACAAGAAGTGCAATGACTTAGAACTCACATGGGCCGGCTTAGAACACAACAAGAAGTGCAGTGGCTCAGAGCTCAAATGGGCCGACATAGCACACAACAAGAAGTGCAGTGGCTCAGAGCTCCTATGGGCCGACATAGAACACAACAAGAAGTGCAGTGGCTCAGAGCTCACATGGGCCGGCATAGAACACAACAAGAAGTGCAGTGGTTCAGAGCTCACATGGGCCGGAATAGAACACAACAAGAAGTGAAGTGGCTCAGAGCTCACATTGGCCAGCATAGAACACAACAAGAAGTGCAGTGGCTCAGAGCTCACATGGGCCAGCATAGAACACAACAAGAAGTGCAGTGGCTCAGAGCTCACATGGGCCAGCATAGAACACAACAAGAAGTGCAGTGACTCAGAGCTCACATGGGCGAGCGTAGAACACGGTGAGAACTGCAGTGGCTCAGGGCTCAGATGGGCGAGCGTAGAACACAACAAGAAGTGCAGTGGCTTAGAGCTCACATGGGCCAGCATTGAACACAACAAGAAGTGCAGTGGCTCAGAGCTCACATGGGCGAGCGTAGAATACAACTAGAAGTGCATTGAGTGCCTCAGCACTCACATGGGCCGGCGTAGAACACAACAAGAAGTGCAGTTGGCTCAGAGCTCACATGGGCGAGCGTAGAACATGGCAAGAACTGCAGTGGCTCAGAGCTCACATGGGCGAGCATAGAACACAACAAGAAGTGCAATGGCTCAGAGCTCACATGGGCGAGCGAAGAACACGGCAAGAAGTGCAGTAGCTCAGAGCTCACATGGGCAAGCGTAGAACACAGCAAGAAGTGCATTGAGTGACTCAGAACGCACATGGGCCGGCGTAGAACAAGAAGTGCAGTGGCTTATGACCCATGTGGGCCTGTTTGAGGTTTGTCAAAAGGTGTAGCAGGTCACAACTCATATGGGCTTGTTTTTGTAATTCGGCCGTATCATAGAGCATTCCAAAGGGACTATATTGCTTTTGAAGTTGGGTCTTGTGACTTAATCTACTAACGCATCCACTCAATGGATCGGTGTTTTCCTCATGGTCTCAGGCTGTGCTTTTATATTCCAATCGTAGTGGCAGGTAAGATATCTCAGTGAGCTGAGCATCCGATTGACGGTGGGGTCTGCTCACAGAATCATCATTTGAAGGTCAATATCATGGGCATCGTCCAGTTAGATTGTCATGTTAATCTTATATCGAGTTCAGCGGTGTTTGCTTCGCACACTTACTTGTCATCTGTGTGTAAATCTTGCTATTTTGTGATATTTTGTTATTATCAGTGGCATGATTTTTATCATAGTACTAACCCATTTAAGTTTTCTCCCCAATTTAAAATAACATCAGCAATAGCAGAATATATTTTCTTTCTTAAAAAACGAGCCATAACGCTTGAACAGACTTTCAGTAACTTATATTGCACAACTATTCACCAAGCTACAACTTGCAACAAAACACACCAGCTTATTATTAATCATATAGGCGAAACCTAATGCATTTTAAAATGCTTGTTAGATTTATCACGCTGTTTAGGAATTCGACCCTAAAAATATGCTTTAAAACTTAGAGACAGGATTTAATGATAACTTAACTACAAACATACTTATCTAACATATGCTACACGGAAGAGGAGTTAATTAGGAAACCCTCAGGCCTCCACAATTAAAGAATTTTAGCGAATAGATTGAGGCGTCTGTATTGTCAATTGAATCTTTAATTAGTAGGAAGTCAAAAAGTATTTTCTTCTTGCTAGAAAACCTCTGGCCCTAATGGAGGTCTTTAAGAAATATGCCTCTTGTTTAGTTTCTCCACTTTTAAGAATATACTTGGAGGCTCTGGCGTCTGGAGAATTGCCACATGATTTAAGAGGATCAATAATCTCTTTCATTTTAAAGCCAGGAAAACCATCAGACAGGTGTGAATCATACAGGCCATTCTCTTTAATTAATTTAGAGGCAAAGATCCTAGAGAAACTGCTGGAGAACAGGCTAGTAAGGCTGATCAAAACTCTAATACACCTAGACCAAAATGAGTTTATACCAGGAAATGGCACTCGCCACTCTCTCAGGTACCCTAACACAGTTATAACACTTGCTGCTGTAGTAGAAGAATGGAAGGCCCAACTATCCATAACATTTGGCAAGCTTTATGATGCTGTCCGATGGCATTTTATGTTGCGCTTGTTGAAACACATGCACTTTAGCCTCCTCTTCCGCAAATGCATATCAATACAGTGCCTCAAACCTTGGGCGAGGGTCAGAGTAAATGGGTAACTACCCCCTCTTTTTCTTTTGAGCGGGTATCCGGCAGGGATGTCCCATATTGCCTCTCCTTTCTGCCCTGGTAATCGAACCATTGGTAGGGTGGACTCGACGAAATGCAAAAATAAGCAGTTTTTAGGGATGAGGTGCACTACAAATAGGGTAGAATATGTGGCGTAACAGCCAGAGCTCCCGATTTTGGAGCTGAGGAACTGGGTTCGAGTCTTGCCATTGGGTCAACATTCTCTGATTATGGGAAAATCACTCAATCTCCCTGTGACTACCAAAAATGATTGTGTCCTTGTGTAATGTAGGTGATACTCATGTAAAGCACTCCAATACCTGTGGGTCCAGTACTAGCTATATAAAAAAGATATGTTTGCTGATTACTTCCTGGTTTACATCAGTGACCCAGAGCCCTTCCTACATTGGTTCATGCACATGATGAAGCTTTACGGAGAAGCAGCAGGTCTTCAGGTCAATTGGACCAAATGCACATCCATTCCACTAACAGGTATGCATGAAGATATAAAGGCAATGACTAACTTCCATTGGGCAGATTAATATTTTGAATATCGAGGAATGCCTATAGCAGCCAGCAGACATGAGACGTTGGACATGAATATAAAATCCCTAATTTCCCCGGTACATCGGGATATGGATGTGGGAAAACCTCTCTCTTAATATCTAAGGCGGGGGCATTTATTAAAAGTATTTCCCTCCCACAACTGCACTATATTTTACATAATGTTCCCTATGAAATTCCATTAATGTTTTTTCAATCCCTACAGTCACCGATAACACAATTTCTATGGGGTGGATGTCACCCAGTAATAGACTATCGCAAACGTGTGATAGGTTCATATACGAGGGGATGACTGGGGATTGCTGATGTTAAGTTATATTATTGGGCTAGCAATATCTCACCAACTAATGATGGAGTGTTTGTAGACCATAGAGACCCAGCAATGGCCTTAGAGTTCATGGCCATTGAGCAATATGGTATATTTAATGTATTATATGATTCACATAAACATGTTGACCTTCCTAAAGTGACTGAGACGTTGTGTTGGCATCAGACATTGGTATCAGGCATTACTATAGATTAGATGGCATGGGGTTCTGGCAGCGGAAACCCTACAATTGAATGTTAATTGGATAAAGCACACAGCACAGTTAGAAGGTTTTGAAGCATGAGACATAATAGGAATCTCTAAGTTAGGTAACATCTGGGAGCTAAGGTCCTACTACACATTTACACGTCTCATAGATACACACGACATGTAGAAAATGAAATGTAATTCTACTGCTACTCGCAATTGTTCCATGCTTCTGAGGTATGTTGAGAAAATGTGGTTGCCCTCCTGGAGTATAACCCCTTAAAGACCCAACTTACAAATGTGCCTTTAGGTGGGCATGAGATTTCAAAATTGTATCATACTCTGGTAAATAACACTCCAAACCCCATGCAGTTACTAGGAGAGTGGTGGAAAAGTGATATGGACTAGCTAGAAGAGGACTGGGCAGAGGCTCTAATGGCCACCAAGGGGATGCCGTTCTCTGATAGATTTAACTTGATCCATTTTAGATACTTGCATATGGTATATTATAGTCACATGTGACTAAGGGCCTTATTACGTGTTTGGTGGTCAAATGGACTACTGCATTGACTTGGGCGATCATATCCAGTTAGTTGTCCATGATGATTGCGAGGTTTCTTGCTTGTAAGTGAGGCTTGGGTCCAAGGTCTGCGAACCACTAGGCGAAGTTCAATAGCAAGACATTTTTCTCAAACACCACCACTTCAGTCTTGTCCGATTTAAGTTTGAATCAACTGGATTTCATCTAGGTGGCCACTTAGGTTGTTCATGTGGTGAACTTGTTCCTGGTGTTGGTTGTTTTGCTTCATAGGTGTAAGTGATTATGTTTATGTTTTGGAGTTATATGATGTCGGCCAGAGGAGTCATGTAGATGCTAAAGAGCATCAGGCTGAAAATGGAGCTCTGTAGGACACCACAGTTTAGGTATTGTGCTTCAAAGGAGTAGAGGGACATGTTAGCTGTTTTGGATCTTCCAGTGAGGAAGGAGCAGATCTATTCAAGGGTGTGTCCCTGAATGTCTGCCTCGTGGAGTTGCTGTATTAGGATGGGATGGGAGACAGTGTCAATGGCGGCTGGTTGGTATAGAAGGATGAGGGTTGCAGTTTCTCCCTTGACGAGGACCATCTGTATGTTATCTGACGCTGCTATAAGGGTGCTTTCAATGCTGTGGTTGTGTCCAAATGCCAATTGCTAGGTGTTGAGAAGCTGATGTGTAGAGAATTGGTCGAAGAGGCACTTGTTAACGGCTTTTTCAAAAACTTTGACTGGAAAAGGAAGAAGGAATATTGATTGGTAATTGGTGAGTTTGGTGAGGTTGGCAGAGGGTTTCTTTAAGAGGGTGTTGACGGTGTGTGTGTTTGCATGGTTATTGTAAGGTGGCTGTACTGATGGACGTGTTGAAGAAGGGCGAGGGCCTCGCTGAAAGAGAACACTCCTTTGCAAAGGTGTGGTGGGGCAGGGGTCCCACTGGTCCCATGAGTGAATGATCTTCATGATTGTTGTGATTTCCTTTGTGCTATTAGGGTGCCATGTGGTGATTCTGTTGTCTTTGTTCGTCATTGGGAGACTTCTGGAGAGAGACAGGGGGTCAGGTTGTGGGGTGAAGTTGTTGCATATGGTTGTGATTTTGCTGCAAAATAAGTTTGAGCTGTCATTACACAGATCTTTTGATGGGCTGGTATTGCAGTTGGCAGCTGTAGGCGTGGTGAAGTCCATGACGATTGAGACCATTTCTTTGCTGCTCTTGAAATGGTCAGTTATTCATTCAACTAAGGCCTTGCTCTCAGTTTCTTTGATTAGCTGGTAGTACCTTCTTTGGGTGGCTTTGAAAGCGTCTTTTTCCGCTTCCCCTTTGTTGGTTCTCTTGTTCCATTCCAGTTGTTTGTAGTGTCTTTTGGTCATTCTGAAGTCTTCTGTGTACCAGCTGGCTTGTGTTCTAGTTTTTGCTGTGTGGCTTTATTTCATGAGGGCCGGAGTGTTAGTGTAGATGGTGATCTTCTTGTTGGCGTTTTCGGTATTGTGTGCCAGGAGGCCTATTGATTCTGGTTTGTTCTTGCAGAGAAGCTGAGCATATACAGAATCCAAACACATCATGGCAAGCTAGAACCCAGAGAGGGTGGAAGAAGCAAGAAAAAAGTAGCATACCTTTAGTGAAAAAAACCTGGTGATACTAGTGGAAGAATGTATGACTCACGATAATGAGTAGTTTTTGCTAAATCCTCAGATGTGCCTAAATTCAACAAAAGAAAAATATGGTTCAGCATTCAAGAGAGGATAAACATCTTTAGAATAACACACAGAACCAGCAATACAATTTGCAAAATATTGTTGGTCCCTGTGCTCCATATGAAAGAAGAAGCTTGCAAACTGGACGAATGAGGCTAGGGGAACTGTAGCAATGGGACTACTAGAGAAGTTCATAGAGTCAATAAGCCAGCCTGGGGCACTAACTGAAGTGAGCACAATTGACACTTCACCCCACCACCTGCAGTGGTCAGGTCCATGAATACATGTACATAGTATCAAAACAGACCCACTAAGCCTACATCATTTGTGCATGCAGAGTATAAGAATCTCTGTTAGGCCGTTCCCAAAGAGCTGAAAGTTCAGTTTTTGCTTTTGTTACAATTGCCGAAGTTGGGGAGAGGCAGAGGTGGTGAAAGGTAACCGGCTGGAGTCATCAGCCTCCAAGAGAGGTCGTACGGTAGGGGGGGATTGTTCCCTTGGGTCTTCCCTCAGTACTGAGCCTGTTTCAAGGCCGTACTCAGTAGATTTTCTTAAGCCCTTAAAACCTCAGATTCAGGCCTAGGTACGAGGTTGGGCTCAGGGACTCTGTCAGGTGGAGCTGGGCCCCCTTGGTCTGCCGGGTCGATTGCGTGCACTGGGGGTGTTCTTGGAGGTGGCCCTGTTAGTTCATCCTGCGCCCCTGTTGTTCGTCTGTATAAGGATATACTGGGACCTGCCCAACGGGAGGGGGCCCAAAGCTGTATGGAAAAAAACATCAGCAGTTTTCAGCATATCCCTCCCATGCTGCCACAGCCGCAGCCACAGCGAACCCTCAAAACAACTGTATGCAGAATTGCAGATACACCCTTCGGAATCAGGTGGGCCATTTCGAGGAAGAAGAGGCTAATAAAACCTTACACATTTCACCACCAGTTACGGAGACGAGACCTAGGCAGCGCAAAGACAAGGGTGCAACTGAGGCTACACCTACAGGAGGTAAAGGGAAAGGAAGGGGAAAGAAAATAGCAGTCTCAAAAGTAAGAGTTACTCCCTCACTGAAGTCCTTTTATAAAGTTATATCCGTTTCTTCAGATAAGGGCCTACACAATAAAACCATCATGTCGGTTCAGAAAGTTCAGACCCTCCAGGAGCAAATCTTGGAATGTCAGGAGAGTAGTCAATCTTTCCCCCTCTCGGAAATCTCCTTAGTAGCGCCTGGGTCTTCTCAGGGTGAAACCCCAGCTGTTCAGTCAGTCCTCATCCATCCTGCCATTAGAATATCCAATAAGTATGAGGTTTTGGAAGATCAGTCTATCTTAGGTGACGAGCTCATTCCTCCTCGAGATACGCCCCTGGCTGACACCGCTGCGGTTCCTACTTCTACACTCCCTCTGCCACCATTAGGTACTCCAGCCCCGGCGATTTCGTCAGAGCCACCGCAACAAGATGGACCCCCAGTGTTGGAGGTCGGGTCCTTGGCTGATATGCTTATGGCTCAGAGGGAAGATACTGGGAAAAGATTTACCACCTCTGAAACCAATCAAGCTGCTATCCAGTCCTCATGTGAAATTCTGGCACAAAAAGTGGAAGATGTATCCCGAAGAACTGATCTCTTGGAACTCGAAATTCCAAAAATCAAGGAAGTTATGCACAACTCATTGTTGAAGTGGAAAAGTTATCTCTACAGAAGAGGGAGTTGAAGGACGATATAGAACGCCTTGAAAATCATGCCAGGAAGAACAACGTAAGAATATTGAACGTCCCTGAAGACTTGGAAGGGGGGGACATACAAAAATTTGTAATCTCTCTCTTAAAGGACACAATCCTTCACAAGAAATTGATCTGGCGCTCGATATTCAGAGAGTCCATCAGGATGCATATAAAAGAAACCCTATCAAAGCTAAGCCAAGAAAGATTCTAGTACATTTTTTAACATACTCACTTAAAGAAAAAATCCTCTCCTCTGCATTGAAAATTGGTTAGATAAAATGTAGCCCTTTCTCTAGCCCATTCTCATTTTTCATAAGGTCCAATGTTTCTCATATTACTGCTACAAAGCAGTGGGAGATGGGTAAAAGATTGACGGTCTTGACATCACTAGGAGCTAAGGCCCAAATTAGGTTTCCGGCAACTCTGCGGGTCATGTGGAATAACCACATGTACAATATGAGGCAGATTGCAGAAGTGGATATACTAATTGACAAACTCAGAGGAGGGGGTCAGGATTAGCTTAGGGAGGTGTGACATGGGGGCACTACTTAAAGTCTACGGCAGCACTTTGTTACCCTAGTTAAATGAAGATTATTTAATATGATCTTTTCACAGGCCTCTTCAGAGAGGGTGGGTAGGGCTGTTGTATCAATGTTTTTGATGGCTTGAGGGGGACCCCGCCCATAGGGCTATGCCCAGAGAATTAGGGAGGGTTTCCCAGGGTTGCCATGGATTTGCACTGGGGAGGGTGGGATATGGGGGTGTTGCGGGAGGGAAAGCACGGGTGTGGGAGCAGTGGGAGAAAATTATAAAAAATATCCTCAATCTCGGATTTGTTTTTAGAAATCATGCGTTCTATATAGTATGGAATTTTGTTCCCCGGAACCGTTTGTTTTCATAGAAATAATGAGTAACCTAACTAAATTTATATCCTGGAATGTTAATGGACTCAGGTGCCCACGTAGGCAAAGATTAGTTCTGAAATATCTCGAACAATCGGCTGCACAGATTTTCTTTCTCCAGGAGACTCCCCTGAGTAATTTGGAATGTAAAAATATATTCGCTAAGCATCGATGGATAGAGCTCTTTTGCTCTTCAGGACAGGTTGCTCATAATAGAGGGGTGTCAATTCTAATCAAGCTTGGGGCAAATGGCATCATTAAATCTGTTGATTCGGACCGTTCGGGGAGATGGATTATAGCCCAGATTGAAATAGGCGGGGAGAATTAACTATTGTTTAATTTTACGGTCCAAATGTCGACTACCCATCTTACATCAATAATATACAGGTAAAGCTAACGGGAAGGTCTACCCCATTAATAATAGGCGGGGACTTTAATGTTCTCATTAACCCAGTAAAGGATAGGTCCAATCTTAGCCATTACGTCGGGCCCCATGCATTAGTCGTGCTTTAATTAATATGATGCACGATCTTGGGCTCATAGATGTCTGGAGGACTAAGGAAGGGAGTAATGCAGGCTTTACTTTTTTCAGTAAAAAGCACAGTCATTCGTCAAGAATTGACTATATTTTGGCAGATAGACCAGGGTTTGAAAGAATTGGGGACATTACTATCTTACCAAGTATTCTCTCCGATCATGCTCCTCTCGCCTTCTCCTATTTGAGTTCCAGGCCTAGATGGACATTGAAGAGGGCATGTCTCTCTGATCCCGGTCTAATTAGCATGATCAAACATCTACCATAGATTTTTTTGTAAATAACATTGGCTCAACTTCCCTAGATGTTGTCTGGGATGCTTTTAAAGCAAACCTTCGGGGGCAGCTACATAGCTTGATCTGCTCAAAAAATGGGGAGGAGTCTCTGGAGCTTCAGAAGCTGGAGGGGGAGATAGGGAATTTGGAGAGGATGAGACTTAACATCCCACAGACGCATTTGGATGAATTGTCCTGTATCAATTCTGATCTTGAGCATCTCAGTCAGGGCTACAGAGGGGAAACTTGAATCAAAAATAAAATCACAGTGGTTGACACATATTATGCAGCATTATGAGTACGGGGAATAAGCAGGAGCCTTCCTGGCCTGGAAAGCCATGGGCTGATCGGATTAAGAACAACATTAATCAGTTAATTGTAGACGAGAATGGAGGAATTTCAAGTAAACATGAAGACATGCAGAACTGTCTTCTTTTCCTATTCTCAGATCTTTATAGGGAGGAGGCTTCCCCCGGGTCGGAGAGTATTAGAGATTGGCTAAGACTAAAAAAGTTATCAGGTCTCACTGTGAGCAGCCAAGCCGCACTGGACTCTCCCATTACTGAGAGCGAGGTTTCGGCTCACATTAATAAGATTAAAAACAATAAAGCCGCAGGGACAGATGCCTTACCAGGCGAGGTCTATAAAATCATTCAGGTAGAGCTGATTCCAAGACTATGTGAGCTATTTAATTTTGTATATAGCGCGGAGGGGAGAGTACCGAAATCCTGGAAGGAAGCCATCATAGTCCTTATTTTAAAGCCCGGAAAGGATCCATACAGGGCCGACTCCTACAGGTCAATCTCTCTGCTTAACGCGGACTATAAGGTCTTTATGTCCATCTTAGCGGGGAGATTGGCGAAAATAGTCCCACAGCTGGTAAACACAGACCAAAAGGGATTTATCCCAGGCAGGTATATACAGGAACAGACTTTGCAGCTGATTGGTACCATTGATGTAGCCGTCGCTCAGTCGACTCCCCTCGCTGTGGCAGCTTTTGATGCAGCGAAGGCTTTCGACCATGGGTGTTGGGCCTTTTTGTGGGAGGTCCTGAGAGCAATGGGATTCGGTCCAGTCTTCATACAGACACTAACCAACTGCTACCAGGGGGCCTCGGCAGCGATTTTGCTTAATGGTATTTCGAATTTTAATATTTTAAGGGGAACAAGGCAGGGTTGTCCTATCTCGCCCTTACTTTTCGATCTTTATATTGAACCCCTAGCCCAGGCTATAAGACTCGATGAATCAATTTTCTAATTTACCGTCCACTCCTATAGCAGCAAGCTTACTCTCTATGCTGATGACTTGCTGCTGTACACCAACAACCCTGCTGAGGTAGTACCAAGATTGGAGGCCCTCTTTGAGGAGTTTGGCCTATATTCAGGTTACCTTGTAAACTCCTCTAAAATTGATGTAATGATATGGAATGTCGACAATTGGACTGGTAAGATAAGCAGTGAATTCAGATATCTGGGAATTACAATCATGAATAGCATAGACGATATCCCTAAGGTTAACCATAAGAGGATATCTAGGGAGATTAATTGGTTGTTTTTACGATGGGCTAACCTACCGCTTACAATTTACGGCAGGGTAAATCTGGTTAAAATGGTTGTCTTGCCAAAATTAACCTACCTTTTCAGTACCATTCCCCTAGAGTTCCCGCAAAGAGTAATAGAGAAAATACAAAGTAAAATAGGATCTTTGATCTGGTCCAACAAAACGCCTCGGTTGTCGTGGAAAAAATTAAAACGCAAACTCCAGAAAGGGGGCTTGGCACTCCCTGATATACTTTGGTATTCATACGCTTTCCAGTTTAAAAACCTTCGGGCTCTACTTTCTACGGCGGGGGTATCTAATTGGGGGAAGATTTTAACTGAGATGGTGACTTTTGAAGGTGGCGGAGAGGGTTTTTTTGTATAAGTTTGGTGCACCTAGATTTTCTAAGAAAGTCAGTCTGAAGGTATTGGCAGCTGCATTGATCCTGTGGAATAGGCTCAGGAAAATATGGGAGATAGGCTACTACTCCGACTTTGCCCCAATCTGGGATTCACCGTGGCTACATGAGTGTTTAAGGGATAGTCTAGCACTCCCCATTAAGAAAGCTGGGCTTAGGTTTTGGTCAGACCTTGTATCCACCGATGGGGTGCACCCCTGGGAGGTTTTAAGGTTAAAAGTTGGGGATTCCCTTTCAAGGTTTAAATATCTGCAACTAACCTACTGGTATGCTGTGGAGAAAATGCACATTGGTGGAAATTGGGAAATCGAGCTCCAATGCCAGAATATCCACCTTATTAAAAAGGAGGTCGGTTTCTGGTACAGGAAGATGCTGGAAGTGAGCGAAACTGTGGGCCCTTTACAACACTCAGTCTGGGATTCGTCAGTGTTGGAGACCGTGGCCCCAGAAATGTTCGAGCCATCTCTGCAGATGCTATACAAAGTAGTTAAACCCGCTTCCTTAAAGAAGAACCATTTTTATGTAATCAACAGGCTATATTACACTCCTAAGAAAATTGCTAAATTTGCACCCCTTGCTTCTTCAAAGTCTCCTAGATGTGACTCCACCCAAGCCGATGATCTGCACATATTTTATGAGTGTGGGGTTTAAAGGGGTTTTGACAAAACGTAGAGTGTGCTCTTGGTGCCATCTTTAAAGTTAATTTTAAGCTTGAATTATCTACGGTCATATTTGGCAAAGACAACAACCCCTTGCACGTATTGACTGGTAGACAGAAAGGCCTATTAATGTATAGCCCGAAGAGAGATATGTAGGTTATGGAAGGATCCATCCCCCCCGCTTTATGAGAAATGGCTACAGACCGCTTTGGGTATGGCCCAGTTGGACTCGGGTCACTTGGTCAGTGACAAGCCTAGCATTTGGACACAGCTTTTAGATTGAGGCAATGAAATGAGGCTGATCCAAGATTTAAGTCCAATGATTACACCAGGCTTTGTACAAAAAAGAAAGCTGGCATGGCCGGCCCACAGCGAATACAATAGCAGAAACCCTGGGCGCTCAAGTTTAAAGGCTGGTTTCAAGCTTATATTTGCATGCTTCATGGTGAGATGAGGACTTAAAAAATAAAAAAAAATAATTGCATACGTGTATTGTGGTGCTTGAAATGACATCGATGTAATGGGCAATATAAGGTAGTCATGAAGTTCACTCTTGTTGCAATCATTTCTATCCAAGTAAACAAAGCCATAGTAATAAATGTAGACCTGCCTACTTACTAATAAATATGTGCTGACCCAAGCCATGCTGTGTTGCACTCACATTGCCACTGAACAAAACACACTAAGCAAGGCATTTTCCCACAGAAATCCCATAATTATGGAAAAGAGGCGGGAAAGAAGAAGAACTGGAAATGATATTATAGAGCCCAATGACCCTACAGCCAGTAACATCCCAACACAAAAGCCCAGAGCAAAAATGTAATGGTTTGTCTGGCACCAGCACACACTCACGCAAGCTGTAGTCTTGTCTGCACCATAACATCCTGCACAACCAGTAGTAAAGGCCTGGGAATAGAAAAGCAGGTTTTTAAGTAGGTGATTCAATGAGGACACCAGGCTCCAGTGACCAAGAAGGAGATGGGAGTGTCCTAACATCAAGCCAGGTTAAGTACTCATCACCTCCGTGATTGGTGTGCAAAATTACCAACCACAGGCGTTGCATACATTAGTACCAGAGTTGAGGACCTTGGCCACAAAAGAAGGAAGGGTACCATCCAGTGTGCAACACCATCAGTGATGGCTACTGATTGATCACTCTTACGATATGCAGGCCTTGACCGAGGTGTTCACTGTCTTGTGGAGCACATTACAGGAGGAGTCCCATGCACAAAGTGGAGGCAGCACTATTTCCTCTCAAGAATGAATGGGTTTTAAAAAGCTGTGGACTGGCTAATCAATGACGCTTCTGGACTGTCCAGTCGTAATGTCAACCTCTACTTCAAGATGGGCCATTACAGCTGAATGTTGTGTGGAGCTTAGTTTAGGGTACCATAGCAATAGTTGCAAATAACACATATTTCTAAGGCTGGGAAAGAGCCAACTCCAGAAAATGATAGGCTTTAAGCCACAGTAGTGTGTGTGTGTACAGAGTGTATGCCATACCAGGAGCCATAGTGTTGAATAAGGCATCTGTAGCTGCACCTGCAGGGAGGGTATGTGTAGGGAGATTCAAGAGGAAACGATAAAGTGCATCCATTGCATGCTGTTTCTCTTTTACCAACTGTTTATGTTAGAGTTATAGTGAGTACTTTTGGATATTCCATTTTGGAAGTATGTGCCTGGATTGAAAGTACATTTTATTTCTCAATACAAATTGGTTAAATTGCTAGCTGTGAATAAGTCTCATTCATATTGTTATTTAGCACATGGAGTACTTTTCCTAGAAATAGGGGGTTGTGATGCCTGTATGGAATGCTCTTTCCCTCCGCAGAATTGACTGCATTTTAGCCCTTAGCAGGCGCCAGGTATCCTTATCATCTGAGTTGTCATCAATGGGCACTGAGGGAAGACCTTTTCTTGTTGCAATGCTATGCAACATTGCACAACAATCAATGATTTTGCATGATGTCTCTGGAGTACGCTGCAATGCCCCAACACATAATTCAGATGGCTGAATCTTTCTTTGTGTAGGCACAATGTACTCTTTATTACTCACAGGATTTGTCTGTGTGTACTATGATATCTCCTTTCACCAGGGAGATGGGCATTGAGGTATGATGTGAGTAGCCAGAGACAGATGACATACACACTGTCGCCTACAACCTTCTGGGAGATTAAATAATACTTGTACACTATGACATCCCACCTGTCTCTACCACAATGCCTGATGTTGTATGAATCACAGAAGCTACTGGGATGAAATTCTACATGATGTGCTTTGTGACACTCTGCATTGCAGACCACATGTTCCTGGCTGTGTTTCTGTCTTGCGGGTCCCATACAAATATTCAGTTGCCAGATGGTACAGTTCAGAATATGTGTCCTATCTAAACATCCTATGACTTGGGGAAAGGTGAAGGGAATGCCTCTCTGAATAGATTACAGCTTTTCTTTGACCAAAGTAAGGTTAATTCAGCACCTCTGGTCTGATGTCAGTGAGTTCCAGAGTTGGGCATCCCTGAAGGTCTGTAAGATTTGTGTGAAAAACCCACTCCTCTCCTGAAGGCGTTATAAATCAATAGAAATCACTATATTGGTGCCTCGGTGTGTCGAAATCATTTCTGGCTACTGATGCTTCTCCTCCGCCACACAGTGTCTCCATAGCGAACTTTTTTGGAAGAGAAATATTGGCATACAGTAGAAGGAGACCATTTCATAGCATTTCCAGCTCAATCCAACTCTGCCTATTTTATCGACTGAAACTTGATGGCATTTTCCGCTCTTCCTTCAGGCTTTTTGCCTTCCCTAAGTGACCTCTTGGGCAGATGATCCCAATATTCAGATACCTCAAGAACCAAGCATAATATATACAGGAAACATGTCTTCCCCAACCTTCTTTCTGCTAGAAGTGGAACTTGTCAAACGGTTAAGATGCAGGTGCTTTCACTTAGAAAACCACATCACAGCACTCATGCATTTGAGAGATTTATAGTGGATGTGATAATATTACATTTGCAGCAAATCATCTTGATAAAAATGGTGAAAGGATCAGAGCCCATTGATCAGGAATCCTTCACTGAATAACCGATACGGAGAACTAAGCAAATTAGATACTAGACATTATGGGGTGTTGGAACTGCTGGCAACCTTACCCTGTTTATTTACCGATTTATAGATCTGTTGCATATTTGTCTCCATTTGCTTCATGTTTTTAAAGAATAATAGCCAGTCAAGTAAAACCATCCCACTGTGGTACTGTTTAAAATGTCTCTACTTAAGAGTGTTCCTCCCAAAATTGTTCTGAGGGTTTTGTTTTCAGCCAATGATTGTAGTCAACAAATTCCCCATTAATTATTGCCATCTGAAATGGCAACCATTCATTTAGTAGATTGAAGAGATAATTTATTGGTTCTTAAAGGGATCAACAATTCTGATAGCCTACAAGAATGATGCCGAAAAACACACACACAGAAAGACCCGCTGAGCTGTTTCGGCCTAAACTTGGATCAAATGTCTTGGATGTGTGAGGTGTTACCTCCAAAGGTGCAACATGGGTGGATACCCACAACTGAAGAATACCATGCCAGAGGAATTCAAGTCTTTCAGGGTGATTGAGATAATAAAGTAATGAGTTTGAAACTATACATTTACTCCCTTGATGACAGAATGATGGAACCAGAGACTTAAATAGATTTAAATAATTCTGCAGAAACTGGTCTAGCACAAATGTTAGAATCTTCCAAGACTACTGCCAGCAAGCCATTCCGAAAATGTAAAGAAACTGCTCATGATGAGATAATATTCACATATGTGGTCCGGCAGAACGAGAAGAAGCTCCAGGTGCTGTATTATGATTGGCTTTTGTGGCACAGAGCCGAGTACCTTATTCAATGAGTACCCATTTTATTCGCATAAAATGAATTCATTTATCCAGATATTTCTCTGAGTTAGTGCTTTTTCAGATTGTACAGCTAGTAAACAGTGAGCAAGGTTTGCTTCATTGTGTTTCAGAGTTTTGCTGGCTGAAAATAAAACGCAAACTCAGAGAAACATCGGTTACATTAATTCACATTATGCCCTACGGTTGCATAAAACAGGCACTCAGCTCTTTGCCGCATCAGAATAAACCATCATGGTACAGACTCAGACTTTTGAGCATTAGTCGTGGGAAGCCTCTTCACTCTTCTGGGAGACAAGAACTGAGGGCTGAAACTGTACACATTGTGGGTCTACATTGCAAAAGATCTAGCTATATCCTTGCAAATTGCTAGTACTTTCTTGATTTGGAGGCAGCTTTGAGATTTGTGAGATACGAAGGGATCATCTTCCAAGATTCTTTAATTTCAGGATGTCTTTGTTGCCACACAACAATGAAGAGTTTCATTGCAACCTGTCACGGACAAAAATCAGGCTTGAAGTTACTCCGTATAGATGGCCTTTCCCATTTGGCATTATGTCTTAAAAGCTAAATCTTATCAATTCATGGAATGAACTGAGGCAGTGACACTTCCGAATATAGATTTGTCCATTGAGGAAGCCCTTGATGAAGGACCTCAAATGTATTCTTCATCAGGAATCAGGGGTAAGAAGCGTAATGACCCTGGGCTTACATCACAGTCTCAAAGAAGAAAAGCAAGAAGAAAAGGCGGAAGGGAAGAGTCAGTGGAAGAAGGATGATTGGTTTAGTAGGAAGGAGATATTTAATTGATAAGTTCTCTGAGAGGAATAATAATCTCATGACTGTTTTATTTTTACTTTATTGCAATTATCTCCCCATTTGAACTTAGCTCTCTGTGTAACTGGCAGCCATGAAGATCTTTGTTAGCTGGCGAGAATCCATCCAACAAAGCCAGGAAGCTTGATTATGTAGGCTTAGTATGTGTAACGAGGCAGGAAGGCGGGAGACACGGGAATGGTGGTGTCCTCACAACACTGATTCGCCACCTCCTTCTTTCCAGACGGACCGGTGGGGGGACGGACTGAGCGACCACGGAGAGGAGGAAGAGAACCACGGCCCCTTTAACTGGGCGTTTACCACAGAGGAGGAAAATCCGCCCCCAGGAGACGTCAGAGAAACTGGATTGGTTAAAGGACCGGAAGTGTTGTATTCGGTGTGTGTGAACACCCCGGAGGTGAAGAAGACGAGCGAGTGTACGGAGCAGAGCGGAGGAAACGAAGAAGCCGAAAAACATCGAGGTGAAGACGGAGAGGGAGAGGAGAAGGGAGAGCCAGGAGGCCAACGACCCCGTGAACCACCGTGCCACACTCCCGAGGGAGGAGTGTGGCTGTCACAGGTACGGCGGCGTTGGGCAGCCTGGGTGGGGAGTCGGAGTGCTCGTGTGTAATTAGTGTAAATACCCCTGTGCGTCCTTTCTCCTTGTGGCTCTTTCCTTCCCATCCAGCTCCCTTTCCAACCCAGTACCTCACCTCCTAGTCCACACCCCTCAGAGCACAGTACACTGTAGAAAACGAGCACATTGTACACTGGGTCTTTCCTCACTACCCTGGCCCCTCTAGGTGCACTCCCCTTTGAGGATCTGAACTAATGGCCTCCCTCTTTTGTTGGTCTCTTGCATGTTGCGGAGCCGGCGGACAACAAGAGAGGCAATTCCCCGACACCCTACAACGGACCCGAGAAGAACACAGCGACGGATCCCAGCACGTTCTCCAGGGATAGACTGACCCAACGGAGGAGAAAGACTTTTGTGTTTAAAAGTGCACTGAAAATAAAACCTTCATTACCTAAGTTACCTGGTGTCACGGTCATCCCTACTCCCACGCCCACAGTATGTTTACTATCTCTATTGTTTGGACTCGGACACAGACAATGGTAAAATAATCAAGCCTTAGTAGCAACAAAAACCCTGGTTGGGTCAGAATGCTATGACAACTGTAAAAGAGACAAAACATCGTAGAAGCTGGTCTTTTAAGTCATTGTATTGATTTTGGGTGGGTGGGTGGGTAGGAGGTCGTACTACATGTGTCGAAAATGAGAAGTTCTTAGTAGATGTGGCCATAACTTGCCTAATCTTCTTAAGGTAATTAATTGTAATTACTGCAAAGTTACTGGTAATAGTGCATAATTGTATGAGAAGCGTAATCAACCATTTAGCGCTAGTTTCTTAGTGGAAAATGCATCCTTGCATCTAAAAAGGGCCAGAGGATGCATTTTGTGCAACAAAAATTGCACTATATGCTACTGGACTTGAACAGAAGTAGCTAGCAGCCACAAGCTCTCTCTCTGTTTGTTGTTCCTATTCTATTCTATGCAGATTTGTAAAGTGCATGGCCACCCTAAGGCATCCCAGTGCTAACATCTTCAACATGGTCTGACAATGCGCAATATCAGAAGCGACAGTCGGAAGTCTAATTACCAAAATGCCAAGTTTTCAAGTGCTTCCTAAACAAAAGTTTGTCCTCAATGAGACTTACCAGATGAGGCAGAGAGTTCCACAATCTAGCAACAGTATAAACAAAGGAGTGCCCTCCAATTATTCTGTGCTCCTTTTGTAGGACTTTTGCCCCCAAATATTCTTAAGGGCATATTCACAAGGAGCTATATCCGAATTAATGGCACTTTATCGCAGCCAAAGTCATGAAAAATGTACTACCCCATTCACAAGCCGGTGCTAACAGGCCACAGCACAAGTTTACTTGCGACAGCAGCCGAAAAAAACATTGCCACAGAGGACCTCCGCAACTATCACTAATGAGATGCAGAGTAGGCGTCCTGTGCAAAAAGCTGCGAAAAGCCGACACCTCAACATTCGCAACCACCAGCAAGAACTGCGAGAAGAACACAAAACACGCAATAAGGCGCTTTAGCAGCAGAAAATTAACACCTGCCCTGACCTGGTGTTAAGTCGGACGGCATCCTGCACCACAAAAGGGAGCCCAACCCAGGGCATCATCGGAAGGGCAACAGATGCCCTGGAGCCACTCATAATGCAGCCTGGAAACCCAAGAGGGCCACAACACCCCCCCCCCCCCCCCTCGGGACCCCCAGGGACCACCACAGAGGCAGTGCAGACAAAGACAGCAGCCCCCCAGGAAAAGCACCTGTCTCACAGGCCCAACATCTGACAATGTCATTGTCCTCTACAGGCTGAAAGGGACAACCATCCTATGCATCCTGGCCATCATTGCCAAAAGGCCTACGGCATCAACACAGCGGACAACCAACAAACCACCACACACCAAGCTGCTGGCTGTGCTGCTCCTGTAGACCCCTGGCATACCCCAACCAACACCCGCAGGAGTCAGCAGAGTCTCACAGCCAGCCACATCCGAGTCCCCGACACCTGGCCTGGACATCAGCATCACCCTGGCACCTCAGTCCCCATATGTCCAACACAATGCGCAGGAATCACTGGAAACCAAGCAAGGACCATACGCGATAGCCGATGCATGCACATGCACGCACGTATTGGGGACAATCCACTGCACAAATGTCCCACCGGTGCCCACTGGTGACACAGCACACAATCAGCGCAACAGGTAGCACACGTCACACATCAATGTGCAGGCAACATCAGAACATTGTGGGACCGTCACCAATGTCACCTCCAAATACACAGCCAGTGTGCATGATCCCTTCACCCTCCGACAGTCCATCAGCAACAAGCATTCCCAGGATGGTACCAAGCGAAATGCAGAGCCCCTTGGCAAGTGCCAAATTAACACCCCACTCACCTCAACTCCACAACCATGCAATCCCCACCTCTGGCAATGCACACTTCACAAAATCACAACCAACAAGCACAACAACATGCCCACCCACCCGACAGGATAGAACAACTTACAATTGTAATCTGGGCAAGCCGTGAACATGACCAATCAACTGCATGGCACCTCAGCCCCACAATAGCTTAATGTGGGGGGAGGTGGCAAGCAGGCATGTGTGAAGGATGCAGTAGAACCATGATTGGGAAAGTATACAATGCCAAGAGTGGCGGCGATGTGGTGGACAGACCGCAGTATGCAGAACACACCCATATCCACGGCGACTTACGCCTATGATGTATAGAGTGTAGCGGACAGTGGGCACAACCATGTCCCCCAACCAGTGGGGGTCCTCGCGGGAATGTTGCCTGTTATGCCCCCCCCATAAGCTTGAGCAGAGTGGGAAGGCTTGGCGTACACCAAGCCAGCATAGGGGTTGAATAAAAAGCACGTAGCCCTGGGCATGATCCTCTTCCGGAAAGCCCAACGTCTCGGCCAGGGCGGCGCCTCCCACCCCACCACAAGGTTGACGCAGTCCTCGTTAACAGAGTTGCCTGCGATCCTGTGCGACTGCCGTACCCTGGCCCGCTGGACCACGAACACGTCAGGCCCGACCCTGCACAGCCAGGCCACACTGATCAGCAGCCGACACCGGCGTGTGTCAAGGAGGGCCCACCACGTTCCTGTGTAAGCTCCAAGCCTGAGGCCGGAGATCCCTGCCAGCCTCTCAGCCCATCGCTGGCCGCCGAAGCTGGCCCACATTACTTCTTCCTCATTTACATATTCTACCGGCGTCCTCTACGGCCCAGTAGGTTCCCTATGTGGAACTGTGTCCTGGCACCTGAATGGCAGTGACCCCAAATCCGGGCCAGCAGCCACAGCACCAGACCCCCCGATCAGTGAGGCATAGTTCCATATGGGCATCTTGCGACATGTGCTGCCACTAACCCTGTTCAACGCCAGCCGGCAACACGTGCTGCCACAAACCCTGTTCAACGCCAGCTGGTGACACGTGCTGCCACAAACCCTGTTCAACGCCAGCCGGTGACACGTGGATGAGGGACCAGGACTACCCTGTGGACCAGTAGGTCTCACATCCAGCACCTAGTCACAAATCACGAATGGTAGAGTCCACACCAGTGGTCGTACGAAGAGGAGTAAGAGGAATATGCGGCTCAGTCCAGACGAAAGCCGGGTCACAGTCACGGAGGTGACCGAACACGTGGTGCCACTGAACATGAACTACGCAGGCCAGTAGGGCCACCAACCTATGCCAGCGACACACGGTGAATGGCCCGTGTTGACCCCTGCCTCCGGCCTACACTGCAGCCCAGTAGGTCACAGAGTCATGATTTAGCAATGGGGGAACTCATATCAGTGTAACGGCATCATCACAGACTGCATTCCCTCTCAGCCCTGGGGCCACTAAGTCTCTACCCCAACATTCATGGACACTCTCTGGTCGAACTTTGGTGGCGTCTGAGTCTATGGACTAGAGGGCAGTTTTCATCCTCATGTAGCTGATACCGAATTGGTGGTGGCAACGAGGCTATCACAATCCACTCCTCCATTTGCTGCTTCCGGATAAAATCAAACCTTTTGGCGTCATGGCCTGGAGGACACCTTCCACTGTCCCCCGCAACCCTTCGCAACATACACCTCGGACATTGATGGTGACCCGCTCAGGTTGCATGGCCCATCTGACTGCACTGCAAGTCACCGTCCCATGACTGGTTGCCTGTGCTGGCTGCAGTGCATCCGGGGCCACTAACTCTGTGCTGGTCAGGTCCGGGACCCCTTCTCTGGAGACATTGGATGGCCCCCTGAAGTGTAGGCCTTGGGTTCATCAATGCCATTACTCTGTGGCCTTGCACTGTATGTAGCCTCCGGGCCCAACTGCGGTCCACCGTGGCTCACACACCAAAGCGAGTCCAGACCGTCCCAGATGTCGCATCACCGCAGGAAGCACAAGCCACCACTGCAAGGACCACCTCCAACCGCCATCTGCCAGAGTTGATACGGTGGTCCTGACAGACTTACGGAGTGGGTCAGGCCTGTTGTGGATTCCCTCATCGGCCTAATACCCTGCTCAGCACTCCAGGTGCCAGTGACTCAGTGCACAGCAGGCCATTGTCCGTTGCTGATTGTGTTTTGTGCTGTGGAACGGTGGCGCAGCTATGCCACCTCAAACAGTGTGGGGACCCTGAGAAGTTGATGGAGAAGATGATGCAGGTCTAACACACCCCACTGCATCTCCATCAGGAACATATTGAAGGGACACAATCCGAGACTTTTTCTTCACATGAGCACGCTCATCTCTAGTGTCCCACCCCAGTGCACTGCAACTCATGGACACTTCTGTTTGCATGTTGGCTGTCCTCTGGACTTTCTCCGGCTCACTCCATGTTGCTCAGAAGTTTACTCTGTTATGCATGTGTTTTCTGTTTTTGTTGCACTGGTGTCCAATGTTCAAGTGTTTGCCAGCACCAGACAATCCGTGCGGAATGGCTTACACTCACCCCACACACATCCAGCACAGGCGTCACTGTACATGTGGCCCTGTCAATAATAGGGCTGGGCGCATGTGCCCGTAGCCAGTTCAACATGTTATCTGCATGTGTCCCTGTGGTCTTGTTGTATACATGAGGGCCCTGGGCCCTACGACATTACATTGTGCTGTGTGCATCTGATTCAGACATGTCACCGCAGGCAGCGGGTTGGAGCTTGGACATGTAGCTTTATCGTCACTCACTTAGCTCGTAAAGGGAGTAGCCAGGGCCGTCGTACGCATAGCCAACATGGGTGTGTGACTGCTATTTGAGCACCCCCGGGCGTGGTTCTGTCCTGTGAATGTGCATCTGCATGTGTTTCTATGGCAGTGTGGGTCTCCTTAGTGGGGTGTGGGTGGGCCCTGAAGGGTGATAGACACATACGTATGTGTCCTGGTACGCATTCCATGGGTTCGGCCCCCACCCACACCTGTTGGGCCACCTCCTTTTGGCGTGTTGACACATGGCATTGGGGTGCCATGTGTGGGTGGATGAAGTGTCGTGAGCCAGCTGTGCTTGCGGGTGCTTCCTGCTGTGTGGTCTGTTGCAGACTCGGTGTTCCCCCCCTGAGTAGCTTGGCTGGCTGGGTCCTGGTGGGGGTTTGTGAGAGATATTCATGGGCTCTTGTAGGGCGTCGGTGTCGACGGTGTGGTGGTCCTCTTTGGCATCACTTATGTGTGGTGTTCTGTGCTCTTCTGAAGGTGTTGTGTGCCTCTCTGCAATGTGAAGGGAAGGTGCATGTTGACTTTGTGTTGACGTGTATGATGGTGCATTGTGCTGGTTTGCATTCAGACTGTATGGCAATGTACATTGTGACTGTTTGGGGGGCGCTGGATTATTCTGAAAGACAGTGTATATTTGGACTACATGATGGATGTGAGGTCATACGCGTACTTTTCCATTTCACAGTTTCTGGCTCTGTCAGATGTAGTAGGAATGTTTCTGTGCAAGTGCGGAGCCAGTTGTGTCCTCTGTTCTGCAGTGTCGGCTGTGCGCGTTGTTCCACGTTGTTGTCAATGTGGGTGTGCTGTTGGTGCTATGTATGTGTGCTGCAGTGTGCCAAGGGGAACTGGGACATGATCCTGGGTGATTGTGGGTGTGCAGTGTGCTATACCTTGTTGTGCATGTATGCTATTGTGCCCATCTCCCCCCGTCACCCCAGTCCCTGTTCGTTGCACTCCCTGTTGAGGATGTGTCAGGTCCTATCGAGCTTTGTCCGTACTCCCTACTCCTTACACCGTCTCCACATTGATGACTGTGGCCTGGGTTTCCTCCAGCTCCTCCAGTGGCGCTGGACTGCCACCTCCTGTTGCCGTTGCTGCCTTCCTGTTGGCAGCGGGTTGGTGCCTGATTTAGGTATTCACGTCATGCCGGCGCCTATTGGCCTCCAGGTTTGACCTCCTCAGAACTCCGACTGCAATTCAGGTGGTCTACTAGTGGGTCAGTTGCTGGTAATGTTCTGTCACCTCCGTGACGCTGGTCTTGTTTTCCTGCGGTATGCACCCCATCTTCCTCTCCCTCTTCTCCTTGGCCTTCCCTGAACCCGTTGTTCATTGCTGTTAGTCTGTGGGGGTTGTGGGGTTCGAGTTGGCCTCTGCGCTGGGTCAGGATGCATCCATGTTGCTACTTGCTTTGGCTTGTTTCTGGTGTATTGTTTCTGTGGTTTTTATGGCGCAATGTCCTGCTAGACGAGTGGGATTTCCAGGCCTTGGACATTTGCTGCGTTATCTGGTGTCTATCGCATGCTACCGCCGCGTTGTGAATTCCACGTTGACACAGGGTTATTATCCCGCGACAGGCTGCGATGTTGAAAGTTGTGTTACTCTACTCTTGCTGTAGTTATTACATGTTCTTGTGAATATACCCCTTAGTTACTTAAACTGGCGTAATCGGGCAGTTTCAGGAATTTCACATGCGAAGAATAATAAGTAATTACTGAAATTAATCTGATTACTCCAGCATAATTGCAATTTCTCCCTGCCCTAGTTCTTAGTTCATTTGGCCAGATGAATGACAGGTTATGTATTATCTGAAGATAATCAGTCTTACAACCAGTTAGACAGAGATGGCTCTGCTTCATCCAGTAGTGGGAGTGATTTAAGACTAAACAAATGTTTTGGTTCTGGCCTTTGATGCCACACATCCTGATGTGGAGTAAGATGTTATATTCATCCACTTAGAATTGAATTGGCTACCATAACAACATATGGACTAATGGTCTGTAATAGATGTTGAAAAGTGTAAGTGTTAGAGGGATCCCTGTGGGACAAATAAACTGTAGAAGGGGAAAAGCCAATGTGTCTTTGCTAGCTTGTATTTGTTAGAAATTATTATAACCATGGAGTGCTCTCCAGATGATATCAGAGCAGTATTTAAACTGTTCAATGGGCATTTATGTCATTGCCTGTATTGTATGTTGCAGAAAGGACAAGGAGTACCAGGATTTCAGATTGTCCCCTCTCTTTTCTAGGAAGATGATCACCTCCTGCCTAATGACAGCAATTGCTCTTCCTGTTTCGTTCCCTAGTAAAAAAAAAATGAAAGTCTGTCGTGGAGTATGTTCTTTAATCTCTCGACTTGCAATGGTGCCTGGCTTCCCCAACAAGATTTTGCTCATGATTAGATACAAAATGGGTCTCTAGTTAGGTGCATTGTATGGGTTGGCAAATGTTTCTTCAGGAAAGGGTATTAATGTGTGCTTTATGGCATTGGGTAGATTTCCTTCTTAGAAGATAGGTGTTTAATGTAGGTCTTTTCTGTAGCAGCAAAGCACAGTTCTACAGGGATATATTCAGATTTCAGCCTTGAAAATGTGCTCAAAACTTATTACAGAGAAGGATGAGAAGTTTTAGATGAAGGGAGTTCAATCAATTTACTAACTCAGAAATATTGGTCTGTATTTAAGAATTTTGAGATTAACTATCTCAGGTCATTGCAGTGTTAGTTAAAAGATGTCGTTCAAAGTCTCTAGCTCCCTTACTTCTCTAAACATTTTAAAGAGTTCCCTTACATGATCTGTTGCCGCATTAATCCATGTTGTGTATTCATCTTATATTTTTTATATTGCTCTATTGTACTATTGTGGTATTATCTCAGGTGTGTTTTACACCTTTTTCCGTTCATTGAGCATTGGGATTTTTAAAATGTGTGTCCTCTTTCTGACCATTCGCTACACGTCAGCTCTGAATTGAACCACTTGTTGACCTCTTTCTCAGACAATTTAGCAGTAGTACAGCAGCTACATCCTATGTTCAAGTGATATTCTTGTGAACGGTTTCAATGAGGGTGGCTGGGGTTGTAATAATTGTGGATTCTGAGAGTTCGTATTGTTGAATACTTGACATGAATCTTGTCGATGAGACCTTCGTTCGGTGAAGTTCTGATTTGGGTTGATTTAATATACTTAGGAACATCCATTTAATAAAATGTACTTAGGTGCACAAGTGAATTTTGACAACAGTTGCAAAATCAGCGGGTGAGTCATGCCACTACCTACAATGTAAAATCCTGAACTATAATGGTCTGTAAACATTACTGACATGCATAACATTATTTAAAGCTCATTCTTAATGTAAATAATTTATGCCACACTTATGAAGTAAACAATGTTAGTAACATCGCAAGAAACCGTCAAACAAATGACCTGTTCTTGAAAACTGTTTTAGAGGTTTTGGACTTAGTAAGTAAATTTATTGTGTATGGTTAATCAAAACCTTTACAATTTTGATAGAGTTAAAAACAAATTCGAACTGACATTAAATAAAAGTGCATTTACATTCTATAATGTCCTTATTCTTTGAAAGAAGAAAAGGAATAAAAAGCAATATTGCTTAGTCTGTGTTCTTAGACATTAATTGCACTTCATGCCTTCTGTTTTGTGCCGTTGGTCACCATTTTTTCGGTTTTCGATATAAGGAGGCTCACCTTCTGTAAGAATCTGGGGGCCCTACTTATATCGAAAACCCAAAAAATTGTGACCAACGGCACAAAACAGAAGGCATGAAGTGCAATTAAAGGCTAAGAACACAGACAGAGCAATATTGCCTTTTATTCCTTTTCTTCTTTCAAAGAATAAGGACATTTTAGAATGTAAATGCACTTTTATTTAATGTCAGTTCGAATTCGTTTTTAACTCTTTCAAAATTGTAAAGGACTTTATGGATTGGCCAGATGTTTTTTCTAAACAAATCCTGATTGCTGGGTCAAAATCTCCAAACCTTTGCTTTATGGAAATATGGAACAGTACTGATATCTTAGAAGTAAGCTATATAATTATTCTCAGCAAGACATAGAATATAAGGAAGACCGTGGGAATCATAGAATGAAGACAATCATGGGCATATAAGGAAAACTGATGGAAGTCTTACATTGTTGAATTTATGAAAGGTATTAAAATCTCCCCATTTATAAATCAGACATAAGTACCTCCATGTATTATTTGTGGCTTTAACAATTGACTGCTGCATATGTTTGAAATAAATAGAGGTGCCTAACCCTCACACATGCAGCATCTTAGCCAGTGGAGTACCAAGGGTGCAATTAGCCCCAATGCAAGCAAGGAAAATTGCCTCCCTAATTGCTGGTTAGTTGGCACAATACAAGTATAATTAAAATCGTTGGGCCCCTTAGGCTTCTGGGCCCGGTGCCATTGAAGTTTGTGCACCATTGATGGTTATGCAATGATCTCAAAACCCAGTTAAAATATAGTTATGATCAGGGTTCTGTGGGTGGATCAGGCCTTTGGATCCTGGTGTCAGTGCACTTGATGCACCTTTTATGACTAGACCACTGATCTCAAATTCCAGATAAAAAGCAGTGCTATTCCACACGTTTGGAATACAATGTTTGACTGTCTGTGTGTACCCATTTCAGACATGCATGCATTACATTTGCATAATAAAGAGTGGGTAAGGAAAAGAAAAATATATAGCACTTACGCAGACAAGCCACTTTATAGTGTAAAAGGTAGAAAGCATTGGCAAAGCCAATAGGCCTGGAATCATCCATCAGCCTTTTAGAAATTCTTTTTTTTGTTTTGTTATGGCTTTTGCAAAGCTTGATTGTTTGGAAACCTGACAGGCATTTTTATCAATCTAAAAAAAAAAAAATAATAACTAATTGCAAATGTGTTTTCTGGTCTAAAAAAACCATACATTACCACAGTACTCCCAGGCACTGCAGGGAACTACTTTGTGTAAAGGGAAGCATGCCATAACTTATAGTGAAGTCAACCAATGGCTGAAGTGGGGTGATACATTGTCCCTTGATTCATGCTCGAGTGGGTTAGAGAATAATTTGAATTACACGACCACAGACAAATTAATGAAATGTGGTAAAAAATACCCATTAAGTAACTAAGTCATATACTTAAATTTAGTAAAATCAAACGGTCTTGGCTAACATAGACCTAAAAACCCAATTGTTATGCCATTGGATTCCAGCCTCTTGCCATTGAGAAAGAAAGAAGGAATCTAAAAAGGAAATTAAGAAGGAAAGAAGGAAGGCAAGAACGAAAGAAGGAAAGGAAGATTGCAACAAAAAAGAAAGAAGGAAATCAAGAAAGAAAGACAGGAGGAAGGAAAGCGAGAAAGAAGAAATACTAGAAAGGATGAAAGAAAGAAGGCAAGAAGGAAAGAAAGAAGGTTGAAAGACAAAAAAAGGAGAAAAGGATAGCAAGACAGAAAGCATGAAAGAAGAAATGAAAAGAAGAAAAAAGAAATGAGAGCAAGAAGAAAGAGAAACTGAGGGAAAGAAAGAGTGAGAAACAAACAAACAAACAAACAGGCAGACAAAAGAAATGAAAGCAAGAAAGAAGGAAAGAAAAGGGGAATGATGGCAAGAAAGAAAGAGGGAGGGAAAGAAAACAAGAAAGAAGGAATGAAAGAAAAACCAATGCAAGAAAAAAGGAAAGAATGAAAGAAAAAAGAAAACCAAGAAAGAAAAGGGTCAATAAAGGAAAAGGGACATTAAGAAGGAAGGGAGAAGACAGAAAGAATGAAAGAAAAAAGGAAAGAATGACGGAATGAATAAAAGAATGAATGAAAATACAATGCATGGTAGTTGGAAAGAGGGAATGAAAGAATGAAAGAAAAAGGAAAGACAATGCAGGAGTGAAAGAAAAACAATGGACAGAAAATGAAGGAATGAAAAAAGAAACAAAAAAGAAACAAAAGAATAAAACAAACAGAAACGAAAAAAAGTGTTTCAAGTACTGCAGATTTAACACTGTAGATACTGGTTTTCTTCTGGGTAAAGTTTATGAAAGAACCATTGGTAAAGCCCAGAATAACCAACATCAGAAGACTTGTCTGCCTATGAATTCAGATGTAAAATATTGAAACTGTTGACAGTTTTATACAGAACAATTTTAAATTAATGCAATCTGTTATGCTGTGAAATATAAGCAGTCAGATAAAGTGCACACCAAAAGCAATTTACAACAGCACTGGCCAGAGACACAAACTCATAAAGTTTGTGTCTTGTGCTTTGTGGAATGTGGCCTGTGGCATGACCTGGTTCACTGGTATAAAGTGGCCTGTTGTCACATCAGACTTTAAACACAAAGTGAACCTCTAAGTAATAAATTAGAAACGAAAACATTGGAACAGAAGGGAATTAGCTTATGTGCAGATGCACTCCTTGTGAAAGAGCAAGATACAGTCACTCAAAGTGAGGTTATCCAGTGGCTGAATTGGACTACCCCATGTTGTATGCTGTAGTGGGGGTAGCAGCATGTGAACGACACACAGACAAATAGATGAAGAAAGCTGGTTAAAAACCCCTGTAAATACGTATATGGCACACATTTTTTTTTAAAGAAATCAAAAGGTCTTGGCTAACCCCAAGTATATAAAAAGAGCAGACCTAAAAAGGGCAGTAGGAGAGTCATTAGCCAGTAAGCAGCCAAGTGTGTAGATTTAGTAGGACAATGTTGCACTATCTGAACACAAGCTCAAAGAGCATGACACTATGTTTCAAAAAATGAACACCACACAATGCTGTTGTGGTATTTTTCTCGAAAACAAGAAGGTAAAAAGAAAACATAAAGACAGAGGGTCAATTCTGACCTGAAGTGTAACAATGTATATGTATCAGTCATGTTTTCAGCACAGTTGTGATTAGCTCTGCCACTCATTGGGCTGAGAAGAATATTTCAACTAGTTTAAAAATACACAGGGTCAGGCTGACCTATCGGGCAATCAGGTAGGGCACAATGGGCTGGGCAGATAGATGAGTGTGTAAGCCGGTTTCTTGCAGTTTGTGGGCCTGTTATATAGCTAGGGGAGCCTGTTTTTCGGTTGATTTCTCTGCTACTATCACAAATATTGCCTACAACAAACACATATGCATACAGTCTCCCATACTTTGTAAAATACCCATCCAGGGTGTCTTTACAAGTTCCAAACTGACCCAATCTGCAAATGTGATCCACTTTTTTTTAGATATCTGGTTCACTAATGGGGGCCATATTTATTTTGGCCCCCAGGCCTATTTCATGTCCCAGTCCGACCCTTAAAATACCTGGCGATACGCTATAAAAGCAATCTGGGCAGATGAGGTTGTTCTTCCACCGGTAATTCGTAGAATCTCCTCCAAGGTTGCTTTCAAATTGGAAGTAAAAATATTCCTCATGAACAAGTTCTTACCTTAATAGGGTGTGCAATCGTCTGCTCTATTGCATTGGACTTACTCCTTAAAAACCCAGTTCTGGAAGCTAATAATTTTTTTTTAAATTTCTTTTCTTTTCTCTTCTTCTTCTCTTCTTGAATCATTTGCTCCCCTCCTATGTCGCTATGTATCAGTTACTAGCCCATTCTTTGCTGACCCCTAGGAACTGTAACCGGCCTTGTTATGTGAGCCCTATTTGATTCACTGTCTGTTTTAGATACCCATTTGACTCATGTACTGAACTGTTACCTTCCTTTCCCTCAAATTGTGAAGCGCACTGATATCCCTCTGGGTCAAGTTTGCGCTATATAAAAACTTTATAGATAAATAAATAAATATTTTCTAAAGTCTCAGGGACCGCATTTCTTTCACTGTGCTGCTGGACTGCCTTTGACACCTGCCTTTGGGACAAGCGGTGCACAATGACATTTGCCCTCACCGATGTCTACAAAGTAAAAATTTGCACCCACGGAAATTGGCATTTTGCATACTGTCCGATACATAGATAGCCATCTTCTTGCGCATCTGTCTCTGTTCGGCTGAAGATCGATCTATCTATCTATCTATCTATCTATCTACCTATCTATCTATCTATCTATCTATCTATCTATCTATCTATCTATCTATCTATCTATCTATCTATCTATCTATCTATCTATCTATCTATCTATCTATCTATCTATCTATCTATCTATCTATCTATCTATCTATCTATCTATCTATCTATCTAACTATCTGTCTGTCTGTCTGTCTGTCTGTCTGTCTGTCTGTCTGTCTGTCTGTCTATCTATCTATCTATCTATCTATCTATCTATCTATCTATCTATCTATCTATGTATCTATCTATCCATCTATCTACCTATCTACCTATCTATCTATACATCTATCTATACATCTTTCTATCTATCTATCTATCTATCTATCTATCTATCTATCTATCTATCTATCTATCTATCTATCTATCTATCTATCTATCTATCTATCTAACTGTCTTTCTCTTTGACAACATATAGCTGTCTCTCTGTCTCGTGGTCTGTTTGCCGCTCCAGTTTCACTGTCACCTATCTGTTAGGTTTATTCCAGTGAGCTTCACTGTCTGTCTGTCAGTGCATGGCTGTCTATCTGTCCATTGGTCTGTTTGCCGCTCCCGTTTCACTGTCACCTGTCTGTTAGGTTTATTCCAGTGAGCTTCACTGGAGAGGGCAGGTCAGACAACAGCATCTCTTGCTCTTCCCGTTGCCATAGCACCCAAGGATACAGGGCTTTTTTAAACGACACTGCGAACGGAGGAAATGATATAAGAGGTAGGTGCAGGCTCGCTGCATATTTTAAGTTGCACCGTGTAACCAAAAGCCGTGTGCCAACGGAGAGTCGGGATTTCTAACGACAGAACGCAAAGCAGCTCTTGATGCGACTGTGTATAATGCCCACTGCAAGGTAAACTGGTCTTGGGCACTGTGCCACGCGCAGGAGAAAAAAACAACAGATGTAGCAGGCCTCTTCAGGACTAATTATCAATTCAGGACTAATTATCAAGGGATACTAAGGTTTCCAATTTAGAGGTTCAAATCTTGTTGAAATCGCACGTGACATGGAAAAAAGTCTTCTTAGAATTCGTCTCACATTGACACGATGCAGCCATCCTTTGCCGCACTGTTGGCAGAGAGCAGAGAGTGCCGAGAAATCACTCATCTGTGGAAAGAAGAAATGGAAGAGGGCACTCAGGGGGTTTATTCAGTGGCATACAACCATTTCCAAAGCCCATTTTAAATATCTCCCCAAATACAAATAATTCAGCCCCCACTCCCTCCTGTGAATAAATACACATTCTTCCTCACAAAGGAATTCCTTTTTTTGTGATTTGTCTTCACGCCAGGCACCCTGCTTCCTTATTTGTTACTTCCTGGTTACTCTTTTTGATGTATAATAGGCCCCGATTACAAATGAGTAGATAGTAGGGTGTGGAAAAATAGCACCTGGAATTACCACTATTGGTTGGCAAATCAGGCTGCTGGCTCTGCAATTACATCCGATTACAAGTATGTACAGAATCCACCGAACTGGAAATACTGGGTGTTATTTTTCGTAACCCAGTTATTCCGCACAGGAATGGTTTTATCTGTTGAATTTACCAATTGGAAACGTGCACTCATTGAAACACCAAATTGCAGGAAATTGCATAAAATAACAATATAGACTGTATTTAGCTATACATTAGGTTACAGCTGGCATTGGTTGACTTTGGTCGTTGTCCTGGGATTAACACTAAGAACCCTGGGTGACATTCTTCAGAAAACTCCATATGAGTCCTGAGACAGAAGGTTGGTACCCCTCAACAATCGGCATTGACTTAAGTGGAGTGTGGTGGTAGAATCAGAAGCAACCCTGGAGAAAGTGTTTGAGGTTGTGTCTGTTGGTTTAGACACCGTGGTAGGCAACAATGTGCCCAGACAATCCTGATTCTCTATTTACTTTGTGTACAATCCACAATTCTATGTTTTGCTCCCTTAGTGCCTGAAAGAGTCTAAAGCCATCGCAAAGAGAAAGAAAGAGGCCTCTTGGTACACCAAATCCTTTATGGAAGCCAGCCGTGCCCTGTCAGGATCCATTAAAGCTGGGACCGGAGATACCATTCTGGCTGCTAGGTTGCTTTACAAAGCCGCAATCCACAATGCAAAAAGAGCTTGGGAATGTACAATATAGGGCTCAATGTTGAGTGTTATTAAAGGCAAGGACCACCGTACCGTTTGGTGCATCTTCACTAATGGTGACCTCAACAATCATGCCCAATTGGATAGCAATATTTCTGCTGCTGTGTGGGTTGAGCATTTCCCCCTACTGTACTCAGGAGATGTTCAGGATTTGTCCAAGGTTATGCCTATCATTCAGGATATCCAGCAGGAGAGTAGTCATTTTATTGGTGTAGCTACTGATAATCTCCCCATCGAATTAGCAACACAAAGGGTGTACCATATATTTATCATAAAGATCCCTAAATCTCTAGATTTTATTATACCAAAAAGGGCACCAGGGCTGAATAGAGTGCCTGATGATCTTTTTAAGTCATATAGAGAAATATGGTGGCCCGATTTTGTTCTGTTGTTCAATGCCTTTTTGATTGGTGCACCCATGCAGCCCACATCAGCCAGGGCGGAGATCATCCTGATTTTCCAGAAGGGCTGTAGGTCTCTACCTTCAAACAGCAGAACAATCAGCCTCATTGACAGCTCGTAAAAGCTGTTTACTTGGATAATTTTGTATAGGCTGAGCGAGGGGATGATCGATATGAGCATTTTGACACATTACAAGCTGGGTTCAGGGATGATTTTGGAACAATGGACCAGGTGTTTAACCTACAGCTGTTGTATTGGAAATATTTACCCTGGGGGGAGGTAGACTTTATGTCATATTTGTGGACCTTCGATCCGCTTTTGACTTTGTCCCCAGAGACTCCCTATGGAAGGTGTTGGCGGTGATGGGGGTACCGGCCTACCTCTTAAAAGTTATAATCAGATTGATTCTAACAATTATACCCAGGTCAGATGTGGGTCTCAGGGCGAGCTAACAAACCCAATCCCCTTAAAACAGGAATTAAGGCAGGGGTGTGTGCTGGCCCTAACCCTCTTGCTCCTTTATATCCGATTCAATACACTTTATTCGATTAAATTAAAATCATAAAAGGACACAGTATAAAAATACACTAAAAATACATACAATCGATGGGTGAATACTATATAAAATGAGTGATATTCATAAAATTTAAAAGTCAAGTGCCACGCATGATTTAGTTAGCAACAAAAAGGTGCAAAAAATGTATAACCAGAATACAATAATCTATAATAGGGCATGGGACATCATAAATCCACATTATTTATGGGTCTTAACCGTGTCTTGCCGGGGTTAAGATCATGGCCTTACTGTTTGCAGATCCCACCCTTTGCCATCTAAATCCCCCATGGGAATCCAGAAGCTTCTGGATTGTTCTGGGTCATTCTGGAGGCAGCAGGGTTTGGAGAATAACCTCAGCAAAATGAAATACATGGTTTTCCACCCCTGTCCAATATCTCACCTAGCCCAAATCTTAATGGTGTGACTTTGAAGAGAGTCCTGATATTTGACAATCTGGTGGTTACGCCTACTGAATGCTTTGATTGGACACCCCAGTAGTGTATGGTCAAACTAGAGCAATATTGTGGGGTCATCCTGTTGGTCCATCATGGCTCTTCCTTCCGCCCAAATGCACCAGCTCTTGATATCTATAATTGTCAAGCTCTAGGGTCAACTTTGTACAGTGAGCTGTAGTGATTTCTTGACTCTACAGCCCTTGAGCAAATTGAAAACCGATTCACGAGGAGTTTAATCAATCTTCCTTCTTGTACCCTATTGGTCTTGCCTCAGCTAGAGCATGGCCTGAGATGCATTGATTCAGACCCAAATATTGATAGTTTTCTACCTCAGTGTAAATCAGAGATCTCAATGAATCTTTGTTTGCTCTTGCACAGTCAGAGAAGTAGTTCAACATTGCTGCTGAGTGACGAACAGTTAATGAAACCAGAGATAACTCCAATTGCAGCTTACATGGGGGAATTGATGGAAGAAGGTTCAATAAAGAACTGAGCTCTTTCACATAGATTTCATCCAGATCGCCAGTGGAGTTTTTCTGTCAGAACTAATGCTCTGTACAGTAAGGAATGTACTAGTATTGTTTTCAACAGCCTCAAAGACTGACAGACACATATCCTCTGTGAGCTCTCATAAATGTTTTTACTGAAAGTGACACTGTCCGGGCCTTTGTTTTTAAGTTGGAAAGATGGCCTATCCTGCTTAGTCTGTTATCAACCATAGGCCTAAGTGGTGGTATGACGGTACTTCTTCCAGGGTGTTGTCCTCGATTGTTAGTTTAAAATGATTCAGGGTTTTCCCAAAGATCATAATCTTTATTTTTCTGGGATTAACTTGATGTTAAACTTTTGTAGGTTCTGTAATTGTGAGTGAAGTCCCGATGGGGTCAGTGAAAATATTATAATCTCATCGGCATATGCCAAGTAACTCTTTGGTTTTCTTCTTCACTTGGGAGCCAAACCATCAGGAGTGTTTAAAAGATTTGATAAATCTGCAATATACATTGAAAAGAGTAGTGGCACTAGGATGCATCAATGTTTAAATCCATTGGCTGTAGTCACCTTTGAGCCAACGGCCTTTTTTCAGCCTAAACTGTATCCAAGTTATATCATGGAGAGATATTAGATAATGTCAGATGGTGGGACTGATTCCATATTTATGTAGTTTCTCACAGAGTTTTTGTTGATTAACTTTATCGATTGCTGATTAATAATCAATGTAGTAGGTGTATATATTGAGATTGAAATTTTTTTCATGGTTTTATCAGGCAGTAGTATTAGTGCAACAATATTGTCGACAGTCGAGCATCCTTGATTGATCACAGATTGTTCCATGAGCATTAAGGTAAAATCGGGAACTCATTGTAATACGCTCTCACATAACAATCTTGTAAACAGCTTCCATGCAGCATTCAGCAAAGTATTAAGAGTTACTTGGTTTCTGCTTGGAACCTTTTTTATGCAGTGAGTGTATAATAGCACTCACCAAGAGGGAGGGAAATTTCCAGATGCCAAGATCTTCGTAAACAAGAAATTTCAAGTAACTTGCTCCATCTCAAAAGGTCGACTTTAATCACATCAATAGGTTACCCATTTGGACCCACAGCTCTTGAAAGGCAAGATTTCCTTATTACCACCTTTATTCCCTCTTTGTTGATTCAAAGGTAAATTTTATGATAACGTGGTGGCTCTGAGAAACTGACACTACCCAAACCGATATCCTATGTGCTTTTTACATTCCTCATGAGGTATATAGAAATAGATTGCCGGTTATATAGACTTGGTGCCCCATACAACCAAAGTCAAAAATAATCTCCAGTTACAGGTTTTTATAGAATGGTGGATTTTTGTCCAGTTCAGATCCAACTATCTCTTATGTAGCTTTTGAATTTATTGCTGAAATCTTCTCTTTTCCCTTTTTATTACAATGTTGCTTGGTCCAGATCTTTGATTATTCTTAATACTTTCAGGTGATTTCTTTTTGCTAAAGAAGTCATATAGCCCTTATTTTTGGTAATAATCCATACGCCCCTGGTTATATCAGAAGAAATAAAATGAAATATATTGTATATCAATTTTTCCCAGTTGTCAATCCAATTAATAGATGATTTTGAAAAATAAATATTTACAAAGCTTTGTTTACTTAATAATATCAATCTTTAATGAAAACGAGCATTCTGCTTAATTTAATGTTAGGTTGGTGGAATTACTAATACCCTCTAAATGCCAATCATAGGCATCCTGATAAAAGCCAAAGTTATCTGTTGTGGATTGTGGTCACTTTCTTTTCTAGGAATGATCTGATAGTCGTGACACAGGGAAAAAGAGCTACAGTGTGAGTGAGTGAAATCAATAACACTTTGAAATAAAGGTCATGTTTACCAGTTGATCTGACACAAATCGTTCATTTAAAATGCAAAGTCTTGGATCTAAAAAGAGTCCACACATTGCACAACTTTTTGGTCTTGGATTTTCCCACCAGTTTCCCATAACTGGTCCGGGATATTCTAGACTAAATCTGGAGAGTCATCCTTCAGGGTAGAAGGACGTTGGTAAACTAGTAAGTGGCTATTACAATCTCTGGTTACTATTACTGTATTTGAAGTAATTCCAATTCACCTAGCATTATTCAGATGCTATTTTTACTCTTCACTTTTGAAGGTAAAAAATAGGAGTTTGCTGGTAGAATTAGTTTTTTCCTGGGACCCTCTAAGACCATTGTTAGCAAACAATCAGTATTTGTGTTGATTATTATTTTGTGTTGAAACTATTTAAATTAGTACTATTGTGGACTATTGTTGCCAGTCCACAAGATTGGTGGCCCAAGGGTTCTCAGTCATTTGAATTTCATGTGTTTTGAAATTTGGTATGTTGAGAGGTCTTGTTGACCAGGTTTCCTGAAAACATATTACTTGATATTGATTAAAAAATATTTTATTAAATCCTCACCACCGGTGTTTAAGTACCTTACTATCCTTGCAATATTTCAGGAGCAAATTAGCAGCTTTTCAGTAAAATTTGACTCCGAATTTCCAGATGCTAAGTGTGGCGCAAAGGAATCGTGTTTTGAGGGAAATGATCTCTTGGCAAGTTTAGTAATCGTGACTGTATGTTCCGCCATTAGGCCTCTGACAATATCGATTCCCAGATTTAGCTCCTCGACAGGGCATGAAGGGCCTCGAAAGTGGCCTATTGATTGGTTTATGACACACCAGTCTATCTTGCAATATAGACGGATACTTTGACTTTACTGGCTTCGATAATATAATACCCTACGATGCTAACTCAACCTCTTTTGCCAGTACCTTTTGCACAATACCTTCACTAGCCCAGTTTGTTCTTGTGAGCTCACTTTATGTACTAACATTTTGGATAAATTGAACACTGAACAAATCTGCTGAACAGATATCTACTAATTCTGGGAAATAATACAATAGCCTTAAGATATTTTAGCAGTTCAAAATGTTATGCAGACCTTGTGAAACATATTCAGAGATAAAAGCCAAGCTTGAAGCATCATTAGTCAATGAATGAATAAATTAATGCGATTCTTATATAGCGCAGACTGCCGCCCTACGGGTATCCTGGCGCTTTAGACTAAAGAAAATTGACCAGAGTATAGATAGATCAGAATATCAGAGAAAAAGGAAATCAAACCCTAGGAAAGAGCCAGGTTTTTAAGACTCTTTTGAAACTCAGTCAGGGAGTTAGTTTGTCTGATACTCTGTGGTAGCGCGTTCCATAGACGGGCACCAGCCACATTAAGTGCCCTCCCTCCCATCCTAGAACATTTGAATCTAGGAATCGTCAGTAAACTAGTGCTGGAGGAGTGAAGCTGCCTCTTGGGCTGGTACTAGGTAAATTTTTCATGCAGTGGGACTGGACCCAGATCGTGTACCGCTCTGAACACCAGTGTCAGGACTCCTAATTTACAAGCCGCAACCACTGTCTGTGTCAGAAATTATCAGTCAAAGGAGAAGTCTAAAGTTGGTTCCTGGTCCGCATTGTGGAGCGCCCGGAATCTCAAGATGGCCGCTGGTTGGTGCCACGGTCAGCTGTCTAGTGTTTGAAGCCTTAACGACCGAGTTCAGGTGAGGCGGGAGAGAATGAAGAACTGCGCACTTCACCAACGGAATTTCACGGAGAAGAAGCAAATCTGAAGTTCGGCGGTAGTTAGTTCAGGGAAAGCTTAGTTAGGGATTTAGAGGTTACAGAATTATTTTAGAATCTTTTGTGTCCTACGTCAATACCGAGTCAAGCACGATGCCAGGGAGAAAAACGAAGTATTTGCCTGAGTGTCTCTTGAAAACGGCGAAGTCAATCTGCGCGTCAGCATTGAAGGAAGTTCGGCGACGGCAGTACCAGAACAGGAGCCTTGCGAAGCGTATCTGAAAAAAGAAGGAGAGAGATAAGTGACATTGAAAAAATTAATAGACATTGAGTAAATCGTATAACAAAAGAGATAAACCTTGTTAGACGTGATACATACAGTACAGGATTCTACATGGTGATTTGGGCAGTTAAGAACAGGGACCTATGAGAGAACACAAGAAGACAGAATTAGTGAAGCCAGGAGTTGCTAGAAGAGAATAGATAAGAAAACGCTAAGTAAGTCGAAAAACCATATGTTAAGAAACATAGAGGAACATTAGAGATATGAGACAGCAGTTAACAGCCTAGCATTAAATATGTTTTTTAGTTAAACAAGAAAAGAATACCAAGAAATAGAAAGGGACTTACAGAATAGCAGAGGAAGAGTACGAACTGAAAGTGAGTAAGGAACAGGAATTAGATAATAGAAAACTTAAGAGAGAAAAGGTGTAATGTAGTGTAATTGTGAATTACAGGACGAAAAATACTAAAGAACAGATCAGAAGAAATCTATAGTTTCACCAAATAGAAGAGGGGTCAAATCTCCTGGTAGAAATGGTAGGTAAGAGTAATGGAGTGAGTTCATAGGAAGAGTAGAGAAGGATAACAGGTGTATTTAGACTGTTGTGATATTTTCCCTGCAGGTTTCTAAATGACAGAGACGGTCTGCAGGTCGGACTGACGAGGGAGCCATCCAAGAGGATCTCTTCTTTGTTGTTTATTATTTTATCCAAATTTCCCTTCCCTTTGAGGTAAAAGTCTGGAGTCTCATTATACAGTGTTGAGCTCTGGGCGGTTGCCTCGAAAGGATTCGGAAGTCAGCATCTCTGTTCCTGTGCAGTTATCAAGAGTATTCTTTTTTTTTAAAGATCTGACAGAGTGAAGTGACCAAGTTGCACTTAGCACCCGAGCAGAGATGGCGGAGGGAATAAACCTGCAAGGTTTAGGAGTTATCTTAGACACAATCCAAAAGGAGTTAAGTGCAGTCAGAGAAGAGAACCAAAATCTAAGGTTGGAGTTAGTAAATAATAGGAAAGAAACAGCTGAGCTAGCACATAAACTTCGGCAGCCCTTTAGTGTAGGTTCAGAGACTCAGAACCCCTTACCAGATAGTACAAATAGGATGACTACTCAAGTGATCCATTCCTTATCCCCTGTAATACCTTTAGCAGCCCCGGAGCGATTTAATGGGGACCCTCAGAAGGCGCCAATATTTATAACTCAATGCTCTCTACACTACATGTGTCGCCCTTCAATTTTCCCTGATGCACAATCCAAGGTCGCGTTCGCTTTATCCTATTTGAGTGGAGATGCGGCAGCTTGGTCCATGTCGCTCATCACCAGAAATGATCCAATTTTGAGAAATTATGAAGAATTCAAGGAGGAGTTCTTACGAATATTCGACAGAAGAAGAATATCACAAGTCGTCGACAAGGAACTGTCCTAAGAAGCCTAAGACTATCTACAAGCCGAAGGAAAACTAGTTGTACTGCCTGTTGGAGGAGTTTAACCGGTAGGGGCGATATTAGAGAAGACTCCTGAGGAACATCGAGTGGCCAATACCCTACAGTCGGCAGCCCCACATCTAAATTTATCAATGGAAGTTACATTTCGACAAACCACCTTGTCAGGTGTGTCGGTAATGATAGATTCTGGCGCCACTGGGAACTTTTGTGATCTGAGATTTGCTCGTAAGGTGGGGATACAGGCGATAATGAAGAATAAAAGCGAACCAGTTAGAGCTGTGGATGGAACAAATCTGTCATCCGGTCCCATAGTAAGTCACACGGAGGTGATCCAGCTCGTCTCTGATAGTGGTTATGAAGAAAGAATTCAGTTCAATTTGATAGACGCTCCTCAGTTCGAATTGATCCTGGGCCTTCCCTGGCTCACTGAGCGCAACCCCACCATCGATTGGAGTAATCGAACAATCAAAATGAACTCAAAATACTGTTTGGAAAACTGTTTTGAACATAAGGAAGGAGAAGTTGAACTTGAAGTCAGCCCATCTCATTCCTTAAGTCGACTGGAAGGTTCAATATGTGTAATCAGCGCTCAAGCGATTCCCGAAGAATACTCAGAGTTCCATGAAGTTTTTAACGAGGAGGAAGCGGAACAATTGCCCCCACACAGGGATTATGACTGCAAGATAGAGATCGAACCTGGATCCAACTTGCCCTGTAGTCGGGTATATGCCTTGACGGAGAAGGAACATCGTCACCTCAAAGAGTATTTAGACAGATATCTAGCTAATGGATTCATTCGACCTTCCCAATCCCCAGTGTCGTCGCCCTTATTCTTCGTGCCAAAGAAGGAAGGAGACTTGAGAACCTGCATTGATTATAGAGCCATCAACAGAATCACCAAGAAAAACAGGTACCCTTTGCCCCTGATATCGGTTTTATTAGATCAAGTGAAAGGGACTCGAATATATACAAAACTCGATTTAAGGGGAGTCTATCACTTGGTCAGGATGAGAGAGGGCGACGAGTGGAAGACTGCTTTTCGGACCCGTTTTGGTTTATTCGAATATCAAGTCATGCCCTATGGACTTTGTAATGCCCCGGCGGCCTTTCAACATTTCATTAATGATGTACTAAAGGAATTCATTGACCAATGTGCCATCGTGTATATTGATGACATTTTGATTTACTCTGCTGATCCTGAAAGACACACGGAACAGGTCAAGGGAGTTTTGAGGAAGCTGAAGAAAAACAGACTATTTGTAAAATTAGAGAAATGCGCTTTTAATGTAACCCAAGTGGAGTTTTTGGGTTTTGTAATTTAACCAAAAGGAATACTTATGGACCAACGAAAGATTGAAGCGGTTGTCAAGTGGAAGTCTCCAGAGAGTGTGAAGGAGGTTCAAAGTTTTATTGGGTTCGCCAATTTTTATCGCAGATTCATCAGCGAGTTTTCTCACAAGATCTTACCGCTTACCAAATTGCTGAGGAAAGGTATTCCATTCAACTGGACCCAAGAGGCTGAGGAGGCATTTAACTCTTTGAAGCAGAACTTCACTACGGCCCCAATTCTACAACATGCTGATCCCAACGAACCTTTTTACGTAGAAACTGATGCTTCTGATCAAGCGGTAGGAGGAGTCCTTTCGCAGTGAAACAAGGTAACGGGACAATTGCATCCAGTGGCGTACAGGTCGAGGAAATTATCCCCCACTGAGTGCAATTACACCATTACAGAGAAGGAGTTGTTGGCGATAAAGGACGCTTTCAAGGAATGGAGGCATCATCTTATGGGGGCCCAACATCAAGTCACAGTATTTACTGATCATCGGAATCTAAAATTCTTGAAGACGGCTAGGACATTGACTCCTCGGCAGCTGAGATGGTCACTGTATTTTGCTGACTACGATTTTATAATAACCTTCCGACCAGGAGCGCAGAATGGTAAGGCGGATGCCTTGTCCAGAATTGATACCGAGAATCAGAAAACACCTTTGGAGAATCAATCCATCATCCCCAGAGAGAAAATCATTGGAGCCACCACTTCGGTGGATTTAGAAACCAGAATTCTGGAGTTAATGACACCAGAAGAGATGGAGGCTTGGACTAGAGAAGAAGAAGGAAGAAGAGTCGTAGGTCAACTCCCCTACTATCAGGAAAGTCTCTATATCCCTACTAAAGAGTTGCAGTTACAGGTCATGCAAGAAAATCACGATATGAAATTGGCCGGTCATAAGGGAGAAGCAAAAACCAAGGAACTAATTAAGCGGCAGTACTGGTGGCCAGAGATGAACAAGGATATTGAGAACTATGTAAAGACTTGCGAGATCTGTGCACAGGGAAAATCTGAACGGCAAGCTCCGAAGGGTTTCCTTCAACCACTGCCAACACCTCCTCATCCTTGGCACACTATAACATTAGACCTCATTACAGACTTACCACTTAGTAAGGGCTACAATACTATTTTGGTAGTGGTAGACACCTTTACAAAGATGGCACATTTCTCGGCATTGAAAGGTATCCCATCTGCTAAACAGCTAGCCTTACTCCTTAGCACAGACATAGTAAAAATACATGGAATACCCAAGATTGTAATCTCAGATAGGGGAACACAATTCATTTCCCATTTTTGGAAATCCTTTATGGAGAATTTAGGAATCGAAGCAAGATACTCCACTAGTTACCATCCTGAGACCGATGGCCAAACAGAACGAGTCAACCAAGAGTTAGAACAGTACCTACGATTGTTTCTGTTGAATCAGGAGGGAGACTGGGTGGATTATTTGTGGGCAGCAGAGTTCGCCCACAATAATGCCAAAAATGTCTCTACAGGGTTCTCCCCCTTTTATATGAACTATGGAAGACATCCAAATTCAACCCTTAGACAGGTAGACTTAAGTGTCCCGGCAGTTCAGGAGATGGTGACTCATTTAGATCAAGTACATCAAGATGCTAGGGAAAGTCTTCAGAAAGCAAAAGAAAAATACAAGGGTTATGCTGATAAAAAGAGGCGAGAAGGTCCTAAACTAGTGAAGGGAGATAAGGTGTGGCTAAATACCAAAAATCTTAGGCTGAAATGAAATCGGAAGTTCCAACCACGCTTTATTGGCCCTTATCCGGTAGAGAAGCAGATAAATCCAGTTTCTTACAAGCTCATCTTACCATCTAGACTTAAGGTTCATCCAGTATTCCACGTTTCATTGTTGAAGAAGGCCCCGAGCAATTTACGGAAGACATTACCACCAAGACCAGTCAATCTAGAGACAGGAACCGAGTATGTAGTCAAGGAAATCTTAGGCTCCAGATATTCAAAAGGGAAATTGTTCTATCTCATAGACTGGAAAGGTTATGGGCCAGAAGAGCGATCCTGGGAATGTGAAGAGGATGTACATGCTCCCAGATTGGTCAAATCCTTTCATCAACGCTTCCTCACGAAACCCCGGGGGAAAACTTCGGCCTTGTTGGGGGGTACTGTCAGGACTCCTAATTTACAAGCCGCAACCACTGTCTGTGTCAGAAATTATCAGTCAAAGGAGAAGTCTAAAGTTGGTTCCTGGTCCGCGTTGTGGAGCGTCCGGAATCTCAAAATGGCCGCTGGTTGGTGCCACGGTCAGTTGTCTAGTGTTTGAAGCCTTAACGACCGAGTTCAGGTGAGGCGCGAGAGAATGAAGAACTGCGCACTTCACCAACGGAATTTCACGGAGAAGAAGCAAATCTGGAGTTCGGCGGTAGTTAGTTCAGGGAAAGCTTAGTTAGGGATTTAGAGGTTACAGAATTATTTTAGAATCTTTTGTGTCCTACGTCAATACCGAGTCAAGCATGATACCAGGGAGAAAAACGAAGTATTTGCCTGAGTGTCTCTTGAAAACAGCGAAGTCAATCTGCGCGTCAGCGTTGAAGGAAGTTCGGCGACGGCAGTACCAGAACAGGAGCCTTGCGAAGCGTATCTGAAAAAAGAAGGAGAGAGATAAGTGACATTGAAAAAATTAATAGACATTGAGTAAATCGTATAACGAAAGAGATAAACCTTGTTAGACGTGATACATACAGTACAGGACTCTACATGGTGTTTTGGGCAGTTAAGAACAGGGACCTATGAGAGAACACAAGAAGACAGAATTAGTGAAGCCATGAGTTGCTAGAAGAGAATAGATAAGAAAACGCTAAGTAAGTAAAAAAACCATATGTTAAGAAACATAGAGGAACATTAGAGATATGAGACAGCAGTTAACAGCCTAGCATTAAATATGTTTTTCAGTTAAACAAGAAAAGAATACCAAGAAATAGAAAAAGACTTACAGAATAGCGGAGGAAGAGTACGAACTGAAAGTGAGTAAGGAACAGGAATTAGATAATAGAAAACTTAAGAGAGAAAAGGTGTAATGTAGTGTAATTGTGAATTACAGGACGAAAAATACTAAAGAACAGATCAGAAGAAATCTAGAGTTTCACCAAATAGAAGAGGGGTCAAATCTCTTGGTAGAAATGGTAGGTAAGAGTAATGGAGTGAGTTCATAGGAAGAGTAGAGAAGGATAACAGGTGTATTTAGACTGTTGTGATATTTTCCCTGCAGGTTTCTAAATGACAGAGACGGTCTGCAGGTCGGACTGACGAGGGAGCCATCCAAGAGGATCTCTTCATTGTTGTTTATTATTTTATCCAAATTCCCCTTCCCTTTGAGGTAAAAGTCTGGAGTCTCATTATACAGTGTTGAGCTCTGGGCGGTTGCCTCGAAAGGATTCAGAAGTCAGCATCTCTGTTCCTGTGCAGTTATCAAGAGTATTCTTTTTTTTTAAGATCTGACAACCAGGCAGAGTGATTTAAATGGACCCTTTCCTTGCTAGGCAGCCAGTTTAAATCTCTCAAGGCCAGGGTAGTAGATGAACGACGCTGCCTATTTAGCACCAGTTTTGCTGCTGCAAATTGGACTCTCTGCAACCCCTGAAAGATGTACTGTGGTGGCTCCCAAGTACAGGGAGTTGCAATAGTCCAGCCTGTTTATCACTGTGCTTCTCACTACAAGGGAGTGCGACTCTTTTGGTAATAGTGGGAGTATCTGACGTAGCATACGTATTAGGGAGAAGCACACACTGGCGGTCTTATTTGCCTGTGACTCCATCTGAAGATTATCATCAATCAGAACCCGAAATTGCGTACCTTGCTGACCGGAGCAAGCGGTTCCTCCTCGGGAGTAACTGCTGGAACATGTCCAGGGATACTGCATGTTCTCCTTCAAAGGAGAACGCCAGTTGTGTATCGTCGGCATAATTGACTAGGTCAACTCCAAATTATTTAATAATGGGGAACAGGGGCTGCAGATAGATATTGAAAAGAATAGGGCTAATCGCAGAGCCCTGCGGCACCCCATGGACTACCAGGGATTTGCTGGAGGAAAACAGTGCCAAGGTTACCACCTGCTGTCTCCCCGCTAGATAGGACTGCAGCCATTGCAGCGCCCATCCCTTCACCCCTATCTTCTCCAATCTCTCCACTAAGATTGAATGGATCACCGTGTCGAACGCGGCCGAAATATAGAGGAGCACTAAAATATCGGCATTCACGTTGTCGTCCCACATACGTAAGTTGTCCAGCATCCACAATGCTGCGGTGCAAGATGGTGATGTACTGGAACTAAACCTTGGTGACAAAAGGTTACTTGCCGTGGATTCTGGTGGCTTATCCAGTCCCTCTGTGGGTGTATTATTTATTTATTTACTTTGACACACTATTTGTATCAGTTTAGGGTGGCACTGAGAGCTCGAGACTGACTGATTAATGTCCGTACCTATGTTAGAAAGTACACCAGATAGAATGTTTGCTAAAGAAGAAACACCATGCACAATATTCTTAGAAATTCTTACGGATACTTCATCCCAATTGTCTTTATTGTTAAGCTGATCCAAGGTGGAAATCGCCAGGCATGGTGTACTTCCAGCAGACTTACTGCTTCTAAACATTGATGTTGTGCTGATTGCTTTTGCTGTTTCATTTCCAATAGATCCACGAATCCCAATGACGTTATCATCTGTATTAATTCCAGGATCGACTGCTATACTAGAAGCCGGCTCCTTATTTCCTGCAGCTTTTTCTCTCTGGGCAAATATTAGAAGCAAAGCTGTTTTAGATGTATTACTAAGATAGGGTGCCTTCTCATTAATAGGATTCACAGAGTTTGTTTTTTTATTTAATTTCCTTAATATATTTAGGCAAAATTTGTTTATGTGTGACCTATTCTCCTCCTCAGTTGGGGAAGTTGGATTAGTAGTTAAAGCTCCCCTACAGTCTGAGTTGATAGTTAGTGACTCAGGTGTATCTTCCTTCTGAATTTGATATCGATTAGTAACCGGTTGGTCATTAGGGTTAGTATTTGAGACATTTAAATGATTAGATTGACATTGACCTCTGTTGTTAATTCAATTCAATTCAATTCAATTCAATTCAATTAGTTTATTGGTTACGGAACTACAACGGAGGTCCACAAAAATACACCAATACAATAAAAAAAAGACATACTTTATAACAAATACAATTCTAATAAATATCCAGGAATTTTTAAAAAAACTGAAATATTCTATAACAAGTCATTTCATTTGGAGGGGACAACACAAAAGATCGTGCCTCCTGAGCAGAACGAATATTACATTTAATAAATAAGGGTCTCAAAAACATTCGCCTTGCCCTTAAAAGTTCTGGGCACACAAATAACACATGATTAAGATCCAGTATTTGGGAACAACAAAGTTCACAGATTCTCTCCTCTCTAGGAGTATTTTCCCAAATGCCCGTTACTTCTCTCAGGGGCAGCAAGTTAGTTCTTAAAAGTAGTATTAGCCTTCTAATTCCGTGTGGGATATTCCATGAGAGATAGGGCTGGGGTCTGCTCCCCATCGCACTCGCACAGATCACGCCATTACAGGCTTTAGGGTGACTTAAAGCCATATCTCTTGCCGTACTAATCGTGCTTATTGACTTCTTTAGAAATAATTTCAATACAGGCTTTGGCATGGGTAAATCACAGTTTAAATTAAGCCCAAATAAGTGGTTTGCATTGGCAAATGATCTAAAAAAAGCTGATTTATCTTTTAATTTTGGAAACATTTCCAACTTCAAGGCGGCCCTTAGGGTGCCCTCATCCCCCCAAAAAAGGGAGTTCCCCCACCTCAGAACCGCTGCCAAGGACAAAATATAAGAAGAAACTATATGGAATTCCAGACGAAGAACATGTGGGACAGCCAAAGAATTTAAATTACAAATTTGACGGAAAAGCCGGCCTTCAGCCTTATCGAAAGAGAGCCAGTAATTCCTATCGAAAACTTCTGCAGCATAAGTTAATGTCGGGGGGATTTTAACCTTAAATACTGACAGAACATGATTAAAATGACGTCTCCCACAGGTCTTATAAAATCTATTTAGAGCTCCGGCCTGGGGGGCGGCCTTGCCAACACACCTTTTGATGTGCTCTGAGTCACGCCCATTTTTTGAGAAAACCTTCCCCAGATACAGATACGTATTGACCAATTCAAGAACTTCGTGCCCCAACAGCCACTTATACCCTTTCTTTATTGGAAAACCTTTCTTGCGAAAGACAAAAATTTTGCTTTTAGCAATATTGATTTTCAAACAATGGTCCTCCGCATATTTAGTTAAAACATCCAGACGACGCTGCAAACCAATGGGAGTTAAATCAAAAATTGCAACGTCATCTGCATATAGTAGGGAGCCAAAGAACATAGTACCAATTTTAGGGCATCCCCCTTCACTGAATTTAATTTCTCGGGAGGTCAAAAATATAAAGAGAAAACAAGAGGGGGGCCAACAGGAAACCCTGCGTGAGACCGTTATGTGTATTAATCCTGCAGGAAAGCCCCTGCGAGCCACCCATCGCCACTTGACACCAAGTGTCTGTGTGTAATTCAATTATAAGGCCCAGAAGATGGTATTGCATACCAAGATGAGAGAGCTTTGACAGCGTCTGAAGATCCACTTTGTCAAACGCTGTGGAGAAATCAATAAAAGCTGAATAGACTGACATATTTTTTGAGAAAACATATTTCTCCACAATGGTCTGGACGACCGCGATGTTATCCAGCGTTCCGTGGTTCTTTCGAAAACCAGCCTGTTCTGGCGGCAAGATGTTCTGGTCTTGGGCCCATTGCTGCACATGCTGAAGTATGCTTTTTGCGAATAATTTGCCCGCAGCGTCCAGCAGTGTGATCTGTCTAAAACTAGCAGGTGACCTTTTTGAGCCCTTTTTATACAGCGGACCTATAATGCTCCCCTTCCAAGATGAGGGAATACTAATCGATTGAAAGCAGTAGTTGAATAGTGGCACCATGAGGGCTCCCCATGCAGCTGGATCCTTTTTAATTAGCATAATTGGTATACCATCCGGTCCTTGTGCACCGGAGGTTCTAGCATTCTTTATATAACCCATCACTTCAGCCCTTGACGGGGGACCATACTCAACACAGACAGCCTCCTCTATTACAGGCATCTGAAAAGGGACTGAGCTGTTAGATTTATATAGTAGTGAAATGTAGTCCACCCACTCCCTTTCTGGGATCGGAATGGGGAGTGCCCTCTGTCTAGAATCACAATACTCTGCGATCAGGTGCCAATACTGTTTTGTATCTTTAGCTCTCGCTGCTTCTCTCAACCCTATCCATTTTGCATCCATCTCATCTCTCTTTACTCTTAATTTATACCGGCCTCTGACTCGCTTTAGGCGATTAATTTCCCGTTGCACACATATAGAAAATTGTTTGCATTGCTTCCGAACTAAATTGTTAATTTTGTAATTTAAAGCCTTCAGGATAGAGGGATCCTGATTTGTTCTACGTCGGCCAGAGGGTACTGACCTTACATTTTTTATCTCCCTCATTTGTGCCTCAGAGAATTGCATAATATTAACAGAAAGGCTACCATACTGTTCTGGAAGACTTTTTTTCAACATCATGCCTACCTCAACGATATTTTTATGTGTCCAAAATGAACGACCATTAGATTTATTAAAAACAATCGAGCCCTGGCAGAAGTGCCCTTGATTCAGTGCAGATAGGTTAAAGGCCAAAGTCAAGCATATTACACTGTGATCACTCCATACTGATGGAATAACCTCAAGATTTTCACAGGCCCCAAACATTTGATACAAAATAGCTACATAGTCCACTAGGCTTTGTGTACGGGAAGACTGAAAGGTAAATTGGGCTGTTTTATAGACTGGTATCCTCCCATTTAGGATGACCAAGTCTGTACTTCTAATGCTATTGAGCAGGAGGAGTCCCCGCTTGTCCGTTTTTATTTTATCCGGTAAAAACGACTCGGGAATGTGCCAAATGTCTTCCTTATCTGGGTTAGCATATAATACCTGGGACGAGTTGGACATTTTTGCATGTAAATCTCCCACTAATATCACTAGAGGGCATTCTTCCATGGTGGCTATCTCTTTGATATATAAAAAAAGTGAACTCAACAGATGGTCATAATTATTCCCTGGGGGGATATAGAGATTTGCCACCAGGAAGAAGGAGGGCCTATCGGAATCTTCCAGGCATGCCAAATTCAGGCAAATGCAGAGATTAGATAGATGGTAAAAAACTTTCCTATTCCAATTAATACTGTTCTTAAGCAAAATGGCCATCCCCCCACTAGCATGTCCCCTTTCAGAGTGCTTAGCGTAACAAGAGAGAGTAAAAAACCCATTACAATTGAGATCTTTGCACGCCCAAGTCTCTTGTAGGCATATAATCAGAGGATTTAAAGATTTTAAATAATTCAATTTTTCTTCATCGTGCCCCAGACCAGCCATGTTCCAGGACAGAAGTAGCCCCCCTGGCTACCTCAGAGGAGCACTTCTTTTTACCTCTGAACGGTTGGTATTCAGGGTTTTTGCTACCCAACTCCACTGGGCTAAGTCATCTTCTTTATTAGGGGGATGACACGCAACTACAGAATCAGGCACCAAGTTTATTGAACGGCCCTTTTTATTTAATGAGACCATAATATTTTTAGCGTTGCCAATAGGAGACTCGAAGTCTGGGCCCATGTCGTTCAACACCACGGGATTACCCGGCCTCAGATCTTGAGGGCATGGGATTGTACTACGCCTAGTAGAATGATCCTCAAAATTTGCTACAGAAGATATATCTAACCCTCGTTTTAAAAAGTGCTCGCTGTTCTGTATGGCTAAGTTGGCCACTAACAGGGAACAAAAGGTGACTCTAGAAAAGGAAACATTCTCGTGCTGGATAATATTCACATTTAAAATATCCCTGCTTTCTAACAACTGCAATGCCTCTATTTCAGAAAAGATTTTGAGAAGGAGTCCTCTATTTATCGGAACATATTCGGACTCATATAGCCAGATGAAATCCACTATGGGCGATGAAGCGGACTGCACCGTATTGACTTTCTTTACCGCATTTTTTTGTGGAATCCATAGAGGCACCTTATCACCATTATTAACCACCTGTACCTTCGCGTTGGACTCGATCTGTGTGAGAGACCCCACCTCTAGTTTACCATCTGGTTCAACACCCCCGAACTGTGGACAATATTTGAAATGTAGAGTCTACACCTCCCAATATATTTCTACTCCCCAAGGGATCATCCCCCTCACTAGGCAGAAGAGGATGAGGTACTAAAGGGGACTGCAGCGGAAAACTTGATGATGCCGCTACTGCTCCAGTAGCCCCAACTCTCCCATTAGGAGACGGAAGTACTGCAACTGGGTTCCTGGATGCACCTTCTCCAGTGAGTAGTTGACAACCACCCTCCTCCGTTGCAGTCTGAGCAACACTCTGACTATCTGGGATCTGTGGGAAGTGTAACTTTGACATTTTTCTTTTAGGTAATCGTCTTCTCCTTTTTTGTTTCTTATTCCTATTTTCTCCTTTGCAGTTTATTAAGAGCCCACTCCTCTTCACTACTTTTGGTCCCAAGTCCACCAGGGGGTTTGGAGGTTGGGCCTGAGGGGCAAATGGAGTTTGGACCTCCCCCTCTAACACTCCCACGCCTTTTTGCCCAACATGACCCTCAATATTCTCTGCTTCCTTAATGGCTTCACCGGCCCCCCTTTTCCCCTTAATAATTAAAGGGTAAAGTTTTAGTGGGACGTGTCCCAGAAGAGGGCCCACTGCAGCTTCCTCAAAGAGTAAGCTTAAACCTAGCTCTTCATTTTCAAGGTTGCAGGAAGCTTCTATTGGGGACAGTGAGAAGAGAGGTGTACCAGCTTGAACAGACACGTCTCTGTGTTCTACGCAGGGGGCAAATAAAGGGGGACTAACACCGATTTGTTCATCCAATCGTGCAGGTATAATGGAGGGGGGAATAATGGTGCCTAATTTATTTAATTTTTGTATTTCAAACAGCATTACGGAGATCATTTCCAGCATATGATCTGAACTAAAAACAGATTTCTCCAACAAAATCAAAATAGAACTTAAGAGTCTTTCAATGCATACAAAGAATTCCGAAGGCACACCATCCCTCTCGTTGCTCAACTTGGGTTGTGAACAAGGCAAAAATACATCATGAACATCATGAGCATCGTAGAAGGACTCCACGGAGTTACCATTCAGGGGACTTGTACTACAATATAATAGGGGCATTGAGAAGCGCCTGAGGGGGGAGTTTATGGTGCAAATGTTCTTCTCCATCAGACTGCTCATTGGATACCCGCTCTTCACAAAGTTCTTCGCAGGGTGTATGTTAATGGCTCCCCACCCCCTTGTTTGAACATCAGTGTCAAAATCTGGGAGTGTAAATTCTTCCCTTAAGTTGGGTTCTCCACTAAATGAAGCCGTTTCCACAATTGCAATAATATCCTTCCCGGCATCCTCCCTAGTTCCTACAACATCCCCAAACACACCCTCTACACTGAGTCCCTTGCCGAAGTTCCCCTCCATAATGGCAACATATTTACCCTCGATCCTGCTGGATGATTTTTTTCTGCTCAGTCAAGAGGATTCCTGATTCTGCTGGTTAAGAGGATGATCCGAACCCATGACTGCATGCAGATCAGTGTCCGAAGCAACAGGTATACCAACAGCAGGAAGCTCCGTTTTTTATGGATTCGAAGGGGTGTATAGGCTATGTTGTGACTGTTGAAACCATTGGATTGAATCGTTACCACAAGGGCCAGGAACCAAGTTTGTCCTTGAAGATATATTTAGTAAAGAGCTAATTGGTTCATCTTCCGTGCCTGATCTTATCTGGCCCCTTGCCCCTTGCCCCTTCTTAGGACATTTTCAAACTCCCCGTGGAATCATAAGGGTTTCCCTGAACTTCCCCTGTCGACAGGAGGGGCGATGTTACTAAGGCAAACTTGGAATGCATGCTATCTTGTCCCAATATTGCCTCTGCAGGAACAGTCAGGGGAGCTTTCCGAAAGAAGCCCGTGATAGTTGATTGAGATTGAGATTTATAGCAAAGATGTTGTAAATTTTTTGTTCCACTATATGATCTCCTCAATTTCCTTATACAGCTAGGAGATGAGGTAAGTACGCGACCGGAGCGTAATTTTTTTGAAGTCATCTTGCGCATAGGGTAGAGACTTATGCCGCTGAAATGCTCTAAATATACAGTACGGTTCAAGCTTCACCAGGAGTTGCAAAGGTTGCTTGCTGCGCTTAACTGGTGCCTGGTGCCCAAACCAAATCAAAACCGGCACTGAGGCTGAGGCTTTAACTTAGGGTAAGACCACGATGTTCTAGGTTCCGTCCCCTGCAGCTCTGCACTCGATGAATCGGGAAGCCTGAGACAGGGACTCCGCTCTCCTGGCAAGGACTGCTATAGCCCCCTCGCAGCCTCCTGCAAATCCCACGACTCCACGCTGCAGCCTCTGTGCGCAGCCTCTATGTAATAGTCCTGCTACAATTCGCGGGATCCACGGCTTATCGCAACACTGCAGCAGGGCAACTCCTACGCCACTCCTGCTGTGATCCTAGACTTTCGCTATAGCTGTAGCACTGTAGCACCTGGTGCGGCTTGCGGTTTCTCGCGTTCGCAGTTCCGCCGTTCTCCTGAGCTCCAACTACCGCCACCGCTTCACCGCCGCCGCTGCTACTGCCAATGCTGCATCTGCTCACGTGATCACTCCGCAAGACCTGGACTAGATCTCCCCTCGAAGCTGCCTCTGCCTCGAAACTCACTGGAACACGCCGGGGCAGATGTACAGAGGTACAGGGGAGCAGAAAGGGAGATGGCCGGGTGGCAGGGTGGAAGGCAGGCGCTGGTGTGCTGGAGACTCTTCGCTTGACTCTTCGCTTGCTCCGTGGTCCTTAGACCGCAACTCCTTGTTACCCTGGGCAATCCGCTGTCTCTGCTGATCTTCCGCGGTGGTTCCCAGTGTGTGGTCCTCCCGGTGTTCCCGCTCGTTCGCTGCACACACGCCACGGGTCTCACCACTAGGCACTTTGCCGGCATTCCAAGCCTCTGCCCGGTCGGCGTTTTGCGGGGATTTGTGAAGAGAGCTCAGACCGCTGCGGTCGTAATTCGTTGGTGTTTTGCCGATGCTGCTACTGCTGTCGCTCACGGCAAACTGATCAGAGTGCTCTCCACAGCTCCACGGCTCTCTGCTGCTCTCTGCTGCTCTCTGCTGCTCTGGAGTCACATAGGGGGAAGAGAAATTAGTGTTCCACATCACCAATGCATTGTTTGACATCCACACTTGATTCAAGTTGTAATTTATGTAATTTGAATAGTGACAGATCCAGTTTTTGTAGCTTTTCTTGTAACAGTTGTTATAGACTGACTATATCGTCTAGTCAGTCTTGTCATGTTCACAAGGTAAAACTTTAGTTTTTGTATGCAAATCAATAACGATGAGGGAAGCACTTCGTATGCACTAGTGAGATAATATGTGGTAGTCCAATTGAGTATTATTAGTTGCGGCGCTCCACTTCCTATGTACCACCGTTAAGACCAATCACGTGCCAGCAATGAAAATAGTAATGGAAGGAGCGTCTGTTTAATAAATGAAATGTTAAAATCCATATAAGTTTCTTTCTTCTTTATTCTCCAATTATGATAATCAATAATCCAAAGCAAAAGGATTTAGGAAGTCCAAGTCCAAATTCCAACAAAAAAGTTCATTAATACATGGATCCAATCAATATGACAGTTATTCCATTCAGATCATTAATTCCACAAAAAACAGCTTTTTGTTAAGAGCAGCCTTTTTTTTGTTAAGAGCAGCCTATGTGTTTCGTCCTCCTTAGGACATCATCAGGGCTGCAAAGTAAGGAACAAAAAAATCACAATCCATTCTTATAAGAAAATTAAAAATACAAAAATACAAATTAAACTAATACAACATATATAGGTACAGTAGTGAAGTAGCTTATCAAGTATCACGCACTGTGTATTCAGTGAATCTGTTTAAGAAATGTAGCCATAGTTTATCGTGAAGTGACAAATTACTACAAAAGGATAAGTAAATACATTGGGCTTGATATATTTCTAATCCACCTTAGTACAGAGCAACTACTTATTCACATTTGACTCCAAATTATCTCCAATTATTTAAATGTTGTCTCATCATTTTGAAATTCTTGAAGAAGATATGGTGCCTTTCACCTTAGGCAAAAGTGGCACCACATCAAAGTAAATATGAGATACATGAATCACATATGATACCCACAACAAAGAATCAAATGCAATTCATAATATGAAACTGATCACACCTTAATGCATTTCACCATTTTCCAAATGAGTCATGAGTTGGGCCACATTTTGAGTATTCAAGATGGGATACTCCAATATATATGTGATGGAACATGCAATCTGCCAAAGTCCCTTCAAGTATCCAATATTTCTCCATCATTAAGTTATCATCTGCACATAACAAAGGACATTGATAAATGGTTTTGGGTATATGTTACATGTATATATGTACACCATTGTGTACACATTCCAGTCTGAGTTTCTACTTTCTACAAAAAGTATATGCCTATCACAAGTATTTCTACAAAACACACACTGGCTTACATACACATTTGAGAAGGAACAAGTCATTATGGAAATGCGTGGCTTTTGACATGTATGAAACAGTATATCTGATGCAAAACACAATTGGGATATGTGTAGCCTCCAAAAGGTAGCCATTAATTCTGATGTGACTAGGTATTTTGGCTCATATACTCACTCTTGTTTGTGTAAAATTGCAACTTACCAATGTAATATTTGGAACATCTACTGTATCAAAAGTGCATAGTATGCTATGTCACATATAATTGGTCTACCATTACATTATCCACAATAGTGAAAGAGCATCACACCTGATACAACAACGACTAGTGGCCTGTTTGGTACAACTGTCCCTAATGACATCAAACAACCTAAAATATATATGTAGTTTAGGCAGCCATATGTCTGCTCAGAACAGTTCTGTGGTGGTGAACAGCAAGCAATCAGGTCATCATGCACATTGTGCAAAACCTACACCTTCAAGAACTCTTCTTGTGTGTTAGACATGGGTCGCCCTTAATGTTGATGGTAAACATCCTGCCTGTAACATAAAATGTGTTATGTAACATTGAAACTAAAAGAGGAACTTACTCCCTTGTTGCTGCTATTGGGCTTTCACCTGCACATCACGCTGGGGATAGACCACCACAAGTATGCGAGCAAAGGGGGGGTCATTGTGCGGTGCATGTGCTTCCCACACTGGGAGGACTGCCCGAGCTGGACTTTGGCTGACTTACTGGGCCAGCATCGTAGCTCCTCCCACTCTTTCTGCAATGGAGGCAGCACTGCTTTTAGACCCTGCAGGGGTCTAGGGACAGCCTTCCAGATTTCTCGCTTCTGATGGTGTTCTCCTGTATGGATACAAGAAATGAAAGAAAAAAGAATGGTTTACGACTTTTTGGTTGTCTATGTTGATGTAACACAATTTTACAGCATCTATCACAAGCATGAATCATAAGTTACCATACGTGCGTTTTCACATGCTGACCAAAACAAATGTATTAATACACACTTTTGCAGTGACTTATTGACTACCCTCATCCCTTGTCATGTCCTAAACTAACAAATCTAGGCCAGCGACATCATCTAGCCCACGTGGCTCCTACATCTTCTCTAAAGTGAGCTACTTCAGATCAGTGCAAAACATTGTGAACTACTGAAGGCTAAACAACTTGGGCATTGTTACCAGACACCATCACAGCCAGATTCATTGACTTGATGCCTAAAGTCCATAGAGCCCGATACTATGGTTTGAACTACATACTATGACTAAGGGCACTATGAAAGGACTGCCATGTGTGTCAGTGAGAGCGTGATCATTGGGGATGTATGAACATGTATACTTATGAATAGGATATAACTGTACGGTTGACAGAGTCTGTGTGGTATGTACATGTAGCACAGGACATACCTTTTCGCATATGTGGCACTGTTACATGGATGACACAAACATACAAATGTATGTCCTTTTGAATTGGGGGAATTTAAAAATGCAGATCAATATTCTAACAAATACTTCATACCATGGAACATTTTTCTACACTTGCATTTAAAAAAAGGGCTGTATATTGCGTTCATACTTATGGCACAGTGATTACTGGCTATTGGGAGCAAGGGGCCAGCAGTTTGGAAATTAAACACTTTAAAATTGGAGAAAAATGAAATGAAGTGTTCGCTCAGGAAGTTGGGTAACTCTCTGTTTCAATTGCAATCCATTTAAAAGCATTCCGTGGCATATTTTTTCTCAGACGTCCAAATTTTAGTTGATGAGGAAATATATTTATGACAAGTATACCACAGTACTTCAGGTAATTGCCACTGTGACTCAGCCCCAGCCTAGCGCATGATTCTGACTGAGCATTGCTCATCGTCAGGCCTTGCTATATGCAGCCTGATGATCATGATGTCAAATGAACAAAGCCTTTCCTTAACTTTTATATGAAAAAATGACCTTGTGGCAATCTAATAACTGACCTCAGGCTGTGTGCTACTCTGAAGGGGTCTGCGCCCTACTGGTAGCTTCTAATCAACTGTTTGGAGACCTCTCATCTAGGCTGAGTGATTTGTGGGACGATACACATAGCAAACATCATTTTCATTTGGTTTGCACAGAAAACATATATATGTACAGTTGTAAAGACAATATAATGTGCTTTCTAAATTACATGATGTCAGATTTCTATATTTCACACGTAATAAAAATATATACGTAAATATATCTCTACAAACACACCAAAAAGAATCTAGGGCTTTAATCACACACCACATACTAATGTTGTTGTAAAATTGTAAAGTGCTTACAAATCCCCAACATCATTGTCTCATGTAAGGAGCAACATGTATGACACGTCACATCAATCAACTCACTTCACACAGGAACTCAAATGGACATGGTAGCGTAAGTGGTTAAGATATGTATGTTTGCAATTGGGTATTTTAAATGCTAACTCTTTTTTACTTGCATTGTATAATCCCCCAAATGAAATTTTCTGTTTTAACATTTTTAACTTTTTTAAATGTTTTTTAGCTATTTATTGATGGCTTTTGCAGAAAGTGAATCTGATTACTCTATATTTTTGTAAACATTGTAGACGTCTTTATTGCATTGAATGGGTCTTGTATCATGTATGGTTTTTATGTGGATCTCCTCGGAGTTCCAAAACATAATAAAGAATTGAATTGGAATTGGACATGGTAGCCTGTGTTAATCGAAAATAAACCAGGCAGATTCACATATACATTTAAAACATGTGACTGTTCCTCAGTGAGCAATAGAGCTGGCTATATAGGGGCAGGACTTCCTTTGCCAACAGCTCTAGCTCCTCTGGTGAGAGGGCTGGGGCCCTGCCACCTGCTCATCTTGGCATGGTTGCTCCCAGAGGTCTCAAACAGCAGCAAAAGTTGAAGAGTACTTGATGACTGCAGTGTAGGAGGCAACTGATTTTTTTTAACTGCTGCATACACGTACACAAAGTATGTGATCATCAGTGGAGATGGACCCAGCCTTTGGCCCTCGTACATTGTTTTCACACACATTAGCCTATGGCTGTCTCCGTCATGGAGTTGAACACCCATTACACGGTCAATTTCCTCCACGAACGTCTGATTACAAATGCCCTGGTCAGGCACCCACCATTTTACAAGGACAAACAGTGTGTTTGTGACTTAAGTGCGTCACCACCACTCAAAATGGCATATTCAAACTTCGAAGGACACTAATGTATTTTTAAAAAAACATTCATATGTAGTGCATTACTGTGGTTAAAGGCAATAGTTGTACAGTGTTGTTTACAACTCCTTTGACAGTATTTTGGATGAAAACAAAATGTGCACATTTTTTCATATTTAAATATTATCAGCTAAAATGAAATTTATGAAGTAAAAATGACAAAAACAATTGTTAGATCTAAATATGTTGTGAAACCATATATATTATTAGCACAACATGACACTTGTGTTAATAATCAAAAATAAATATGTGGAAAATGTTTAAAAATGTTCTAACATTTTTCAATGAAGACATTTGAACCCTGAGAGAGTGAGGAGACGACAACCTCAAGTGTATCACCTATTTCTCAACCTTGCCATCATGGAAGAATGGCATATTATCAAAAAGTTCAGATTGAATAGGAACATTATAATGGATTTATGTCATCATCTGGAGCCAGATCTTCTGCCTCATAACAGAAATCCCAAATCTATTACACCAATTGTCAAACACATTGCAGTACTTTATTTCGTGGCCACGGTATCATTTAAATACACTGTGGCAGTATCTGGCAGAATGTCACAGCCAACTTTCAGTGATGTGCTACAAGAAATTCTTTCATCAATGAAGAGACACATCAACAGCTACATCCAGTTTTCATGATATGAGGATTTTGCGAATGTGAAGTGCAATATCTATGGTTTGGGTTCCTTATCACATGTGGGTGGAGCAATTGATGGCATACATATTGCCTTAGGGCCACCAAATCACCATGGCCTGCTGCATGTTGGCCCTACGACGGAACATCCCATACATCACAAAAGATGAAGACCATGAAGAGCCCAAATAAAGATGATAGTGGTGAAGAGGAAGGATTTGACTTATGTCAAGTTGTTATAGACAACTTCTTCACGGGACTGTAAGTATACATTTACATATTATGACATTAAGAATAAACCAACTTTTAATCTAATGAGGAGAACAGTCTGTACTGGACATTTTTCAGAAAGGGTAAGTTGAAATCCAGGCCAAAGATGTTTGTTGATCAAAGTGTTAACAGATTGACTACTGTGTTCATTTTGAATGTTTATCTTTGATTGTTGTTATAAAAAGTGTCCTCAAAATTACTCGTTTGTAATGGGTCTAATGCATATGAAATTAATCTTGTTATTTTGATCTGTTTTAGGATCCTTCACCATATCATCTTCATTTAGACATTTTGTTGCTATGACATATGCTGCTGTTGCAAAATACAAAGGGAACATGGGTTGATTCTGTGGAAAACACACATAGACTTTTGTTGTATATATCTTGTACAGAGACAACTTGCACAGTGATTGAATGGATGTTTTGAAGATTGCATTGGACTTGTTTTCTGTTGAATTGTGGCACCAAGCTAATATGTGCTGCTTGATGTGTTCTGACCACATGTGGCAGTCAAACAAAAGCATAGTCATCCCCTTTCACATTGGCAAAATGCTCATTTTGTATTACGTGTATGAATATGTTGATGTGTCTCATCATTGTAGAAAGAAAGATTTGTAGCACACCACTGAAAGTTGGTTGTGGCATTCCCCATGATACTGCAACAGTTTATTGGACTGGTCCTGTGGCACAAAATGGAGGACTGCCATGATTTAGGAATATTGGTCCTATTGTTGTGCAATTTCTATTGTGAGGCAGAATATCTGGTTCCAACTGATGACATAATCCAATAATATCAAGCCTATTGAATCGGATTCATTTGATTATATCCCCTTTTTCCATGGTGGCAAGGTGTGGAACTGTAAATGTTAAAATGACACTGAGCATTTGTGTTATGTTTGATTTGTTATGTTAAACAAAAAGTTGACTGAACAATCTGTTTCTAATTTAATGAAATACTAGTTGATGAGTTTTTGCTGTTTGTATTTTATTGTCATGGCAGAAATTAGTGAGAAACCTTACCTACTTGCAATTCATTTATGAATATACAATCATTTGGTTCTTTACATTTTTAAATGTATGATGGAAGGAAAAACAATTTAATTAATACAGAAAATAACTACAACACCAGTCTTTGATTCTGTTTTTTTTGCTTTTATTAAACAAAAGCAAGTAAAGTAAAAGTGGATGTAAACGAAAAAGCACCCAAAAAACAATAAAAATGTAACTCATGGTGAATGAAACCATAATAGTTGAGTAAAAAGTGTTTGAAGTCCAATGTCCAAAATACAGCTGGCCTCAGAAAGGAACATGTGACCAGAAAATAGTCCACAGTGTGTATGGTAGTCACACACTGGAGAAAATTAGGTTCTGTATCTCTTGCTGGTGGTGGGGGTCTTGCCATCCTCTCCTGGTGGCCCGGATGAATGTCCCCCCTGAGGGGGCCTGGTGGATCCCCAGTTGCAGAGATTCAGGTGGGTGTAGGTTTTGACTCTTGTGGCAGGGCCTCCCTTTCTGTGGCTGATGCAGGTGTAGTTGGGCCAGGTGTAGTAGGACTACAGTAAGGGGAGGATGGTATTGGAAAAACCATGTACCTATGTGTGAAAATGTCCTGCAGCACTGCAGTCAAGGATCCCAAATTGGAGTGGAGATCCTTCATCTCTATATTGTACTCCCTCTGCAACTGCTTCATGTCCCGGAGCTCTGTAAGGACCTGGCCCAACATATCTTAGGACTGATGGGGGATCCTAAGTCTTGGTTGATGGTGGCCTGTGTGACTGTGACTGTATCAAACAAATTGGAGGTTCCCCTGTAATTTATGGCAGTGTGACTGTGACCCCAGTGGCGTCACTATGTTGGCCCACAGAAATCCTCCTAGGACCCTTACCCCCACTAATCTGTGGCCTAGAGCCAGTGTGCCCCATCCCACTGGGTCCTGGCTGAACTGCAGGTAGTGGTGGTGTTGTCTCACCAGTAGCCTGAGCTGGGGGGCACAAGATGGCTGTTATGTTGATTTAGACATAGGAAGTGGAGATATCCGAATGCTGAGGTGTTGTAACAGGTAGGGTGGAAGGTGTAGATGTGGGCCGAGGGAAATTCACTGGAACCATCTTCCCAGGCAGACTAGATGTACCAGGCCGCTCCTCTTCATCTGGACTTTCAGGAGTGGAGTCCTCCCTGGAGGCTTGATCCTGGGCTGGAGTGGAGGTATCCCGAGACACATATGTTTGGACACGTGCTCTGGCTGTTGGGCCTATAATCTATGTAAAAAAATACTTGTTTTGTAAAAGTATGTTACACATCCAATGAGTTTTAAACAAATATAATATAGCAACCTAAAAGGGAAAAGGAATTGAATATCATGATTAAACCTTTCAGTGGAAATGTAATTCATTACACACACAGTTTATGCTTCATATAATTCTACTTCAAATAAACAGGTAAATATATGTCCTGAAATGAAAAAAAGATAAATTAGTTAGTATACATGAAATGTACCAACCATTCAACACAACACAGTAGAGAGAAGACACGTGAAGTTTACCATTCCAAAGCCTAGCAGGCTAAAAAACAGACATGTACACAACTTAGGGAGGTGTTTAGCATTAGAAATCATATAAACAGTGCAGAGTTACATTTTCACACATGGCACTTTGAATCAGCAAACAGTTTTACATGCCTTAGATTTTAAGCGGTCAGCAAATATTGATTTGTGAAACTAATTACATCAATTCAATTACATGACAAGAAAAGGACAACATAAACAATTCAACACAAACATTTATTAAAAGACAGCATTAAATAGAGATTGAACAATAATTTATACTTTTCCATATGTGAAAATATTCTAGAAAAGGGAGAATAAGCAAAATTAAATGGCAATATTATTATCACAAAACTGAAACTATGCATTATGGGAGTTGTAGTTAATTTAGTGAAACATTCAATACACTTGCAAAATTGTAACTTAAACATACCTGGTGTAGTTCTGCAGTAAAAAGAGAACAGTCATTTACTATGTGACACATGCATATGTTATTAGGAGTACAAACACTTACTAGCACCATAACATCACGTGGCGTGATGGCTATTGAAACCTGTTATCTTAAATACAACTCAATACATTCAAACAAACAAGACAAGCAAGATGTTACTGATATATTGATATATTTAGGTTTCTATATAAAATAAATAGTGCTGAATACATTAGCAGCAGCAAACTTGAAAGCAAACAGTATATTTAGGTTTAGTGGTGTATTGAAAAGTATACCTCACCAGTCTAGTGTACCCTCCAATCCATCAGGGATTCCTGCCAAGCCTTCGGGTTGTGAGATCTGCTAGACCTTCTCCTCCCAGGCATATAGTTGTAAGGTGGGCTGGTACAACCACCACCAGTCCTCTGGGCCTCCAGGTATTCTAGGAGGCCAAGGAATGCACTCTCCTCTGCAGGTCATTCCACCTCTTCCTAATTTCCTCCTGTGAGTGTAGGTTCTTTGCTACAGCATCCACTCTGTTGACTATTCTGGTCCACATTTTGCCTTTTCTAAGATGGGGTGTATTATGGACTTGGGTATGGATGATGGTCTGAAATGGAGTGTGTTTTATAGTGTGGAATACAGGTACAAATAGTTGGCCGAAACACATCAGGTGTGTGATGTTAGCATTTAGCCTACAGTAACAGGAATATTCCAATGTTGACCACGTACCACGGCGGATTCATTCTGTTGGCAACCCGACACTAGAACACTGACAGCACAACTGTGAAATCTAAATAGGTTCAGCACAATGCTGCCTCCATGAAGGCGGGAGAGTAGTATTTGCTAGCAGAGGAGTCCTCTGCGTCGGCAGTGGTGAAACACTTTGCCGACGCAGACAGAGATTGAGCCTGCAATCAGTCAAATATCTTTACTGTAGCAAAGGCCATAAAAGATCCAATAAAATCCGGCAACACAAAAATACAATAAATATTTACCATAGTAAAACAGTTTAATACAATAAAACAACAAAGTTTAGCAGCATAAGTTAAAAATGATAAAACATTGGATAAAATAGTACAAACTAAATGGTGAGAGTTATACAGTGACTGTGGTTACATACATTTTAATAGGGTAGCCAGATTTGGGTAATTGTAACCCCCTCTGAATCTGCTCCAAGATACAGTATTCAAAGCTCTCTAGATGAAACACAGCTTCAGGAGAAAGCCAGACCAAAAGTCCAGAGAGACATCTGGCTGACTCTGGATTGCAGGAAAGTTTTCATAAATAATATTACTTTTTCCTCCAAAAAGTTGGCTAAAGGGTCCCATAATGCTTGTTATGCCAGGATGGTACGGGTAAACCACAAATTGTTAGTTTACACAAAACATTTTATGTTTGTCAATTGAATACTCAGTTTACAAAAAGAGAGAGAATCACAATAAGCAGAACTCAGATCACTATCAACCTCATGGTTGAGTCATATATACATTCACAAATAAATCAAATTCAAAAGTGCAATACCCAACAAAATGGTGAACAATTATAAAAACATTAACTTATTCACAAATGCCAACATCACATTGAATACATGGACCATAAAAAACTTTTTACGTTTGTGAAACTAGGGCTCTTTGTAAATGTCTAGAAACCCAGAGAGAAAGTGAGAAACATCATTTGAAACAGTTGTTATGCTCACAGAGCCTGAATAGGAGCTATTCAAATGGATTTCAGGAACCAAAAGCAGTTTCCGCAATAAATGGCAATTTTGAAAAAAAACGACTGCCGACGCGTTTCGAATCCTGATTCGCAGCTTGCAGGATTCTCATCAGGGCAGATTCTATCTAGTCCATGGGCACTATTTAAAATAAAAAACAAAAGCAAAATTTTACTATCTAGCGCGACTTCTAACCATCAGTCTCCGGGCAGTTAGGTAACAAAAACAGTTTGTACCTTGTGTGATTACTGCCCACAGTTAATCATGGATTGGAAGGAATGTCGTCTGTGCTTGGTGGCCTGCACTGCAACAAAGTAATAGAGTCAATGAGCGTTGGCCGAATGCGCAGGAAAGGGAGGTTGGAAAAACATCTGTTACTCAGTTACCTGCGTTTATGTGGAAGCCGGGCCACATCTATGCCGCTAATGGTGAAGTTCTTTTAGTTTTCTGGAAAGAAGGCGGTGGAGTGCGTCTTAGTACACTGTTTATTCACCAATTAAATAATCGCATGAGCCCCTTGATATTCAGGAAGGCACTTACTTGGACGTTGGTCCGCAAAAACCTCAAGGTGGGTTCTGTTATGTGGCCCCTGTTCCACCATGCAGAGAGACAGTTGTACCTCTGTTGGGAAAAGCGGAGGGCACCATGTTACCGCTTTGCTATTTGATTCAATTTCAAGCGCTAGTCGCGTTTAGATTAAGAAATTGAGCTACTTACTTGGACAAAAATTCGCGGTACCCACAATGGGGGCTCTGTTACGAGTTCTTCACCAAGTGCTCGAATCAATATCTGCAGGGGAATGGGAGGGGGATGCATTACCGCATTGACATGTCAATATTAAATGAACAGTTTTCGGGAACGGCTGCTTCCATGCTTACCACAGTGTCAATTCCGATCAAGCATACTTGCTCCACAGCGGTGTCTCAGAGATGTGAATGTCTCTGGGCGTCGCCGGTCAGGTGGCCAAACCATCGAACTTGTGGCGGGCCAATCAGGCGGAAGACCTAGTAATGGGGCATGCTGGGACCTGTAGTGTGAAACATGAATTCAGGTTTTGGCTGACCAATAAGGTGCATTATGGGACATGTAGTGTCCAACAGCATGCACAAAATGATTATGCTCTATTGATTTCACTGAGGCTATTAAGACCCTTATTTACACTGTCAAACTTTAGGATTAGATACGCCTCTTTGCGCAACAACATTGTATCAACGTCACGGAAGTGTTTAGGGTCAATCCATGCCAGTACGGTCCATTTAAAATCAGACTCAGAGTGACCATTACTGGTAAAGTGTTCCACCATGGGGGCTGTGATGACTTTTTTCTTAAGCCGGGAGCGGTGCTGGGTAATTCGGGCATTAATCGGCTGGTTTGTTTTGCCAACATAAACTCTGTCACATGGGCAGACCACCGCATAGACGACATTTCTGGTCTTGCAATTTGTGAAGCTGTCATGCTTCCATCTGATGCCATTGTTTACAAAAACGTCACCTTCAATGGTGCTTGAACAAGAAACACAATTGCCACACTTATGATGTCCGCATATGGGTTTCAGATTCCACTGCGTGACAAGGTCGCTTTTGGGTGCTGTGATATGACTGTCTGCTCTGATTAAATGTTGTCCTATGCTTCTGTTCTTACGCATAGCGAAGATGGGTTTTTGGAGAGGATACTCTAAAGACTCAAGAAGATGCCAGTTATTCCTAATTATGTTTTTGAATTGGTTCGTGTGTTGGCCAGAACAGGGCCAAATTTACCTCCAGGGAGACATTGCTTGAAAAGAAAGAGAAGAAAGATCTGCAAAAATTGGTTTGTGTGACAACATTCGGCCAACACACGAACCAATTCAAAAACATAATTAGGAATAACTGGCATCTTCTTGAGTCTTTAGAGTATCCTCTCCAAAAACCCATCTTCGCTATGCGTAAGAACAGAAGCATAGGACAACATTTAATCAGAGCAGACAGTCATATCACAGCACCCAAAAGCGACCTTGTCACGCAGTGGAATCTGAAACCCATATGCGGACATCATAAGTGTGGCAATTGTGTTTCTTGTTCAAGCACCATTGAAGGTGACGTTTTTGTAAACAATGGCATCAGATGGAAGCATGACAGCTTCACAAATTGCAAGACCAGAAATGTCGTCTATGCGGTGGTCTGCCCATGTGACAGAGTTTATGTTGGCAAAACAAACCAGCCGATTAATGCCCGAATTACCCAGCACCGCTCCCGGCTTAAGAAAAAAGTCATCACAGCCCCCATGGTGGAACACTTTACCAGTAATGGTCACTCTGAGTCTGATTTTAAATGGACCGTACTGGCATGGATTGACCCTAAACACTTCCGTGACGTTGATACAATGTTGTTGCGCAAAGAGGCGTATCTAATCCTAAAGTTTGACAGTGTAAATAAGGGTCTTAATAGCCTCAGTGAAATCAATAGAGCATAATCATTTTGTGCATGCTGTTGGACACTACATGTCCCATAATGCACCTTATTGGTCAGCCAAAACCTGAATTCATGTTTCACACTACAGGTCCCAGCATGCCCCATTACTAGGTCTTCCGCCTGATTGGCCCGCCACAAGTTCGATGGTTTGGCCACCTGACCGGCGACGCCCAGAGACATTCACATCTCTGAGACACCGCTGTGGAGCAAGTATGCTTGATCGGAATTGACACTGTGGTAAGCATGGAAGCAGCCGTTCCCGAAAACTGTTCATTTAATATTGACATGTCAATGCGGTAATGCATCCCCCTCCCATTCCCCTGCAGATATTGATTCGAGCACTTGGTGAAGAACTCGTAACAGAGCCCCCATTGTGGGTACCGCGAATTTTTGTCCAAGTAAGTAGCTCAATTTCTTAATCTAAACGCGACTAGCGCTTGAAATTGAATCAAATAGCAAAGCGGTAACATGGTGCCCTCCGCTTTTCCCAACAGAGGTACAACTGTCTCTCTGCATGGTGGAACAGGGGCCACATAACAGAACCCACCTTGAGGTTTTTGCGGACCAACGTCCAAGTAAGTGCCTTCCTGAATATCAAGGGGCTCATGCGATTATTTAATTGGTGAATAAACAGTGTACTAAGACGCACTCCACCGCCTTCTTTCCAGAAAACTAAAAGAACTTCACCATTAGCGGCATAGATGTGGCCCGGCTTCCACATAAACGCAGGTAACTGAGTAACAGATGTTTTTCCAACCTCCCTTTCCTGCGCATTCGGCCAACGCTCATTGACTCTATTACTTTGTTGCAGTGCAGGCCACCAAGCACAGACGACATTCCTTCCAATCCATGATTAACTGTGGGCAGTAATCACACAAGGTACAAACTGTTTTTGTTACCTAACTGCCCGGAGACTGATGGTTAGAAGTCGCGCTAGATAGTAAAATTTTGCTTTTGTTTTTTATTTTAAATAGTGCCCATGGACTAGATAGAATCTGCCCTGATGAGAATCCTGCAAGCTGCGAATCAGGATTCGAAACGCGTCGGCAGTCGTTTTTTTTCAAAATTGCCATTTATTGCGGAAACTGCTTTTGGTTCCTGAAATCCATTTGAATAGCTCCTATTCAGGCTCTGTGAGCATAACAACTGTTTCAAATGATGTTTCTCACTTTCTCTCTGGGTTTCTAGACATTTACAAAGAGCCCTAGTTTCACAAACGTAAAAAGTTTTTTATGGTCCATGTATTCAATGTGATGTTGGCATTTGTGAATAAGTTAATGTTTTTATAATTGTTCACCATTTTGTTGGGTATTGCACTTTTGAATTTGATTTATTTGTGAATGTATATATGACTCAACCATGAGGTTGATAGTGATCTGAGTTCTGCTTATTGTGATTCTCTCTCTTTTTGTAAACTGAGTATTCAATTGACAAACATAAAATGTTTTGTGTAAACTAACAATTTGTGGTTTACTCGTACCGGAAGTCAGTTTGTACTTTAATTAACTTGGGGGCATAGGCAATCATTTCTATGTTCATATTGTGAGGCCCTGCCTACCCTCCTTCCCATTGGGCCCAGCCACACTTGTGTGTTCTAGGATGGTACGGGAGCAGGCACAAGGTTTAGGACTGTAAATATAGAATTCTCTTGATCGGCCATGTTACACGTGCTTTACTGATACACATGATGAACAAGCTTTATCACTTGAGTGTATCACTTAATAAAAAGAGCAGCAAGCACGTTTTTGTGCACCCACACTCACTGTTCCGCTTTATGTTTTAATAATAATAATAATAATAATCGTTTGTATGTCCTTTTATTTGTTGATTTATTAAGTTGCCATTGGGTATCTTTTCATTGTACAGATTATTACTAGTGATCATTGTTTGTGTACTTGCAGAACACAGGACAAATAGATGGGCCATCCCCTTAATGTTGCAAAATGTGTTGCAGTCACTAGATAACAAATATATAGCGATGAGGAAAGTTTACGCCCCAAATCAAGTGCACTGCAGAAAAGTGCCAACTCGGCTCCAATTTTCCAAAAGTAATCCATCATTTTTTCATCTTTAGAAATTACTCCATACTTTCAATTATACTCCGTTTTTCACTCCTCTTTTTCACTTTCTGAATCAGGCTCAACATGAGGGGTTTCTTATGGCAATTTCCCATGCTCTTATGTATAAACTGTGCCCATCCAGGCCTCTAGCTTAAACAAGACAGATGCCAGGGTTTGTTACAAGCAGTGTTTATTTCTCACCCAATTCATTTCGGGCGGGATACGCCCTTCGTCAGGGGACACTGTAATTTACCAATAAAAACAAGGCTATATTATACACATGTATGCCCTAAAGTAGGGAATTCTGGCAGTTGCTCTCCACACATTTGTGTGATCTAAGCAGCGGTTCCTACGTCCATCCCTTTTCCATATCTATCATATATTCTCACCAGGTCATTCCATCAGGTGTTAGAGGATGGCTTTTCATACTGAGAACATCCAATCCCATCCCTTGCCACATCACCAAGAAGCGCATCATAAGCCTAGATACATTTATCTACATTGGTCATGTTCATATGATGCTGTGTATTTTATTGAGTGGCTAGACAGTGTGAGTTAGTGATGATCGGTTGTAGAGGGTGCTATGTAGGTGCCAAATATGAAATATTTTAGGGGTTTCTTTTGGTGAATAGAATAGGTGGGTAGGAGTCATATTTATAGTGGATAAGCATAGAGCAATTTGGAGAGTGGTAAGAGGGTGGATTGAGCTTTGGGTCTTAACAGAACACATTAGTTTGGGTTTGTTGTGTCATGGCAGTTGATGGTTGGAGAGATGAAACCTTTATTTCTTAGTGCAAGGAAGCCTACTGTTCAGTGACATTGTATGAAGGTGCTATTTTAATCAAATTTACACAGACATACATATGATCTAGAAATGATTGTGCCTCAGGTAATCTCTTATTCCAACGGCATTGGCATCCTGCTGGCGTTGTCCTCCTCCGACATGTGATTGTGTGCCTTCATCATCGTCTTCATCTGTTTCATCATTTTTCCTTATATAGCCATATATTGCCTCAGACCGATGTTCTGGAGCATAAAGCATGGCTGGGTGATGTTTTGCACACCTTTTCAGGTGAATACAACAGTTCCCGTCTGGAACTGTGTAGGCATCTGCACTATGCCTTAGGTGGTCCGAAAGCACAATCTATTGTATTTTGTGTGTAGATGTGTGCTTGGTTATACAGCCTTTCTGCTGCTGTTCCAGGGGCACTAAGTGGAGTAATGAGCCGGGAGTGGAGTGGATACCCACAATCACCAGAAATGGTGCAAGCACATGTTTAGGGTGCATGATAGCACATTTCTAATGAATATCATATTTGAAAATGTGTTTTTGTTAGATCAGTTCTGGATCTTGGTAAACTGTTAAAATGAATGTTGAGATAGCAGCATTTGACACATGCCCTTCCCTGTCAATCTTGAAAGAGTTGTCTTAAGCTGTTTTGAATCGTGCCTCAGTCGTTGATCAGAACAGCAGAAACTTATTAACTTTCTCTCTAACACCTAATCCTACAACAGGGAGAACTGCATTGATCAATCTTGCCTGCTAGGCCCTTTCACCAATGCTTGGATCCCCATTAGTTGTCTCAGGACATCTACTTACAACTGCATGCTGCTGACACAAAGCTGTACCTAAAAGTTGTATCTCCCACGACCCTTGGCTGTGATCTTGAATGACATTAAGGCCTAGATGACACTCCACAATTAAAAACTTATCCCCAAGAAAACAGAATTCCTTTCAATCTCTCCACCCACAGCACTTCCAGTTCCTAATCTGGCTACATGCTACTAAATTGCTTGATTGCAAGCCCGCCAGTGTACAGAATGCCAAGTCATTAAACGTTATCCTTGTTTCAAACTTGATCCTGCATTCAAACTTCAGCTTCACATCTAAAAGAGCTCAGTATCAAATCATACTCCTCAAAGGACTCAAGTCTCTCTCTATGGCTTAGAGTTTCAAGACAGTAGTGCAATTACTAGCTCTTTCTAGGTTGGCCTATGGTAACTCACTACTGTCTGACATCCAGACAATCCACCTGGCTCCATACAATGCTCCCTTCAATGCACCTGTGCACCAATTCTAAGGCTCAAAGAATCTGACCAAATCTCCCCTATCCTCTCTGCTTAGAATGCCCCCCCCCCCATTGAGGGCATACTATTTTTTAAAACAGCTTGTATTGTATACAAAACATTCCATGATGAGGAGGAAAATTATCTATCTCACAAGCTAACCATCTTACGTGGCATATGCTGCCTGCATAGCTCAGACTCTAAACCTTTCTCTTCAGGCAAACAAAACAAATTCCACAATCATTCTTGAGCTCCCAAAACCTGAAATTCCATCCAAACAGTTCTGGTTCCTCATATATCACTTTCAAACAAGAAATTTGAGTGACTAATCGAAACTTGACTGGATCCATTGATAATACAACGGTTACCCTAGTAATTGTGCCAACAGTGCTTGACAATTGTTCTCCTTCTCCCTTATTGTACACCATGACGACTCACATGACCTGCTAATGCTTTTTTGAACCTCAGTATTACTCATTCTTCTTGCTTTTATTTGATTGCACCATCTACCATTTTGTGTTGTTTTTAATAATGCACAGGAGCAGCATTGGTCTTGTTTGCACTATAGAAATTGACAAAAAACAAGTATTGCAGCTGCCATGATGCTTTGTCATTGCTCTGTGTGTCAACAAGCTGGCCAGGTGAAGACATTTTTTAGTCTCAGTAGTGGTGTGCATTCCTTTGCGGTTGTCTGAACTATTAGGAGGTGTCAAGGGTAGTGAAGAATGGGGAGATTTAAAGATGTATGTATTCATCCAGTAACCATCTCCTTCTTGGGCGGTAGGTCACCATGTTGCATGAAATCCTGTTGTTAGAAAGGATTATAGAGCAAGTGGTTGCTCCTGGGAATCATTCACATTGGTGGGTGAACCCAAGATCAGCATCACTCATCATCTCTTCATTGATGATGTTTTGCTGTTTTCGATTCTGGTACATTTGTTCCATTGCCTTCGGTGGTATAAAGCTTAAGTGGGTACAATATATGGCCCCTAACACATCCACATTTTGTCATATTGGCCTTGACTGTTTTGTGGGCCAGTGGGGAAAATAATTTTTTGGTACTAAGGTGAAAATCGCTTCCATTCCCGGACTATAAACCTGGGTCTAAAGGTTGGATTTTATATAACATCTAGGGGAGCCTTCTGGCCTCTAGTCTCCCACTGTCACAGTGAAATTAAAGAAAGGCAGTCATTGAGGGCACTGCTTTTCTCCCACCAGACAACCCATCAGGTGTTGGAGGATGGTTTCTGATACTGACAACATCCAAGCCCAACCCTTGCCACATCACCAAGGAGTGCATCATAAACCTTGGTAAATTCATCCGCTCCTATGATATTGAAGAGGAGGTTGATGGTCCTCATGTAGAGCCTGTATGTCTTTGAAACATAGACTGAAGTCATGCTCAGGGACTCTATGCTTGTCTGATATATTCTAGACCCTCTTCTTCATGGTTAGGTTGCCCTGCCCCTTTGCAAAGACCTCTGTCTGCAACTGAATGAGTGTCTGATGGATGAGGAGCCGGATCTCATGCTGGCCAACGTTCTCTGCTATATGAGCTTTCTCCATGGCCAGGCTTTAAATGAAGAGTGGCTGTTGGTGAGGACTGGTTGTATAGAGCCTGTGAATAACCGAAGTTGCCTGTGAGTGTTTGTTTCCTGATGTTTGTGTGGCTGCTTCTGGTTAAAATTCTAGTTTTATTCCCCCCCCTAAATATCATATTTGTCAGTGTTTTATTTGTGACATTCTTTACTTTTGGTTGAATCTGATCTAGGATTTTGCACTTCAGTTGTTTTTTACTTTCAGAACACAATTTCTTAGCTGCTAATTCCTCATGTGGATATGGTTATTGCAATATCATAATTTCAACTTTTCATTTTCTGCATAAAAATGTACTGCTCAGTAGTTCTAAGAGTGTTCCTGTGTGTGAATATTTTTCATGCTATCATGCTGCTTGATATTTCCACAAACAAAGGAACTGCAAGCGATGTTACTGTTTTCGGTTTGAGATGTCTCCACATGAAGAAAAATTTGTAATAGGATGGAGTATAGTTAGCACTCAAAACCATGCAGTAGTTGGACACTGCTTAACTAGTAAAAATTGCATAGCTTAACGTTTTTATATTTCTGTAAAGCCAGCTTTGATTGGCATATTTATATATGGCAGCCAAAGGCTCTTCAGGTAAAATCTTACAATAAAAACTATCAGGTGAGGAGCCCAATGAACACTGCTCTTACACTACATGGTCAGTAGTTGTCTGACAAACTATTTGCTTGAGCGAGGGCCCAACAGCACACATGAAGTAAGAAGTGTAGCAAAACAACTCTCCCTACATATTAATGATAACAAACTTCTTGACAAATTCCAATCTGCGAGAGAGAGAAAACTCTGTTTATTTAGACCGTAGTCTTTAAACACAATGGGAACCCAGAATAATAATGACAATATAAATCCTTTAGCAATTACATTACCAATAAAACACTTCATAAAAGATGTGACACCCGCATCCTATCCACAATAGCACCAACATACAATCAGAGAACAATTCAATCTTTTAGAATTTACACAACTATCTAAAAAGTTTTTTATAAAAGGAAAAAGGAAGACTAACAGCAAGATTAAATTCACTACTCCCACCTTCAGTTTCTCCCTTATGAAACTTTTTATGGCTTTCATATATTTTCCCACAGCAATGGCAAAACCAAGATTTGGCATTTCTGTGAGTATGGCTACTGCTCGGCTCATGACCTTATCTCATGTTTTTAAAAAAATGGACATAAGTACAATTTCCGCAAGGCTAAAACCGAGATGCAATCAACCAATATGTTTAAAATATAATTTCTAGTTCCTAACCCACATTTACAGATTCCATCTGGCTGTATCAATTCTGCTTTTAATTTTTCCTCCCTCAGCCAAGGATTGATACCTATTCGTACTCTTAGAATTTCACATCTTAGCCCATGGTTAGGCAAGGTGTCCAAGTATGGGTACCAAGCTTCATTTACTCATGAGTTTCTTATACATTGTACTGATTTTTTCAACCTCAGGCATTCCAGATCCAACTTCCTTGACTGTTCCTGACCTTGGAACCTGAGAGTACTCTTAGTAAATGTTACCTCCATTGATTGCTGTGATAGTCTCACCTTTAAATTCTCACCTATAGTCAGGAGTTTCTTTCTAACTTCCTTAGCCCATTTTAGGCTACTAAATCGAATCTCCTCTCTGCACGATTGTGAGACCTTCTGCACGCGCCCTGGGTCCTGGCGTTTCCAAAATCTTATCAGAGACATTTGGATTGGAATACTCCATGCTATTGTTCCTATCTCCATTCTAGTAGCCTGAATCATTGTGGAGCTCGCAGCCACGGTCCGTGTAGGGCGTGCCACCGGGCGGTGACGTGGGGTGGGGGGGTTGTAAAATGCGGGATACGGACGATTTCAGGTAAGTACCGGAAGAAATAAATAAAATGAATTTTGTTGCGCGCGCTGCATCACATTTGGCGATGCAGCGCGCGCAACGAAATTCGTTTTTTTTTCCGGTACTTACCTGAAATCGTCCGTATCCCACATTTTACAACCCCCCACCCTGCCCCTCCCCCTCCCCACGTCACCGCCCAGTGGCACGCCCTACACGGCCCGTGCCTGGGAGCTCGGTAGCGACAGTAACATTGTTAAAATCTTCCCATTTTCACAATCCCACCCGCATTTACCACTTAGGTAAAGAATTTCTGCCCCTTACAGTACTTGCGGGGGAATCATTGCTTCATATGCCTTTAACATAAGTCAATGGAACACATCACCATATTCTCCATTACATGTTTTTCACCCCACAGATTGATGAAAAAGCTTTCGCTATTTGGGCTTCTTCACTTTATAGCACTGTCGAACCAGAGTCCCAAGTATCTATGGGCCATATGTATCAACATTCCGTTTTGTGATTCCTAAATAGCGATTTTTAAGGAATCGCTATTTAGAAATTGCAAAATGGTATGTGTGTAGAAATCAGCTTCTTTTTAAGGAATAATTTCCCATTCATTTCTATGGGCCAGGAGGCCCATAGGAATGAAGGGGAAATTTGCGATTCACAATTTGCTAATTGCAAATTGTGAATCTTTTCAAGGGTCCAGGGGTGTCAAAAGGACACCCTGTTTCACCCCTGAAATCGGCATGGGTGCACATGTGGCGCACATACATGCCCTAAGGGCATGTATGTGCGCCACATGGCACTTAGAACATTGTAAAAATATGCATTTTGAAAGGAATTCGCAACTTACCACCAACTAGAAGTTGGTGGTAATTTGCGATTCCTTAAGGCCAATTTGCTAATTTTTTTGGCTTCTTACATTGCATTTAAGGAATCGCAAAATGTGCGATTCCTTAAATGCAATCGCTAGATAAGGAATCGCTATTTTGCGATTCCTTATTTTTCAAGCAGATTTGCTTGATGCATACCATTAATCCAAATTGCATTCGCAAACGCCGAAATTCTGGGAATTTCGGCGTTTGGGAATACAATTTGGCTTGATACATATGGCCCATAATTCCTTAACAATCTCCAATTTCTTTTGTCCTAAAAAACAACTAAAATTCTTATCTCGTTTCCCAAAACATAAAATCTTTGTTTTTTCCATATTTACAACTAAAAACGTTGCCTCACAATATTCCCTAAAAGCATTTAATTTCCTTTGGAGCCCTAGCTGCGTTTGATCAAGTATCACTAGATCATCTGCATATAGAAGGCATGACACTTTATTACTACTCGTTTTGGGACTTGCACATCTTTCCACTTCTAGTACTGCAGGTAGGTCGGCTAGGAATATAGCAAAGAGCAGGGGGGCCAAAACGCATCTTGTCTAATGCCATTCCCTATGGCTATGTTCCTAGTCAGTGACCCTTGTGTGTCCCTAATTACCTGAGCCGAATTTCCTCTATGTAATTCCTTTAAAATAGCCAATATACCCTCCGGTATACCATACTTAATCAAGGACTCCCATAAACATTTGCGATTCACTGAGTCAAAGGCTGCCCGAAAGTCGACAAAGCAAGAGTACATCTTGCTCTATCGACTTCCGGGCCAGTGCCCAAAGGGCGAAACAATGATCTATGGTGGAGTGTCTTTCTTTAAATCCACCCTGTTCTACCTGTACAATTGAACCCTGCTCCACCCAATCTTTTAGCTTTCTTAATATTATTTTTGCAAAGATCTTTTCCCCAATATCTAGCAAATATATTAGTATGTAATTCTTTGGGGCGTAAATACCACCTTTTTTGTGTACCGGCCTAATTATTGCCCCCTTCCAAATTTTGGGGTTCTTCCCTGTTTCTAAAATAACTAGAAACATAAGTGAGAAGAATTCTGCCCATCCAGTTCAGCGGTGACTTCATTTTCAGGATTGGAAGATTATCTGGTCCTGCTGCTCTAGTTAACTTCAAAATTTCGATTGTGTTTTTCACAATAGAGGCTGAGAAGTCTGGTTTTAGATCTTCTACTAGACCAATCCACTCCTGTAGCTCCCCCTCTTCATTTTCCCTGCCTGAGCTGTACAATTCTAGCAGATATTCCTCCCATGCAGCCTCTTCCACCACACAATTCATTGAGGCCACCGGAAGTTCTGCTGCTGATTGTATCATATTTCAGAACTGACGTATGTTCTTTGTTTCAATTGTCTCCAGCAATTTTCCCCAGCAGCTTTCTTTGTAGGACCTTTTCGCGCTACAGATTAGTGTATTATATTCTCTCTTTTTCTTAACAAGCTTGTCGGCCCTATCCTGTTCATATTTTGCGCTGAGTCTAGGTGCTTCTCTCCTTATCTCCCTCTTCTTTTTTAAACAGTCCTTAGAGAACCACTTTCCTTGTGTAGCTGGTACATTTTAGTGGCTCTTTGCATCATTTCTAAGTTCAATACGAAGGCTTTGGACCACTTGTTAAATTTTTCCCACATACCACTCCAGACTCTGCCCTCTCACGCTGCCCAAGTCAAGCTTCTGTTACAGCCTTGCCAACCTTGCTCTATATTCTACGGTTAACCTTGTTGTGATCCGCCTGGGGTAACCCACCTGTTGTTCAATTTCTTTCTCGCAAGGATTCAGATAAAATTCTGAGAGCTGTAGCTCCATGGGGTTATGGTCACTCCCTTCTCAATGGCAAATCCTAAATCCCTAAACTAATGCAAAACGCCAGGCTGGCATAAAAACGTAATCTATTGGGCAATTTGTGTGCCTAATTTAAACGTTTTCTTTGCTGGGTAATCTAGGACTGTCCTACCATTTATACAGAAGAGGTTTTTAGTCCCCAAATAATTTCCCAAATTTATATCATAAGTTGAAAAAACACACTCTGGGAAAGTCGCTTGATTGATGTCATAAGCCTCCAATAATTCTGTATACCAACAATCTAAGTTCTTTGGGTTTAATTTGTGGTTAAAATCCCCCATCAATAAAGTTGTATCCGTGCCATACTTTTCACATAATAAGTCCATATCATCTTTAAAATGTCCCATTTCTACATCATATTCCTCCTGGCATCCCCATTGCATATACACATTTAAAAGCATCACATTTTCATACTTTTTAACCGCAACCAATAGTGATTTAGGGATGGTCTCTTCCTCATTTTTTTTCCTCCTGTTCCCATTTGTACCAATTCAAAATATAGCCACTTATTCCTAATGCCCTCCTTTCTTACCGCTGTGGGTGCCATATGTGTCTGGCAGTTATTCCTTCTGGTTCCTGCCACAAGTTTATTACAAAATTGTGGCCTCGCTCCATGATAAGAGATGTTACTGGAGATTTTAACCTTATAAGGTACTATATGCCTTGCTTGCTTCTCCTGCACAGTTAGCTTTCTATTAGGGTGCACCTTTTGTACTTGCTTCTTTGGAACCTTTTTTAACTCCTTCCTCATCCATATTTCTCTTGGTGCTTAATGGGCATTGGCTCTTGATCGACTATTCTTAAGCTAGCATCAGCAATCTTACTTCTTTTCGCTACCTTGCCTTTCCCCTTTTTTTGTACCCTCTTTCCTGCTCGTCTCACAAGGTTAGGTAACCCATATCTAATATAATCACCCCTTCTTTTTACCATCATCGGCTATCTCGAGATATAAACCTCGTGAGTGGCCTTTGGTGGTTCTCCCATCACAATCTACACCTCGACCGGGGCTGGTGGCTGGGGATCTGGAACAGATCTTAACATAGATGGCATTTGGCCCCTGATACCTTGTAACTCCCCCTCGATCTTGGATAGGTGCATTTTTTGTGTTTTTAAAATGTCATTATTTAGCATTGTGACTTCTAAAAGCCCTTGAAGAGTTCTTTGTAACATTAACATCAGTTCCAACATTGAAGAAGCTGGCGTTGCAAAAACATCTAGGTTCAACTCGGAGGATTGATAACGTTCGTTGTTTACTTTTAACACCAAACTCTGGTTGCCTTGCTGGGCTTGGCTTTCATTTCCTTTCGGCCTTATTACTGTGCTCAGTGCATCCTCCCCTTCAGTCCTTATGTCCTCACTGTTAGATTCCAGGTAATCCTGGACCAGAACCTGAGAAAACATCCCCTGCGGAGATGAGGACAGTCGTGGAGACATTATTAGACCCTTTCGACATAGTAAAGACTGAAGAGATTGGTGAATGAGGTATTCCCATTCCGCTGTTCGGCCTCTACATCCTCTATTTCTGGAGGCTTTGCTGGTGAGAATACCTTTTCAAAATGTTTCCCCACAAAATCTTTTAATGTTTTTGAGGCTAAACTGACCCCTCTTCCACTTGACATTGCATCCTTGTTTCCTTTTCCTTTTTTCCTTTCTTTACTCTTGTCCCTGGGCTCTCCATACTTTCCCCAGAGACTCTCTGGTTTGCTGAGAGATCTCTTAGCATCTGCTTTTGGTCCAGGGTACTTTTATTCTTCCTCTGGGCCATATCTAGTGCCTTTAAGCGATGAGGCAGACTCTCAGGGTCCAAATTCAGGTGCCCCCCCTATTACTGGCCCCCGTTTCGAGCTCAGACCTTAAAATTGAAACAGTCCAGACAATCAACAATCATTCAAACTTACCTCTGTTGTACTTTCAGCCGAAAACTCGTGCCCGTGCCCTTCTTATTGACCTTTCTGCAGCCTTTGACACTGTTAATCACAACACTCTCCTTAACACTTTAAAACAGAAAGTGGGCTTGGAAGGCACAGTGCTTAAATGGTTTGCTTCAATCCTCTCTGACAGATCTCAAGTGATTAAAATAGCGAGCAGCCTTTCAACTTCAATGGCAGTAGGTCAAGGCGTCCCTCAAGGATCTATCCTTGCACTCACTTTGTTCAATCTTTATCTGGAACCATTGGGAAATCTCCTAAGTAAATCTGAAATCCTTTACCATCTGTATGCGGATGACACTCAAATCTACTTTAAGGTGTCTTCCGCACACATCTCAATCCTTAACACTTCTCTGAGCACTATTCAAAACTGGATGTTAGCTCATCAACTCATCCTGAATCCTTTCAAAACTGAATTCCTCCTCCTCTCTACCTCACTCTCTCTTCCTCCTGTTCAATCTTGGATGGATAAGCTTAATGTACTTAACAACAAACCTATTGTTGTCGGCAGGGCCAAATAACTTGGTGTCATTCTTGACAAAAGGCTTAATCTACTCTTCCACATCAATTCCATTGCAAAGAATGCATGTTACCAACCGCGCCTTTTCTGGGGGATTCGACATTTCTTTCCAGGGCAAGACTTAAAAACCTTGGTCCAATCTCTGGTTCTCTCTTTAGATTGGACTATTCAAACTCTCTTCTTGCTGGCCTCCCCATATCCCACCTTTCCCCTCCATTCAGCAGCTTGTTTTGTGTTTGGGGCCAAAAGAAGTGGCCACATCACTCCCTTACTGCTTTCTCTTCGATAGCTTCCCATCGAAGCAAGGTCAATCTACAAGACTGCCTGTATCACTCACAAAGCCTTGCACTCTTCCTCCCCTCGATACCTGGCGAATAAACTCAAAATCCCTGGAGGCTCCAGACCTTCATGTAATGTAGAAAATGTACTGCTTGAGCCTCCCACCTTCAAAAGGGAAAGATCGATGGCTCAATCCTTCTCAGGCAATGCGGTTAGAATCTGGAGCTCGCTTCCTCCACCTCTTCGTACCACCACCTCTATTCCAACCTTCAAAACTGACCTCGAATCTCTTCTCTTACAAAGACACTTCCAGAATTAAAACATCCCTTTTCATGTTCCTCAAGGAAGTTGTTACAATGTTTTTATTATGTAATCTATGCCTGCACAATACTCATCCTAATGTGTTTTTGTTTCCTGTGTGACTGCCACCTATTATTTTATTTTACTTTTTTATTCATCTAATTTGTATCTGTAACATGTAAATATGTACATTTTCATTATGTAACGTACTGGGTTCTATTGTGAAGCGCTCTGACACCTTTGGGTAAAGTCCACCCTATATAAAATTGCATGAATAAATAAATAAGAAGACATTAAACTCTGCCCTTCTCTTTCACAGCTCGATCGGGTTATTGGCTGGTGACAGGCAATGGTGTAGATAGGGTTCAGCTCAACCTGTGCGGACTTTCCCACAACAGATGTTACAGAAGTCACCCCTACCTGCTTTCCTTTTCGCCACTGCAGGAAAGAAAATTCGTATTAGGGGGCATTTCAGAATAATGCACGTGGGCTACACCTTGCAATGGTTTTTAAAGACCTATGTAACGCTTTTCTATACCCAATCAGAATGACTTACTAACCTCGAGCGTATAGCGGCTTTATGGCAGGGATTGTCCATCTGACTGGCAGACAGTAGGACGAGGCTGAATAAAATAAAGATGGGTTCGTTCAAGAGACCAAGTTAATCTTAGGGACATACAGGCAGATGCATCAAAGAAAATACCGGGAGCAAACGGGCAGATTCTCAGAATCTGTCCGTTTGCTACCGGTATTTTTGCATTTGGGATGCATCATCGCAAATGCAGAAATCGAAATTTAAGGAATCTCTAAATAGCGATTCCTTAAATTGCTCTTGCATTTAAGGAATCCCAAAATGAGATTCCTTAAATGCAATGCATGAAACACAAAAAAATAGCGAATTTACTAATAGGGGGAGCAAATTACCATGAAGTTGAACTTCGTGGTAATTTGCTAAAACTTTGAAAAATGCACTTTTGTGCATTTTTCAAAGTTACATGTTGCGATTCCTACATGCATCCCGTTTTGCGAGTCTTTAATAGCGATTCCATAAAATTCGCTATTAAGGACTCGCAAAACATAACTTTGATGCATCTGCCAGTTTGTGCGCATAACAAGCAAACACCCCTTTCAATTCAATTCAAAATGTATTCAGATGCAAAAGCACCCATAAAAGTAACATATACACCAAAAACAATAAAACATGTCATAAAAACAACGAGTAGCTAAAAATAATGAATAACAGCATTTAAAACGAATAAAAATATGACAATAATATCAGCATGATTATACACACATGGAACTGCGGGAAGCTTCAGAAGATTTTAAAAAGGAGCAAATGTGCAAAATAACTTCATCATCAGACATTTTTAATAATAATTCAAATGCTACCATACACTGCCTAATATTATGAAACTTCTTTTTTTAATACAGCATTCAAAAATGTCTCGTGTATCTTTCATAAAATCTACAAAAGAAAGTAAAGTGAGGCAATGACTGCCCTGACTTTTTGTCAAAAGGGCAGGAACTGGAATCAAGGTTCCTCTAACAATTCAACGGGAAGCATAATAAAGTTTTTACTGTACCAGTTCTACAACGGAAAATGAGCGTTCCCAGTGTACCCTTGTATGACAGATAGTTAATGGGGCATTCTGAAGGAAACTGACTGAGGTAGGAGGAAATATTAATTTTCTCTTCAGCTTTTCTAATCCTCTGTAAGTGCTCATAGCTGAGCAGTGCTTGTTGAACGTGCTTTTTCTTTAGATTATTGCAAGTTCCCGGGGTCGTAAAAGGTTGTTCTAGACCAATTTTACAATATTCAGATTTAACGTAAACCAGCCAAGGGATCTGAAGGGCTTTGTCACAAGAGAGACAATCCATTATAATTTCTATAGACAGAGAAGCCTCCTCCTTTTTCCAAATTGTGAACTATAAGGAAAGGAGCTGGACTTTGATGAGATCAACCATGTAAGGCAATCAGAGGGGGCGTGGTTTGCCGAGCTGCGAAATGGCCGCAAGCTAAGCGAGCTCTGCTGGTCGGGAATCACCCCTGCACTTATGCGGGCAATCGGAGAGGAGCTACGGGGCAGACACTGCACCGAAGCGCTGCCTGGTGACTGGGGCTTCGAGCGACCGCCTGGTTGTGCTCAGATTCCCTCATACGGAGGAAGGAGGGCCCAGACTGTGGAGAGTGGGGCGTAGCTCTCCTATCCTCTGGAGGACGGAGCGGTAGGACAAAGGAATCAAGCCTGAGGCTTCCCTCGTGGAATGTACCGTAGTGCCAGAGGAAAGCGGTAGTTCGTGAGTCCGAGCTTCGGAGGCACAGCTCCTTGCACTGGGGCTCTGGACAGATGTAATTGTCGGGCTAGCTGATCGGGGCATCGCCTGACCCGAGGCCCAGGCTCCATATTAAAATCAGACAGGAAGGCCCCAATCAAATGGAGGGCTGAGGTAGTCTGCATGCTGCAGCAGGAGGGCCCTGAGGCGGATAAAAAACGTGTTTCCAACGAACGAAGTATGGCGTAGGCACCCTATGACACAGCTCTGTACTGCAAAGTGGAAATAGAGAGGCCTGACAACCGGACACTGGTTAAAAAGTAACACGCTGCCACCATTATTTACAACTTGGCGCAATTAGCTTCAACACAGGTACTAGATAAGTTATGGCGTTTTCATGTGAGTGGCACCTGTCCATTCCGCACCTCTGACATTCATCCTACCTTGAAGGCCGCAGCTGGAAGGAAAGGACTTCTTGGCCGGAATGCCCTGTTTGGCCCAAAGTCTGAACACTGGCAGTCAGCGTGGGTGGCGGCTCTCGGCTGGAATACCAGGGGTAGTCATATAAAGTGACAATTGGTGTAGACCTGGGGCTGCGGAAGAGAAAATCTGGCACACAGGAGCCTGAGACTGGTGGGGACATACTACGATCAAGCACATTGGCATAGCAGCACTATGGTAAGCATGGGCTAACAGGGGAGAGTCAGTACACAGTTGCAAGTAATACTACACATCCAGGGGTGCCTGTGTAGGTGCCCAGACCATACATATATGATTATACATATACCCGGCATACCCTGCCTGCATTCAGGGAAAATGGGCAAATAGGATGCTAAGCAACCAAAGCTGACCTTCGAAAACAAACAATCCACGAGGCTCACAGATTCAGATCCGGAAGCCAGCATGGAGAGAACGCCCAAAACTCAGACGAAGGACCAAAGGGAGGACCGACGCACCGTTATGCTGGAAATGCGATCTAGTCTATGCAGTAAACACTAAATTAGATACACTTACTACTCAACTAGACGCGGTCAAGAAGCAGGTGGGGGTCACATGAGACCCGCTTAGATGTGCTGGAGAATCGTAACTCGATCTTCCATGAGTTTCAAGTGGAAACAAAGGAACAGCTGCTGCACATGGACAAAGTGGTGGGTATCATTTGGGCCAAGAACGAGGACTTGGAAGCAAGATCCCGCAGGAACAACCTGCAAATTACTGGGATTCCGCAAAAGACAGCAATCGCTAAGATGGATACCTACATCGCGGACCTGCTTCATGAACTCTTTGATTCCCACTTGTCCACAGTGTTCGTGGTGGAGAGGGTGCATCGCTCCCTAGGTCCCAAACCTCTGGTCGGAGCCACACCTAGGCCCATCCTCGTAAAAATCCTGAACTACCAAGACAGGGATCTCATCCTAAGGCTAGCCAGGGAAAAAGGGACAATTTCACACAAGGGAAATATCATCTCCTTCTATCCCGACTTCATGCCGGCTGTACAGGAGGCAAGGCGTGAATTCCTGCCTGCAAAACGTATCCTGTTTCAAGCTCAGATTCCCTACTCATTGCTATACCCTGCCAAGCTTAAAGTGACACATGATGGTAAAGCTCACTTTTTCATAGATGCAAAGTCCGCCTTAAAGTTTGCCAAACACATCGGTGGGAGGAGGGGCAAGCAGGTCCAAGGCTCTGCAGACACATCAGCTGATCGCCTCAGCGATAACAATTGACATGGGCATTGTAATGTTTCATCAACTGCATATGTTACTGACAGGATGGGCTGGATCTGGATGTCACATCTTATTGTTACTAGACTAATATGATTATCCAATATTGACTTGAAACTGGTTGTAGGGGCACTTCGGCATTTATCCATGTTAGTGGTTAAATGGTAGTACTCTCCGCAGTGCTCTCAGCCACCCTGTACAATACAGAGAAGTGTGCCAGCTTCACTGCACCCTCATGGGAGAGCTCCCAAAAGTTGAAACTACTGTTATGTTGTTTAGGTCAGGATTACTACAACCTGATGGGGGGTTGGAGTGGGAGGTGCGTGGGAAGGGAGGGGTTATGTAATGTTTGATACCAGCTTTATGCTATACAGTTGCAGATACATCCATTGGGATGCTGGGCCAATTGAATCGTGTTCTGTTCCCATTGTAATTATACAAGGCGAAAGGTTGTTTACTACATGACTAAGCAAAATGTTTTAACATGTAACATTCGTGGTTTAAACGACTGCAGAAAGTCAAGACTAGTCCACTCATATCTAGTATGCCACCAGATAGACGTATGCATGTTACAAGAGACACATTTACATGTTACACCTTCTCCACAGTAGATGGGGTTCTTTATACTCTTCAATTTATTCAAACTACTCAAGAGGGGTGGCGGTGTTGATCAGAAAAGGAATAGAATGGAGAGAGAATGCAATACAGGTGGATCCTGTATTGCAGACGACACCCAACTCATCCTCTCCCTATCCAATGAACCCAATACCGCCAGACACAATTTTCGAGAAGGCATGGAAGCCGTCACCAAATGGATGAAAAACAGCTGCCTACAACTAAACACCAACAAAACAGAAGTACTCATCATTGGCCCAAACCCTGACGCATGGAACGACACCTGGTACCCCCCCCCCCGCCCTCGGAAGCCCGCCAACCCCACGGACCACTCACGCAACCTGGGCATCATCCTGGCCTCTGAGCTCAAAATGGACCGCCAGATCAACTCCGTCTCATCCTCCTGCTGCCACACCCTCCACCTCCTACGTAAGACCTTCAAATGGATCCCCCTCGAACACAGAAAGACCGTCACTCACGCCCTGGTCACCAGCAGACTCGACTACGGCAACGCACTCTACGCCGGAATAAACAAAAACCTCACCCGCAAGCTACAGAACATCCAGAAACCGCCGCAAAACCGGTCCAAGACCTGCCAAGACACTGCCACATCTCCCAGCACCTGCCCACACTCCACTGGCTCCCTATCGAAGCTAGAGTCACCTTCAAGATGCTCACCCATGCCACAAGGCCCTCCACGACACCGGACCAGCATACCTGAATAGCCGACTCAAATTCCACGCACCCCAGAGGACACTACGATCTGCCCAGCTCTCCTACACTGTGGACCCCCGCACCAGAAAGACCAGATCGGGAGGCCGCTCCTTCTCCTTCCTCGCGGCCTAAACCTGGAAAGCCCTGCTGCTCCACCTCAGACAGACAACATCTCTCCCCATCTCTGCAAGAAACCTCAAGACCTGGCTCTTCGACAGACCCCCCCACCTTGGTGGACTGGAGCCTGCTAACCTCCCCCCAGTGCCTTGAGACCCCTACGGGTGAGTAGTCACGCTTAACAAACGCCTGATTGATTGATTGATCCCAAAGGCAGGTACATTATAATACAGGGGGGATCAGGGTGTCAAAGGTGGTGCTTGTTGCAGTGTATGGACCGAACGCAGATGCCACCAACTTTTTCCAAGATATTTGGGCTAAAGTGAGGGCAACAAACTGTGACACTATTATTTGGGGAGGGGACTTCAATGCCATACTACAATATGGAATGGATAGGAAGGGGATGTCTAGGTCATTACACCGGGCAGCCAATGCAGCGTTGAATGCCATTATTAAAGATAGGGATCTCATTGACATCTGGAGGCACACCCACCCAATGATTAGGGAAGGGACGTGCATATCTGAACACCACAAGGATTGGTCCAGGTTGGAGATTTGGCTAGTGTCTAGGAATGTGAGGTACAGCATCTCCCTAGATCATTATCTGACCATGTGCCCAGTATATTGCGATTGACACTGCCCAACTCTGCCCTGCCCATGTTTACCTGGTAATTGCCGCAGGAAGCCCTCCTGGATGATGTGTTTTGAGAGGAAATAGGAAATGACATAACTGACTATTTTACCCTGAATGAGGGGTCGGTTGCCACTCAGGCCTCATTATGGAAGGCATTCAAGACAGTAATAAGGGGTAACTGCATAGTCCGGCAGGTAGGAGTCCTAAAATCAATACTGGGCACAATTGCAATGGTCGAGTAGCAAATAAGAGAGTTAGAGGCAGAGCTCTATACAACAGGAGACTGAAGACGCCGGCTCAATTGAAAGTGAAGTCGTTCGAATTTGAGGAGGAGGCACAGTTGGAGATAAAATTTCTAGGGAAATATGCCCAGGCCAGGAGATACGGGAGGGGGACAGGCCAGGGAGAACGTTGGCATCAATGTTATGTGCGCCTCGCACCAATGCTTAAGTAACTGAACTAAACAGCACGCCAACTACAGTGATTCAAGGCCAAACAAATATATTAGATGCCTTCTCCCACTTTTTTCTGAACTGCACACTTCCCAAAAACCTGCTCCTCCAGAATATCTGCAGCCCTTCCTGGAATTACTTGAACTTCTCAGGCTAGGACGGGGGTACAGGGAATAGTTGGACAACCTATTCACTGTGGAGCATGTGGCCCAGGATATACAAAGTTTGCCATTAAATAAAGCCGCAGGGCCAGATGGCTTACCCACTGTGTTTTACAAGATGTATGTGGAGGAACTAGTGCCACACTTGACTGCACTGTATGAAGAGGCTCAGACCTTGGGCATTCTACCACCTACAATTAGAGAGGCTATAATATTAACATTGCTGATACCCGGGAAGTCTGATTGGATTCCTACAGGCCTTTGTCTATTTCGAGATTTGGACCGCATGGGTTTCAGCGCCATGTTCCTTAGCCTTACACATTTGCTCTGCACAAAGCCATCTGCTTGGATAAGAGTGAACAGACTTGTGCCACAGCCATTCACCATTGCACGGGGTACGAGGCTGGGTTGCCCGCTTTCCCCAATGCTTTTTGCAATGGCCATGGAGCCCCTTGCGGGCCGTATTTGCCAGCATCACACTGCCAGGGAATTGGTTTCAGCACCAGAAGCCTTTTAATATTGTTACACGCTGACGATGTCACATTGTATGTCATCGATCCGGCGATTAATCTCTATAAAATTTGCGGGCCTGCCCGGGATCTCCATCAACTGGAATAAGTCAGTCATTTTTCCCTTGACAGACACCTCTACCCCCACTCCCACCGAATTCCCCCTGAAGTGGGCCAATAAACCAATTAAATATCTGAGGATATGCAGGCCCGGACTGGCCTTTGCAGGCACCGGGCAATCCCCCGGTCGGCCGCGAGGGTGGGGGCCGGTTTTGTAACAGGGTCGTTTTTTGCAGCATAGCTGCAAAAACGGCACTGTAACAAAATCGGCCGAAAACCGGCCCTAGCAAAGAGCGCGGTCGCACCCCCCCAACCCCCGGGGGGAGGGGGGCGCCGGCCGAGCACTTTGCCAGGGCCGGCTTCGGGTCCCAGTCCGGCCCTGAGGATATGGCTCAGCAGGACATTACAGGATATATGGGAAATGAACTACAGACGAGCCATAAATTGGCTGGAAGGAAAAATCACTGCATGGTCCGGACTTCCACTTTCACTGGCTGGATGAATAGCATTAGCCAAGATGGCTGTGCTACCTAAGCTACTTTACTTATTCGTTAATATACCACTTCCCTTAACTCAAGCCTTTTTTTAAACAGATCCCTGCTTGTGTTGCTGATCTGGGCTGGCAGGCAGGTCCGAGTCCCGTGGGAGGTTCTCACCCTACCAGTGGGTTTGGAAGCACCGGACATACAATTGGATGCCTTGAGTGCACAGGTGCAATTCCTGCACTACTGGGTGCATCCGACCCCTTTCCAACCCCATATAGTGGTGGATGCTGATGCGGCGGCACCTAACCCTCTGCAAGTGGCACTATACCAAACCGGCAAACGTCCATGCGGCGACATAGACACAATCAATACACTGAGGTGGGAGTGGAATGGACTAAAGAAATGAGCAAATCATTCCATCCTCTATGCCCCATCTATATCTTTGGTACAAAACCCCTTGTTACCGACGACACTTTCATATAGATTCATCAATCTCAAATTCTGCGATTCCTAAATTGCGAGAAATAGCGAATTGCAATTTAGAAATCGCAGAATGGGATTCAAGAAAAATAGCGATAAAAAAAAGTGAATTTTTCCGAAAATCGCATAAAATTTGCAGAATCGTCCGATACCCTTGTTGAAATTGCGATTTCGCAATTACTGAAATCGCAAATTGCGATCTCGCTAATTGCGAGATCGCAAAAATGGGAAGTCGCATTTTGAGCACAGTGATGACATCACAACTAGGAAGTAGGCAGGTTCCACCCTCATTCAGCATTGTGAGCCTGAAGTGGAAGCAGCATTGCTCAGAGCTCCACTCCAGAGTACCTCCAGCTGAAAACCAGGAGACACCCCACTGCAGAACATGTAACAGGAAGCTGCAGGGGAAACTTCCTCAGGAAGGAAAAGGAAAATAAAATTTTTGGAACAAGAACTTGAATATCTCATAGAAGGAGTGTGCAAGGACCACCACCGCCTCTTTGGGAAGGACTCAAGAAGGGTGCCTGAGGCTGACAAAAGGAGGATTTGGGTGCGTCTCCGCGCGAAAGTTAATTCTGTGGGAGTGACCCAGCGCTCTGTGGATGAGTTGAAAAAACGGTGGTATGACCTCAGAAGGCGAGCCAAGGAGAGGATCGCAGAGAGGCTGGGGGAGCGTGTCACAACAGGAGGAGGAGAGCCTACTGTCCCACCCAACACCCCACTTGAGGACCGAGTAGAGGACACCCTGAACACCCAGGCATGCGTGGGGGTAACCCAGCTGGACTCCTCCCGACCCACCCAAGAATCACAAGGTAAGTGCCATGCGACTGCGACCCTGTCCCCTAACAATGGCCATGACCCCAGATCATCCCATTAGAAACCCCAGTCATGCAGCCAAAGCACACCACAAAAGCCCTATTGCATTGTGGGACATGTAGTCTGACGACAATTACCATCTAGCCCCATACAGCCAGACCTGTTCAGTGAGAGTCAATCCTGCAGCGAGTCAGGGAATGGTAGCCTGCATGCATGTAGCAACTTCCAATGTGTAAGATACATGTCATTAATCAACATCCACTTTACATCACAGGTGGCGCTAAAGTACCCAGTACAGATAGCGATGCTCTGCAAATTGAAGACATTACTGAGGACACCGAGGGAGACGTCCATCCATCCACACAACCAGGACCATCAGGGCAAGCTGCCGCGCCAGCGGTAGTACCATCACCTGCCCCTGTGGACAGTGCCACCTCAGCGCCAACAGGCGCACCACAACCACAGCGTGTGACTCACACACCAGTAGGGCTGACAACAACAGCTGCAGCACAACAACAAATCCGCCGCACTGCCGCTGTGAGGAGCCAGTCCAGCGGACTGATGAGGGAGCCGCGCAATACCACACCACGTGCTAGCAGGGGGGTGAATGTGCGGGCACCTGGGCTCTCTATTGAGCGCCGTATGCTCCACGTCCACCAGACACAAGCCCGTCATCTTGCAGCAATACATCTACAGCTCAACAAGACCGCTAGGAAGGTTGGGCTGATGTCAGACAGGATGGAGAGGATGACCACTGCAGTGGAGGCCAACACCCAGGCCATGTATAGCCAGCGGGAGGTCAACCGGCGCAGACACCGGCAGCTGCTGACCCGCCTGTCTACACGCGGTCAAATTATATAATAGGGAATGCCACCTCCCAGCTTTCACGACGCTCTTTGGCCATGCAAGTGCAAATGGTCCAGTGCTGCCCGTACGTCGCAAGGGCACTGGAGCAAGTGACCACTGCAGTGCAGGGTATGCAGGCAACTGGCCATGGCCAGGCGGGTGGGGAGGATGACACTAGTGAGGCTAATTCAAGCCACAGCAGCGAATCCGTGCCACTGGTGATAGCACCCCGCCGCAGCACAAGGCCCTCTGCTGCCTCACGGGCAAATCTGGAGGAAGAGCAGGAAAGAAGATTGGGAGCGTCCGCCCGGAGGCGCCATTGAACATTTGTAAAGTACCATGAAGGGCCATGCTGCTGAGACAAGCATGCCCTCCTCATAAACATGGGACATATGAATCAATATGGCTCCCATTTATCTGTGTGAGAAATTCCCACTTTATTGTGCAACAAACAATAAAAAATATTCTGTTCAAGTTAATCTGACTCATGTCATTATTTTTATTGTCATGCATGGGTGAAGTGTTGGGTGAGGGGAGTGGGTGCACTAGAAACAGTTAATAGTGATATGGTTGCGGCGCCTGTGTCCTTCTGCAGGATTCTCCCTGCGTGCATGACGCACATGTGCAGGTGGTCGGTTGTCCCCTTCCGACTCACTGCCAGAGATCTCTACAGGTATCCTGCGCTTGGTAGCAATGTTGTGGAGGTTTGCACAGACGGCCACGATGCGGCAGCAGACCTCAGGCTCATACTTAATGGCCCCACCAGTCTTGTGAAGTATGCGGAATCTGCTCTTCAAAAGGCTGTAGTGTAGTTCCTATCTTCCCAATAGGCTCTGCGCATTGGAATAATACCTACAGCAGTAAAGGCCTAGGCCAGACGTTAACTAGGTCTACTACTGTCGATACTAGACTTAAGTTTTGGGTTTGCCAGCGTAGCTCAGAGTTCGCTAGAAACTTTCTCGAATGTTCAGGAAAGAATTAACTCCCCTGATTAGACAAGAAGGGATTTAGTTTCTGACAACCATAGAACATGACAACTTTGCTCTCCCCTAATCAAGAGTGTATCTCCAGAGTCGTGTGAGCACAAGGCAAATATTTTACTCAGTCAGTACGTGCATTCTTAGTCTCATCAGATTGTAGAGAAAAGGAAGAGACGGGCGTGTTCAATAAAAAGGTGTTATTTATTGATCAGTCTCTTTTCTCGTACAAGAGAAATGGATCGATATTATTGCAATACTTATAGTTAAGTAAAGTGCATACATTAAAAGCAATAGTATAAAATAATACTGTAAAAACATTGATATGGTTTCTGAGCCATATGATGTTTTAAATGATTAAAATATATTTACATACACATATACATTTGACTAAACGTACTCAACTGGTGTTTCTAAATACGCCTACCCCGTGTACCTGACCTAAGTCTAATGCGTGGGCGGGAATAGAAAGTTACAGTTTAAGTTAAGTTTGTTTTTGCCAAGTGAATAACTAAAGAATTCTCTGTGAGGGGTTATTCAGTTCTGTACCTGGAAGTTAGGATGAATGAGGAATGGTATCTCTTTCTCTGCTCTCGATATTCCAGGCTGCCTGCGAGGGCTGCCCGAAAGCGCCGGTGCTGGGTCTCTCGGCAGGAGATAGCAGCGCGTCTCTCAGCGCGTCAGGAAGGCGGGGCTGCTGCCAGCGGGGTCTGCTCTGCTTCTGGGCTTCGGCAAGTATGGCTGCTCCGTCTCGTCACCACGCGTGTGTTTGCATAGGGCAAGATCGGCAATATTTATACCTTAAAGGTGCCGAGATTGACGTAAGGATGGACATAGATACGTCAATAAAGATGTCATACGACTTGCTCGTTAGCACATTCTTTTACTGAAGTTCTCTGTGAAATCAAAACAATGGCCGCACGGATTTTCCAGGTTGTCATAGGTTTGATTTGTTATGAGAACGTCGTATGCCTTATCAGGGGCTGGAGGAATGTCGCTTGTCTAATTAGATCTCAAGCGTTATGACCTAATCAGATAACACGTTCCTGTGCCGTAGTGTGACTGCGTCAGATAACGGTATCTGCATCATGGGGGCTTTTCTTGCCTCATGGGCTGACTGATAGTTAACTTGATAGTTAGTTTAACCAGAATAGGGTCAGGAATAGGGGGATCGATTCAGAACCTATAGGAATACATGACACCCACTCCACGCTAACTATGGTCATATTTACTAATCTATGCATAGTATAACATAGTACAACATACTATAGAGTATAGTGTATACCTCACCCCTCCAAAATACATAAATGCATTTCGAAATTTTCAAATATACTGAAAAATTGCAGTCATATATATTGTATGCACTTAAGCTATGAATTAAACGCTAAAGTAAACACGCATTTGTAGACATTATTGCTTATTTGGTATATGAGAAATACACATGAAATGGCTCTTAATATGGCTATACAGAAAGAAAGTTCGAGACCATTTCATCACATAATAAAATATTTGTGAACATACCAGCGGGCAACTAAAGTTTATAAAGTATCTAAAAATAGAAATCTTAGTTCTCTAGGAATAGTTTCTTACTTTAAGCAGAAGATAAGTGTCCCGAAAATTTTGTAAAAAATAATTTGGGGCTGCTAAAAAATTGCTGTCCGTGAACTGGTGGGAAAAATTGTTCATGTGACTTTATTTTTAAAGTTGAAGGCCGAATTCAGGGAACGCCGTGTGCGAGCTTGCTCAAAAGTCTCTATTTCTGTTCTGGAGAGAACATCATATCATTAAGGCTTTCGAAAAAACTGTCAACAGCTTCATGGGAAAGTTCCACTAAGTCGGAAATAGGTGTAACCATGCATTCGTGCGCATGATTGTCTCCATTGACATTCTGATTCGCATTGCTGACAGAAGGTCGTACCTGATCGATGCTGCTTTCATCTTGAACTTCACTACTCTTCAATCGTAGTGGTGAAGATTCCACGAATGCCGTCATCAGGATTGGCAGCCTTTGAGGGCAGCACAAAGCGTGAACCTTGGTAGGAACCAACAATGTATCTGCATCCACTGGCGCATCCGATTGTAGCGTCAGACAGGTGTCTAACACGCATTCTTCTCCGCATAGCAGACACCTCAATACAGGTAAAACACATCTTTGCCACATTGGTCGAAATGATAGAAACCAAGTCATGTTCAGGTCTCTAAGCCGGGAGAGTCCCAGGATTTTTGATATCCGGTCCCGGTATCCAATGGCTAGGATTGTTTCTTCCATTGTCGCGAGAGTTTGATCTGTGACATGGGTTGCCATAACGAAAAATAAGGACTAAGAATAGGATTCCTGCAATTAGTCCCAGGATCAGGGGAAGTCCGCCAAAAATCGAATGGACGAAATCTGGAAAAATACCCAGTATGGCTTTGAATGGTGTTAATGCCATCGAAAATACTGTCTTAAATACCTTTGAGACCCCAGTGGTATCAGAAATATTTAAGATTTCGCTCAGGATTTCCGCGAAATGTACGGGGGAATTAGTTGATAATAATGTATGTATCTCTGCAGTCGTCCTTGCGACTTGTAGATCATACGTTTCTTTTGATGACGTGAGCCTTGTAGGCGTCTGAAGAAGCACTGTTTTCATTCTGCTTAAAGTATCTATTCGAATAGAAGTAATTTTCAAACTGGGCCATGCCCTTGCCTCCCTGTCTGGAAAGGAGCTGGGGAACAAAGAACGTCCACAGCACTTGACCTTCGCAGTCGTAGTGACTAGATAAGGAGTCCCGGGCATAAGACTACAACATTTGCGGTCTACAATAAGAATGTAACTCCCATTATAGAGTCTTTGAAAGAATGGTTCTATTTCAGTTGCAGGTGCGCCTTGCTGGTGACATGAAAGGTTGTATGAATTCCCTTCACAGGCTCCATGCAAACTAATTCCGTTACACAGAAGCGTGCCGCTTAGTGACATGGCACAATTGTTGCCACTAAGAAACACTTTCTGTCCTTTATTACTGACACATGCAGGTAAATAGGGCAGGTTCCAAGTTGTTTTTAGGTACCCCTTCCCCAATTTCTCGTACATGCCAGCCTGTATATATTTTTGGCAGTATTGAAACCTGAAGGTTGAGATTGGAATATTTATGATTCCGTGGATTATCCATTCACTGACAGGTCGTTCTGACATTGTCATTGGTAATCTTTCTAGTTTTTCAATGCTCAAGATTGTATAATCAGCACCCTTTTGCGCCATACCGATTTGTCTATCAGTAAGGTTAAAGATTTGGAATAGTGACGTTGTGTTGATTAAACGCCAAGGCACATAGCCTGAACGCAGATTTTGTAACGTCCAGCCAAGCTGTACAATAGAACGCAATTGTGACTGACCATGTTTTAATAACAATAAGTCTTGCGATAATATATCGATTGCTGAAGACACAATGCTGTCCAATGAAAAAATTCTGGAGGACAGAGTCATTAACCCATTGTCCACTACAGAAAGTGATTTTTCCAAATTAATACGGTCAATTTCCCGTATTCTCTCTGCTGTTTCAATTTGATTAACCTTCCAGGCCTCATTGTATGCTGCATATACAGAGGCTGCTATGAAACTCTTTTGACGCTGTTTGCGTTGTCCCATTATGAAATCACGCAAGTCAGCACCATCAGTAAGTAAAGTTAGGTGTTGCTTAATTTCAGGCAGTGTGGAAGTTTGTAGCCACTGAAGGCATAATTTGCCCTCACTATAGGTTGTTATTATCCCTGGGTGATGTCTTTGGGGATATCTAGGGTCTGGCCTGGTCATTTTGAACCCCTGTGTTTTATTCAGGAATCTGTCTTGACAGTTATTTGTATCTGTGGGCCAGATTAACCATTGTTTCCAATCAGGATGTGTTCTGTTTTGGTTTAATATATGGTTTACGTCTATCTCTTCATCCGTATCAGAGCTATTGCTAAACATTGTTGGCTTTGGAATAGACGGTTTATTTAAATCTTTGATTTTGGCTAGGCCAAGACAGGTGGTTTGTTGAACAGTGTCATTTAAAAATATCATTTGTTCTGGGATCATGCAAGCTCTAAACAAGGCTTCTAAACCCTGTACTTGCCATTCTTTTGTACCCCAAACACTTTTCAAATCAACATTTTTGTCCCAATAATCAAATCCAAAAGTATTCATTTCTTCGAAGAATGAATCTGAATATATCAACTTTGTGTTGGTTATCATGGTTTTCATCCCTGTCTTGTTTGACAATTTAAAATAAAATGTTTCAGCATTACTTGTGTTAAAACCTGAAAAATATGAATATTTGTCGTAAACGGTTCTTGAGCTCCCTTTTGGAGGTGTTGCACAATGTTCCCATTGATTATAATTTAAAACATTTCTAGGTTGTGCAGATTTATGTAAAAAATGGTTACCATAGTGGTTATAGCAATACATACTATCATAATTTGTAGAACCTTGCAAATAATCATGTTTTGTAAATTTAGCAGACATTACTAAGTCAGACATCATGTTATTAATGCTTTCGAAGTCCCAATCATCAGCAAATGAGTTTGGTTTTGCAAAGTCACTCAAGGAGATCTTGATTTGGTGTGGATATTTCAGGATCTCGACCGGACCAGAAATTTCATAGTCAGTGTTGTCCCAGGCTACCCCACCAGGTATAGGATTGGCTGTGAAGTTGGCTGAAGAAAGTTCTCTTTTCTCGACGTGTGAAGATGTGTGTGGTTTGAGGACCAAGTTGATGTTCTGACTTGCTGTGTCCATTTTAGCATATTTTCCCTCAATGAAGCGTCCCAAAGTTAATACCATGATGAGCCAAAGTATGAGGATAAATGCACCAAAACCCACCCAAAATTCAATCCATGGAGAAATCAGATATGTTTCTTTCAGTTGGTTCAAAAGTTCATTAGCTTTTTCTTTAAAGGTTTTTGATGATGGCTGTGTCTTTGATTCACTGAGGCTTTCAGAGGAATCATCGAAGTTTATGAAGTAGCCGGATGCAGTTCTGTCAATTGTTCCAATTGGTTCAGGATTTTTGTTGCTTGCATTTTCACTTGGTACTTCATTATAGATTGGTGTGTCTCTGCTAAATGTTTTTATTTGGGTTTTCAGAGGTCTGAGTTCTATTGCATTGTTGCATAGTCCTTGTTGTTCTTCTGTAGGCGTTTCAAATGTGATGAGCCTCTTTGTTAGGACCTCTGTACTGGTAGCAAACCTTGGTGTTCTGCTACTTATTGGGAGTCCACTTGGCCTACTGTTTGTTATCGGCCACATGTTGTGGTTTTACCAGGTCGATGGATACAACTCGGTTCTCCTTTTTACCAGCAAGTGGCGGTAGTACAACTGATCTTGTCCCGTTGACAGACAAGACAGGAACTGCTTTTCTGTAAGAAGGCCCAAATTCCTTCTTTACCGCGATCTTCTCCCTGACTAGATCCCCGACTTTTGGAATCCAGACAGGTCTTGCTGGGACAGGTGGTGATTCTTCAGTGGTTGTTGGCTGTTGTTTCAACTGTATGTTGCTCAGGTCTTTTCTTGTTTTGTTTAAGTCCTGCAAAATAGCCAAACGGTCTTTGACATCAAAGCTTTTTTCTTTAACCACTGAAGTCTGACTGTCGAGGTCAGAGATAATCATTCTAGTTCCAAATAATAATTCGTACGGACTGAATCCCTTCAGAGAATTTCTTGGCAAGTTATTTAGACTACGTTGGACACTTATTAGATGTTTGACCCACCCAGCTCCCGAACCTAATTTCCTTTCCGCTATAGATTGCTTTATGCCTTGGTTTTTTCTTTACACCATCCCGTACCCTCAGGAAGGAAGTGAGAAGATTCCCGCTGGACTGTGCTCATTCGGCCATGTTTCCCCCCAGGCTGGTGGGCTTGAGTGAAAACAATGGTCGAACGTAGCATGCTCTTAGCGTATATGCCATTTAGACTCGCAAATCTTTGTATAACAGTCCGGACGTCAGCCGAGTGCTGGTGATCTACATTATAAGTGGAAACTAGCCTGTATATGTTAATCGCAAGCCCTGCTTTTTATTGGTCATATTATCTGCCTTGATACGACGAGGTATTAAACTGTTTCTCTCCCCACTGCGATCTCTGTTGCAGTTTGGGCAGTTTTTTACAAACATGGTGTGATGCAGGCTCATGCCTGGCCACCAGTACCGTGATTGTAATTCTTCCAGAGAATCTTTCAGTTTGAGGTGTCCAAGACCCTCACCCATGTGTGCGTCTGCGATTAACAAGCTTCTCCTGTCCATGTTTGGAATCACTCTATCCCCCACTCCAGGGATTCGAGCAAAAGGGACGGAGTTTGCATCGATTATGTATGTATAATTGAGTGGATAGTTGATCGGTAACGCTGAGCAGTCGCCTTTTGATGACGTTTTCACTGCCAGCACTGTTTCACCGTCAATGTTTTTTAATGTACGCTTTTTTCGAACTACGGGAGCCGATTTAGTGGCTGCCGCTGTGGCTGTTTCAGCCAATGAATTCCCTACAACGTGAACGCCATCACGCTGATGACTCAGTGAGTGTGTCACGTGAGTCCTTGGTAGTTCTTTTTGTAAAAGAGCTATTTGTTCCCAGAGCAATTTCTGCTTTATTGGTGCATCTGTGTCATCTTTGTAACCGTTCTGAATCCATGTCTGCAAATCCTTGTTATATGATTTGACGCAGTAATATGAATCTGACACTATAAGTGTCGGGAATTCGCGATCCGCATTATCTAGCGCCATTTTCAATGCTATTATTTCAGTTTGTTGTTCTGAATTAGTTTCTACTGAGTGTGTTTTTGTTAATAGAGGTTTTAGTTTACCTCCGCGCCACACTTCTTTTGTAATCTCACATGTGGGGTTGTATGCTTGTTCTCCCCAAACGGAGGGTTGAGCATGTCCGTCTGTATAGATTACACAGGCGTAATGTCGTAGAGGCAGAATGTCGATTGGCAGAGGATACGTTTTTTCATATATTAAATTTTTTAATTCTTCTAGTTCTGGATCAAAGTAGTAGTATACTTTGTCCGTTGTGATTGAATTCACCCATTGTATCCATTCCGGATTCAATGTTGTTGTTGGTAAATTACACGGTGTTGTTAGTGCCTCAAAGGCTGATTCTGCTGTTCTGACTGTGATATGTCTACCGTCAGCTATGTCTTTTTCTCTAGCTATTGCGGTTTGAACTGCACGAATGATTTTTTCTGTATTACTGAATTTCTGTTCAGCTTCTGTGTACAAGTGTGATTTGAATGCAATTGGTACCTTTTCTCCCTCATTAGAGGTTAGGTATGTGAATCCGCATCTCCCTGGGATGACTCGAATCACAAGATTGCGTGTGTTATCACGTGTTTCTAATTTTGTTTTAATTAGCATGTCTGTTTGTAAGGATCTCAAAATTTCTGTGTGTGTTTGAGTCCAATTGGATCTTTTAAAGTCTGGTTTAATTAGATCATAAAGGGGTTTGACCCTTTCTGCGTAATTTGCAATGTATGTTCTTCCGAAATTTAGGAAGCCTAGAATTGACTGTAGGTTTTTTAGTGTTTTAGGAGCTTGGATTACGGCACATTTCTCTAGGAAATTGTCTGCCAGGCTTTTACCTTCACTTGATAACTCATATCCTAAGAATAGGACTGTCAGATGGGCAATTCTGGATTTTTTAAAGTTGAATTTGTAACCCTCTGCTGCGAACCCAAGTATTATGGTGTTCACTCTTTTCAAGTGAGTATCCAAGTCATCGTCTGTTAAGTAAATGTCATCGACATAAGATAATGCTTCATCATCATATAGTTGCAGTAATTCTGTTACTCTCGCTGAGAATACCCCCGGGCTGTTCTTGTACCCCTGGGCTAACCGACAGAATTGCTTTTGAGTGCCATTTACTGAGAATGCAGTTAAATATCTGCTCTCTGGTGCTATGTTTTGACAAAAAGAATCCATTGGAGATGTCCAAGGTTGTTTTGTATTTTTTGCGCACTATGTTATTCATTAGTGCAGCACTGTGTGAGTTTTGCACTGCAAAGGTTTTGCAACATGTGTTAAGGTGTCGGTAATCCAAAACTAGACGATATGAATTGTCTGGTTTGGAGACCGGAAACAAAGGATTGTTCATTTGTGAGGTGCAAGTTTCAATCACCCCCTGGTATTCTAGCTGATCTAGTATTTCATTTACCTGTTTTTTAGCTTCTTGCTTAATTGGGTACTGCCTTTGTGCAGTAGGTTGTGATTTTAACTGGATTTTGTGAGGAGGAGAATCCTCATCCCATCCTACATGATTTTTATATAAAGCAGGTGCTAAGGCCACTGCCCACTTTCTAGCAAGTGTGTATTTTTTATGAATCGGGATTTGATTCGAGAAGGCAGGCATAATTACTTCTTCGCCATGAGGGCACTCCCTGACAAACTCTGGTGGCCAGTCTTTTTCAGCTAGAAGGATGTCATAACCCTTGGAGAGGTTATCCCAAAATAGTCCCCTTATTTTCCTAGTCTTATCTCCCTCTATACGTAATGTTATCTCGTATATCTTGTGGGGTTTGCTAACTCTGGTGTCTGCAGTTTCCACTTGAAGATATTCATTCGTGTCCACTGTCTCCAGATGATTCATAAGGACTTTGCGAGCTATGCTCACTTCTGCTGCGCTGTCTAGCATTGTCTGAGCCCACTCTCCGTTTTTCAGTTGTGTCCTCAGTATTCTCGGCATTGTTAACTACCTTGATACTGGCTACCTTCTTTTTTGGAAATTGTAATTTCTTTTTTTGTTGGGCAGGTTCCTTGTCTTTGGACTTGGCGTGCTCTTCTCTTTGTTCTGATCGTCCTCTTCTTTCCGAATGCTGCCAGGAAGTCTGAAAAGATTGAGAGGGACGTGTATCAATGTCTTGATATCTATCAGGTTTTTTAATATTATCCCTATTTCTAAGGTTATATCTTTTCCCAGAGGGTTCACTCTGGGGTGACCTGTGTCTCTGGTTCGGAGATTTCTCCCTTCGCCTAGGAGACCTTCCTCGGGACTGGAATTTCTTTTCTTTTGGATTGGATTGTTTGTTTCCATCCCAGTTCTTTTTTGGTGAATTATTATTAAAAAATATTTTTTCTGGACTTTCAGTCAGTTGCGGTTTTACTGGTATTCCACCTAAACTATCTCTACCTAGTTCTTCATAGGATTTTTCTATGATTCTGGCAATTTCAGCTGGTTGGTCTGCTATATCTGTCTCTTTTAACCTCTGGCGGATCGCCACGTTTGCTGCTTCACCTTTTATATTGGCTAATAATATAGCCGAGACCTGCTTGAAGTCTTTCAGTAATTTCATACCAAGAGTTAAAGCTGGTTCTGGACCGTATTCATCTTGAATTTGTTTTAGCACATCTGGTATTACCGAAATGGATGGAACACCGTGCGTTTTTGTGTAGATTGAAGCAAAGACTGTACCCCAAGTGTCACAGTCCTCTATGTGTGGTGCGATTCCCATTGGGAGACATATAGTCAGAATCCTGTGTTTTTCTAGCGGGGTGGTGTCAGGAAACACCGCCTCTATTTGGGTAATTTTCTGTGCCAACCAGAATGGTATTTGTTCCCGTTTAGCCGGAACCTTACCTAGGCAGGATTGGATGTTCTGTGGTGTGATTTTATTTGTGTTCCCCTGGTGAGGGGTCAGCTGTGGAAGTTTAATCGCTGGCTGAATTGTTGAAGTCCGCATTACATACTGGACTAATTGTCTATGAATTTTTAGTAATTGTTTTAGCTGTATTAACAGCTCTCCTGTAGACATTCCTTCGATGTCTGGGTGTGGTGTGTATCCGGCTAAGACCGGCCACGTTGCTCCTGGTCTACCTAAAGGACCGAGCCTGGTGATGTGATTATTATGTATTAGGGCGCCATCAAATAAGAGCAAATGCTCTTGGAATTTGAGTGGTACTTCCACCTCCTCGAAAGGAGTGTAAATGTCAGGTGGTACCTCTATTTTGTAATAGTGGAAGTACTTTGTTACAGCATTTGCTGCTGGAAAATGTATCCATGTATAGTATACCTCTGTCTGCCGATATTCGTGTGCCTCAATTACGAATATGACTGTGCCACCTCTAGGTGTCAGTCCATTTTCTATAAGTTTTAAGGTTATAGATTTCCTTTTGGCGACCGGGATGAGTATTATATCCCCGTCCGCATCTAGTGCTGCAGTATCAGCTGCTGCTATTTCAGCTGCTAATCTAACTGCCTCTCTTTCTTCATCACTGTCTCCCATTTTACCGACAAGATGGTATTATGTTTGTTTGCAGATCAGGTTTCTTATGGAAACAGAGATTAGATGCACAATATTTTGGAACAGTGTATCCTTCAACGTTGACTATACCAAGAACCTTACATAGGAGTTCCCTCCTGCGAGGTTTTGGAGGATATTACCTTTCACCCACTCCAGACGTCTTTGGAGTATTTGGGAAAAGGGGTCTGAGTGAGAAAGCACGACTGAGTTACTCTAATTGTCTTACGTTAGTTTTATCGCCCTTTCCAAACGCGTTGGGCGCCATGTAGTGTAGTTCCTATCTTCCCAATAGGCTCTGCGCATTGGAATAATACCTACAGCAGTAAAGGCCTAGGCCAGACGTTAACTAGGTCTACTACTGTCGATACTAGACTTAAGTTTTGGGTTTGCCAGCGTAGCTCAGAGTTCGCTAGAAACTTTCTCGAATGTTCAGGAAAGAATTAACTCCCCTGATTAGACAAGAAGGGATTTAGTTTCTGACAACCATAGAACATGACAACTTTGCTCTCCCCTAATCAAGAGTGTATCTCCAGAGTCGTGTGAGCACAAGGCAATTATTTTACTCAGTCAGTACGTGCATTCTTAGTCTCATCAGATTGTAGAGAAAAGGAAGAGACGGGCGTGTTCAATAAAAAGGTGTTATTTATTGATCAGTCTCTTTTCTCGTACAAGAGAAATGGATCGATATTATTGCAATACTTATAGTTAAGTAAAGTGCATACATTAAAAGCAATAGTATAAAATAATACTGTAAAAACATTGATATGGTTTCTGAGCCATATGATGTTTTAAATGATTAAAATATATTTACATACACATATACATTTGACTAAACGTACTCAACTGGTGTTTCTAAATACGCCTACCCCGTGTACCTGACCTAAGTCTAATGCGTGGGCGGGAATAGAAAGTTACAGTTTAAGTTAAGTTTGTTTTTGCCAAGTGAATAACTAAAGAATTCTCTGTGAGGGGTTATTCAGTTCTGTACCTGGAAGTTAGGATGAATGAGGAATGGTATCTCTTTCTCTGCTCTCGATATTCCAGGCTGCCTGCGAGGGCTGCCCGAAAGCGCCGGTGCTGGGTCTCTCGGCAGGAGATAGCAGCGCATCTCTCAGCGCGTCAGGAAGGCGTGGCTGCTGCCAGCGGGGTCTGCTCTGCTTCTGGGCTTCGGCAAGTATGGCTGCTCCGTCTCGTCACCACGCGTGTGTTTGCATAGGGCAAGATCGGCAATATTTATACCTTAAAGGTGCCGAGATTGACGTAAGGATGGACATAGATACGTCAATAAAGATGTCATACGACTTGCTCGTTAGCACATTCTTTTACTGAAGTTCTCTGTGAAATCAAAACAATGGCCGCACGGATTTTCCAGGTTGTCATAGGTTTGATTTGTTATGAGAACGTCGTATGCCTTATCAGGGGCTGGAGGAATGTCGCTTGTCTAATTAGATCTCAAGCGTTATGACCTAATCAGATAACACGTTCCTGTGCCGTAGTGTGACTGCGTCAGATAACGGTATCTGCATCATGGGGGCTTTTCTTGCCTCATGGGCTGACTGATAGTTAACTTGATAGTTAGTTTAACTAGAATAGGGTCAGGAATAGGGGGATCGATTCAGAACCTATAGGAATACATGACAAGGCCAAATGTCCTCTCAATGCAATTTCTTGTGCGTATGTGTGCAGCATTGTAAAGCCGTTGCTGTGGTGTTGCAGGGTTGAGGTATGGGGTGAGGAGGTACTCACGGAGACCGTAGGCGCTGTCACCTAAATGAAAGGAGCAGGGGGTGAGTGCCTGTGCTGCGCAGCTACACGATCACAGTGTACTATTTGGGGGCATGTGTACTTACCTAGTAGGTGTCCTTCGCCAAAGTCTCCCCTGGCCAGTCGTGTGTGAATGCCGCTGTGCCGGAATATGAAGGAGTCATGTGTGCTCCCCGGGTATTGTGCCACTATGTCCGTGATGAAAGTCTTAGCGTTGCACACCATCTGGATATTGAGGGAGTGGTAGACTTGCGGTTGCGGTACATGTATTCTGTTTGTGCTGGTGGGCAGATGTGGATGTGGGTACAGTCAATGCATCCTATTACATGTGGGAATTGTGCAACGTTGTAGAAATGAAGCTTGGTCTCATTCAAGTCCTGTTGGCTGGTCGGGAAAGAGATGTAGTGGTGTAGCCGGGTCAGCATAGCCTCCAGGAAACTCCTTAGGCAGCGGGACATGGTGCTCTGGGATATCCCCCCTGCAACAGCGACTATACCCTGGAAGCTTCCGGAGGCCAGTAGGTGCAGGCTGCACAAGACCTGGACATGTGTGGGCACGGCATTGGTCCTCCTTGTTGGGTGCTGCATCAGGGGGTCTAGGTCCCGGATCAGCTTGATGATCATTGCCCCATTCAGGCGGTACTTAGAGTAAATTTGCACCGCGGTTTGGCCCAGAAGGGTGACCCGCTGGCGGAATTTTCGCTCCTGGATCCTGCGCCTGTTCCGTGCTGCAGCCTGGAGCCTTCGCCGCCTGACCACCATGTAGAGTCCTGGCATTGTGAGAGTCCTCATGCTCCTACTGTGATTCCTTAAGTGTGTTTGTTCAGGACTGCACCTGTGGCTCGTTAGTTTTTTTTTTTAATTTCCTTCATGGTTACCACCTGCTTTTGGTTCTCCTTAAATTGCGCGTCACAAATAGCGAATTTCCATTTTTTCGGTAATTGCGAGTTTTCATGAATTGCGTTTGCGATTATTTAGCGAAATCGCAAAACAACTCGCAGAATCCATGGATTCTCGCTATTTCCGATTCGCTATAGGGGTTCCTCCTAGATTTTGCGATTTATTTTGCGATTTCGCTATTTTAATTTTGCGAATTCGCAATTTCTGTGTTTTTGACATCATGAATAGCTTTTCTGTTCATTGCGATCGCAATAGCTAATTTGCAGCTATTGCGATCGCAATTTTGCTTGATGAATCTGGCTGTTTGGCACTTAAAATGGGGATCCGCAGGTTTGCGGATTTATTTCCAGGAGGTACATTTAGACCTCCACGTGAAGCTGTGGAAGATACAGCGGTGTCATTCTCGAACTGTTCTTGTATCATAAGCTTAGGGCTATGTGTAGAGCCCTACACAATACTTTCCCCAATCCACCACCCACATTGTCTGCTCTGGAACATGTCCTCAAGTTGAAATCCCTGCGCAGATGAATTACACGCATTTACAATAACATGCAACATTCAGCCCCACTGACACAGCCAAAGGCACTTCAGGCCTGGAATGAGGAGCTGCCAGCGCCGCTCATGGAAGAACAATGGACCTACTGCTGTAGCCAGCTTGCGGCCGTTATCTCCCAACTACATACTGCGCTTAATACACTTTAAAAATCGGCACCGGTTTTATAGAACCCCTGTCAACTTGCATCGCATGGACCTAAGGGAAGATGATGGTTGCTGGAGATCCCCACTTTTTTGCACATGGCGTGGAGCTGCCCACAGCTTGCGTCATTCCGGGCCAATATATTCACAATAATACATGAAATCATAGGCACACAGGATGCTCCGGACCCCATAAAGGGATTGCTGGCTTATGTAAAAGATACACCAGCAAAGAGAAGGAATTACACACTATGCTGCTTCTATTCGCTAAAAGATGTATGGCAATACATTGGGGAGGAAGCGGAAACCGAGCATAACAGAATGGCTGCGAGATGTAACATTAAGGCATACACAATTAACAACGTTTTGGGAATTAATACTATCAGCATCCAGACCTGGAGATATATGGGAACCATTTGTGTCAGCGGTGGATACGCAGACAGACGCTATGAATTCTGCAGGAAATGTGGGCCATAAAATGGGGATTATTACTGTTGGGGAACTCTAGACAAAGGAAGCGTGACTAGAGGCAGGAATAAGATAGGACGGGAGGGTTGTATCGAGCTCCCAGCTGTACCCCTTTCTGTATATAGTGTCCTTTGACTGTATCGCTATATAAGGCTGTACATTGTGTGGACGACCTACCACTTGCTTACATTTCAAGGAGAACAATGCACATATGTATTTCTCACTCTGAAGATGAATATACATGGATGTAAAAAAAAATTGATGTATTAATTAGCAACTGGCATGTTTTTTGTAATGTTTATGACATTGTTTGAAAATACCAATAAAAAAACTATATAAGGCAGTCCGAGTTCTTTGTGACACATAAAGTGAGAAGAAGATATAGGGGCTGAGAGGAGTTTCCTGCAAAACTGGTTCTCTTCGATCTGAATAGCCTCACATTGAGAAATGCCCCACACTTCGGCACCATACATTGCAATGGGAATACACGTTGACTTATATATCTGTAAAAAAGGGGCAAGAGAACCACCGCCCATTGTTTGCAGAGGACTGGATAGGGAACCAATTACCCTTGACAGCTTTATCCTACGGTGCACAATGCTTGTGATCCATGACCCTGTAGCAGAAAAGGAGACCCTAGATAAGAAAACGTACCAGTGCTGCTCAAACAATTAGCCCCAACAGGTGAAGTAGTTTGTTGTTTACACTTTGGACCCAATTACATAATGTGTGATTTTGCAAAGTTTGTGCTTAAGTCTAATGAGGCCATAAAGTCCCCAAAGACAAGCACCACCAGATGCACAGCCTTTGGCGTACGTGCCATAAAGACTGCGCTGTGTGCATAAAGGAGTGTTGGTAATAGTTGGCCTTTAAAATCAACAAAGCTCGTTGGGGCGGCCGCTCCTTCTCACATACTGCGACCAGGCTCTGGAACTCTCTTCCCCTCTCTCTCCGAGAGATTGATAATCATACTTCCTTCAGAAAGGCTTTAAAAACACACTTGTTTGCCAAAGCGTGTTGATTCACCCGGAGTTCACTACAAGTAATCAGTCATAAGCGCTGCGAGGCCTCCGGGTAGTTACGCGCTATATAAGTGCAATTTTTCATTTCATTTCATTTGCATTACATCAGAAGTAATTGTTTCTAAAAAGGGATGGCGCTCATTGATATATAAAATGAACAAAAGAGGGGTAGCACACAACCCCTGACACTCATTACAACGAATATCTATATCTCCAAAGACCTTTCCCTGCTTGCTAATTATAACCCTGGCTTTCATGTTATTGTGCAAAAATGCAAGAAAGTGTACAAGTGCTTCGCCCAGACTACATAAAAAAAGCATTTGCCATAATTTAGGTCTATTGACACAGTCAACTGCTGAGGACAGGTCCATGAATGGCAAATAAAGAGGAGTTTGTTTGGCTACAGTGTATTTGACCACGTCCAGATTAGGATTCAAACATTGTTCGACCGTCTCAATTTTATTCCTGGACATAATCCCAGATTCTGTTATAGATTACCCTCCCAAGAATTTTATATGTAGAATCACGGAATGCTAAGGTTCTATAACATCCAGGGAGGGATTGATGCCCTTTTTAAAATAAAAGAAGTATAATAGATGTTGACCAGGTGGCAGGCACTGAAGAATGGGCTAAATTGTTAAAACATTTGTTGATAGTGAGACTCAAAAGTCAGTTTTGCATTTTAACAAATGGAACACCATCTGGGAGTGGAGCCTTAACACTGACACTTTGGTTTACAGCGTCGTCTACTTCACTTAAGGACATCTGAAAGCTGCACAAATTAAAACTACCTAATTCAAATGATGCATCGTAAAATCGTCATAAACAAAATGGAATCCACTAGGTGGAAGGCGGTTGTTACCACAATGGTGGGGAGCAACCAGTGTTGTTAAAATACCCCTCACACACCAACAGGCCCCTTGGTGTCATGCTTCATCATCGGGGTCTTCGCAAACCTCTACGGGATGCGGCGTGCTACGACTTCACGACTACGCAGGAGCACTTTTCATGTGAACTATGTGTTTGGTGTGTGTGAGTACAAAAGTGAGTGGTGAGGTGAAAGTGAAAAAATTAAAAAATACCTGGCACGTGAGTACTGAAATTTTTTTTATTTAGTCTCCGGCTGGTATTATTAAAAGAGTGCTAGAGTGGTTGTGGTTTACTGATTAGGGTAACCCAACCGAATTAGTGCGTCGACATGTTTTGGAGTTAAAAAACTCCTTCTTCAGGACGGGAATATGCACTACTTATCCCCACCTTACTCACATGTATGTAGATTTTAAAGTGTGCTCTACAAAAATAAGATAAGGTGAAAATGTACCTATCTATGTTTAATGTAAGGTCCGTTGCGCCCAATTGGCGATTCAAGACACCTGTAAACAGAAACATCAAGTAAAACAGGGTAATACATGTTTTAGTTTCATACTGTGTAGATACACAGAAGGGTAACAAGGAACAAAAGTGAAGGTCCAGGAACCCTAAAAAAGAAAAAACAGAAAAAATGAACAACATATAAACTGAGACACACATTCATTCAAAGTATCTGATAAGCCTTTGAGGGTGTAGTTTATGACTCAGATGTATTGCTTACTTATGTAAAATCGAGCAGCATGCATTTTTTTCAAAATAGGCCTCCCAGGTCTTACTTGCAATATGACAAGTAATAGGTGACCGTGCAGATTTTTCCATCTAACCTCCGAGACAGTGGACCAAAATGATTTACTATCATTCATTAGGGATGTCTGCACATTAAAATCCCATTGCTGTGTTATTACCTCTCTCCACCTTGTTGATGTAACTACTTTAAACTGCTTCCTTAAGAAGGCCACTATTAATTGATCCCTGGGTTTGGAAGCGAGTGTCATGTGCAATACACGGTTGGCCGCTGAGCAAGCATGATTGAACTATCTAGGTGAATTGGCAATGGGACGAATAGGCTATAAAATGGCTTTCCTAATACTGAGACAAAGGTTGGAGAAAGCCTCATTGACCTGATGGTTGTTGTCTTCCTCCATTAAACACACAGAGACCTGCTCTATGTTCCCCATTATTATCGCCCTGAAAAATTCAGATGGTTTGCGCAGTCTCCACACTTATCTCGAGTTATCCGTAGAAGGCTAGAGATTGCTATCTCAATGAGGTTATAGTCACTAAAATTGGAGGGGAAAATCATTCCATGTAAAAGTATGTCTGCTAGACTACGGGTAAGGAAGACATAGTTTATTGTAGATGGAATACCTCTGCCTGAAAGTTGGGCACATCTACATAGTTTACGCCACAATATCCATCACATTTACTAAAATAAGGGGAGCAAGAAAGGAAGCCAGCTCCTGACTTATGGGATCAGTAAAAATAGGTGAACACATTTCAGCATTTGGTGCACTGGGTTTAGAAGACAGCCTGACATTAAAATCCCAGGCCAAACACACTGGGTGTCCTTAGGTGGGGATACCATGTAACAGCATGGGGATATAATTAAAAGATCCCTGATCAAATATCGATAACAAAAACACCGACTTACAAAAACATTGCCGCAAAAATATCGTACACAAAAATATCGTCACCATTTACTTAAAAAAGGATTTATACAAATATCGATATTTTATTACCGACTACAAAAATATTGTTTTAAATTATATCGACTACAAACATATCGACTACAAAATTATCAAAAATATTTTCAATAATATGAAACACTACAAAAATATCGACACCACTATTATCGACTTACATACAGCCTATTAACGAATACAAAAAATATCGAAAATTTTATTTAACATTAAACACACACTCCTCTCAACAACATAACAATTTAATTAATAATAACTTTTAGATAAATACTAAATAATCATATATAAATATAGTATATATTTAAAATACGTATACATTAATTATTAATACACCAATAAATATAAACATACTTAATAATTCAAATATTCTCAATATAAGATATTTATTAACACACATTATATATATATAAACATTTTTTTAAATTATAAACCAAACCTATAGATTTAAATATAAAACACATACAAAACATATTTAATTATATACTACTACTAAATAACAAATAAAACACCCTCATTAAAAATAACGGATACAAAATTAAAAGTAAACTTCTCAACCAATACATTTAAAATAAATCTCCATCAACTAATCAAAATGCAGAAGTACTTAACTAGCTACTATAAAAACAATTACATAATTAACTAAAATTACCATTTTTTTGAACAAACACGAAGAAAAATGGTTACTTTGCTGAAGAGAAAAGAAAACTAACCTAAACAACTACTACAACAGATTATACAACAACACAAGTAAGTACATTCCCATTTATGTACTATTAAAAACTCAAGAAACTTAGCTAAACTCCCTAAAATATATAAATGCTCTCTTTTTTTTTATTTAAAACAAAACTTCCTATCAGCAACAGCAAAAATTAATAAATGTACAGAACAAATGTCCAACCTTATCAATGCCTTCATAGAAATATAACAAATAAATAAAGATTTAGCAAACTAAAGGTTAAAATGAAATTACATTGTCTAAGCTGTAAATAAATACAAATATAAATATATCCTGAATATACTATTACCCATAAAAAAGACACATTCTTGATGTATGATAACGAAAGCCATGATAAAAGAATTCTACTTTTTGCAACAAATAACAACTTACAAAAACTAAAAAATTGTGAAACATGGATGATGGACGGAACTTTTAAAGTGTGTCCAAAACCGTTTTATCAACTTTATACCTTCCATGGTGAATACCAGGAAACTAATATCCCCTTAATTTATTCATTGCTACCAAATAAAACAAACGCAACCTACATAGAAATATTAACAACAATCAAAGAATTAACAGATATTTACTATCCACAAAGAATCATAATAGACTTTGAAATAGCTATGATACAAGCTATACTAAAAATATACCCACACACTGCCATACAAGGGTGTTATAATCCCTACAATCAAAGTATATGGAGACACTTACAAAAATCTACCTTAAGTATAGACTACTCTACAAACAGCAACTTTGCTTACCAGATCAAAAAATGAATAGCCCTAGCATACGTCCCAACAACAGAAGTGGCAAATTACTACAATGTATTAATTGACAGTCTTTTCTACAGCACTAATGGAAAAAAATTAACTCCCTTGTTAGACTATTTAGAAGACACCTGGGTAGGAAGATTACATCATTCAGGTCACCACAGACAACCTAAATTCAAAATTCCCTGGTGGAATGTCTACGTTAGCACTATAGCACAAAAAGCCAAAACAAATAACGCGGTAGAAGGATGCCATAATGCCTTCCAAGCCACAATAGGGAGAGGACAACCAACACTTCACAAACTCCTCCAATGCATCAAAAAAGAACAAAGCTACCGAGAGCTAAGAATAGAACAATCTTTATCAAAAATCAGACCAAAACTAAGCAAACAAACAATAAATATGTATGAGTACCTCCAACAAAAAACAAGAATGTACCCAAGTATCCAAGGTCTAGAATACATTCACCTAATAGCAAAATCCATCCTTTAATAAAATACAAATAGCAAACCATAAAAACATATATAACACAGATCAATTTTTTTTAATATTAGTTCAATTATGTCATGTAATGTAAAATAGAAATTAATATCACAAGACATAAAATAACTAATAATAATACAAATCCACAAATAAAAATTACCCACCCCAAAAAAATAATACATAATAACTTACGGTTCTGTAGCTGTAGAATATGTCCGAAATAGATGCTTAAAAAACCAATCCAAGCAAAAAACAATCCACATAGTGATGACCAACCCCCAAAAATGTAAAACTACAACTGTATAAAAAGAATCCAACGTAGCAATCCTCTCGATAATGAAACCATAAAAACACGAGAATGATTCACTATAAAAAACGCACCAAAATCTCGAAAAACAAGGATATGTATGTAAACTAGTAAAAAACACTAGTAACAACAATTTCATTTATTTAAAAAAAAAAGCGAGAGCAATACCGTCCGTTCACCAAAACCGGCACCTGTAAATAAAGTAGATACAAAACCCACCCATAACAAATATTAAACCCTCAAATCGAATAAACAACATATAAAACGTATTAATATACATAAAGTAATGATTAAAAGCAAAACATTAACATTACATTAATATTAGATAGTGAACAAACTACCCTATAACTAACGTACTTAAATAACACGTACATTTTACATAAACTGTTAATTAACACACATAGCAAAACATATACACTACTACTAACTAAAAAATACCTTAAAACTAACTTAAAAGTAATTAAAATCAAATTTACATTAAGAAACACGAAGCAGCTCCCAACCGTGAGGTTCTGTCTTCACAAATGACCCAAACAACGATGTAGATAGTCTAAAAATTGAACTAATGAAAACAAAATGGCGGCATAATTAAAAAAAAAAAATAGGACTAAATACGTATAGAAATGAATATAAACAAATTAAACATTGTTTAAATTTTTGTTAACATTTTTTTATTATTTTTAAAATGTGTAAAATAAACATATAAATATTGTAAAATAAACATTACTTACTTTATGTTAAAATATATATAATAAAAAAATGAATGTATATTAAACATATGTTTATAAAAATAACTCTTTATTTAGTTATAATAAACAAATGTTAAAAATGTATGTATATACTTTTGTAAATGCAAATTATTTTAAATTTATTTAACACATTAATATGCTAATTAATAAAACATTATATTTAAAAATGTACAATGTATATATATTACAAATACTGCAATGTTATACATCATTAAATACAAATGTTAATTTTTTTTAAATGTATAAATGTTTTCATTAACAAACAGAAACAACACAACAAAGACTGTTTATTCTAGAATAAATGTTACTATGTTACTTTACAATGATACATGCATGTGAAATTAATGATATAATGTTACAAATATGTGTAATTAATTTTTATACATATGTTATTAAATATAATATATTAAATACTTCAAAATACATTACATATTATTGAAAGAAAAGAATTAAAACAATAATAATTTGTATTTATTTATGATATTGTAATTATAATATTTTTCACAAAACATAAATCAGTATTATAATTCCAAATACTATTAAAGTAAAATAAAATACTATATAGTAAATCAAAAAAAATACTATTCTAATTCCAAACTCTATATAAATCACTGAGAATGCTGGACAGTAAACCATAATAATGTAGTAGTCTAACTCCAAATTCAAAAAAACTCAAGGAAAGTGCTGGACAGTAAACCATAATAATTTACTATTCTAACTTCAAATCTAACATAACTCATGGGAAGTGCTGGACAGTAAACCATAATAATTTACTATTCTAACTCCAAATGTAACATAACTCAGGGAAAGTGCTGGACAGTAAACCATAATAATTTACTATTCTAACTCCAAAACTAACATAACTCAGGGAAAGTGCTGGACAGTAAACCATAATAATTTACTATTCTAACTCCAAAACTAACATAACTCAGGGAAAGTGCTGGACAGTAAACCATAATAATTTACTATTCTAACTCCAAGTCCAACATAACTCAGGAAAAGTGCTGGACAGTAAACCATAATAATTTACTATTCTAACTCCAAATCTAACATAACTCATGGGAAGTGCTGGACAGTAAACCATAATAATTTACTATTCTAACTCCAAATCTAACATAACTCATGGGAAGTGCTGGACAGTAAACCATAATAATTTACTATTCTAACTCCAAAACTAACATAACTCAGGGAAAGTGCTGGACAGTAAACCATAATAATTTACTATTCTAACTCCAAAACTAACATAACTCAGGGAAAGTGCTGGACAGTAAACCATAATAATTTACTATTCTAACTCCAAGTCCAACATAACTCAGGAAAAGTGCTGGACAGTAAACCATAATAATTTACTATTCTAACTCCAAATCTAACATAACTCATGGGAAGTGCTGGACAGTAAACCATAATAATTTACTATTCTAACTCCAAATCTAACATAACTCATGGGAAGTGCTGAACAGTAAACCATAATAATTTACTATTCTAACTCCAAATGTAACATATCTCAGGGAAAGTGCTGGACAGTAAACCATAATAATTTACTATTCTAACTCCAAAACTAACATAACTCAGGGAAAGTGCTGGACAGTAAACCATAATAATGTATTATTCTAACTCCAAATTCAACAAAACTCAAGGAAAGTGCTGGACAGTAAACCATAATAATTTACTATTCTAACTTCAAATCTAACATAACTCATGGGAAGTGCTGGACAGTAAACCATAATAATTTACTATTCTAACTCCAAATGTAACATAATTCAGGGAAAGTGCTGGACAGTAAACCATAATAATTTACTATTCTAACTCCAAAACTAACATAACTCAGGGAAAGTGCTGGACAGTAAACCATAATAATTTACTATTCTAACTCCAAAACTGACATAACTCAGGGAAAGTGCTGGACAGTAAACCATAATAATTTACTATTCTAACTCCAAGTCCAACATAACTCAGGAAAAGTGCTGGACAGTAAACCATAATAATTTACTATTCTAACTCCAAATCTAACATAACTCATGGGAAGTGCTGGACAGTACACCATAATAATTTACTATTCTAACTCCAAATCTAACATAACTCAGGGAAAGTGCTGGACAGTAAACCATAATAATTTACTATTCTAACTCCAAAACTAACATAACTCAGGGAAAGTGCTGGACAGTAAACCATAATAATTTACTATTCTAACTCCAAAACTAACATAACTCAGGGAAAGTGCTGGACAGTAAACCATAATAATTTACTATTCTAACTCCAAATGTAACATAACTCAGGGAAAGTGCTGGACAGTAAACCATAATAATTTAATAGTCTAACTCCAAATCTAACATAACTCAGGGAAAGTGCTGGACAGTAAACCATAATAATTCACTATTCTAACTCCAAATCTAACATAACTCAGGGAAAGTGCTGGACAGTAAACCATAATAATTTACTGTTCTAACTTCAAATTAAAACATAACTCAGGGAAAGTGCTGGACAGTAAACCATAATAATTTACTGTTCTAACTTCAAATTAAAACATAACTCAGGGAAAGTGCTGGACAGTAAACCATAATAATTTACTATTCTAACTCCAAGTCCAACATAACTCAGGAAAAGTGCTGGACAGTAAACCATAATACTTTACTATTCTAACTCCAAATCCAACATAACTTAGGAAAGTGCTGGACAGTAAACCATAATAATTTACATTCTAACTCCAAGTCCAACATAACTCAGGGAAAGTGCTGGACAGTAAACCATAATAATTTACTATTCTAACTCCAAAACTAACATAACTCAGGGAAAGTGCTGGACAGTAAACCATAATAATTTACTATTCTAACTCCAAAACTAACATAACTCAGGGAAAGTGCTGGACAGTAAACCATAATAATTTACTATTCTAACTCCAAATGTAACATAACTCAGGGAAAGTGCTGGACAGTAAACCATAATAATTTAATAGTCTAACTCCAAATCTAACATAACTCAGGGAAAGTGCTGGACAGTAAACCATAATAATTTACTATTCTAACTCCAAATCTAACATAACTCAGGGAAAGTGCTGGACAGTAAACCATAATAATTTACTGTTCTAACTTCAAATTAAAACATAACTCAGGGAAAGTGCTGGACAGTAAACCATAATAATTTACTATTCTAACTCCAAGTCCAACATAACTCAGGAAAAGTGCTGGACAGTAAACCATAATACTTTACTATTCTAACTCCAAATCCAACATAACTTAGGAAAGTGCTGGACAGTAAACCATAATAATTTACATTCTAACTCCAAGTCCAACATAACTCAGGGAAAGTGCTGGACAGTAAACCATAATAATTTACTATTCTAACTCCAAATCTAACATAACTCAGGGAAAGTGCTGGACAGTAAACCATAATATTTACTATTCTAACTCCAAAACTAACATAACTCAGGGAAAGTGCTGGACAGTAAACCATAATAATTTACTATTCTAACTCCAAATCCAACAAATCTCAGGAAAATTGCTGGACAGTAAACCATAATAATTTACTATTCTAACTCCAAATGTAACATAACTCAGGGAAAGTGCTGGACAGTAAACCATAATAATTTAATAGTCTAACTCCAAATCTAACATAACTCAGGGAAAGTGCTGGACAGTAAACCATAATAATTTACTATTCTAACTCCAAATCTAACATAACTCAGGGAAAGTGCTGGACAGTAAACCATAATAATTTACTGTTCTAACTTCAAATTAAACATAACTCAGGGAAAGTGCTGGACAGTAAACCATAATAATTTACTATTCTAACTCCAAGTCCAACATAACTCAGGAAAAGTGCTGGACAGTAAACCATAATACTTTACTATTCTAACTCCAAATCCAACATAACTTAGGAAAGTGCTGGACAGTAAACCATAATAATTTACATTCTAACTCCAAGTCCAACATAACTCAGGGAAAGTGCTGGACAGTAAACCATAATAATTTACTATTCTAACTCCAAATCTAACATAACTCAGGGAAAGTGCTGGACAGTAAACCATAATATTTACTATTCTAACTCCAAAACTAACATAACTCAGGGAAAGTGCTGGACAGTAAACCATAATAATTTACTATTCTAACTCCAAATCTAACATAACTCAGGGAAAGTGCTGGACAGTAAACCATAATAATTTACTATTCTAACTCCATTTCCAACATAATTCAGGGAAAATGCTGGACAGTAAAAATATCCAAAATTAGAAATTAAAAATTTAAAAATTCAAATGTAAAATTTAAAAATATAAATTAAATTAAATTATATTTTTCAAAATGTATATAAAATTAATCTGAACTTTTTTAAATTATTACCCACCCTTATCCCCTATAAATACAATAATCCACTCCCTAAATATATATACAATATTTAATAATATATACAATATTTTCATTAAAATAAAATTTTAATTTTCCAATTTTTAAATTTCCAAATTTTTAATAGTTTTACTCCAAATTATTTTTTTTCTAAAATTTTCAAAACAACATTTGTAAAGTGCTACCCACAATTACCCACTATAAACACAACTAACAAATCAAAAACTATTTACAAATTTTAGAATATATAAAAAAATCTTATTAAATTTTAAATTTCGAAATGTAAAATGTATTTCTTACTAATTTTTAATTATTGTAAAATATTCACTCACCTTTTTAAATTTACTACCCACCGTTATACCCTATAAACCCAAAAACCAGCCCCTAAAATATTTACACATTTTATAATATATAAAAATTAAAATTATACTAAAACATTTCTACTTTCAAATTTCAAATTTCGAAATTAGAAATGTATTTCCTTCAAATTTTAAATTTTTTAAACATTTTCACACACATGTTTTAAATTACTACCCACCTTTATCCCCTATAAACACAACAACCTGCTCCAAAAATATTTACACATTTTATAATATATAAAAATTTAAAATATACTAACAAATTTCTACTTTCAAATTTAAAATCTCAAAATTAGAAATTCATTTCCTTCTAATTTTAAATTTTTTAAACATTTTCACACACATTTTTTAAATTACTACCCACCCTTATCCCCTATAAACCCACCAACCCGCTCCTAAAATATTTACACATTTTATAATATATAACAATTTAAAATATACTAAGAAATTCTACTTTCAAATTTACAATTTCAAAATTAGAAATTTATTTCCTTCAAATTTAAAATTTTTAAAAAATGTTCACACACATTTTTAAATTACTACCCACCCATATCCCCTATAAACCCAACAACCCACTCCTAAAATATTTACTAAATAAAGTAAAAAATATTATAAAATTACATTTATTATTCACATAAAAACATTAAAAATATAAAAAAAATAACAGAACTATTAAACAAGTAAACAAATTATATCATTAAAACATAATATCGATATTATTTACATCGATATTTATTTCAACTATATTTACTACAACGATATTTAACAATGTCGATATTTCTGCAGTACAAAAAAACGATATTCACTACATCGATATTTAATTCATCGATATTTCACACAGATGATATTCTTACCTCGATATTTCTGCTTGTCGATATTTCCCCGTCGATATTCCTGCTGTAAACCATAATTAAACAATGCTGAAAATGTAGTTTTCGGATGTTGGTAAAATCGTTGTTATAAAAGTTTAGCAAGTATGGGTTCAGGTGCCTCTTCAATACTATAACTTGAAATACTATAACTTGAAAGTTACAATGTGATGTCCCCCCAGTGGCTCTGCTTTCCCAAAGGGCTAAACCACCTGATGCATGCTCTTGACGCTAGGGAGTGGTGGTAATACTAAGCCATTGATAGCCATTGACATCAGAGGGTAGAGTGTCCCAGGTCTCTTGGAACATGACTATATCATAGTTTTCAATAAAAGAAAGCTAATCAGGCTAATATCTGCATGGAGCCCAGCTACATTCCAACAAAGTATTTTTATGCTTTTTGGGGGCAATAACCGAATTGATGGGACGAGAACAAAACAGGAACAATCTAGACATTGCCTCGTGTACACATTCAACTTCTTCAAGACCCTGCAATGGTGAAAACCTGATTCTACAGACAAGAGGGGGAGCCTGGAGAGGGACAGCACATATTTGTGGGAAAAGAGAAGCAGGCTTATAAAAATAGCCTAGTGGCAATGCAACAGTACAAGAATCAGTGAGATAACTGTGTTCAATCAGTCTCAATGTGTTCTTTACACAGGAGGTACTCGGAAATGGTATCACAATGCAATCCTATACACATAGTAGGGTAATATTAGGGAAATATTTAATGACCTCGCATTGCTGTGATCCCTTCATGCAATAAAAAAACTTTACACAGACAATGGGTCAAGGTTACTAGAAGCTTAATGGTAAACTGTACAGTGATTGGGATACAAACTAGGAATCCATGGTTTTCAAGTGAAAAATTGTGTTCCCATCAGATACCCATCCTGTTCCGCCCTACGTCATTTGGGATCCTTCACCCGAAGGAAGTGGAAACTTGTCGACCATGGATTGGGTAAATTGTAGTCCAATCCTTGTAGAGGACACTGAAAAAATGATGGTTGGAAAATGGTGACAGGTGGGAAATGACTAGCAGTGCAGTGAAAAAGTGAAAAGTTCAAAGGAACTATGTGGTGTAAGTTAATATTGGGTTGTGGGAATGGATTTTTTTTTTAATATGATCCTACCCACACCCAAAGGAATAAAAACAGTGCAAGTAGTGTAACAAATAACTACTTAGATGTTAGGAGGTCGACATGTTTCTGCAGTGTAGTGGGGTCGAAAGATCCCCGTCTGCTTCTTCAGGACCTTGTTAATGCTACTGCTTCCGTGTGAAAATAATTAGGTAAATAAATTTCATATCACCTGAGATCGCCCATTTAGATGATCCAATCGGTCATGTGAACATATGAAACAAAAACACACAGATACACATGTACAGTTAATATCTATAGCTTCAAAGAAATTACACATTGGTCTAAAGATCATGTCAAAGAATAATGATCAATGGTTGCAGAAGAGTCAACTTAATTGCTACAGAGCAAGAAATGAATACAAAGGCAGGGTAACACCATGCCCACTCACCCTTTATTTGGGGAATGAACTCTCCACCTCACCCGGCCACAGCTCAGGTTTAAATGGAGCACCGCTCTATAGAGTGAAACAGGAAAAATAATAAAGGAAGAGGAAGAACCAAATGCGACAAGCAGCTAGACCTGATATGTTATTATTTCTTATCTGATCAGCGCTATTTAAAAGGCAAACATTGTGTGTAATAGATGTGTTGTATCACATCTCGCAAAAGACTAAATTGTCTTACAGTTTTCTATTGATATGCGCTGAAAACAACCGTGCTATGCTAGAAAATGACAGCGAGGCTAACTATTTAGTAGAAAGTGTGCCGCTGGCATGTAAACAGTGACGCCTCACCACAATTTAGCAATATCAATAAGTGGGGACACAACGTCGGAATTACTGACACTAGACTCGGCACACATCGTCATGATGTAAAAGCTCGTTTATGTTGATCTGACAGCAATCGAGCGGGGATGCAGGTCAAACTCGGCACACATCGCCGAAGAGCGGTGCTCCATTTAAACCTGAGCTGTGGCCGGGTGAGGTGGAGAGTTCATTCCCCAAATAAAGGGTGAGTGGGCATGGTGTTACCCTGCCTTTGTATTCATTTCTTGCTCTGTAGCAATTAAGTTGACTCTTCTGCAACCATTGATCATTATTCTTTGACATGATCTTTAGACCAATGTGTAATTTCTTTGAAGCTATAGATATTAACTGTACATGTGTATCTGTGTGTTTTTGTTTCATATGTTCACATGACCGATTGGATCATCTAAATGGGCGATCTCAGGTGATATGAAATTTATTTACCTAATTATTTTCACACAGAAGCAGTAGCATTAACAAGGTCCTGAAGAAGCAGACGGGGATCTTTCGACCCCACTACACTGCAGAAACATGTCAACCTCCTAACATCTAAGTAGTTATTTGTTACACTACTAGCACTGTTTTTATTCCTTTGGGTGTGGGTAGGATCATATTAAAAAAAAAAATTCCATTCCCACAACCCAATATTAACTTACACCACATAGTTCCTTTGAACTTTTCACTTTTTCACTGCACTGCTAGTCATTTCCCACCTGTCACCATTTTCCAACCATCATTTTTTCAGTGTCCTCTACAAGGATTGGACTACAATTTACCCAATCCATGGTGGACAAGTTTCCACTTCCTTCGGGTGAAGGATCCCAAATGATGTAGGGCGGAACAGGATGGGTATCTGATGGGAACACAATTTTTCACTTGAAAACCATGGATTCCTAGTTTGTATCCCAATCACTGTACAGTTTACCATTTAGCTTCTAGTAACCTTGACCCATTGTCTGTGTAAAGTTTTATCACAATGCAATCCCCATCAATGTTTTTTCTTAAGCGGCCCACCCAACTCATCCTTCTCATCATTTTAAACTCATTTAGGCCCTGTACATTAAAATGTTTGAATTTGAACAACCAGTGACCAGTTTGATTAAGAAGCTGGACCCATGCCTCCTGTTGGCCTGGTCTAAGTTGAGGAACGCCTACTAAAGTTAAAATAAATGGACTGACTGTAGTTGGCAGGCTCAATATATCTTGGCTAGGAGAAACAACAGACCCTTCAGCACCTCACGGGATTAAATTAGTTTAATATCTGTGTTTCAACTGATGTATTGTGTCCCCTGGAGTTAAGTCCTTCGGTCTGGGAGCTTCCTTGGACCTGCTATTCCTATTTAGAGAGGGATCAGAGGTAACCACATTGTTCATAGAGGAACTATATGCCTTATCCTGTAAGATACTAGCCCCAGAAAGGCTGGAACTAGTTTGAGCTGATAGAACAGCCGTGGGCCGTGGAGGGAATTACGGTGGGGCAGGGAGGCAGGGAGGGGGAGGGGCAGGGTGGAGGGACCTAAAAACTGGCATATGGATAATTGCAGGTAAGTACACAATTTAGTTAATAAAACGAAATTCGTAGCGTGCACAGCATCGCCCCTCCCCCTCCCCGCCTCCCTGCCCCAACGTAACTCCCTCCACGGCCCGCGGCTGTGATAGAAGCGACCTACTTCCATTACTATCAGCAGGTGGGTTAAGTAAGTTGAATAGAAGGGTCTCAATAAGCTGTAGAGACTCAGATAACGGTTTCACTTTCTCCTCTAGTAAGCAACAAACATTTGCGCACAAATCAGCATAACCAGAAGAATCTGGGGGCAAAGGAACATTTGTCTGGGTAGGCTGGGACAGGGTCTGAGGTTGAATCCACGATAAAAGATGGCAGTGGGTATTTTGTGATTGGGCCGGTTGTTTCTGCTGAGCAGCCACACCCTTCCCAGTGGGTCATTTCCTCTTTTCTTCTGGACCATGTGGCATCTAGGCAGTTGAAGATCTGCAAATTCCAGATCCAGATCTGGTACCAGAGTTAGTGACAGAGCCATTACCTAATGTGCATGTGTGATGAACTGATCACGGCTTCTGAAAACCCAGACGCACTGCTATCATTGGTTGTGCCTATGCCATTGTCTTCCATGTTAAAAAGCGAGCCATGCTCCAAGGAGAGTCTGTGCTTTGTTAACTAAATTTTGTTCAATAGTATCCCAACAGCCCTCTTCAACATACTATCAATTGTTACTGATGGGCGCGTAACAGAGACAACCTCTGTAGATTTGTGCATGCCCATACCTTCACACCCTAAATAAATCTCACCTGATGTTCAATGTGTGGGATTCTTGCCTGATTCTTTGCTCCCAAGCTTTAAAGACAGGGTGCCCATCCAAGCCATGTACGCTGATGGGCACAGACAGGCTTGCTCTTGGCCTGGTCTTCTCGCTTATGAGTGTGTCGTCCTGGTCCTGGCCCTCCCCACAACAGAGAGCACTTTGGGGGACGGAGTCCCACTTCAGAGAAGTTATGCTGGCAAGTGAAAGGAAAATGAAGGCCCCCACTACTGAAAAATATGCCCGCGCTGTGAGACTTACTGCACGCTTATGAGCGTTTCGTCCTGGCCATGCCCACAACAGGAGGCACTCTGGGGAACAGAGTCACACCCCAGAGACGCTATGCTGGCAGGTAGAAGGATAATTAAAGCCCCTGCTGCTGAAAAACATGCTGTGCTGTTTTCATGGTAGAACATTACACAAGATTTGTTGTTGTTGTTCGTACATTGCCTATGCCCGCCTTCCATTGGCTGACATTTACAGTAGCTTCTTTATAATTCACACTTTCTGATAGCGCTCCATGCTCCTCAAAATCATTTGACAACAATCATTGACCTCTGGGTAGCATTGTATTACACTGGGAAACCATTTTAATGTTAATAAAGGTACAGCGTAGGGCCTGATTTAGGGATTGGCGGATGGTACTCCATCCATCGGAGTGTAGGAGGACATTGCCTTCATCATCCTGACGGACTACCATCTGCCAAATTTAGCAGGCCCAGAAGTCATCTCTGTACTTTCAATGGAACCGCTATCATGGCAGGTCCTTTTAATGTGCAAAAAGTTTGGTGGACCGCCGATGTCGGTTTTGATGGTCATCCACCAAACTTTTCATATTTATTTGTTTTTCAGAAACAAACTTACAAACCGTAAGTTTGTTTGTGAAAAACAAAACCAACTATTGACACCAACACCTTGGGTTTTTTCTGCCAGGGTGATGAGGTAATTATTTGTTTCTGTCCCTCACTGCAAGTTTTTCCTGGCAGATGCGGACAGGAAAAGAAAAGCCATTAACATATCTACCCTAAATAATGTGGGTGATGTAATGGCCTTCCTCCGATGGCCCATACTCCGTCCGGCTGTTAGTTAAAGTTTTTTGTCAGTGGAGCCAACAGGGGCTCCTTTACACAGAAACCTTATAGGACGCTGGCCTCTAAATGAGGTGGGTAGGCATATGGTTTGGCACACAAGGTACAATGCACTGCCCTTTCTGCCAAAATCGAAATCTGGTGCATCCATACTAATATTATAAAGAGAGAGCCCAAACCTTTGAGGCGGGTAATCTCAGTAACCACAGCACCAATCACAACACCCAATACAGCGTTGGAAAGGGCAGTTGCAGCAGAAGGACATAGGATATGCACGGCCACCATATACATTTAAAAGGTAAAAGAACCGTGCCAGCAAAGTAGTCCTTTGTGGGTGTGTCTGCGTTGTGCTGTGGGCGTGTGCTGGGGGCATGACAAACGCTGGGGGCATGACACACGCTGGGGGCGTGTGTCCGCTCTTCATGCCATGTGAGTCATACATACAAGCGCCATTTACATTGCTGCACAGCATTAAGGGGCACGCTGGGGGCGTGACACGCTGGGGGCGTGACACGCTGGGGGCGTGAGAAACGCTGGGGGGGGTGTTCGGCCTTCATGCCATGTGAACGCAATTGCGCCGCATCAAGGGGCATGCTGGGGGCATGAGAAACGCTGGGGGCGTGTGCTACGTTCCACCCTTCATGCCATGTGGGTCGTACATTAATCAGAAGGTCGTCTGCTGTGGCCATGTGCTGGGGGTGTGACAAACGCATTCAGCTGGAGGCATGGTAAGTAACGTTACTGCAGCCTCTCCTGCGCGCTGTTACTGAACTCTCTCATTCAACGAAATTACACGCGCCTGCTACAATCAACCAGGGCTCTAGTCGGGCTCAGGCCGCCGATCAGTACACTAATTACACGTGCCTGATAACATCAACCAGGGCTGCAACTGGGCCTCAAGCGGGGGAACACGCGACTGCTAACATCAAACAGGCCTGCATCTGGGCCTCAAGCGGGGGAACACGCAAATGAGCGTGTCTGCGGGGACAATTACTGAATCCTCTCCTACTCGCTGTCACTCAACTCTCTCATTAAACTGATTTACCCGCGGCTGATAACTCTCTCATTCAACGACATTACACGCGGGGACAATTACTGAATCCTCTCCTACTCGCTGTCACTCAACTCTCTCATTAAACTGATTTACCCGCGGCTGATAACTCTCTCATTCAACGACATTACACGCGCCTGCTAACATCAACCAGGGCTGTAGCGGGCTCAGGCAGCGGATCACTACACCAATAACACGCACCTGCTAACATCAACCAGGGCTGCAGTTGGGCTGCAGTTGGGCCTTCTCCTTCCCGATTCTAATGAAACAAAAAATGTTGTCTACCTCGAGATTTTAAAATAAATTGCCCTTGCCAAATGCACACATTACACACATTCTATTTCATACCCGGACAACGCTAATAAAAGAAGCTAATAAAATACATAAAAATCAAGGAAGGAGGGTTGAAAGTCATTCACTGCCTTTCCACTACCCTTTCACAGAAAGAGCTCCAAATTTGGAATGATGGAGCAGAGTCCTAGCAGTTGCAATGCTGACTCGGGCATTATCGGAGATAATAATCTTTTGGGACGCATTTCGCCAGATTTTTGCCTCCTTATCCCTAGCCCCCTCCCCCTCCTTTTTACTCCAGGGACACCCTTCTTCAACTTAGACAGGCTCCTCAGCCATCCTGTGCTCATACCATCTCTATTGGAGACTCATACAGCCACTGCCGCCACTGCTCTTACAATCTCTCGGCCCATGAGCCCTGCCACCCCACGCACCTCTCAACCAGCATGGCCCTGCTGAATTGCAGGTCCCTGCCCAAACACTCTCTTGAGATATCAATGCTCCTACAAGACCACCGCCTTGAGGTCCTGTTTCTAATGGAAACTTGGCTCTCCCCAGACTCCGACCCAGACGTTGTTCAAGCTTTGCCCCCGAGCTTCCTGATCCAACGCCTTGACCGACCGAATGGGAAGGGAGAAAGAATAGCAATAATTCATAAAGACCATCTCACCTGCCATTTCATCGACAGCCCCATCTCAGACTGCAAAAACTTCCATTTTGCCATCCAATTCTCCCCCCTGAAATCTCTATCTGGGATCCTCATTTACCGTCCCCCGGGCACCCCAGTGCAATTTTGCAGTTCACTCTTGGAAACTTCCCTCTTCCTGGCTAGTACCTCACCCAACTTCACCATCTTAGGAGATTTGAACCTCCATTTTGACAATCCTGGGGACAAAGTGGCCACCGAATTGGTACTAGATCTCGCAGCATACCAGCTCCGCCTCTGGAACCGCCAACCCACTCACATGAAGGGTCGCCTCCTAGACCCCATCTTTTCGAACCTCGCCGATTTTAAAGTACTGGAACATGTCCCTGTGCCCAGACCATTTCTTAATCCCTTTTAGTTGGCACATCCCCATCACTCCCCGCCCCAGACCAGCTCTCAGCACTCTCGAACATCCCTGGTCGAAATTAGCTACGGAATAGTGGAGGCAACTTTTGGAACTCTCCCTTCCGCGACACGACCCCGACACCTTATTAGCAGACACCAAGTTTTCTTTTTGGATTGAGAACTCACTCGACATAATTATCCCTAATAAAACTGCTCCCAAACATGGTGGAAAGACCAAATCCCCTTGGTTTAACAAGGATCTCTGCCTCCTAAAAAAACAATGCAAAAAATCTGAAAGAGCATGGAGGAAAGAATATGACCCCCTAAAAAAAAAGTATACAATCACTCTATCCTAAACCACAAAAGGGCCCTTAAAACCACCCAAGCTGCCTTCTTTGAGGAAAAAATCAGATCCTCCACCAGCTCATCCAGGGAAACCTTCCGCATTGTAAAAAAACTCCTCAAAATTCCCGACCCCCCCCTCCCCTGGACCCTTCCAGTCACCGCTGCAATGAGCTTGCCGAATTTTTTTATAACAAAATCCAAAATATTCTCAAGCTCCTCCCTCCCAACAAGTCTGACCACCTACCAGAATCCCTACCTTCTGTGTATCAGCACATGGACCCTAGCCTAAAATCATTCTCTTCCATCACGGAGGATATACTTCTTCCCATTCTCCTGTCAATTAAAAGCGGCTCCCCACTGGACCCAGCTCTGCTAAACATCTTAAAATTAGTCGCACCTACCATCATTTCCCCGATGGCTAAATTAATCAACATCTCCCTTTCACAGGGCATCATCCCCCCGAATTGGAAGGGGGCCATAGTAAAAGCACTCCTAAAAAAAAAACACCTTGACCCTTCTGAGCTGTGTAACTACCGGCCCATCTCCCTACTGCCCGGAATCAGCAAAGTGGCAGAAAAAATTGTCAACCACCAGCTCTCTGCCTTCCTTGAATCCGGTGATTTACTCCACTCCTCCCAGACGGGCTTCTGCCCGGGCCAAGGCACTGAAACCGCCCTGATTACTGTGGTGGAAGAGGATAGAAAGATCCTCGACTCAGGAGGATCAGTTGAGTGATCCTCCTGGACCTGAGCGCAGCCTTTGACACTGTGAACCATCTTACCCTGGTCCACCGGCTCAAGGGATTGGGAATCACCGGCTCTGCCCTATCCTGGCTGAAATCCTTCCTCCACAACCGATCCTTCCAAGTGCTTGAGGGAAACGCTAAATCCCACGTGACCCCTGTGCACTGCGGAGTGCCCCAGGGCTCCTCCCTCAGCCCTACACTATTTAACGTGTACATGTCCCCCCAGGAGAAAATAGTTACCCCTCATGGTGTTAAACTGGTGACATACGCTGACGATACCCAGTTAATTGCCTCACTGAGTAAGCTGGATAGTTCCCCCGACGACCTTTGCTCCTGCCTCAAAGACATAACTCACTGGATGGACAGCTCACACCTCAAACTAAACAGTGATAAAACAGGGATTCTGGTTCTGGGCAATCAATCTTACTTCTTACCCACGACCATGTGGCCGCCCTGTATGGGACCTGCACCAATCTCAAAACAAGACATTAAGAGCCTGGGAGTATGGCTTGACCAGGGCCTCACGTGTAACACCGCGTGGGGCCTGCTATGGCCTCCTCCGGACTACCCGCAAAATCCTTCCACTCCTTCCACCTGATTCCAGGAAGCTCCTAATTCAGGGCCTCATACTTTCCAGATTGGATTATGGCAACGCCCTGTATCTCGGCACCCCTAGAAAAGTCATTGCCAAACTACAGGTCGTCCAAAACTCTGCAGCCCGGCTTCTAACTGGCACTAACAATAGGTGCTCAGCAAAACCCGCTTTAAGCTCGCACCACTGGCTCCCCATACAGGAGAGAGTGCACTTCAAAACCCTATGCACTACCCACAAAATTCTCCATGGCAGGGGCCCCCAACCCTAAAAGACATCATCAGACCCTACAAACGCAACAGGAACCTTCGGTCTTCCCATCTACATCTAGCCTTCATGCCTAGAATTAAGAGGGCTCGCAGAGGGGGCCGCCTCTTTTCCTACAATGCCCCCAAGCTGTGGAACTCCTTACCCCTTGCCATTCGTGCTGAACCCAACCTTCTCTCCTTCCGTAGACTCCTGAAGACCTGGCTCTTCCCATAAAATCCATCTCCCCCGCCAACTCACTCACCAGCGCTGGGACGCTCCCGGGCAGCCATGCACTTTATAAATCCTTTTTTCATTTCATTTCATTTCCAGTCCTAAACCTTCCTTTTTAATACTTATAAGTTACCAAAAAGGTAGATGTTAAAAGCCCATGGGGCATGACCACACAAAAACATGAATTGTGACACAGCACACAGTGAAGGACAGCACAAAACATGTAGGGACAGGTATGATTAAAGCATTCAGTTTGCGAGTTTGCAAGTTTATAGAACCAGTATCCCTGGAATGATAATCCTCTGGTCAACTTTGAGTTGCCCAATATTCCTTCACCTCGTATTGCCGGAAATATAAATCCCAGGTCCACTAATTGCAGGTCCAGAAATATGCAGCCCGGTTTCATAGGGACCTTCACCCAGCGAAACTGTATGCAGAGGTGCAGCCTGAGCCCTAACTACCTCTTCCTGTACCATGGTGAGCAGTAAAGGACTCTTGCACCATCACTCAGACCTGCTGCACCCACTATGGCTCCTTGCACTTGGAGCCCCAACTAGCAGTAGATTCCCGACTGACATTTACTACTTGCTAAAAGCAGGTGGAAAATGTTAGCAAGAATGGGGCTCGTATTCAACTGAGATTAGACCATGCCATGTGGAAAAGTATCCTGTATTGCTAGGTCTGCATTGTAAACCCCAATCCATTTGGCGCAGGGATCATTTAATCAAATAACTGAAACTGTTTATGAGGCCCGTAGTCTCAGGATGTCGGCCAATCAGCCTTGATGTCTTAAAGGAAAATGCTGAAGGTCTCTTGTTGCCTCAGTCTGCTGTTGTTAGAGTATGGGTTACTGGTTAACTGGAGTATGAGCCTTGGTCATGGAGCATCCACAATCCTAGTATGGTAAGGGTAGAAAAACCCTAAATTAACCTGTGCTCACCATTTAGGACTTGGCACAGAGCAGTTAGGCTTAACTTAGAGGCAGTGTGTAAAGTATTTGTGCAATACTTCAAACAGTAAAGCAGTAAAAACACCACACAAAAAGATCCCACACCAGATTATAAAAATATATTGGACTCTAATAAACAAGATTAAAATGACAAAATTCCAATTAGTAGAACCTGGCATATTGATTTGATTTTGAAGTTTATAGTAAAGAATAGCACCAAAACGCATAAAGCACTATTGGGGATATGTGGTTGCGCAGGACTGGGACAAAGTCCCAAGTTCAGGCCAGCCACGATGTAGAATGGGCTGGTTACAGAGACCCACTGAGGTCCGCTGAACAGAGTACCTTAAATTCTGGTTGCAGAGAGTTGCATGGATCAGAGTAGAAGATGTATCGCGCAGCCGAGTCGATGGGTTGGTACTAAGATGCAGCAAAGCTGCGGTGCAAGGTCCTGTTGCTTCCACTGCGATCCCATTGACGGGGCTTGTGATGTGAAGTCAGGTGTTAGGAAAGTGATGTGAAGCTGAGGCAATGTGTCGATTCCAATGAGCAGTGAAGCTGCGTTGCAAAGTTTCGTCATCGAGGCTGCCATCGACTAGAGATGCAAGGAGCTGCGCCAGGGAAAGCTCCACACAGTGGTGGATCTGAAGGCTATGCATTAGTACCAAGATGCAAGACTTTTGCCTTGGGTCCAATCCATGCAGCAGCAACAATGCGTTGATTCTGCTCGGGGATACGCCACTCAGCCGAGGTGATGCATCAGTTCTGCTCGGGGATGTGTCACTCAACAGACAACATGCATCGGTTCCACTGCAAGCACATTAGGCCCACTTCCAAGGGTCCAGGACTGGGGTGGCACCACTTGCAGGGTACACCCACAGATGGCAATTTCCAGGTGCAGGATTCGGAAGCCTTTTATGTCCCTGATGCTTCAGCTAGCCCTTGGAGTCACTCTGTGTTCTGCGGTCAAGAAATGCAGGTCCAGTCCTTCACACCCAGGCAGGAGGGAAGCAGATCAGCACAGCATAGCAGGAGTCCAGCAGAGTGCAGCCAAACAGCATTACAGTCCTTCTACAGTACATCAGTCCTTTTTCCTGACAGAGTATCCACATGTTTAAAAGTGTACTCCAGTGGTGATGTCTGAGATCCAGTACTCTACTCAGTGGTGCCTTTGAAGTGTGGAAGACTTCAGAGACATGCATTTGAAGTGCACAGAGGTCCACCCTTTCTGCCTTGGATTCAGACTCACTACAGGGGGGTATACAGCCCTTTGTGTATGGACAGCACACAGACTCTTCAGGTGCAAGTGAGGCTGTGCCCAATACCTCCCTCCCATCCTGCTGGAGATGGTCCATTGTCCAATGTATGTGGTGGTCTAGGAGGAATACACAAAGCCCAACTGCAAACTACTCCCAGTCATATGATCAGAGACAGGATACAGGTACCAAGTGCTAAAACAAGAAAAGGAAAACTATCTAAAAGTGCCATTTTCAGACTTGCAATGTAAAATCTGACTGCACTTATAGTTTGGATTTTTAATTTGTGATTCCAGAGACACCAGACTTGAAGAGGTTATCTCTTACCAATAGGCAATTACATTTATAAAATGTAATCCCAATGCTATCCTATGGAAAAGATAGACCTTGAAGTAGTGAACAACAAATATGAGAGTTTTCACTTTAAAAAGTACAAATCCTGCTTTTTGGGTTTTGCCTACGCAATGCGTACGAAGTACGCATGCGCTAGCAAAATCTAATGATATCTCGATATCTCTCTATGTGGGGTCGGGTATCAGCCCCCTCCTCCCATTGGCTAGCTCCATAAATGGAGGCTAGCCATTGGTAGAGGGCTCTGTCTGTCAATCCCAGACCAGATTCGGGGGCGTTCCCGAGAATTTTTCCCTTTTGGCTACGTCACGCGACGTCAGCCAAAGCCGGGAACGCCCCCGAATCTGGTCCGGCATTGAGCCGGCACCCGCCTTCCTGCTTGTGTGAGTGCTTTGTCGAAATATCACAAACGCCGCCATTATAGCGCCTGCATACACCGTTGATGTCTATGGGGCAAAAATACTAACTACACTTGTGAAAGGGCGGAGGACACCGTTTCATAAAAAGATTGCAAACTCGTACAATACCGTCGGTCGGCGTGACTAGGCGTTTATGAGCGCAGGTGAAAGCGAGACAGGGTCACAAAGTGTGACCGGCTGAGTGAACTTTGGAATGAAGGCGCCCCTGCTACACATAGCGTGAAAGTCGACGATTTGAAAGCGCTCGGAAGGCCATCTTGATGCGATCCAAGACCGGCAGGGAAAGATTGCACTTATATTGGGCCTCTCATCCCTCCGAGGTCGATAACACAAGCACCAGTTTCATCTGGTTAATAACGTGTCTATAATCATGTTCTGCCACAACAAAGTCGTGAGTACTGTTAACTCTGCAACCACAATATTTTACATTCTTTTGGGAAGTATTTTAACGGGGGTTGAGGGCGGGTTCGAGTTGCAACAAGATACAAAGGGCCCTATACACCGGAAGACGACGCGATTGGAGAGCGAAGACGGAACAGCAACGGGCAAGTTAGAAACACGCTACTTTTCCATTCCAGTGTCTCCTACGTGTCATAGAACAATTGGCATACACAGGGCACCCGCAACCGTGGTGCTGTGGAGGCGGCCGGAGACCCCTTCACGGTGGGCACAGGGTGGAGTAACCACTCCCCCCAGCTCGACAAGGCTTGCACCAAGTCGTGACCCTGATGCACTGTGTGGGTGGGGGCGGGTGTAAGAGTAGGCAGACAAGACATGCCACACGGTCCCTGGGAAGCTGTCGTGAATGCGCTTTGAAATCAGAGCTGGAGAAGGGGTTGGGGGGGGGGACATGGGGGCGGCGCAGCTCCAGCTGCCGATCAGATTTCTATGCAGCCGTGGCAGAGGCAATCCGAGCTCCAGGACAGGCTGAGTGGCCCGACAGGCCTCCCAGCCCCCACTCGCCGCCTCGCCTGCGCATATACCTCCACGCACCCCCCGTCCTCCATCAGAGAATCATTATGCATTTTAAAGTTAATCATTGAAGTTTTTGTCTGCATGCACCTCTTTATGTATGTCCTCTGCTTTTTGACAGGGAGTTGGGACCTGCTTTCCCTTATTCATATTTATTAGTGGAGGTGGGCGTGTGACACGGTTCAAGCATAACCTCAAGCTGCACTCTTTATTTTACACGCTATACTTACATGAAGTTGAATAAAATGCAAGAATACAAATAAGGATATGTTGCTGCTTTGTTGTGTAGATACATATAGTCGTCATTGTGGTGTAGCGGGCTCCCGTACACCTGGCACATATTGCCACTAATGATAGGTGCGCCCCTGTCGGCGTGCACAGATTTCCGGTGATCTTGGAGTTGGAGCAAGGTATTGCGAGTTCTAGTCATAAGGCATCTGATTAACGGAACTGCCGTAAAAAGGTGAGATCAGTTGAACTTTGACCACTGCAGTACCTGAGCACAGACCATGTGAGACAGGAACTGGGTGGTCTGTTACTGTCTAAATTGAGGTTATTATATTGCTAAAGCTCGACAAGGTTTGTTTGCTTATTCTACTTTTTCTTCATATTAACGGTGGGACAGGCACTGTTAAAATTCAGGGGATTTCTTTGTTTTTGCCTACAGAAGCGATGTGAATAAATGCATGCGATAAAAAATCGCTATTCAAACTTGTTTAATTTCTCAGCATGTCATTGAAATGTGCTTGTCATCAAAAACAACAAAGCTTTGCTCATAAAACAATCCAAACATACACCAGAAAATGTAGCCTACTTCCGTAGGCCGGTCCTACCGAATTAATATGTGGTGTGAATACATATCTTTTTTGGGGGTGGGGAATTGGCCTGCTATTTACAAGTAAGGGTTCACCAATCCCACATAGACAGGTGTTTGTGCACTCTTTTACATATAGCCGGCGCTTTTACATAGAGCAGTTTGTTATTGAGTGTTTATGTAGATTGTTAGCCGTTGACTGTTTAAAGCGTGACAATATGTGGTGGCTTCTTTGGCGTGTCTGCTTACAGCTAAATAATTGGGATGTTTGAATCTTCCTTCCCTCTCAGTGGCAGTTAAAACAGCAAATGCCAGGGGCAACTTCTTGACTTATTGCATAGAATGCCTCCCAATTACCTATTGTGAATGTTTTGCTAATGTCCAATGGCTAAAAGACAGAGGTATTTTTGTTTTGATTCTTGCTATGGTGAGAAGTGTCACTTGATCTAGTTTTCTCCTCTGCATGGTGTGTGCCTGCTCCCTGGTTCACAGGCCAATTTCGAACGTTGTCATGTTTGCAATTCTTTCAGCCCTAAAGAGTTTCTGGTGTTGCATTTGCCCTTTATCCAGTGAGAAGGCGTTGTTTCCCTTTATTTACCGTACCCTTAGCTGTCCATGGAGTAGGCCCAGAATCAGCATACCCTCATACACCTAATCCAAACACACGATTTGAGGTAACTTCACACCGAACGTTGTTACTTTGCAAGCACACCTTTGGAGACCAAACGACACCTATCCCTCCCTCACCACACACCTTCCTGCTCCATGCATAGCGCATCCCCAAAGCGCAATGCCCGTCCATCCTCTGACACCAAGCAATGAACACACTTACATTCACCTAACATTCAAAATCAATAACATCGGAACACAAAATGTAACCTAGCAACCGACACATAACTCTTTACAGCACACCCTCACACATCCGGTCCTAGCAGACTACTCAGCAGCCGGTACACACATACCTCACTCTACTCAAGGTAGCTTCTTCGCGCGCGCACCACAAGACATGGTGCACTCCGAGTCCCGTCACACTTTGCCAAACACATCACACAAACTATACCACGATGTGCGTGGCATGCCTCCACGCACACATCAGGATACCACTCCATGCACATCACACACACTCCCTGTTGTCGCCCTCTGCCAGCACGCACCGACTCCTAGAACTATATGTATGTGTGTGTGGGTATACGTAGAGTGTAAAACTACTCGCAGTGTGTGGGGGGGCTCGCAGTGTGTGGGGGGGCTCTGTGTGGGTGTGTGTTGGGGGGCTCTCTGTAGGATTTTGTGGGTGTCATTTGCGAAAGATAAAGCTAGTGGCATTGCAAATGACAATGCCATTTATTTATGTAAAAAAAAAACATAAATAAAAATAATGTCAAGAGCATTGCCAATAGCTCAAACTTTAACAAAGGCAAAACCATTGCATTGTAAATGCTTGTTAAATACATTGCAACCTGCCTTCTGGGTTGTTCAGGGTCTACCTTACAGTGTGTTAGCAATCGGGGAGCGAGGAGGTGGTCTGCCCCAGGCAGCAGGCGTTTGGGGGTGGCGCCCCATGCTCTTACCTGCTGTCTCGGGCGTCAATTGCCAGCACTCTCCTGCTCTTCCATCAGAGGAATCTCACCATCACAACCCCCTCCCTCTCATCAATGAGGCCCCCATGGGACCTCCACGGACGGCCAAAGGGCCAGCTGCGCCACCGCTACCTTTTGGGTGACTTATATGTGTTAAAAGGGAAGGTTTGGGCCAGGTTGACATTGCAGTGTAAACTGCATACACAGGCTCTGCAATGGCAGGCATGAGACATGATTAAAGGGCTACTTAAGTGAGTGGCACTATCAGTGCTGCAAGCCCACTAGTAGCATTTCATTTATAGGCCCCGGATACATGTATTACCCCTTTACTGGAGACTGATAAACACATTAAGTATTCCAATTGGGGATGAATCCATATTACCATGTTTAGGGGAGAAAGGACACGCACTTTAGCATTGGTTAGCAGTGGTAAAGTGTGCAGAGTTCTAATACTAGCAACAACGAGGTCAGAAAAGTGGAGGAGGAAGGAAAAAGGTTGGGTGGGAAGACTACTCTAAGGCTGTCAGGTCTAACAGCTGCATAAAGAGAAAGGGAGGGAATTATGACCACATACATCCACCACTTTTCCTATAAGCAGTTCCCATTCCCAAAGATAGTGGGTTTTAAGGATGCCAAGTTGACTAAGTGAAAAGTTAGCCCAGGTAACCCAGGGAGACTGATGAGAGTAAAAAACAGGGAACATAGGGGCATATTATCAAGGACCGGTATTAAAATTATCGCCATTTTATCTAAAACAGCGATAATGGGCTCGATAATACGCCCTTGTTAACATGAGCTTCTATGGGAATTAATAAGGGCGTATTATCAAGCCCATTATAGCCGTTTTATCGACAGTTTCCTGCCGATAAAATGGCGATAATTTTAACACCGGTCCTTGATAATATGCCCCACAGACCCTACCAGCTATATACTGCACATGTTAGACATTAATGCTATGTGAGATTGTGTCCCGGAGCAATTGTCTGTAAGTCTCATGATATTGTCCGATGGGTCTTGGTGGGCCTAATTCTCTCTGTAACTTCTCTCTGTATCTCCTCAAATAAAGAAGTGCTTAAATTACTGATTTTGTGTGTGTTGTTGTGGGGAGGCTATCATTAGGCAGTTGAGCATTGCTAAAACAGCATTCAAATGATTCTGTTTGGGTACACACATATGCACACACTCACCCACCCACACATCCACACACACAAGCACACATGAGCACTCTGTATGTGCTTCTTTCCATATATCTCGATAGGTAAATTTTTGCTACTCTAGTTAAATAATATGAAATAAGTTTTAAGTCTGTGGAAACTAGTTTCCCTCAAAATCATGCCCATCTTCGAACATTCTAATCAATTCAGTATTTGATGTATGCGTTTCATTAGTAGAGCCACACATTTTGCTCTAATAAATGTGCTTCATCAAATGATGTATGCGTTCCTTACTGAAATGTATGCGTTGCTCTACAAAAGGTATGTGTTCATCAACTATGAATAATGTTCCCATAGGCCCAGATTTCTATTACTTGACGTGCGTCGCGTGCGCTCAGCCCATTCATCTGCCTCTGACCATGAAGGCTGTACTTTGCCAGAAGCTCAAGGCCCAGATCAGAACCTGTCAGTTGTCAGGGCATTGGGAAAACTGCACACTTGTTTTAAGTCAGCATCTACAATTAGTGCAATTGGACGATGGGACTTGTTGGAAACATAGGGCCTCATTTATGAGGCCCTACCAGCACAATTGCATCACTTTTTTGACGTTCCGATGGCGCCACTGGCATATTTATAAGGCCACATAAATCATAGTTACATGGCTTTTATGCCCTTATAAATGCCTGCTCCTTTCAGGCAAAAAAATTGTGTGTAAGGGAGTTCCATGGGTGTTGCTGGAGGCGTTCCCAGAAACATCCATTGGTTTTTGACACTTACCCAGATTTATGAGAAATCATAAGTCTGAGGCAGCGCCAAAAACGTACGCCTCTCCAGTGGAGGTGTAAGGGTGGCAAAAGGAGAAATATCTATTTCTCCTCGTATTTCCACTTTCTACGTGTGTTGCAATCTGCAGCACACATAGAAAGAGTAAAACGTCTCTTGTGATTATTTTTGTGGAGCAAGGTTTCCCCCTGCACAAAAATAATCATCCTTGCAATGCAGGCACCACTGCACCATGGTGCAAAGGTGTCTGCGCTGGTGCACAGCAGCCCATTGTCTGCCGCTGCAGTTAAAAAGGACAGGAATGCATTGTATCTAATAGATACGGCACATTCCTGCCCTTTTCTTTTGCTGTAGGGCAGCGCAGCAGGAAGGTCTGCTGCGTTGCCCTATGGCAAAAAAACCATAAATGAGGCCCATAGAGGTTGTACATATGGCAAAATATGTTCAAAAAGTTGCTTGTTCAGACCTTACATTTAGATCCTAGTACCGGTCTCGCTAGCATACCGCAAGTTGCGAAACCTTCGTAACCTCACTTGCCCGTCATTGCACCTCAATATGAGTGCAAAATGAGTGAAACAAAAAAAAACATGATGAATGGGTGCATAACACCACCCCTTCTCATAAAAACATTCTATAGGTGCGGACAAGGCTGTTTTGTACATCAGCTACCAGGAAACAGGAATCTAAGCATCCAAAAACAGCATTGATTCTAAAGATATCCTGCCTCACCCATAAGTGTTAATTCGCAGTGACCCTCGGAGCCCAGGCCCAGCAATAATTCATGCTTAAAGTTTGCAAATAGTGATTGATGTGACATGCTGGACCCAGAGTGAGGAGGCTGCACTGCTCCTTTGTTGTGTGAGCCACAGAGAACGAGTCCTTACATGTTGGGGCAACACAATTGTCATTTGCCCAGGCGCGGCTGGTCCACTTGGGCGGAAGGGCTCGCCCGCTCCCTTTTTCCGTAGGAACAGTGTCTGTCAGGCTGAACAAAAGTCAGCCTGACAGACACTGTTCACTTTCAGTTTAAGCAGCCGGGAGACACACATGTGCATTTAGTGCTGGCTCCTGACTGCCTGAACTGAACTTTGCTGGGCTGAGAAAGGCGTGACGTTCTCAAGTCAGCAAAGGTTGCTGAGACCCTCCCCTCAGTGACGAGGGATGGCGTCACTGATTGCCTCGCACTTGGGCGCTTCAGTTTTAAACCCTGGAGCGCCCAGGGTCGAGTGTCAATCGGTGACACTTCATCACAGAGTGGGGTGGGGTCAGTGGTCTCCCTGACCCCATCCCACTCTGTGATGATGATAGGACTACTGCCTTCCCTCATTGGCTGACCATAGGTTAGAATAAATACATATATGTTATATATATACCTGGTGTGGTTCTCCTTTCATTTGGTCATTCATGAGATTATAGACTGGTAAAACAAGCTGCTTTAAATTCCTTCAATACTTAGCCTGAAGGCTGCTCTCCACAGCTGCCACTAGGATAGCTTTCTATATAGGTTGTCTTTAAACCTACCATCAATAAGGGTTGTGTGGACTAGTGCAAGGTGCCCACTAGAATAGTGGACAGCATAAGCCTGGCCAGCTCCTCACAAAAACAATATTTTATTACCTTTTTATTTTTGAGCTGTGGGCTGAGCCAGCATGTGTAGAGAGGGGCCTGGCCATGGAACAGGGAGATGGAGTGGTAGATGCACTTTTAACGGCGCATGTCAGTTTGGCTGGCCATCTTAGGATGCACACTTAGGTTTCTCCAACTTAGCTGTACTGCACAGCCGGATTGGAGAAACAGGGCAGACTCCCTAGGCCTGAGCGAGCATTAATCCAACCAGCAGTGACCTGGAACTGGAAGCAGAGGAGTGCAAGGGGGCTTGCAGAACCAGGTAAGTCTTTAAATCATTTTTTTATTATTATTGAAACCACACCACATGCTCCAACCCATGGCTCCTTCACCCGCCTCACCACAATTTGTCTGTGTCGGGCACCACTGCAGCTCAGAATAGGGGTCCTAGTTCATCTGTGGTATATAATGCTTATGGACAGCAGACTTGATGTTATTACTGTGTTGTATTACTGTTTCATTGTGTTGTACTTTTCCTACATTCTACTATGCAACTTCGGTTTAAATGGAAAATATATTATGTGTATGTTTGAAAAATGATATTAAAGGGATACATACTTGCTGGAATTTCACATTTTCATGCCAAATGTAAAAATTGCATTATACTGCGCCAAGGCTGACTCTGCTACACCTGCTGTATCGTCCGGCCAGCCCAGGTACTCGCCAATAATCACACCACATACAAAGTGTATTTTTACATGTCTTTATTCCGCTGCGTGTAAGTCAGAACTCAACATTCTTAGCCTGCATTCAATTCATCTCTGCAATGCTTATGCCATAGGCCAACGGTGTACAGTGGAACCAAAAGAGTTTCAGCGTTCTTATATTTACAAGACACTACATCTCCTGCTTTGCTAAATTAAAAGTTGCAACTTTTTCAAAATGAGTAAAAAAATAAATAAATACACAAAATAAAACCATGAATAAATGTACAGTTAATCATAGATATACAAACAATTACAATTCTTTAATTAAGCATTGTGGTGCCTTAATCACACATCCTGATTGGGTCACTGAAAACTGGGAACTGGCAGTGGAAGTGTCAGTGATCTGCACAGGCGAGGTTGAATTATCAGCAGACACAGAGTCATCAACAGTTGGTGAGTGGTGGGCCACATTTCGAAAATGAGAGGAATCTCTCGTAAGGTACTTCCAGGGAAGCAGGGCACTCACCATGTGTCCTATGGTGCTAGTGATGGTAAAGGGTTCAGCCTCTATGTTGTCTTACAAGCACTCGATCTCCTGTAGTCAAGGTGATGTATTTAACATGATGTCTGTTTTGTGAGTCTGTAGCATGAATGTTTTTCTCATTCTTGGATCTGAGGTTGGTCCACTGAGGCAGCTTGGTCGTCATCGCTCTTTCAAAGCATGAGAGTTGCAGGGCTTTCCCGTCTTGCTGAGTGAGGAGCCAAATGGTAAGCTCGAAGAGTCGTGTTCAAAACAACTTTGAGGTTGAACTTCTCCAATGCAGCACACTGAACAGCTTCATTTATAGTACTCAAGAGCCGTTCTACCAGACCATGGGCCTAGGGCAAACGAGGAGTGCTTTTTGATGCTTTATATTGAGGTGATTTTGAAATTCTTTGAATGCTGGACTATTAAAAGGTGGGCGGGTGTCAGATTTTAAAATTGCAGGTACACCCCATGTTGCAAACAAGCCACCCAATTTTTAATAACCTTTTCATGCGTAGTGGATGAAAGGTCTTTTACCAATAGAAAACTGAAGCATTCATAAACAATATGTAGAAGATGATGTCCATTCTCAAGAGGACCAAAGAAGCCAATAGCAATTTTCTCCCAAGCATGATATGGCAATTTTAATGTGTTGAAAGGGTGCTGAATAACTGGAGATGAAAGACAGTTGCATATGTGACAAGTCTTCAACTCTTTTTCAACCCTTTCATCAAGATACAGAAATCAGAGTCAATCACAATTAGCTCTCTTAGTGGCAACTATTCCTTGATGTCCCTCATGGGTGACGTTGATCACTTGTTGTCGGAGACTCTAGGAAACAACAATTCCTGTACCTCTCAGAATGAGGCCTTCTTGCAGCACTGAAAGTTCATATATTAAAGTTTTGACCTTCAAATACTCACTGTAATTAGTGAGCGGTCTAAAGTGATGGTTCTATAATTGGTAAACAATATTTTTTTTTAACTTTAACAATTCACTCTCTTGGCTCGTGGTTGTGATAAATTGTTCTAAAGACATGCCAGCTGCTGTGTTTGACTTCACAATAAAATTGATGAAAGCCTGAGCTGTCTTAGATGGGATACTTTGCATTGTAATGGCTCTCATGAAAAATAATCAGCAGGATTCTGATCTTTCCCTGGAAGATGAAGAATTGTGTAGGTGTATTCTTGTACCCTCAAATCTCAACCTTCAATTCTAGAAGGAATGTTGGCTTTGGAATTGCTGAATATCGTCAGCAGTGCTAATGATCAGTCACCACTGTGAAGGGATTTCTGTGCAGAAACACATGGAAATATTCGCAAGCCCAAACCACCAGCAAACTTTCTTTTTTCAGTTCTGAGCACGCATGTTCTATTTGTGACAGGCCTTTACTGGTGTAGGCCACTATACGTCCCCGGACATTTGGCTGTTTGTTGTGCTGTGCAAGGCTGCTCTTAACCCAACAGGACTAACACCACCTACAATCTCTGTGTAACATTTTGGATCAAAGTAGACCATTTCAGTGGCGCTCTCAATAGCTTGCTTTATCTTTTGGAAGCTCTTCTCACATTCTTGTGACCAATGAAAAGACACACTATTTTTTTTTAGTTCTCGTAACGATGCACTGACTGTAGCAAAGGCTTGTATATATCTAGAACTGTAACTGATCATTCCAATAAATTATTATAACATTGAAATGTCTTTGGGAGATTTGCAGTAGACAAAGCTTGTAGTTTAGCTGGATCAGGTTTCATACCCCCATCAGAAAAAAACATATCAAAAGAATTTCTAGCTTTTCTTGTGGAATTCACATTTGCCAGCATTCATAGTTAAGACTGTATCATTCAGCAAACAATATACTTACATGAGTGCTTTGTCATGCTCTTTCTTTGTAGCTCCTATAATCAATATGTCATCACTATGGTTAAATGCATTTACTACAGGCTGTATGATACATCGAAAGACGTCTTGGAAAAGTTCTGCAATAGGGGATATACCAAAACTCAATCGGTCGTAGCGAAACAAGCCTATATGAGTAGCAAAGATTGCAATGTGCCTGGATTATTCTTCATGTTCCAATTGTTGATATCCTTTATTTAGGTTGAGTTGAGAAAAGAACTCAGCACCATTCAGTTGTGCTATCATATCAGCAATGTGCGGACCAGGATGTCTCTCTCACTCAATTGCCTTGTTAGCCTGACGAATGTCACTGCATATGAGGACAGTTTCTTCACTGTCTTCTTTAGGCATTATTACAATGGCAGAATACCATAGTGTCATAACAGTGAAGCACTCAATGATATCATGTTTAAGCAACAAACTAAGTTCCTTTTCAACAGCTTCTTACAAGTGAAACACAACTCCTCCATGTCTTTGAGCAACAGGACAAACATCCTCATTTATGTGTAACTTTACTTTCATTGTTTTGAGTTTTCCTAACCCGTGAAATAATGAAAGAAGTTGACTTACAATTTGATGATGAACATTCATATTGTAGTTCACTGATGTCAGTCCCATATCATCAGCAGTGTAGAAGGTCAGCAGACAGTCACTTGAAGCTGTTCACTGAAGTACATGAAAGGGCGCTTGTACCACAGTTTTCTTATGTTTGATTGTGGCTGCACATGAACCTACACTCTTTAAGGGTGTTGAGAGAGCCCATGTGTATACTTTAGTGTTGACTTTGTAAGTTGTGGTAATGAAGATAACTCTTGAAATGTCTCCTAAGGCATGATATTTATCGATGCATCGCTATCAATTATGACAAGTATCGAACACCAGTTTATCTTTAGAGTGATATTCGCACAATGTTTGAATGTTTGTGGTATTTTTTCATGTCGATTTTTCTTCACCTTGGATATTTCCTCATTTTCGACTAGTCCCACATGTGCATGCTTTTTTAAGTAAACATCGATGTTGCACAATTGTCATTCTCACTTTCACTGGAAACAGGATGATGATGAACTTCATTTGGTGTCGACTAGCCTTAATAGGTGTGACCGCTTGGCGGTGTGGGAGAGCGGAGAATGGCGCTGAGGTAGTGTTCAGTTGGCTATTATGTCTTCACACTGGGATGCACTTACTTTTCTCTTCACCTTGTAAGTTGTAATGAAATGGTTCCTAACCGATGCATATCTGTCCAATGACAGGACATTTACATTCGCGTGAAAAAGACAGTTCACATCTGTAACCAGATTTCTTTTTCTATGGAGACATCACCTTGTGCGCCTCGGCCTTGTATCTTGACTTACTTTTCATGTTCATGGCTGATGTACTTTGCGCACCTCCGGCCACCTTGTCCGTCACTTGATGATCAGCACTCTCTCCAGCACGGGCAGCCTTGAGAACTTGCTCTGATGCTCAGAGTTTCTTTCTGCGTTTGTCATTTAAAGGAATCTGACGGACATCCATGGATTACTCTGAGGTGGGTAGCTTCCTCATCATTAAATTAATTGATTTTACAGTGCTTAACCATAACATCCAGTCTCTCATGGAACTCATCGATGGCTTCACCTGGTCTCTGGCATGCTTGACTGAATATGCATTGGTTATAATCCACAATTGGTGCTGGATTAAATTTGACATTCAAGGCTGTTTTGATTTGAACGCACGTCACTTCACCTTCTTGTGATATCTTTTTCATCTCTTCTTTCACTCCTTCACCAGCTGTTTCTCGATACTTTATGATCTTTTTCATCTATTGCATCTATGAAATCTTCAAAAGTCTCTAGCCATGCAGTCCATCTATTGTCAATATTATGTTTTTGGCAGTATCAAATGCAGTTGTTGGTTTTAAGAATGCAGCAGCCATATATACATTGGAGGGCGGTAGTGGTCTTTCAGGTGCTTTCTGTGGAACTTGATTAGACAGAGTTTCTCTAGTATCTTGTGACGTGCTGGCTTCGGTGTCAGCCTTAATGACTTTTGGAGCTTGGATCTCGCCCTAGCTCTCCATTGGTGCTCTTTAATTTATGGCTGTCTAAGGAGTTGTTCTGAACACCTATGCTGCAGCTTTGGTGATTGGCCACTTAATCTGGGACAGCTCCGTAAGCACAACCCCTCTGGCCCTTTTTCAGGGGTCATTCAACAGCAAATTGTTGCACAATGAGTTGTTAGTGGTTTCGGTAAGTAGATAAAACTTGTATTCAACTAGTCCATGAAAGCAGATAAAGTCAGCGCTGTGCTTAAATGTTTCTTCACAAACACCTGGTTAATATCTTTTTTGATGCACATGAATTTCAGTTTGACTTGTTCTGCACTATGGCTGTGCACTGCTTGTAACCTGGTTGCATACTCCTTTAGCGTTCTTACTCCGTAAAGCGTATGGCATTAATTTGTGCAATGGCGCAGTCCCTTTTATTTGAGGCCTTTTCATTTAGTTTCAATGTCACTTTCTTTATCTTTAAGCATTTTATACAGGCCGGTGTTGTGCTGAGACTCGACTGGTGCCAGTATCAATTCATCACTTTGACTTCAGCACACATGGCAGGCACGAGCAATTTGCTGGACCATGGCAAACTCTACATAAGAGCGCTTTCAGTGCACGGGATTCGTATCCTCTATCTCATCGCCAGTTGCAGTGTCCTACCAGCCCAGGCACTCACCAATAACCACTCCACACACAGGTGTATTTTTATATACTTTTATTCCACTGCATGTAAGTCAGAACTCAACATTCTAAGACTGCCTTCAACTCATCTTTCCAAAGCTTGCGCCACAGGCGCATGGTGTACAAGGTGCCTAATGAGATAAACTCTCCATCCTAATCTGAGTGTTTAGATCCCCACGTCATCACTCTTGGTTTTGGCAGTGTTTGCCAGTTTCTGCTACTGGAGAAGTCATGAGAAAAGCAGGAGACACTTAAGCAGGCTGGTGCTTAAAATGATAACTTAGCAGCAACACGTGACGTCCAGCAAAAGCTATTGCATAGACTGGATCAAAATATGTGTTTTTTTTACAATAGTGTTAAGCTTATAAGGTGCCAAATTTGTAGATCAAGTATATAACACGCTTTCCTTCCACACTCACCGTGGTTTGCTTTATTATTACTGAAGATATCCCATTTTTGTAACATTTCTGCACAATATGCATGACCTTCAAAAGATGAACAGATTTCTTTTTCTAAACTTTTGATCCATTGGAAAAAATAATTCTATGGTCAGACGGTGTAAGCAATAGTATGTGTATTACATGAAAATAAAATACAGTTAGACCTACAAAATGCCTTATATTAACAGCTATGTGTTTTTACCATGTCCAGAATCGAATTGAGTTCAAAGTGCCACAATATCATACCAGGCCCTTTTATCACTGGCCATTTAATTGTGCGTTATTATATCAAGATATGAAAGGCTTAAACACATACCTTATTTTTCACAAGAGGACAAGCTGCAGCAGATGGGGATGGCAGCAACAAGGACACAAAACCTGAAATAAAAAGAGAAAATCAAGGTGGCAGTCCAAAATAGAATGAACATACTGGTATTAAAGAGAGAAGACTGATAAAGAAGGGGAAGAGGTAGAACAGAAAAAGAATAAGGAATGAGTGACTAGAGGATGGGGGAAAGGTAAAGGAAGAGAGTGCCAAGGGTTTTAGCAACGCAAAAGACATCGACTGCCGCGATAAGGCCGAGGGGAGAGAATGAACCATCTTTTCTGTTGTGACTGTTAAAACCCCTTTCAGAGGGTCACGGGGAACGCAGGTATTCCTGGGCCCAACCGAAGTGGTTGTGGCCTTTTACTCCTGATGTTCCTGGGCCGGCCTACTATGGATTCTGAGCAATTGGGCCATATACCCTTTCTGCGCTTGACTCTTAGTGTGTGCATGGTCCAAGCAGTACAAGGCTCTCTTTTTTTACTGGAGTTAGGAAGGCGTTGTGGTGTGTATACAGATTAGTGAACGCGGCCACACAAATCAAAATGCATGCAGCAATAAATCATGTTCCAGCCAAATACACATTCGTATAGCGAAAAAGATATATATTTTTTTTTACCAACTACCTACCATAAGAAGAATACAACATATACAAACACAATTACGCAATCCTCCCCTGAGGTCGGGCTGTAGTGCATTCTGGCTGATCCCTGTCCCAATCACTCCTCGCATTAGCGATTGTGGTTATTAAATATTCATCATTGGTAAAATCCAGGGCTGCCCCACCAATATTCTGAGTCTCAAGAGTCCACAACAACTCTGGTTTGCAGTCAATAGTATTCCAGTGCACACGCACTTGATTTAGCAGCAAGTTCCCTCTGGGGCCGTCTAACTTGAAACATGTCTCACTCACCCACTCTGGCAGAAGTGAGGCGTTTGGAGTCCTGAAGTGTGCCCTGTCCTTGGGCACTTGCAGCGACTTCCAAACCAAGTCAGGTGATTCGGCCACAGGTGGACTCAGAAGCTGCACTCAGAAGGGGCAGTCTCTCTTCCTCGCTTTTGCGCTCCTGCAGTGATTGGAGGTGTCCTGCGGCTTCTCCTATGAGGTAAGTGTTCACACGCTCCCAATTAGAGGACGGCAATGTCAATCCTGATCTTGCTCCTACACTTGAGTGACAGTGTTCCCACAGTGTCTCACTCATCCAACGGGGTTGAACCACTCACAGTCTTTGTTGCTTCCAGTGACCTACTGGTCACCACCCCTCACTGTACATGGGATTCAGCCTGTTCAACAAGGAAGAGTTATCCTCAACAGCCCTTCCTGGAATATGGGGTTGCCCCACTACAGCTGCATGTTAGTCTTTTACCTTGGCAGCCCATCCTGGCATACAGGGTTGCTGCACAAAGCTTTGTATCCCCTTCTTATAATCCATCTCCAGACACCAAATGTGATTTAGGGTCTGAGTCATTGAAGTTTTATATTGCGGTACTGCTTTGTTTATAAAGTGAATACTCCTCTGCTTCCTCTTCCTCTTGAAAAACAGTCTGTCACAGCAGGGTTTTCTCTGAAGCTCCGAAGCTGAAAGTCCCACAGCACATGTTATGGGAGTGACTAGAGATCAGTCACACCTGGATGTCAGTCACAATGATATGTGCATCAAAGGTTTAGCCTTTGTCTCCCAGTCCTACTTACGAGCTTTATCTCCTTCCTGAGATGTGCCCAGATCCCTTCCTTGTGACCTCTCACTGAATCAAAGAGCACCCTATAAAGTGTACTAAGAAGGCCTTGTCCTCCCCTCCCCAGCATGTGTCCTACCCAGTTTTGGCCAGTGCTCCATCAATGTCTGCCCGTACTTGAGACTTTCACCCAGTCTCGCATTACCAGATAACCACAAGTGCCTCTATCTGCTTTTAGGTGCTATACTTGCCTTACATCTTTTAGATTGCATACTTCCAGTTCTACTTATCGGATTGTGTCATTTTTTTGTCAAATAATGTATTAAAGTTTACTCTATTTTTTTAAAATATGTGTTACTGTTCATATGCTGCATACATACTTTACACATTGCCTTTAATTTAAGCCTGACTGCTTTTGTAGGAAGCTACCAGAGGGTTAATCCCAGGTTAATTTAGTTACTTTTTTGTGGTCCACCCTGTGGCTGTTGCTCGATTAATGTTTAACCCCCCTCCACCAACAACCCAATTTCTCACACTAGGGAAGATGCCGACTGTAGCAAAGATGAGGAAAGAGACATGTGGTCCCTGCAAACTCCATTCCGGTCACTTTTCTGAAAGGAGGAAAAGAGGTAACTTCCTTCAGGAATTTTAAAGGGACATATCAAAGTAATACGGAGGAGCTCTCCACCTAAACTCTGGAGTTACCCAGAGTTCTCTGCTTCTCTTTTTGCATGATAAATGCCTGAAAGTATGTATGTATGTATATATCAGTGGCTGTATGGGTTAGTGAGTGGCAGTGTGAGTGACTCTATGGGTGGACAACTGGGTGTGTAGTGACTGTATGAGTGAGTGGGTGTCTAAATGGCTCTATGAGTGAGTAACTTAGTCTGTAAGTGGCTGTTTGGGTGAATGAGTGAGTAGCTGTTTGAGTGGATGTTTGTTTAAATGAGTTGATGTGTGAGTGGCTGCATTGGAGAGTGAATATCTGTGTGAATGGCTGTATGGGTGAGTGAGCGGATCTTTGAATGCTTAAATGGATGTGTGAATGGGTATGTAAGTGATTGTGTGGGACTATGAGTGAGTGTGTGAGTACTTGTATGGGTGTGTAAGTGGCTGTGTTGATGAGTGGGTGAGTGAGTGGGCTTGTGAGTGACTGTGTAGGTTAATAAGTGGCTGTGTGAGTAAGTGTATGACTCAGTGAATGGTTGTGTGAGTGGCTGCATGAATGAGTGACTGGTTGTATGAACAGATGTATGGGTGAGTGAATGGTTGTGTGAGTGGCTGTATGAGTAAGTGAATGGATGTGCGAGTGGATCTATAGAGGAGTGAGTGAGTATGTGAGTACTAGTATGGTCTGTGAATGGGTAAGTGAATGGTTGTGTGGGTGTGTGAGTGGGCATACAAGAAGTTGTACTTGGGTATGAGTAGGTGTATGGGTGGTCCTGTAGATGTGGCTTTATCTTCCAAACAGCAGTGCACCAGGTGGTGTGTTTGCACAGTGGTGGAAAAAGTGGCCGTGGCCTCCTAACCCCTTCTGAGCAATTGCGCTCTGTAGGACTTTCTGGATGTAAGACAATGGTTCTTTGACCCCTTGGGACCCTCTGGGGCCAAAGGGACCTCATCTCCGAACAGAGTTACACAAGGAGGCGTGTTTGCAGAGTGGTGGAGAAAGGGGGCATGGCCTCACACAACCTGTCAGCAATCCCACTGTGTGAGACTTACTGGAGGTAACAAGAGGGGTTGTGGGCCCCAAGGACCCTTTGTAGACATGGGGACTTTATCCCCCAACCAGTTATCTGTCAGGAGGTGTGCTTGCAGAGTGGTAGTGAAAGGAGGCGGGGCCTCCAGTGACTTGAAGGTCTTTTAAAAATATGTTTTATTTATTCAGAATAGTGGCCGTATGATTTTGGACCTGGGGATCCCTTAACCAGAAGCCAGGTCTCTTAAAAAATGTGTCTATAATTAAAGGGAGGGGGGCCAAGCAGCCCCCCTCCTGGGCCAATTATAGCTTCAATTGTGGGTGCCATGGTCCCACCCAGGGCACCCTCTCCATTGGGGACTGAGGGGAAAGCCCCAAGACCCCCTCGAACCCTGCCGGCTCCCCGCCTTCTGAGAGAGCCAGCATTGCTTTTACAGAGTGGGACCTGCTAACATGCAGCACCCTCTCTGTAAAAGCAATTGTGCTAGCTTTCAGCACAGTTTGCTATGGCTTGGCAGGAGTGGTAAAGCTCCTGCCAAGTCATAGCAAACAGCTATGTCCTGAGGATGGGCACCCGAGGACAAAGCAGGAGCTAGCCCTGGGGGCCGGTCCCCAGGGTTAGCTATGGCTCCAGGAGGGGGGGTCATGCGCCCCCCTCCGTTGCACAACAAAGCCAAGGGAAGGTGATGGTGGTACCCAAGGCTGTGGGGGACCACGCAGCCCCCCTAGTCTAAATGTGAAGATTTGCCCCAAGGAGATGGTGGGTCCCGGAGCTGTGAGGGTGCCGGAGGTTTCACTTTAGCCTCAGGGAGGTGGTGGTCCCCGCCGATTAGAAATGAAGTGCAGGAGCCCACGGTTTATTTCTTTTAAAAAATACACTTTTGGCCCTGAGGGACCCCTCCCCAGAGGCCTACTGGATCAGGGTGTTTCTACCCTGCCCCCTTTTCTCTTTTTAATGTTTTTTCTGTGACTCGGTTCAAGCTGAGTCACAAGATGACTTCGAACATTTCCTGGTTTGAAGTGTTGGCAGTCAATCAGATCTCAGCGTGAGATTGGGAGGGGTCACAAACACTTCGCGCCTCCTGTTATTTATCTGAAAAACCTTTAAATCACTCCACAACTACTGAACGGATTTGCACCAATTCACAAAAAGGTCGCTTTCTGGACCAACTGCTACCTTTCTACAAATTTAGTGTAATTCTGTTCAGCAGTTCAGGCTGTAGCCTTGTCTAAAGTTCATGTGGAAATTAACATGGGGAAACTGCTTTTTTGACCCCCCTTTTTCTTGACCCTCGCTTGACAGATCAGCCCAAAACTTTCAAGAAAGCAGCTGAAGTGAGCGTCAAACTAGTTTTGAAAATTTCACAAGGATTCGTCAAACGATGCCAACGTTTTTGACAAATGAGAATATGCTCTTCCAATGGAAATCACATCCTAACTATAACTACATACTGGTGACCGCCATTCGGTAATGTATCCATGTAAGTTTCAAACAGCCGTACCAACCACATGTGAGGGGTTGCTTTAATTCACTCCAAGATGCCTTGGATGGTATTTTACCAATCCAAAGATGTAACACTGTGCCTGGAATTCTAAAAGGCTTTTGCCATTTTCCAGCAAAAGGTTTTGTCACACTCTAGCTTGGCATGAATGGCTCTGTGCTAATCCTATGCTTAAAAGCTCTACTAGAGAAACTGGAATTTGAAGTGAGAACTCTAAGCCTGAAAGGAAAATGTCTTTACTTATACTGGGTGCTCGCTTGTGTCTGGACAAAGCTATGACTCTCTGATGAACTCTAACTAGAGTGAAACATGTGTCAGGGGTTGTTTGTATGCATTCCAGCTTGGCTTGGATGGTACTAATTTACCAATCTAAAGCTGTAATACTATGCTTGGAGTGGTAAAAAGCATTTGTCAGTTTCAGCTTGACATGGATGGGGCTTGCTAATCCTATACTTTTGGACTTGCTGTAGATATGGCAGAAAAGGTTTTGTCACTCTCTAGTTTGGTTTGGATGGCGCTGTGGTAATCCTATGCTTACACACTTTGCTAGAGAAACAGACATTTGAATTGAGCAGATTCAGAGTGTCAGAAGTGTTGTAGGGCGCTCCATGTAAACGAGCTGATCTCCACCTAAATTAGGGAACTATCCAGAGCGCCACTGGGTAGTTATAGTTCAAAACCACGTTACCATAGAAAAAAATGTTTTGGGTTTTCTTATAACTTTGGCACTGTTTGACGAATCTTTACAAAACTTTCCAAAAATAGCCTCATATGCCCTAGCTCCTTCCAGGAAAGGAAAAGTAGACATAATATCAAGTTTTAAATCGTTGTAGCATAATATCGTGTTTTTATTGTCGACAGTCAATAATATTGTGGTATGTAATATCGATGTCAAGAATATCGATTTAGTATGTTGTTTAAAATATCGTTGTTAAAAATATCGATTTCAAAAATATTGTTCTAAATAAATATCGATTTTGTAAATGTGTATTTTTTTATAGTATATATTTATAAATATAATAATATTTGTTAATGAATTGGATATATTCTATAGAAAAATTGTTTTAGGAAAGGGATGTTGGGTTTGTAGGGGATAAGGGTGGGGAGTGTTTTAAAATGTGTTTTTTAAATGCAAGTAAAAAAAACTTATAAATATTTTTTAGGAGCAAGATGTTGGGTTTATAATGGATAAGAGTGGGGAGTGTTTTAAAATGTTTTTTAAAATGTATATATATTTTTAAGTAATAATAAAGACATTAATAGATATATTTAGGAGGGTGATGTTAGGTTTATAGGTGATAAGGGTGGGGAGAATTTTAAAATGTTTTTAAAATGAAGGCAAAATTAAAGTAAAAATAAAGAAAATTTGAAATATTTTTTTAATAATAAATAAAAAAAATGAAGAAAAGTGGGATGTTGTGCTTATAGATGATGGGGTGGGAAATTTTGAGAACATATAAAAAATGTTTAAATAGAAACAGAAAATAAAAAATATAAAAAGAAAAATCTATTAAGAGTGGGATTTTGTGGTTATTTGAGATAAATTTGCTGAGTTCTTTTTTAAATTTTACAAAAAATCTTTTTAAAATAATTAATTAAAATAAAAACTTAAAAAAATGTAATGATTCTTTGTTGTTTTTATAGGGGATAAGAGTAGTGATTAAAAAACTATTTAATTAAATAAAATAATATACATTTTAGGGAGAGGTGTCTTGTTTCAGGTTTGGGATTAGTGTCTTGTTTTTGTGGAAAAATGTGTAATAATATATATTTTTTTCAAAATATATATGTTTTTTTAATTATTAATGTTATCAAAAACTAAAGTAAAACAATTGTTGTTATGTTTATTATTTGATAAACAGTTTTGTAATTAAAATTACATTAAAAAAACATAACTCTGTACTGGATATGTTTTTAGAAGTGGGAATAGAATAATATATAAGTGTAGTGCGTAGCATTTTGTATGTGTTTATGTAGTTTTGATTGGGAATATTACATGTTATGAGTTTATTGCCCAGCACCTTCCAAGTTTTAATGTTGTTTGGAGTTGGAATATTACATGTAGGGGCTGATTCCAATCTGGGTCGGAAAGCACTCCAACTGAGCCGGATCCGGGGTGTTTTCCCACTGATCCGAACTCCTGCACTCCGATCGAGTGAGTACGATGCGGCTGTATGCTGTCAAACTCGGTTCGGTAGGACTCCCATAGAAGTCAATGGGAGCCGGTCGTAGGATGCGTACATGGGGTCCCATTGACTGAATGGGTACGTCGCGGACAAGTGCGCCCCCTACAGTGGGTATGCGTTGGTGCTATCCGCACCGTACATGTCTATGTTTGGGAGACCCATGGGTCTCCCCCTGTATCCGAATCGTAAGGCTACAGGTAACAGGGGGTCCGATGTGGACGCCGAAGTCCAACTCCGAGAGCTATTGCAAGCCGGGCGCTCCGACTTGATCCGGCTGTACAAATCGAGCATCGTACTAGCTTGGTTGTGAATTTTCTCCATTGCGTGCCGCGGTTTGCTTGTAACCGAGTCGTACAGAGCGGTTCGGACCCGGAAACGATTCGGACAGAGATTTCGCGCTTGTTCGCATCGTACTTAGACCTCCGGACCCGTGTACGATTCGGACAGAAATTCAGCCTCTGAATAAGATCCGCTAATGCTGAACCCAATTTGGTGCCCTTCCGACCGAGATGGGAATGGGCCCCTTTATGTTTAGTGACCAGCTCTTTCCCTGTGTTATTGTAGTTTGGAGTGAGAATAGTATATTTCATATGTTTATTGTCCAGTACCTTCCCTGAGTTAACATAGTTTGGAGTGAGAATAGTAAATTATATATGTGTAGTGTCCAGCACCTTCCCTGAGTTTTTGTAGTTTGGAGTGTGAATATTAAATTATATATGTTTATTGTAGAGCACTTTCCATGAGTTAATATAGTTTGAAGTGGGAATAGTATATTTTATATGTTTATTGTCCAGCACTTTCCTGAGTTAATATAGTTTGGAGTGAGAATAGTAAATTATATAGGTTTAGTGTCCAGCACCTTCCTTGAGTTAATAGTTTGGAGTGAGAATAGTAAATTATATATGTTTAGTGTCCAGCACCTTTCCTTAGTTTTTGTAGTTTGGAGTGGCAATAGTGTATTTTATATGTTTATTGTCCAAAACTTTCCCTGAATTAATATAGTTTGGAGTTGGATTATAATGGTGTATATGTTTAGTGACCAGTGCCTTTTGTGAGTGAATGTTGTTTAGCTTGAGAATAATGAAATATAGTTCTTTGTATAGGAGCAAGATTAATGAAAATAATGTATGTTTAAGAGGTAATATATGTTTATTAAAATATTTATTTATAACAGCAATTCATTGTAAATAATTATTTTAAGGCAAATATAGAATAGGAAAAATAATATAGGAATTAAGTACATACGAATATTTATATTTTATTTATTTATTTTCACTCAGAGCAAAGAAATATAGTGCATTTTATTTTATTTGCAATGTTTCATATATATTGTAATAAATTTAAAAAAGAACTTTTTTTAAAATGTTTCATATGTCGCCTATTTAGTACATATTTATACATAACTATACAATTTTTAAGTATAATAAGTATGAAACAATTTTATGTTTCATATAATATAGAAGTTAGTAAATATGTCAATTTTTTACAAACAAAATATGCAGTTATCCACTGTTTTGAATATCATTTTTAATATATATCTTTTTTTAACACTTATACTTTTTTATATTGTAAATATACATTAGATAATTATATACAGTTTACATTATTCATAATATACATTTTGTCACCATTTTTTTATTTTATTATTTTTTATTTGCATTATTGATACTAAGGGGCCGATTCTGATCTGGGTCGGAAAGCACTCCAACCGAGCCAGATCTGGGGTGTTTTCCGACCGATCCGGACTCCTGCAGTCCGTCCGAGCGAGTACGATGCGGCCCTATGCTGTCGGACTCAGTTCGGTCAGACTCTCATAGAAGTCAATGGGAGCCGGTCGCACGATGTGTACATGGGCTCCCATTGACTGAATGGGTACGTAGTGGACAAGTGCGCCCCCCTACAGTGGTTACGCATCGGGGCCATCCGCACCGTACATGCCTGTGTTGGGGAGACCCATGGGTCTCCCCCTGTGTCCGAGTCGTAAGACTGCGGGTAACAGGGGGTCCAACACGGACCCCAGAAGTCCAACTCCGGGAGCTATTGCGAGCCGGACGCTACGACTCGATCCACCTGTCCGAATCGAGCATCGTACTAGCTCGGTCGTAATGTCTACATTGCCCGCCACGGTTTGCTTGTGACCGAGTCGTACGGATCAGTTCTGACCCGCAAACGAGTCGGATGTAGATTTCACGCTTGTTCGCATCGTACTTCGACTTCCGTACCCGTGTATGACTCGTACGGAAATTCAGCCTCCGAATCGGATCTGCTAATGCTGAAACCGAACCCGATTCGGTGCCCTTCCGACCGAGATCGGAATCGGCCCCATAATAACATTATATTTTGTATAGTATCATTTAATTTGTATACAAAATTAATATTATACAGCTAAGTAAGCATTTTGTAAAAGAAAGTATTTTTAACTTTAATACAATTTTTTACATTTTTAGCAAGCAGTATAATTTTTTCTTACAATAAGGTATTATATTTTTTAATGTATAATAATAAATATTATTTGTGTTGTAATATTTATCACTATACATTTTACAATTTTTTACATAACAGAGTTTTTTTTTTACAATAGTAATATTAATTAAGTATTTTATAAACTCTTTTTGTATTACATTTCTATTTTTTATTGAGTTAATTGTTTTAGTATTTTAGTTATTTTAATTAGGCTGCCATGTTTGAAATGAAGGGGGTCATTACGATTGCGGACGGAAAAGCCCTCCGCCCTCTGTGGTTGTGGAAAAAAAATGCCTGCATGTTCCGATGCAAAACCGGCATTTTTATTACGATGCAATGTTTGAAAAATACGACAGTGACGGAAATCCTGCGGAAAGCATAAAAAACGCCGATCCATAAGCGGAATGACCGCAAGTGAAATTATGATAAGATGGCGGAGCAAGCGGAATTGTAAGTCTTTTCCGACCGCTGCGGTCACGCAAAAAGATGAATGGCAGAGCTGGAGTAACGATCATTGCGTTCAGACTGCTGAGGTCACGCGGAAAGAAGAATGGCGGTCAAATGCAACGACACCATAAGGCCTCCATGTGTGGCTGATTGTTTTTCCGCTACCTTCAAAAACATTTGACACACCCCAATGAAACACCCCCATGGCATTTAAAAGATACAAATCCCAGGTCAACATAGAGAACACACTTGACATGAATACCCCATTTGGACACCCACATAGCTGAGTATAAATCCAACCCCTTCCCTGTCCAGTATCCTTTGCACAACTCCAGAAGTGAAGGGCCAAACACCACAAAAGAAAGAAGAGGCAAATCATCACACATCACACCCTCACAACTACTCACACCAACAACACCAACACACACCTCTCACATCTTCACCACCACCTTCCTACTCGCACTTGTCACCCATTTACACATCACACACCATGTCACAGAAACAAATGCCCACATTCACAGACAAGGAGTTGTCAGTGATGGTAGACGATACAATAAGAGTAGAACCACATTTGTTTGGAAGCATGGTCCAACAGACACCACTAGTCAGAAAAAATAAAATGTAGGAAAGGAAAGTCAACAAAGTCAATGCAGTAGGGACCACCCTCTGCACACTGTGTGACATCAAGAAGAGGTGGCATGACCTAAGGACCAGGGTTAAATACCATGCCAACAGGAACCATGAGGCGGCTCAGAGTATTGGTGGTGGTTCTCCCATTCCACCACTAATATTCACTGAATGGGAGGAGAAGGTGTTGGCCATACTGCATCCAGAGAGTCTCACAGGAATAGCTGGGGGAGTGGAGGCTGGTAAGTACCAACAAATATATCCCTTCACACTGCCATGTACTGTCTTGCACAACTATAAAGCCACACTTCCTAGACCTCAATGTACGTATGTACAACACACCCTTCCCAACGCATGCCTCTCATATCTACTATTTCCTTCCTCTGATTCACCTCAAAAGTAGCTTGCAAAATTTCCATGAGGGTATGTGTACAGGTAGCCAGCACTACAACTTCCACCAGGCACCCTTCAGCTGAGCAGAATGGAACACTCCCTCCACTCAAGAGCCATGTGACAGCCATTTCATTGCTCTATTCCACCTTACAGGTAGGTAGCCTTCTCATGCTCATTTGCATCACCCCTGAGCAGGATGGAACAACATTCCCCCCCACCCAGAACCATGTGGCAGCCATTTCATTGCTCTCCTCAACCTTACAGGTAGGTAGCCATCTCAACAGGGATGGGGGTTTGTGGATAGGCAGCCAGCACTACAACTCCCACCAGGTACCCTTGTCCCACTGCTGAACAGGATGGAACACTCCCCCACCCAAGAGCCATGTGACAGCCATTCCATTGCTCTACTCCACCTTACAGGTAGGTAGCCTTCTCATGCTCACTTGTATCACCCCTGAGCAGCATTGGAACAACACTCCCCCCACCCAGAACCATGTGGCAGCCATTTCATTGCTCTCCTCAACCTTACAGATAGGTAGCCATCTCAACAGGGAGGGGGGTTTGTGGATAGGCAGCCAGCACTACAACTCCTACCAGGCACCCTTGTCCCACAGCTGAGCAGGATGGAACACTCTCCCACCCAAGAGCCATGTGGCAGCCATTTCATTGCTCTACTCCACCTTACAGGTAGGTAGCCTTCTCATGCTCTCTTGTCTCACCTCCAAGCAGGATGGAACACTTCCCCCAACCAGAACCATGTGGCAGCCATTTCCCTCTAGTATGCTACCTAACAGGTAGGTAGTCAGTGCATGCACCCTGTCATCCTTCTCGAAATGCATAGAGCCATATGACCACCACATCCCTCACATGTCAGCCAACTCTCTATAGATCCAAATGTTACATCCAGTATGTAGACAGCTAAGCACTGTAGGAAGGTGGATACCTGACTATGGTTACCCCAGATTTTGTTTCCTTGTGTTTGGCTGGTTTTCAACTTAGTTGGCCTGGGATCCTGCTAATCAGGGCCCCAGGCTATCTGCTCTCTCTGTAAAATGGACTCCATGTACTTTAGGTACATACCTAATTGGATGTTGGGTCACTCTTATGAGTCCCTGTACAGTGTACCATAGGTACCCAGGGCATAAGTGCACCCAAGGCCTACCAAGGGCTGCAGCATATATTTTGCCACCCCTGGCTGGCCATCCAAACTGACACAACTGGCTGATCACTCAGCTGAGGCAAGGTCATGTAATCACCCCGAACTTAGGTATAGTATTCCTATACCTACCATTATATATAAACACATATGCACCTATAAGTCACTCCTATGGCAGGCCTTAACAATCCTGAAGGCAGAGTGCTTGGTTTTATGTGAGATGAGGCTCTAGCATGAGCTGAGCCTGTCTGCAGCTTTCAGAACCATGTCGTTATAGCTGTTCTATGATATAATCATACCATATACTCTTAAGTGCATTATAATCCTCGCGGTTATTGCTAACTTTGGTTTGGCTTTATCAAAACATCTCATGTAAGGTGTCATACGCTTTGGAATACTACCCCCTCACCAGTTCTTGCGACAGGGGTAGCATTCCACCCTTCTAGAGGGAGAAGACATGTTGTTCCTACTAATCCCGGTTAAAGTTAACCAGAGCCTCAGCATCACAAAATGGATGCTACTGCCACAGACACAAGTCTGACCTCCTGCTGCTGGGAGTCCTTCCAGCGAGGGAGGCTTGGACAATAGGTTTCCTGTCTTGGGAGGTGCTAGCACCACCCCAGACAGGCCATAGTGTATTGGAGCAGGGAGGGCTGAATGAAATAAGACACTGTCTGGGGCACACAAGGTGTCCCATGCATAGTTCAAACCGGTGCTGCGGCACTCCCGCTCCAGCTCTGGCACGAAACTGGACAAAGGGAAAGGGGTGTAACCACCCCCTCCCTGGTCCCTCCCATAGGAGGGACCTAGCAGGTAATCCAGCCCCTAAATTTGGTATATAGGTAGGAGCTGAGTCCCAAGACTTTAGATTTATCCTGACTGAAACTTGAAACAAAACTCTGGACCTTCAACATTCTACTCGACATAGAAGACTTAAGAATCTCCCTTGTGGTCAAGGAGTGACCACCCTGTGCAAGCAGGCAACACCAAGCGATCAACGGTTTGTCGACGCTCCCGCTGGAGCCGGAGCACAAAGCCTGACAAGACCTAGACTTCCAGACTTCCAACAGCCCAATCCACAGTCACAGCAGATCTGAGACCCGTGGAGCGGACGAGAGACGTGGGGCCGGCCATCTTGGAAAGCCAGTGAATTGCTTTCCGTGCAACTTCTGAGGCACCCTCGAAGTTGTGCATTGGGGATTGAGAAGCCCTAACCCCGAGCACCAACTGCATCGAAGATCAGCCCTCCACACTCCACGAATTCTGCGTGGGGCCCTTCTGCATTTTCCTGCTCGACATGTCTGTCCGGTCAATTGCCCATTGGCTAGTGGCCTCTGTGATGACAAACCTTTTGATTTACACTGCTGGTCTGGTTGCTCCTGACTGGCCCTTGCTTCCCTGAAAAGGAGAAGTCCATCAAAAATTGCTGGTCTGATCAAGAAGCCATCTTTGATTCCTGCGTGGGTTGCCTTTGCCAAGGCTTGTTGACTCCAATCCGGAAGCCGACACTGCCGACAGCAAGAGCCTTTATGGGACAGTCTGTATCCGGCTCCTGGTCATCATCGACACCTCCTGGTCCACGTGGCTGCAGAGACAAGCTTCACAACATCACCTGATTGCTTCGCGACATCGCCTGGTTCCTTCCTGGTTCCTCCCTGGTCACTGGCTAGTGACCCAGACTCTGTCCCCTCTGCTTTCAGGTACTCCTCATGCTCGATCCGCCCTTGGATCCAACCGGACACTTCCCTCCTGGTCGCCTGCAGCATCTTTCTTCAAGGCTCCATAGGATTCGGCGAAGAAACCCGACACACTTTGACACCTTAGCACCCGCTTCCTGTGGGTGAGGTAACACGAGTACTTCTGTGCTCCTGTGGGTATTAACTATCCTAGTGTCTAACTTTCAAGTAGCTTTCTCCTTGTCCATCCGGAAGTGACCTAAAAGAACTAGTTTCCATTTCTTTCGTTCCCATTCTAACTCTATGGTAACTCACATGTGTGTAAAGACACTGCACACACATCCCGTGGGCCTCCTGCTCCCTATCCTTTGGTAGTACAGCGTAGCCTCAGCAATTCTCCAGGCCCTAGGCCTATCCTTTGTCCATGACGTGGTTCTTATACCACTATTTTAGTATATGGTTCGAAGTGTCCCTAGGGCATTACTGTATTTTGTGCAACTTATTTTATGTTGATCAAGTATCTTGTTATGTGCTTGTGCCTCTGACCTCATAAAGAGTTCAGAGGATTAATTTAGTAATAAATACATATATATTTTATATATATCCTGTGTGGTGTCCTTTCATTTGGTATTAAAGGGATTGCATATGGTAAAACAGCTGGCTTCACATGCCCTCTTGAGTTTAGCCTAAGACTGCTTTGTCCATGCTACCACTAGGATAGCTGGTCTATTAGGTTGACTTTACAACCATCACCATAAGGGTTGTTTGGACTGGTGCAAGGTGCTCACTAGAATAGTGAACATCATATACCAGGCCAACTTCTCACAAGCACATGTAACTGTCACAGAAATTACCCTTTGACTCAGCAAGTCACATGTGAAATAAATTCAAGGCCCAATCATGCACAGCACAGAATGCAATGTGTAAGTGCCATGGTTTCAAAGCATGAAGGCTCATATGAACACATCACAAGCACAGTCAATCTGTCAAACAAACAAAACCGCGTGATATGAAAGAACATATAAATAAATAAATTGCCAAGTTTTGGCATAGCTGAAACAGATTCTCTGAAAAGTCAACTAAATCCACACATAAACCAAAATTGATGTGCGCCAAGTTGGTAGATGATGACATTTGCTTATATACTAACTATCTGTACGTGTCACATGGTTATTATTTACATGTCACACTAATGACAAGTAATGTATGTACCTCAACATCATGTTATGATGCTGATAATCTTTCACCAATTCCAAGTGATTGCAATGTAAAATGTATGGCGTATCAAATGTAACATCCAAAAGTGTGACACCAAGGTTGTGGAGTGCACTTAACTGACAATCTAACCTGGGTTCAACATGATTTCCCCAAGCAACAGCTGGTGAAAACACAACCAACGAGAAAAGCCAGTCTCCACCCCGGAGCTGGAACTCTCTGATGCTGATTCTCTACGTTTCTTGGATGAGGAGCAACAACTTGGCCCCTCAGGACTGCCAGGGTGCACTCTGTCTCAGGGCCTCATTGTCCCCACCACCACCACCACAATCAACACACCAGCGACAACCACTACGCTGACCCCTGCTACAATGACCTGTGCTGCAGCCACCTTCACCTTCACCACTGCTGCCTGCAACACTGTCCCTGGCTCAGTGGTTACCAACACCACCACACAAGCAGAGGATGCCTGAGATAGTGTGCGGTTGCGTCGACAGCCAATGCCACAGGTCTGTGTCAGCAGGGCAGGTGGGAGGGTAACTGGGGGACAATAACATGAGGACACTGAGACAGAAGCCCTGACCACCTTTGCAAGAGACCAGGGACAAATGGGCTAGGTTGTAGAAGAACTGCATGAGCTCCGCCTGCTGCAGAGGTCTATGGGCACAAGAATGGGACAACTTGTGGATCTCATCGGCCAGCTTGTGGGTGTTCTGAGGAACATACATGCTGCTCAAATGACGGCTCAACACCCTCCAGTGGCAAGCCTGCTGAAACACACACCACCTCAGCTGTGGCCACAGAGATGGGTGAGTTGCAACACAATGACTCCTCAGACACCTCTAAGCCTGCAGCAGAGGCCCCCCGCCAAACGCAAGAGGGGCCATCCGAGAAACACCACAGGAGGATCAATTCACTCAGCCAGCCATGATGCCACATGTATTGCCCTGAACATTGACTTTGTTGATTATCCTATCCCACATTGCCATGTTGATGTCAGGAGTTTGTTGGAGTGTGCAATTCCAATAATGTGGGGACTACTCTATTTGTCTCCATTACCATCACTGACAACTCACTCACTATGCACAAATTACCTTACATCCAATTTAATTTTAACCCAATCTAATAGAAAAGAAACACTATTCACACGCCTATGCCTTTGTGTCAGTTCCATGTTCATCACAGTTTGTACAATGTCAACTCTGATTCAAATGTACCACAATCTCTGATTGTGATGAGACATTGATGGTGGGAAGGAACCTAGAAAGACACAAGAGGATGGCATTCAGTTGTCAGGAGATGCTATTTCAGCAAGAACACACCACTAGTCAACACTGTACAAGACTCATCACACATAACAGTGACCAACACCATCAACATAGACATGAGGAAAGTGGAAAACAATAAACTGTGCCACACACATCAGCCATTAGCAGTGAGCCAACAACAGCCAGCATCCAAACACCTCATCTATGCTTTGCTCTAACAGCAAAGCCAACAGACAATATCATTGTTGTTCAATTGTACTTACACTCAAAGTAAGTAATTGTCAATGAGCTGTTGATGCAGGTCAACACCTTCCTCTTTTTGATTATCATCGTCAGTGGGCATGTGTGGATTTGTAGCAGGGGCATCTGCTGCTCATCAATGTCCAGGATCAGCGGGATCTCTTTGCGCAAGGCCAGGTTGTGGAGCATGCAGCATGCAACTATGATCTGACACACCTTTTGGGGAGAGTTAAGTAGTTTATCACCGCTCTTGTCCAGACACCGAAATCTAGCCTTCAGTAGTCCAAAAGCACTCTCCACTACACGACGTGTCCTCCCATGTGCATCATTGAAGTGGAATTCCCCTGGGGTCCTTGGATTCATCAGTGGGCACAGCAACCAAGGCCAGTTGGGATACACAGAGTCACCTAGTTGTGAGATACACAGACCAAGTTTGTAATACAAAGAGATGAAAAGAACAACATGTCACACATACAGCACACTACTCAGCGTACTCACCAACAAGCCACGCACACTCTGGATGCAGATTTTCCATCAATTTTCGGATGATGCTGTTACGCAGTATATAGAAGTCATGTGCAGAACCCGGATATTTGGCACATACATGGGAGATAATCATATCTGCTTGGCATACCAATTGTACATTAATGGAATTGTAATGCTTCCTGTTACGGTAGATGTGCTCACATGCCTGTGGTGGAACTAGGCCAGCGTGTGTGCAGTCAATGGCTCGAACAACATTAGGTATGTGACTGAGGTCATAAAATTCACCCTTCACATCTGCCAATTCATGTCTCCTTGAAAAGTGGATGTAGTGGCCCTTGTAGGGCAACAATGCTGACAGGACATCACACTTCATAAAGGGGGTGGTGATGGACAGAGTATCTGAATTAAGCAGAACACTCCTACCCAGTCAAAAGATCAGGGCTTGATCCATCACCGTTTTTTAGCTCACTGCACCATCCCAGCTCAGAACCTGGCTACATGCAAATTAGTCTGACCCTGGCCCAGTGCATCATGGGAACAGGGCAGACCAAACTACCAAGCCAATTCTTTACTGGAAAGGAAACAAGCTTCCGGGGACCGGTTTCTGGCATTACAGCCGTCTTCGGCCCGGCTTGCTTGAATCCTGATGGTGCAGTGAGCAAGGGACTCACATCTGAGCATACCCTTCCACACTTGTGGTGGCCAAAACGATTCATAAAGGGGGTGGTGATGGACAGAGTATCTGAATTAAGCAGAACACTCCTACCCAGTCAAAAGATCAGGGCTTGATCCATCACCGTTTTTTAGCTCACTGCACCATCCCAGCTCAGAACCTGGCTACATGCAAATTAGTCTGACCCTGGCCCAGTGCATCATGGGAACAGGGCAGACCAAACTACCAAGCCAATTCTTTACTGGAAAGGAAACAAGCTTCCGGGGACCGGTTTCTGGCATTACAGCCGTCTTCGGCCCGGCTTGCTTGAATACTGATGGTGTAGTGAGCAAGGGACTCACATCTGAGCATACCCTTCCACACTTGTGGTGGCCAAAACGATTCATAAAGGGGGTGGTGATGGACAGAGTATCTGAATTAAGCAGAACACTCCTACCCAGTCAAAAGATCAGGGCTAGATCCATCACCGTTTTTTAGCTCACTGCACCATCCCAGCTCAGAACCTGGCTACATGCAAATTAGTCTGACCCTGGCCCAGTGCATCATGGGAACAGGGCAGACCAAACTACCAAGCCAATTCTTTACTGGAAAGGAAACAAGCTTCCGGGGACCGGTTTCTGGCATTACAGCCGTCTTCGGCCCGGCTTGCTTGAATCCTGATGGTGCAGTGAGCAAGGGACTCACATCTGAGCATACCCTTCCACACTTGTGGTAGCCAAAATGATTCATAAAGGGGGTGGTAATGGACAGAGTATCTGAATTAAGCAGAACACTCCTACCCAGTCAAAAGATCAGGGCTTGATCCATCACCGTTTTTTAGCTCACTGCACCATCCCAGCTCAGAACCTGGCTACATGCAAATTAGTCTGACCCAGGCCCAGTGCATCATGGGAACAGGGCAGACCAAACTACCAAGCCAATTCTTTACTGGAAAGGAAACAAGCTTCCGGGGACCGGTTTTTGGCATTACAGCCGTCTTCGGCCCGGCTTGCTTGAATCCTGATGGTGCAGTGAGCAAGGGACTCACATCTGAGCATACCCTTCCACACTTGTGGTGGCCAAAACGATTCATAAAGGGGGTGGTGATGGACAGAGTATCTGAATTAAGCAGAACACTCCTACCCAGTCAAAAGATCAGGCTTGATCCATCACCGTTTTTTAGCTCACTGCACCATCCCAGCTCAGAACCTGGCTACATGCAAATTAGTCTGACCCTGGCCCAGTGCATCATGGGAACAGGGCAGACCAAACTACCAAGCCAATTCTTTACTGGAAAGGAAACAAGCTTCCGGGGACCGGTTTCTGGCATTACAGCCGTCTTCGGCCCGGCTTGCTTGAATCCTGATGGTGCAGTGAGCAAAGGACTCACATCTGAGCATACCCTTCCACACTTGTGGTGGCCAAAACGATTCATAAAGGGGGTGGTGATGGACAGAGTATCTGAATTAAGCAGAACACTCCTACCCAGTCAAAAGATCAGGGCTTGATCCATCACCGTTTTTTAGCTCACTGCACCATCCCAGCTCAGAACCTGGCTACATGCAAATTAGTCTGACCCTGGCCCAGTGCATCATGGGAACAGGGCAGACCAAACTACCAAGCCAATTCTTTACTGGAAAGGAAACAAGCTTCCGGGGACCGGTTTCTGGCATTACAGCCGTCTTCGGCCCGGCTTGCTTGAATCCTGATGGTGCAGTGAGCAATGGACTCACATCTGAGCATACCCTTTCACACTTGTGGTGGCCAAAACGATTCATAAAGGGGGTGGTGATGGACAGAGTATCTGAATTAAGCCGAACACTCCTACCCAGTCAAAAGATCAGGGCTTGATCCATCACCGTTTTTTTAGCTCACTGCACCATCCCAGCTCAGAACCTGGCTACATGCAAATTAGTCTGACCCTGGCCCAGTGCATCATGGGAACAGGGCAGACCAAACTACCAAGCCAATTCTTTACTGGAAAGGAAACAAGCTTCCGGGGACCGGTTTCTGGCATTACAGCCGTCTTCGGCCCGGCTTGCTTGAATCCTGATGGTGCAGTGAGCAAGGGACTCACATCTGAGCATACCCTTCCACACTTGTGGTGGCCAAAACGATTCATAAAGGGGGTGGTGATGGACAGAGTATCTGAATTAAGCAGAACACTCCTACCCAGTCAAAAGATCAGGGCTTGATCCATCACCGTTTTTTAGCTCACTGCACCATCCCAGCTCAAAACCTGGCTACATGCAAATTAGTCTGACCCTGGCCCAGTGCATCATGGGAACAGGGCAGACCAAACTACCAAGCCAATTCTTTACTGGAAAGGAAACAAGCTTCCGGGGACTGGTTTCTGGCATTACAGCCGTCTTCGGCCCGGCTTGCTTGAATCCTGATGGTGCAGTGAGCAAGGGACTCACATCTGAGCATACCCTTCCACACTTGTGGTGGCCAAAACGATTCATAAAGGGGGTGGTGATGGACAGAGTATCTGAATTAAGCAGAACACTCCTACCCAGTCAAAAGATCAGGGCTTGATCCATCACCGTTTTTTAGCTCACTGCACCATCCCAGCTCAGAACCTGGCTACATGCAAATTAGTCTGACCCTGGCCCAGTGCATCATGGGAACAGGGCAGACCAAACTACCAAGCCAATTCTTTACTGGAAAGGAAACAAGCTTCCGGGGACCGGTTTCTGGCATTACAGCCGTCTTCGGCCCGGCTTGCTTGAATCCTGATGGTGCAGTGAGCAAGGGACTCACATCTGAGCATACCCTTCCACACTTGTGGTGGCCAAAACGATTCATAAAGTGGGTGGTGATGGACAGAGTATCTGAATTAAGCAGAACACTCCTACCCAGTCAAAAGATCAGGGCTTGATCCATCACCGTTTTTTAGCTCACTGCACCATCCCAGCTCAGAACCTGGCTACATGCAAATTAGTCTGACCCTGGCCCAGTGCATCATGGGAACAGGGCAGACCAAACTACCAAGCCAATTCTTTACTGGAAAGGAAACAAGCTTCCGGGGACCGGTTTCTGGCATTACAGCCGTCTTCGGCCCGGCTTTGCTTGAATCCTGATGGTGCAGTGAGCAAGGGACTCACATCTGAGCATACCCTTCCACACTTGTGGTTGCCAAAACGATTCATAAAGGGGGTGGTGATGGACAGAGTATCTGAATTAAGCAGAACACTCCTACCCAGTCAAAAGATCAGGGCTTGATCCATCGCCGTTTTTTAGCTCACTGCACCATCCCAGCTCAGAACCTGGCTACATGCAAATTAGTCTGACCCTGGCCCAGTGCATCATGGGAACAGGGCAGACCAAACTACCAAGCCAATTCTTTACTGGAAAGGAAACAAGCTTCCGGGGACCGGTTTCTGGCATTACAGCCGTCTTCGGCCCGGCTTGCTTGAATCCTGATGGTGCAGTGAGCAAGGGACTCACATCTGAGCATACCCTTCCACACTTGTGGTGGCCAAAACGATTCATAAAGGGGGTGGTGATGGACAGAGTATCTGAATTAAGCAGAACACTCCTACCCAGTCAAAAGATCAGGGCTTGATCCATCACCGTTTTTTTAGCTCACTGCACCATCCCAGCTCAGAACCTGGCTACATGCAAATTAGTCTGACCCTGGCCCAGTGCATCATGGGAACAGGGCAGACCAAACTACCAAGCCAATTCTTTACTGGAAAGGAAACAAGCTTCCGGGGACCGGTTTCTAGCATTACAGCTGTCTTCGGCCCGGCTTACTTGAATCCTGATGGTGCAGTGAGCAAGGGACTCACATCTGAGCATACCCTTCCACACTTGTGGTGGCCAGAACGACATCACGCAGCACCATGCTGAACATAGGTTGAGACATCCCACCGGCAATGGCCACCGTGTACTGAAATGAACCAGTGGCAAAGAAATGCAGTGCGGCCATCACATTGACTGTTGGTGTGAAAGCTGTGGGATATGTTCTGTGAGGCCTCAAATGGGGCTCCTACTGAGCACATAGCTCTTGAAGGGTAAGGTGATTCAGACGGAATTTCCTTATGATGTCCTCATCCCCCATGTTCCCCAGCACTGGGAAAGGCCGATGCACATTTGGTCATCTCCTATGTATTCTGAAAGATGACACATGTAAATATGATTCACATTGAGATGTGGCAAACATCTTACATAATGACTATCACAGCCCCAACATTGACAGGAATGTAAAATCAGCTTAATGCACAAGTCACATGCAGAGACACCTTGATCTCATGTAGTCATTCATGTGGGCAGGATGTACAAATTAACTACTTTCAAATCAGAATGAGACTATAATAATGGTATATGGTACACTCATACATCTTGTCTCACCAGCCCTGGGCGTAGCTGACACAGCACATGTGGCAAACAGCGACAATGCAGAGTTGTACGTAGATGTTGTCCCTGCACAACCTTCTTGCTTTAGTCTCACTAAGCACAACATTATTACAAAATGAGCACAGTAAGTGTAACCTGGACAACTATCAAGATAAATACAGCACTGTATACAGTGATATAGGCAGATTATGTGGTCAGTCCATCGAGTCTGTGGTAAGAGTGGCCATTTCACACATTGGCATGTTCACAAAAATGAGACTCAATTACACCTCAAATCTGTATACATGCATACAAAGATCAAATTTGACATGTGAGTAAGTACATGCCAATGCATGTAATCATGTGTACTGACATGACGTGTGTGCATCATTGAGTTAAATTTTACACTTTCATTTCACTTTACAACCAGGTGCAACAATATAGTGTGAATGTATAGTGATCAGTGATGTAATGTGCCAAGTGACAATGCTATAGCACAATGTGTCCATAGGTGCGGTAGGCGTGCTCCGCCACTGCGGTCACAGGCAATGAACACAATTGAATGATGCCGGATTGCCGTAGAGACCACCTGGCCCCCGCAGTGTGACACCGCCTATGCAAATGTCATTGCTGCCAATGGGAACCGCCATTGCTGTAGTGCAATATATTTTTGAAACTCGTAGTAGACGTGCACCTCCACTGCGGTCACAGGCATTGAAAGAGGCAAACCAGGCTGACCAGCTGCATCAGCAGAGTACCACTAAAACAACCCTAAGGGCCTATAAATGTCTGTGAGAGAGCTACACCTGTCACTTGCATTCAGACACTGCTGCCTGCCATTCATCACCACCAACTGCTGCTGTACCTCTACTCTGGACCCAGTCATGGCTCGAACAGAGATCATCAGGGCCCGTCCCTTCACCACAGATGATCTGGAGGTCTTGGTGGATTAGGTCCATACCCAGTATGGGCAGCTATATGGCGCTCCAGAGGTACTGGTAAGAGTATGAGTAAAAGTTGGAAAGTGCTCTGAATGCTCACATGATGCTACTGTACAGTAGTATGTGCCTGTGAATGCAAGTCAATGTTCATGCATTAATATTTTGCCAACAGCATGGTTCATACATGACCTAAGACTTATTGCACTTGAGTATGTGGGGAGGATGGCAACAGACACCGGTGAAGCCAAAAAACACACGCTGTTCTGAGACTGTGTAATGTAAATGTGTGAGACATTGCCTAGCATGCTGACATCATGGTAATGGGGTGTATAGTCTCATTTCCACAGATCCCTGACTGCATGCAATGTTGTAAAGGACATACTGTGGTTTAGCTGTTATACAGTTACACCGCTGATTTGAGACACTCAAACTCTGAACACACATTCCCTGTGTCATGTAATATCATAGTTCATTAAGTGTTCATATGCTCATTTGTGACATGTCTAATGTAGATTGGCCAGAGGGTAGTGAATAATGTGTGTACTGCTTTCATATTCACCCTATGGAGATGTGGATATCCTGCATAGGAGTACTAGGCCTGGATCTCTCACTATTTGGGCTAAATCACCTCAGACACATCTTCCAAATGTATGATGGACGTCACCCTTCTTTTGATTCCCTAATGTGTACAGTCCTGCATGTCTATGCACTGTTCCACCATTATGATTGCACATGCTTGTGATTTCTGTGATGGCCCACGTGTTTCCGCAGTGATAAGCCCTCAGTCCTGCCCAGCTAATGCACAATGTTTCAAAGCCCCATCACTAAAATGACTTTGATAAACGTATGTGTTGGCCATCATACTATTTCTGAAGGAGATATCATAGGCCTGAGGAGTGCACAAGAAAGGCCTACACCCTGTGACAAGTGGGTGTGAATGTAAGATCAGTTACTTAATTGTGACCTTAATGACACGTGTAGATATGCAATGGTGAAGGACATTAAGGGTTGTGTAGTGTAAGACACAGTGAGTCTGACCACTACCCATCATTTAGAGTGTAACGTATGTCATGCTCACTTGCATAGTGCATCACAGATGAGGTACATTTTCAAATTCCTTTCTGTACTGGCACTCTGCATGTGTATGAGATGGGCATGTAGTGTGTCCATCATCATAAATATTTACATTTCAATGATATGGCTTGATCAAAGTGTTCTATGTGACATGGTGTATGGGCTCTGCTGTCCATTGATGTATCTGTCTGTTGTGTGTTTAAATACTCCTGTACTGTCACACAGTGGTACAGAACACCGTGATACAAATATACCTCCGCTTGTCTCCCATGCGAACAGCTCAAGATCCATCCACGTAAGTTTATATGGATGGCTACTGCCCGCGAGGTGCGCTCCCTCGGTGTCTCAAACCAACGCCATACACACTGCAACAAGAGGTGGGATGACATCTGCTGGCTCAGCAAAAATGTTGCAGAAATGACGCTGGTCCCTCGAAGTCTAAATATACAGGTGAGCAACCCAATATACCCTTGCGGGCTCGGGCAATACTTGTTGTGAAAAAATAAAGGGCCAGCAAGGGATTTTATTTTATTCTTATTTATCAGCGTAGTTGGAGTCTGTTGTAAAAATCAGAGTTCCTAAGACTGTTCTTAGTCGGTGGCTGTACTGAATCAATAACTTCAGGCAAATAGTCACATAAGATCTATATTGTCTGAAGATTATTATTTGTTTTCAAGGCACACAATATATGACCCTTTTTACTCAACTATAGAGTACCTTGTCGAATAATAGAAGTAACTGCAGCTTAGAATACGAGTCATTCGGGCGTAAAATAATTAATTGCTTTGCCTCACATCGTCAAAACTATTGGAATTGCGGTTACCTCTTTTTGATTAGAGAAAGGAGCTATCTCTATTTTGAGTAAAAAGGGTCATCTACTGTATGTAGAATTTCTTTGTCCTGATGATGGTCTTATGAACAATTCCCTACAAGACCGAAACTTCGACTATTCAGTCCAAGTCTGCATGTGACCCATTGTACCATCTTTGATTTTCTTCTGATTTTTTGTTGAAATCAATGTGTTATCTTGTGTTTAGCAGTCTGGACCTCTTGTTTTAGATATATCAAAGGAGGAAATAACCTATACCTTGAATATCTATTTAATACTTTTGTATGTACCCTGTTTTGTATCAATGTAGAAATGTTTACTTCTTTTTTATAAAAATATATTGTGTGTCTTGAAAACAAATAATAATCTTCAGACAATATAAAACCCTGGTTTTTCGCATTTATTTACGTGTTAGTGTGGTAACACTGTATTTATAGATCTTATGTGACTATTTGCCTGAAGTTATTGATTCAGTACAGCCACCGACTAAGAACAGTCTTAGGAACTCTGATTTTTACAACAGACTCCAACTACGCTGATAAATAAGAATAAAATAAAATCCCTTGCTGGTCCCTCGAAGTGGCAGGTTGTTGTGCAGGAGCATGACATCACTAATGGCCCGCATACTGACAGTAACACAGCCAGAGCTTGATGGAGGTTTAAGGCCCACCAGCAGCAAGTTGGGGGTGAGTGTGACTTTGCGCATGAGTGAATGCCTGACTCCCAGCCCAGAGCAAGTGTGTAGCCCTGTGATGTCTCTGGTGTGATGCAATGGCTTCTAAGTATCCTCAGTGTTGAGTGCATAGGGCCTGTATGTGTCCAACATTTAGTTGTTCATGTGGTAATTCCATGAACGTTGTCATAGGAAGTCAGCTTGACATGTTTTCATCTCACATTTTGTGAATGTTATCTGCAAGGATACCTTCCTACACATAAAACATCTTTGGGTGTAGCCCAGTACACTTGTCAGGCTTGTGCGTGCTGTGTGTCTACCACAATAGTGTGCTCATGTGATGATGTGTAAGTGGCTACGTCAATGCACAAATGTGAACTGAGGGACCAGTGAGTTGATAGAGGTCACACCTATCCCATGGGTTGTGTTTTTCACAATGCTTGAGCTGACAGCATCATTGCAAATAAGATTAGCCAAATATCAGCAGCATGGCATCACAAGATGGTATTTCTTGCCACTGTGTCAGCAAGTGCACACAGGTTCTAAAGTGGTAGTGTCATGTATTCCTATAGGTTCTGAATCGATCCCCCTATTCCTGACCCTATTCTGGTTAAACTAACTATCAAGTTAACTAACAGTCAGCCCATGAGGCAAGAAAAGCCCCCATGATGCAGATACCGTTATCTGACGCAGTCACACTACGGCACAGGAACGTGTTATCTGATTAGGTCATAACGCTTGAGATCTAATTAGACAAGCGACATTCCTCCAGCCCCTGATAAGGCATACGACGTTCTCATAACAAATCAAACCTATGACAACCTGGAAAATCCGTGCGGCCATTGTTTTGATTTCACAGAGAACTTCAGTAAAAGAATGTGCTAACGAGCAAGTCGTATGACATCTTTATTGACGTATCTATGTCCATCCTTACGTCAATCTCGGCACCTTTAAGGTATAAATATTGCCGATCTTGCCCTATGCAAACACACGCGTGGTGACGAGACGGAGCAGCCATACTTGCCGAAGCCCAGAAGCAGAGCAGACCCCGCTGGCAGCAGCCCCGCCTTCCTGACGCGCTGAGAGACGCGCTGCTATCTCCTACCGAGAGACCCAGCACCGGCGCTTTCGGGCAGCCCTCGCAGGCAGCCTGGAATATCGAGACCAGAGAAAGAGATACCATTCCTCATTCATCCTAACTTCCAGGTACAGAACTGAATAACCCCTCACAGAGAATTCTTTAGTTATTCACTTGGCAAAAACAAACTTAACTTAAACTGTAACTTTCTATTCCCGCCCACGCATTAGACTTAGGTCAGGTACACGGGGTAGGCGTATTTAGAAACACCAGTTGAGTACGTTTAGTCAAATGTATATGTGTATGTAAATATATTTTAATCATTTTAAACATCATATGGCTCAGAAACCATATCAATGTTTTTACAGTATTATTTTATACTATTGCTTTTAATGTATGCACTTTACTTAACTATAAGTATTGCAATAATATCGATCCATTTCTCTTGTACGAGAAAAGAGACTGATCAATAAATAACACCTTTTTATTGAACACGCCCGTCTCATCCTTTTCTCTACAATCTGATGAGACTAAGAATGCACGTACTGACTGAGTAAAATAATTGCCTTGTGCTCACACGACTCTGGAGATACACTCTTGATTAGGGGAGAGCAAAGTTGTCATGTTCTATGGTTGTCAGAAACTAAATCCCTTCTTGTCTAATCAGGGGAGTTAATTCTTTCCTGAACATTCGAGAAAGTTTCTAGCGAACTCTGAGCTATGCTGGCAAACCCAAAACTTAAGTCTAGTATCGACAGTAGTAGACCTAGTTAACGTCTGGCCTAGGCCTTTACTGCTGTAGGTATTATTCCAATGCGCAGAGCCTATTGGGAAGATAGGAACTACACTACATGGCGCCCAACGCGTTTGGAAAGGGCGATAAAACTAACGTAAGACATTTAGAGTAACTCAGTCGTGCTTTCTCACTCAGACCCCTTTTCCCAAATACTCCAAAGACGTCTGGAGTGGGTGAAAGGTAATATCCTCCAAAACCTCGCAGGAGGGAACTCCTATGTAAGGTTCTTGGTTTAGTCAACGTTGAAGGATAAACAGTTCCAAAATATTGTGCATCTAATCTTTGTTCCATAAGAAACCTGATCTGCAAACAAACATAATACCATCCTGTCGGTAAAATGGGAGACAGTGATGAAGAAAGAGAGGCAGTTAGATTAGCAGCTGAAATAGCAGCAGCTGATACTGCAGCACTAGATGCGGACGGGGATATAATACTCATCCCGGTCGCCAAAAGGAAATCTATAACCTTAAAACTTATAGAAAATGGACTGACACCTAGAGGTGGCACAGTCATATTCGTAATTGAGGCACACGAATATCGGCAGACAGAGGTATACTATACATGGATACATTTTCCAGCAGCAAATGCTGTAACAAAGTACTTCCACTATTACAAAATAGAGGTTCCACCCGACATTTACACTCCTTTCGAGGAGGTGGAAGTACCACTCAAATTCCAAGAGCATTTGCTCTTATTTGATGGCGCCCTAATACATAACAATCACATTACAAGGCTCGGTCCTTTAGGTAGACCAAGAGCAACGTGGCCGGTCTTAGCCGGATACACACCACACCCAGACATCGAAGGGATGTCTACTGGAGAGCTGTTAATACAGCTAAAACAATTACTAAAAATTCATAGACAATTAGTCCAGTATGTAATGCGGACTTCAACAATTCAGCCAGCGAATAAACTTCCACAGCTGACCCCTCACCAGGGGAACACAAATAAAATCACACCACAGAACATCCAATCCTGCCTAGGTAAAGTTCCGGCTAAACGAGAACAAATACCACTCTGGTTGGCACAGAAAATCACCCAAATAGAGGCGGTGTTTCCTGACACCACCCCGCTAGAAAAACACAGGATTCTGACTATATGTCTCCCAATGGGAATCGCACCACACATAGAGGACTGTGATACTTGGGGTACAGTCTTTGCTTCAATCTACACAAAAACGCACGGTGTTCCATCCATTTCGGTAATACCAGATGTGCTAAAACAAATTCAAGATGAATACGGTCCAGAACCAGCTTTAACTCTTGGTATGAAATTACTGAAAGACTTCAAGCAGGTCTCGGCTATATTATTAGCCAATATAAAAGGTGAAGCAGCAAACATGGCGATCCGCCAGAGGTTAAAAGAGACAGATATAGCAGACCAACCAGCTGAAATTGCCAGAATCATAGAAAAATCCTATGAAGAACTAGGTAGAGATAGTTTAGGTGGAATTCCAGTAAAACCGCAACTGACTGAAAGTCCAGAAAAAATATTTTTTAATAATAATTCACCAAAAAAGAACTGGGATGGAAACAAACAATCCAATCCAAAAGAAAAGAAATTCCAGTCCCGAGGAAGGTCTCCTAGGCGAAGGGAGAAATCTCCGAACCAGAGACACAGGTCACCCCAGAGTGACCCCTCTGGGAAAAGATATAACCTTAGAAATAGGGATAATATTAAAAAACCTGATAGATATCAAGACATTGATACACGTCCCTCTCAATCTTTTCAGACTTCCTCGCAGAAATCGGAAAGAAGAGGACGATCAGAACAAAGAGAAGAGCACGCCAAGTCCAAAGACAAGGAACCTGCTCAACAAAAAAAGAAATTACAATTTCCAAAAAAGAAGGTAGCCAGTATCAAGGTAGTTAACAATGCCGAGAATACTGAGGACACAACTGAAAAACGGAGAGTGGGCTCAGACAATGCTAGACAGCGCAGCAGAAGTGAGCATAGCTCGCAAAGTCCTTATGAATCATCTGGAGACAGTGGACACGAATGAATATCTTCAAGTGGAAACTGCAGACACCAGAGTTAGCAAACCCCACAAGATATACGAGATAACATTACGTTTAGAGGGAGATAAGACTAGGAAAATAAGGGGACTATTTTGGGATAACCTCTCCAAGGGCTATGATATCCTTCTAGCTGAAAAAGACTGGCCACCAGAGTTTGTCAGGGAGTGCCCTCATGGCGAAGAAGTAATTATGCCTGCCTTCTCGAATCAAATCCCGATTCATAAAAAATACACACTTGCTAGAAAGTGGGCAGTGGCCTTAGCACCTGCTTTATATAACAATCATGTAGGATGGGATGAGGACTCTCCTCCTCACAAAATCCAGTTAAAATCACAACCTACTGCACAAAGGCAGTACCCAATTAAGCAAGAAGCTAAAAAACAGGTAAATGAAATACTAGATCAGCTAGAATACCAGGGGGTGATTGAAACTTGCACCTCACAAATGAACAACCCTTTGTTTCCGGTCTCCAAACCAGACAATTCATATCGTCTAGTTTTGGATTACCGACACCTTAACACATGTTGCAAAACCTTTGCAGTGCAAAACTCACACAGTGCTGCACTAATGAATAACATAGTGCGCAAAAAATACAAAACAACCTTGGACATCTCCAATGGATTCTTTTGTCAAAACAAAGCACCAGAGAGCAGATATTTAACTGCATTCTCAGTAAATGGCACTCAAAAACAATTCTGTCGGTTAGCCCAGGGGTACAAGAACAGCCCGGGGGTATTCTCAGCGAGAGTAACAGAATTACTACAGCTATATGATGATGAAGCATTATCTTATGTCGATGACATTTACTTAACAGACGATGACTTGGATACTCACTTGAAAAGAGTGAACACCATAATACTTGGGTTCGCAGCAGAGGGTTACAAATTCAACTTTAAAAAATCCAGAATTGCCCATCTGACAGTCCTATTCTTAGGATATGAGTTATAAAGTGAAGGTAAAAGCCTGGCAGACAATTTCCTAGAGAAATGTGCCGTAATCCAAGCTCCTAAAACACTAAAAAACCTACAGTCAATTCTAGGCTTCCTAAATTTCGGAAGAACATACATTGCAAATTACGCAGAAAGGGTCAAACCCCTTTATGATCTAATTAAACCAGACTTTAAAAGATCCAATTGGACTCAAACACACACAGAAATTTTGAGATCCTTACAAACAGACATGCTAATTAAAACAAAATTAGAAACACGTGATAACACACGCAATCTTGTGATTCGAGTCATCCCAGGGAGATGCGGATTCACATACCTGACCTCTAATGAGGGAGAAAAGGTACCAATTGCATTCAAATCACACTTGTACACAGAAGCTGAACAGAAATTCAGTAATACAGAAAAAATAATTCGTGCAGTTCAAACCGCAATAGCTAGAGAAAAAGACATAGCTGACGGTAGACATATCACAGTCAGAACAGCAGAATCAGCCTTTGAGGCACTAACAACACCGTGTAATTTACCAACAACAACATTGAATCCGGAATGGATACAATGGATGAATTCAATCACAACGGACAAAGTATACTACTACTTTGATCCAGAACTAGAAGAATTAAAAAATCTAAAATATGAAAAGACGTATCCTCTGCCAATCGACATTCTGCCTCTACGACATTACGCCTGTGTAATCTATACAGACGGACATGCTCAACCCTCCGTTTGGGGAGAACAAGCATACAACCCCACATGTGAGATTACAAAAGAAGTGTGGAGCGGAGGTAAACTAAGACCTCTATTAACAAAAACACACTCAGTTGAAACTAATTCAGAACAACAAACTGAAATAATAGCATTGAAAATGGCGCTAGATAATGCGGATCGCGAATTCCCGACACTTATAGTGTCAGATTCATATTACTGCGTTAAATCATATAACAAGGATTTGCAGACATGGATTCAGAACGGTTACAAAGATGACACAGATGCACCAATAAAGCAGAAATTGCTCTGGGAACAAATAGCTCTTTTACAAAAAGAACTACCAAGGACTCACGTGACACACTCACTGAGTCATCAGCGTGATGGCGTTCACGTTGCAGGGAATTAATTGGCTGAAACAGCCACAGCGGCAGCAACTAAAACGGCTCCCGTAGTTCGAAAAAAGCGTACATTAAAATACATTGACGGTGAAACAGTGCTGGCAGTGAAAACGTCATCAAAAGGCGACTGCTCAGCGTTACCGATCAACTATCCACTCAATTATACATACATAATCGATGCAAACTCCGTCCCTTTTGCTCGAATCCCTGGAGTGGGGGATAGAGTGATTCCAAACATGGACAGGAGAAGCTTGTTAATCGCAGACGCACACATGGGTGAGGGTCTTGGACACCTCAAACTGAAAGATTCTCTGGAAGAATTATAATCACGGTACTGGTGGCCAGGCATGAGCCTGCATCACACCATGTTTGTAAAAAACTGCCCAAACTGCAACAGAGATCGCAGTGGGGAGAGAAACAGTTTAATACCTCGTCGTATCAAGGCAGATAATATGACCAATAAAAAGCAGGGCTTGCGATTAACATACACAGGCTAGTTTCCACTTATAATGTCGATCCTCAGCACTCGGCTGACGTCCGGACTGTTTTACAAAGATTTGCGAGTCTAAATGGCATATACGCTAAGAGCATGCTACGTTCGACCATTGTTTTCACTCAAGCCCTCCGGCCGGGGGGGAAACATGGCCAAATGAGCACAGCCCAGCGGGAATCTTCTCACTTCCTTCCTGAGGGTACGGGATGGTGTAAAGAAAAAACCAAGGCAGAAAGCAATCTATAATGGAAAGGATATTAGGTTCGGGAGCTGGGTGGGTCAAACATCTAATAAGTGTCCAACGTAGTCTAAATAACTTGCCAAGAAATTCTCTGAAGGGATTCAGTCCGTACGAATTATTATTTGGAACTAGAATGATTATCTCTGACCTCGACAGTCAGACTTCAGTGGTTAAAGAAAAAAGCTTTGATGTCAAAGACCGTTTGGCTATTTTGCAGGACTTAAACAAAACAAGAAAAGACCTGAGCAACATACAGTTGAAACAACAGCCAACAACCACTGAAGAATCATCATCTGTCCCAGCAAGACCTGTCTGGATTCCAAAAGTCGGGGATCTAGTCAGGGAGAAGATCGCGGTAAAGAAGGAATTTGGGCCTTCTTACAGAAAAGCAGTTCCTGTCTTGTCTGTCAACGGGACAAGATCAGTTGTACTACCGCCACTTGCTGGTAAAAAGGAGAACCGAGTTGTTTCCATCGACCTGGTAAAACCACAACATGTGGCCGATAACAAACAGTAGGCCAAGTGGACTCCCAATAAGTAGCAGAACACCAAGGTTTGCTACCAGTACAGAGGTCCTAACGAAGAGGCTCATCACATTCGAAACGCCTACAGAAGAACAACAAGGACTATGCAACAATGCAATAGAACTAAGACCTCTGAAAACCCAAATAAAAACATTTAGCAGAGACACACCAATCTATAATGAAGTACCAAGTGAAAATGCAAGAAACAGAAATCCTGAACCAATTGGAACAATTGACAGAACTGCATCCGGCTACTTCATCAACTTCGATGATTCCTCTGAAAGCCTCAGTGAATCAAAGACACAGCCATCATCAAAATCCTTTAAAGAAAAAGCTAATGAACTTTTGAACCAACTGAAAGAAACATATCTGATTTCTCCATGGATTGAATTTTGGGTGGGTTTTGGTGCATTTATCCTCATACTTTGGCTCATCATGGTATTAACTTTGGGACGCTTCATTGAGGGAAAATATGCTAAAATGGACACAGCAAGTCAGAACATCAACTTGATCCTCAAACCACACACATCTTCACACGTCGAGAAAAGAGAAATTTCTTCAGCCAACTTCACAGCCAATCCTATACCTGGTGGGGTAGCCTGGGACAACACTGACTATGAAATTTATGGTCCGGTCGAGATCCTGAAATATCCACACCAAATCAAGATCTCCTTGAGTGACTTTGCGAAACCAAACTCATTTGCTGATGATTGGGACTTCGAAAGCATTAATAACATGATGTCTGACTTAGTAATGTCTGCTAAATTTACAAAACATGATTATTTGCAAGGTTCTACAAATTATGATAGTATGTATTGCTATAACCACTATGGTAACCATTTTTTACATAAATCTGCACAACCTAGAAATGTTTTAAATTATAATCAATGGGAACATTGTGCAACACCTCCAAAAGGGAGCTCAAGAACCGTTTACGACAAATATTCATATTTTTCAGGTTTTAACACAAGTAATGCTGAAACATTCTATTTTAAATTGTCAAACAAGACAGGGATGAAAACCATGATAACCAACACAAAGTTGATATATTCAGATTCATTCTTCGAAGAAATGAATACTTTTGGATTTGATTATTGGGACAAAAATGTTGATTTGAAAAGTGTTTGGGGTACAAAAGAATGGCAAGTACAGGGTTTAGAAGCTTTGTTTAGAGCTTGCATGATCCCAGAACAAATGATATTTTTAAATGACACTGTTCAACAAACCACCTGTCTTGGCCTAGCCAAAATCAAAGATTTAAATAAACCGTCTATTCCAAAGCCAACAATGTTTAGCAATAGCTCTGATACAGATGAAGAGATAGACGTAAACCATATATTAAACCAAAACAGAACACATCCAAATTGGAAACAGTGGTTAATCTGGCCCACAGATACAAATAACTGTCAAGACAGATTCCTGAATAAAACACAGGGGTTCAAAATGACCAGGCCAGACCCTAGATATCCCCAAAGACATCACCCAGGGATAATAACAACCTACAGTGTGGGCAAATTATGCCTTCAGTGGCTACAAACTTCCACACTGCCTGAAATTAAGCAACACCTAACTTTACTTACTGATGGTGCTGACTTGCGTGATTTCATAATGGGACCACGCAAACAGCGTCAAAAGCGTTTCATAGCAGCCTCTGTATATGCAGCATACAATGAGGCCTGGAAGGTTAATCAAATTGAAACAGCAGAAAGAATACGGGAAATTGACCGTATTAATTTGGAAAAATCACTTTCTGTAGTGGACAATGGGTTAATGACTCTGTCCTCCAGAATTTTTTCATTGGACAGCATTGTGTCTTCAGCAATCGATATATTATCGCAAGACTTACTGTTATTACAACATGGTCAGTCACAATTGCGTTCTATTGTACAGCTTGGCTGGACGTTACAAAATCTGCGTTCAGGCTATGTGCCTTGGCGTTTAATCAACACAACGTCACTATTCCAAATCTTTAACCTTACTGATAGACAAACCGGTATGGCGCAAAAGGGTGCTGATTATACAATCTTGAGCATTGAAAAACTAGAAAGATTACAAATGACAATGTCAGAACGACCTGTCAGTGAATGGATAATCCACGGAATCATAAATATTCCAATCTCAACCTTCAGGTTTCAATACTGCCAAAAATATATACAGGCTGGCATGTACGAGAAATTGGGGAAGGGGTACCTTAAAACAACTTGGAACCTGCCCTATTCACATGCATGTGTCAGTAATAAAGGACAGAAAGTGTTTCTTAGTGGCAACAATTGTGCGATGTCACTAAGCGGCACGCTTCTGTGTAACGGAATTAGTTTGCATGGAGCCTGTGAAGGGAATTCATACAACCTTTCATGTCACCAGCAAGGCGCACCTGCAACAGAAATAGAACCATTCTTTCAAAGACTCTATAATGGGAGTTACATTCTTATTGTAGACCGCAGATGCTGTAGTCTTATGCCCGGGACTCCTTATCTAGTCACTACGACTGCGATGGTCAAGTGCTGTGGACGTTCTTTGTTCCCCAGCTCCTTTCCAGACAGGGAGGCAAGGGCATGGCCCAGTTTGAAAATTACTTCTATTCGAATAGATACTTTAAGCAGAATGAAAACAGTGCTTCTTCAGACGCCTACAAGGCTCACGTCATCAAAAGAAACGTATGATCTACAAGTCGCAAGGACGACTGCAGAGATACATACATTATTATCGACTAATTCCCCCGTACATTTTGCGGAAATCCTGAGCGAAATCTTAAATATTTCTGATACCACTGGGGTCTCAAAGGTATTTAAGACAGTATTTTCGATGGCATTAACACCATTCAAAGCCATACTGGGTATTTTTCCAGATTTCGTCCATTCGATTTTTGGCGGACTTCCCCTGATCCTGGGACTAATTGCAGGAATCCTATTCTTAGTCCTTAATTTTCGTTATGGCAACCCATGTCACAGATCAAACTCTCGCGACAATGGAAGAAACAATCCTAGCCATTGGATACCGGGACCGGATATCAAAAATCCTGGGACTCTCCCGGCTTAGAGACCTGAACATGACTTGGTTTCTATCATTTCGACCAATGTGGCAAAGATGTGTTTTACCTGTATTGAGGTGTCTGCTATGCGGAGAAGAATGCGTGTTAGACACCTGTCTGACGCTACAATCGGATGCGCCAGTGGATGCAGATACATTGTTGGTTCCTACCAAGGTTCACTCTTTGTGCTGCCCTCAAAGGCTGCCAATCCTGATGACGGCATTCGTGGAATCTTCACCACTACGATTGAAGAGTAGTGAAGTTCAAGATGAAAGCAGCATCGATCAGGTACGACCTTCTGTCAGCAATGCGAATCAGAATGTCAATGGAGACAATCATGCGCACGAATGCATGGTTACACCTATTTCCGACTTAGTGGAACTTTCCCATGAAGCTGTTGACAGTTTTTTCGAAAGCCTTAATGATATGATGTTCTCTCCAGAACAGAAATAGAGACTTTTGAGCAAGCTCGCACACGGCGTTCCCTGAATTCGGCCTTCAACTTTAAAAATAAAGTCACATGAACAATTTTTCCCACCAGTTCACGGACAACAATTTTTTAGCAGCCCCAAATTATTTTTTACAAAATTTTCGGGACGCTTATCTTCTGCTTAAAGTAAGAAACTATTCCTAGAGAACTAAGATTTCTATTTTTAGATACTTTATAAACTTTAGTTGCCCGCTGGTATGTTCACAAATATTTTATTATGTGATGAAATGGTCTCGTAACTTTCTTTCTGTATAGCCATATTAAGAGCCATTTCATGTGTATTTCTCATATACCAATTAAGCAATAATGTCTACAAATGCGTGTTTACTTTAGCGTTTAATTCATAGCTTAAGTGCATACAATATATATGACTGCAATTTTTCAGTATATTTGAAAATTTCAAAATGCATTAATGTATTTTGGGGTGGTGAGGTATACACTATACTCTATAGTATGTTGTACTATGTTATACTATGCATAGATTAGTAAATATGACCATAGTTAGCGTGGAGTGGGTGTCATGTATTCCTATAGGTTCTGAATCGATCCCCCTATTCCTGACCCTATTCTGGTTAAACTAACTATCAAGTTAACTAACAGTCAGCCCATGAGGCAAGAAAAGCCCCCATGATGCAGATACCGTTATCTGACGCAGTCACACTACGGCACAGGAACGTGTTATCTGATTAGGTCATAACGCTTGAGATCTAATTAGACAAGCGACATTCCTCCAGCCCCTGATAAGGCATACGACGTTCTCATAACAAATCAAACCTATGACAACCTGGAAAATCCGTGCGGCCATTGTTTTGATTTCACAGAGAACTTCAGTAAAAGAGTGTGCTAACGAGCAAGTCGTATGACATCTTTATTGACGTATCTATGTCCATCCTTACGTCAATCTCGGCACCTTTAAGGTATAAATATTGCCGATCTTGCCCTATGCAAACACACGCGTGGTGACGAGACGGAGCAGCCATACTTGCCGAAGCCCAGAAGCAGAGCAGACCCCGCTGGCAGCAGCCCCGCCTTCCTGACGCGCTGAGAGACGCGCTGCTATCTCCTACCGAGAGACCCAGCACCGGCGCTTTCGGGCAGCCCTTGCAGGCAGCCTGGAATATCGAGACCAGAGAAAGAGATACCATTCCTCATTCATCCTAACTTCCAGGTACAGAACTGAATAACCCCTCACAGAGAATTCTTTAGTTATTCACTTGGCAAAAACAAACTTAACTTAAACTGTAACTTTCTATTCCCGCCCACGCATTAGACTTAGGTCAGGTACTTGGGGTAGGCGTATTTAGAAACACCAGTTGAGTACGTTTAGTCAAATGTATATGTGTATGTAAATATATTTTAATCATTTTAAACATCATATGGCTCAGAAACCATATCAATGTTTTTACAGTATTATTTTATACTATTGCTTTTAATGTATGCACTTTACTTAACTATAAGTATTGCAATAATATCGATCCATTTCTCTTGTACGAGAAAAGAGACTGATCAATAAATAACACCTTTTTATTGAACACGCCCGTCTCTTCCTTTTCTCTACAATCTGATGAGACTAAGAATGCACGTACTGACTGAGTAAAATAATTGCCTTGTGCTCACACGACTCTGGAGATACACTCTTGATTAGGGGAGAGCAAAGTTGTCATGTTCTATGGTTGTCAGAAACTAAATCCCTTCTTGTCTAATCAGGGGAGTTAATTCTTTCCTGAACATTCGAGAAAGTTTCTAGCGAACTCTGAGCTATGCTGGCAAACCCAAAACTTAAGTCTAGTATCGACAGTAGTAGACCTAGTTAACGTCTGGCCTAGGCCTTTACTGCTGTAGGTATTATTCCAATGCGCACAGCCTATTGGGAAGATAGGAACTACACTATAGTAGGTGGTGATGATTGCAGTGATGCATTGACTGATTAGCATTTGGCAATTGTGCACATGGCAACATGACTGGGATGGTTAGACTCTGGAATTTAAATGTAATATTGTAGAACCAGGCTACTGTGAGATTGTTTGGGCACTAGGGCTTTTTTTGTTTAGAAATCTTTATTAAATAGAAGTATACAATGTAAACAATCATTACAGAAGTAAAATGATACTAAAGGAGAGTAGAAAAGCAGATAAAATAAGAACAATATAAACTTCAACCCCTCGGGGGTATATGAACTGTACTGAGAAACAGAACTTAAACGTATTTTGTCATTAGGTAGGGGGGAGATAAAGAAAGAAAGAAAGAAAAAGAAAAAAAGAAAAAGAGAAGAAGAAAAAGAAAAAGAAAAGAAGAAAAAGAAAGGGGGGCTACCTAGAAAATAAGAATCATTACTTATTAATACCATATAACATTATGGAAAAAACTGGAAGATAATTAAACCATTCAGGGTGCATGTCTAGAGAGTCTGTCAGAGGTAACCACAACAAATCTTTCTTGATTAATAAAGGTACAGTGGTGGCAAAAGCAATTGAGTCTGTGGTGACTACATAGCAAATTCCACCAAGCATTATATGTAATCTTTGAAGTGTCTTTCCAGTTAGTTGTAATGACCTGAAACGAAATAGCTATGAAAAGATCAATAAATTTACGTACATTACAATTAACATTCCATATGGGGGAGGACCCACCCCAAAAATATGTACAATCTCAAAGGGAACATTAGTAGATAAAATGTCATTAAGTGTAGACCAAATACGAGACCAAAGTGATTTAATCAAAGGGCACTGAAAAAACATATGGAGAAAATCACCGTTGTCGTACGAACTAGACCAACACTGTTTTGAGTCAAGTAATTTGAATTTATATAGTTCAGAAGGGGTAAAAAAGAGCCCATTATAAAAAAAAAAAAAAGTCTTTGTGGTGCTGGCCGAACGGGAAACCGTATGTATTTTAGACCAGATGGCGTCCCAGACTTGTAAGGAAAATTCTTGGGTTAGGTTTGCCTCCCGTAGAAGTTCGAGTTTAGATTTGAGTCTCTCAGTAGTGGGCGAGATAGCAGTTTATAAATGGCAGAGGCTCTAAAAGGAATCGTAAAATCTAGCGGAAGCATGAGAGGGGGTTCATCAGTGGGAGGGGAATTGGTCAGAGAAATTAGAGAAGATAGAGTGTGAGAAACTGAAAGAAATTTGGTTAAGTGTGTGTTGGAAAGGTCAAAGGATTCACGTAAGTCTTGAAAAGTTCTTAAAGAGTTATATTTGAGAAGGTGGTCGTAAGTAATGATGCTTTATCAATCCATTCTTTCCAAAAAAGTGCTCTGTTATTGATCTTGTGGAATTTATTGTACCAGATCGGAGTCGACAAGTGAAGCTGAGAGAATGAGAAAGAGGAGCGAAATAATGAAAGCGCTAATGCCTTAGAGTGCTTAAATACGGGGGTAATGAATCTCTTTGGAGGTTGGGATAAGCGAGTGGCAGTAAGGAAAGAGAAGGGAGTAAGTTGCGCGAGTTCTATTGAGCTCCAGGCAGTCAAGGGAGGAGGAGATAAATCAGTAAGGAAAGGCCAAATTTGTTTTAGTGTAAAGGCCGAATGAAAACAAGAAATATTGGGAAAGTTGACCCCTCCCAAATCTATGGGTTGTTGGAGGCGACAGCGAGAAATCCTAGATTTGCGGTTATTCCATAAAAAGTTTGTTAGAAGGCGATTAATAGTTTTAAAAAAGTAATGTGGAAGAGAAATAGGAAGCATAGAAAGATACAAATTGACAATAGCAAGTAGCATCATTTTGACAGTAGCAAGTCTTCCCCACCAGGATAAAAAGAGGGGAGACCAACGATCGGTAAGTGAAGAAATTGTTTTAAGTATATCTTTATGATTCATTTTAATGGTTTCTCCAATGGTATTGGCATACAAAATACCTAAACACTTGACATGCCCAGGAGTCCATGCAAAACCAGATCCTTCAAACATATGAGAGAGACAAAACTTATTAAGAGTAAAGAGCAAAGAGAAAAGTGTAGGGAGAGAAATGGCAGGATTGGAAATATAAAGTAAAATGACATCCGCATAAGCAGTAAACTTGATTCCAACATTCTGATATACAAAGCCGGAGTAGGAAGATGAATGTCTTATTGTTTCCAAAAAGGTCTCAAGAGCCAGAATAAAAAGGAGGGGGGAAAGAGGACAACCTTGCCTGGTTCCTCTATGAAGGGAAAAGTATCTTGATTGGGCTCCATTAACCCAAATAGAAGTCAGAGGGGCATAATATAATAATGGAATATACTTTAAAATGGGGGGACTGAAACCATGCCTTCTGAGCGCTCCAAACATAAAATCCCAAGTAACTCGATCAAAGGCTTTTTCAGTATCAAGTGTAATAGCTGCGACGGGGGAGTTCATTTTTGTAGCAAGATGTATAATATTAAGAATAGTTCTTGAATTATCAGTGATAGACCTACCCTTGACAAAACCAGATTGATATATATTAAATAGCTCAGGGTTACTTTATTAATACAAATGGCTAAAATTTTTGCATATATTTTGCAATCTGTGTTGATGAGAGAAATGGGCCGGTAATTCTTGCAGAAGCAAGGATCTTTATCTTTTTTAGGAAGTAGACAAAGCATTACCTGAGTAAAAGAGCCTCTAGATTCGCCTGCGGCAAGGAAATGTTTAAGTAGAGTGTGTGGTACTAAGACAGTCTTAAAATGAAGGTAAAAGCGCACCGTAAAGCCATCCGGACCGGGAGTTTTATCCTTGGGAAGAAGAGTAATGGCAGCGATCATTTCCTTCTCTGAAATGGGAACATCAAGGGAGGAGAGATCTACAGATTTGTCGGGAGATTTAGGAATAGATTGAAAAAAAGAATCAATTTGCTCAGGAGAGGGGTTGCATTCTGGAGTGTAGAGGGAAGAATAGTATTGAACAAAACAATTGAGAATTTTAGCGTCCCTGGACTGAGAAACTCCCTGAGAATCTTTAATGGCAACAATCTTGGATTTTTCCTTTTTAATCTTAAAATAGTTTGCAAGCGATTTGCCTGCTTTATTACGTTCACCGTACATTTTAGCGTTAAATTTAAGAAGTTGATTAGAGGTGGAGTCACAGGAATGTTTATTAAATAGCATTTTTGCTTTGATGAGAGAGGAAAGTGTGTCAGCGGAAGTAGTGGTAAAATAAAGGTGTTCAAGATCCTTAATTTTTGGAGAATTTGAGATGATTGGCTGAGGGCCTTCTTCTTCTTTCGGGATACAAAATCTATAATGCAGCCTCTAGCAGCGGCCTTAAAGGAGTCCCTGATAAAATGAAAGTCAGAGACAGTGTTAAGATTGTTGAGAAAAAATTCATCCATAAAGAGTGTAAAATGATCAGTAAACTGAGGGTCAAGAAGTAGTGAGTTGTTGAAACGCCATCGACGAGAGGCAGAAATGGGTGAAGGGAGGTCCATATCTAAGATGACGGGAGCGTGGTCTGAAATAAGAATAGACCCTATTTCAGAATTAGTCATAAACTGAAAAGCATGGTGTGAAAGAAAAATGTAATCAATACGGGAATGTGATGCATCCACTGGGGAAAAAAGGAAAACTCAAGGGAATCGAGATGGGACATTCTCCATGAATCTATAAGGCCTCTAGAGGAAATGGATTTGTGAAATGATTTTTGCATTTTGTTGGGAACATATCGTGTTTGTGATTTCCGATCCAGAAAAAGATCCATAAGTTGGTTACAATTACCACCCACAATAAAGTCCTCAGCCACATGAGAAGAGAGAAGTGTGGAAAGGTTGTTCCAGAATGTTAAATCAATGCCATTAGGGCCATATACATTACAAAAGGAAAGATGAACATTGTTAACAACACTATCAAGAAACAACCATCTACCATTAGAGTCATGGAATTCATTTAGTACCTGAACAGTCAACGATTTATGAAATAGAATGACAAAACCATTTTTGTTGTTAGCTGTGGAGGAGCAAAAGGCTTCTCCTACCCATTGTTTACGCAGTGAAGAAACATCTTGCGTAGTGAGATGCGTTTCCGGCAAGAAAGCTATCTGACATTTCAATCGAGCTAAATGAGACAGAACACGCTGCTTTTTAATAGGATTTCGAAGACCCTTAACATTCCATGAGATTATACGAAGACCACTCATAGTTGAAAGTAAAATGAGAATAGAAAGAAAAGAATAGACCAGTTAAGAGAGGAAAAAGGGAAACGGAAAGAGTTTGAGTAAGTGATTAGAAAGAAAAGAACAAACAAGATATCCAAGGGATAAGAAAATGATATTTGTGACCACCACAGTTGCAAGAGCCAAAACAGAACCGGAAAACAGATGAAGTTATTATGGCAGAGTATGGAGAAAAAAGGGGAATGTAATAAGAGGGAAATAAGAAAAATGTTGCCAAAGAGAAAGAAGTACAAGGAGGTAGAACTACAGCAGGAATATGATAAAATGAGGAAATTGAAAGGAAGAAGAAAACTAAATACTAAGAAGAAATGAAAGGAGGACCCAACATAGAAGGAGAAGAAACAAAAAGAGAGGAAAGGAGGAAAGGTGCAGAGAAGAGTAGGGTGGGGGCAAAATACCCCCAAAGAAAACATCAAAAGGAAGATGGCGGGAAGCCAGATAGCTTTAGCCAAGAAGGACAGATGAACAAGAAACATTACTGTGGAAGGGGGGCAGTGAGGAGCAAGACAATCGCATGAGAATGAGACCACATGAATGACAAGTCGCCAAATACCATAAAAAATAAAAATAACAAGGAATAAAGGAGACCAAATAAAACAAATGAAGGGAACTTACCAAGACACGAAGGGAAAACTGAAAAACACCACTGGGTATGGACTCCCAAGCAGCAAGGCCAAGTCACAGCCTAACGTAATATAATCACCAAATTTGCCAATGCTGCCAACACTATTTTACCAACGCATTAGTTACTTTCCTCACTTACGAATAGAACATAAGGTGGGCGGCATCTCATTTCCTTGAATCAATCATAATTTTTATTTTTTTATTTTACTTCATAGCTTTCTTTAGTTTGTTTAATTTTTTACAAAACACTTTTTCAATTTACAAATAATAACATACAAAATTATTCATTTAAGAAAACATTTACATCTCTTAAAACACTCCCTCTCTCTCATTCATACCAAAATTTAGTAAACCACTTGCATACACTAGCATACACTCTCAGTAGACATTACAACAATTAATTGACAATGTTTTTTGAGAACAATCATGCACTGTTAATACAACTTAGCCATAGATGCCTAATTGCTTATGTTTTTCAGTTCATTAGTACAAATTAAACATTTCAAATCTTATGGCATATTATCCATACGGTCTACGCGTTTCGAACTCTGTTTACTTGGGAGTTCTCATCAGGACCAAACTGTAAGATATAAAGAGGGTAGCCTTGTTTAGGTTCAGTTCGCTATCATTACAAAAACCAATTGGTAGCTCAACAGCCGCCATCCGCAGCTTACCTCGTTATTTAGTCACCTTAACTTGTGAGCTATATCAAAAAGAGAGAGACGACGCTGGACAACCTAAATCCAACAAAAAGATACTCTTTTTAGTTTGCCCACACCACATACACTTGCTCACTAGTGTTTTAAGCCTAAATTTGAACTCACCACTAATGATTGTAGACCCTGTGGATAGATAATGGGAAGGTATTGGTTTTGGGCATGTCAAAGTTTGTGCTTTCAAAAAGTTGCATGCTCAGTGGGATAATATTTCTCACCTTTTCTTATGTGGCCGGGATCCCCAGATCTTTGCAATTGTTTTTTAAAAAGAATTTGATGTCTCTGTGGGGATAATTATATTTTGTTTATTTAGTGCTGGGCAAAGGCCCATAGTATCTAGATAAAACACATGCGCCGAGTGTTTACCTTATTTAGCGAGACGCCATGCCGGGAGCCAGCTCGAGAATCTGTGGGGACAGAGTAATGCGTCTATGTTAGAGCGCAACTCTCAGTCTTGCATTGCAAACCGTATTTATCGCTTAAGCGGCCGGGCATACTGTTGACAAGTTTTACCTTCTGTTCTCCGTGGTGCCACTTTGTACGCTGGCTCCTTGGGGTCCGTGTGAGCACCAGTCAGGTTCAGATCAAGTGCGCACGCATTCCAGGAAGTGCGTGTTGATTATAAGAAAGGTTCCCACAGGTCCATTGTTTAAACAAGGCGGATTTGAGCGCCATGTTGGAAGGGGGTCAGGTTGGCGGTGCTCAATGTTTCTTCCACTGTTATAGCACATAATCATAGTTCTGACATTCTCATTTTAGATGCTTTTATATTTTGTGTATTCGGCTTCACAGTGGCATATTTTAGAAGTGGTGTGTTCACATGAGTTTTGATGAATATTGTCGTCCTAATTATAGCTTGTACATTTCAGATAATTCATTCAATCCCTCCATGGCAGAATTGAACCTCACAATTGTCATTGCTTCATATCGAGATAGTTTTGCATCCAAATCTCCGCCTCTATTGTCATTCTCCACCTTCATAATGACAGTCCAGCGTAAGTCAGTCTCAGTATGGTTTTTCAACTGCCAATGTTGAACAAGTGGAGCGTTTGGAACCTTCCTTTTAATTCTGGATCTGTGTTGTTGTATTCGAGTTTTAATTTCCTGGTTCGTTTTCCCTACATACAGTAAGTCAGAGGGAATGGCCGCTCTTGGAAAAGAAAAACAAGGAAAAGATGAACCGCATGGTGCTTGTGAGCACATACTGCCCAAATTCCAACACACTGAAAAAAGTGATCAAATCCAATTGGCACTTAATCAAAAATTTGAATGATGAATTCACAAATGCACCTCTGTTTGCATTCCGAAAAGAGGCTAGCATAGCAAACAAATTGATAAGAGCGGCCATTCCCTCTAAAGAACAGGCCAACCTAAGAAACATGATGGGACTTCCACCAATTCAGGGACACCACAAATGTGGTAGCTGTAATTGTTGCGCCACAACAGAAGAAGGAATTGTGTTCAAGTACAAAACCATTTCATGGAGACATGAAAAATTTACCAACTGTAAGTCACGGTATGTTATCTACGGAATAACATGTCCATGTGACTTACTGTATGTAGGGAAAACGAACCAGGAAATTAAAACTCGAATACAACAACACAGATCCAGAATTAAAAGGAAGGTTCCAAACGCTCCACTTGTTCAACATTGGCAGTTGAAAAACCATACTGAGACTGACTTACGCTGGACTGTCATTATGAAGGTGGAGAATGACAATAGAGGCGGAGATTTGGATGCAAAACTATCTCGATATGAAGCAATGACAATTGTGAGGTTCAATTCTGCCATGGAGGGATTGAATGAATTATCTGAAATGTACAAGCTATAATTAGGACGACAATATTCATCAAAACTCATGTGAACACACCACTTCTAAAATATGCCACTGTGAAGCCGAATACACAAAATATAAAAGCATCTAAAATGAGAATGTCAGAACTATGATTATGTGCTATAACAGTGGAAGAAACATTGAGCACCGCCAACCTGACCCCCTTCCAACATGGCGCTCAAATCCGCCTTGTTTAAACAATGGACCTGTGGGAACCTTTCTTATAATCAACACGCACTTCCTGGAATGCGTGCGCACTTGATCTGAACCTGACTGGTGCTCACACGGACCCCAAGGAGCCAGCGTACAAAGTGGCACCACGGAGAACAGAAGGTAAAACTTGTCAACAGTATGCCCGGCCGCTTAAGCGATAAATACGGTTTGCAATGCAAGACTGAGAGTTGCGCTCTAACATAGACGCATTACTCTGTCCCCACAGATTCTCGAGCTGGCTCCCGGCATGGCGTCTCGCTAAATAAGGTAAACACTCGGCGCATGTGTTTTATCTAGATACTATGGGCCTTTGCCCAGCACTAAATAAACAAAATATAATTATCCCCACAGAGACATCAAATTCTTTTTAAAAAACAATTGCAAAGATCTGGGGATCCCGGCCACATAAGAAAAGGTGAGAAATATTATCCCACTGAGCATGCAACTTTTTGAAAGCACAAACTTTGACATGCCCAAAACCAATACCTTCCCATTATCTATCCACAGGGTCTACAATCATTAGTGGTGAGTTCAAATTTAGGCTTAAAACACTAGTGAGCAAGTGTATGTGGTGTGGGCAAACTAAAAAGAGTATCTTTTTGTTGGATTTAGGTTGTCCAGCGTCGTCTCTCTCTTTTTGATATAGCTCACAAGTTAAGGTGACTAAATAACGAGGTAAGCTGCGGATGGCGGCTGTTGAGCTACCAATTGGTTTTTGTAATGATAGCGAACTGAACCTAAACAAGGCTACCCTCTTTATATCTTACAGTTTGGTCCTGATGAGAACTCCCAAGTAAACAGAGTTCGAAACGCGTAGACCGTATGGATAATATGCCATAAGATTTGAAATGTTTAATTTGTACTAATGAACTGAAAAACATAAGCAATTAGGCATCTATGGCTAAGTTGTATTAACAGTGCATGATTGTTCTCAAAAAACATTGTCAATTAATTGTTGTAATGTCTACTGAGAGTGTATGCTAGTGTATGCAAGTGGTTTACTAAATTTTGGTATGAATGAGAGAGAGGGAGTGTTTTAAGAGATGTAAATGTTTTCTTAAATGAATAATTTTGTATGTTATTATTTGTAAATTGAAAAAGTGTTTTGTAAAAAATTAAACAAACTAAAGAAAGCTATGAAGTAAAATAAAAAAATAAAAATTATGATTGATTCAAGGAAATGAGATGCCGCCCACCTTATGTTCTATTCGTAAGTGAGGAAAGTAACTAATGCGTTGGTAAAATAGTGTTGGCAGCATTGGCAAATTTGGTGATTATATTACGAAGGGAAAACAGCAGCGGAGTGGAATGGAGTGTACACTACAAACATCAGGAAAATACAAAAGGAAACCGCCGAAAACACAACACACAGATACCTGAAAAACATGAAGAAGGATGAGCAATTGGACACAAATTGACTACATACTACATATACGAATCAAATAAAACAAGGCAGAACTAAAGGACATTAACACATTAATCAGGGTTTGCTCAGTTTCATAAGCTCTCCTTTGTGAGTGTGAATGAACTTCTGTAGGTCAGCAGGATCATCAAAACTAAAGTTTCTGTCTTTATAAGTCACTTTGAAGAAGCAAGGATGAACTAAGCCATAGCGAGCATTCATGGCTCTCAACGCTGGTCTGAGGTCAAGAAATTCCTTCTGACGAGAAGCAGTGGGTTTAGATACATCTTGAGTGAAAAAGACTTTATGACCAGACCAAAGCATCTGTTTATGCTGTTTATCTGCATGAAGAATTGTCAGAAGGTCTGAGTATAATGGAAAGTAAGCGATAGTACCTCTAGGCTTGGTTGTAGAAGATGTTGTCTTTGGTCCCAGGCGATGAGCTTGTTGTATGTTAAAATCCGAAGACTTTGAAGGCCAACGATCTGGAGAACTTGAGTTTTCAGGAATTGAATCATGTCCGACCCTTTGGAACCTTCTGGAATGCCATGAATACCAAGGTTATTGCGCCTGTTGCGGTTTTCCAAATCTTCGGTGACCTTTTTTAAGCTGATTGACCTCTTTGGTGAGTGAGTAAACTTTGGTGGCAACATCTTGAGCTTCACTAATTTTGTGTTCTACATCAGAAAGTCTGGTGTCGAGGTTTGACCACTTGTCGTCCAACTTCTGAAGGGCAGCGGCAGTATCTGACATAAAGGGACGGATGAGACGTAGTTCTTCCATAATGTCCTCCAGAGTAATAGGCAGAGGTGATTTGGACGGAGAAGGTGGGTCCTTTTTGAGGCATTTGCCTGTAGAGGCAGTAGGATCTTTGCGACTGCCAGCAGAATTCCCATGAGATTTAGTGGAGTGTGTAGATTCCATTGTGGAAACACTGGCAGGAGAAATTGCAAATGAGGACCAAAGGAGAGTAGCAGATATTCTGAGAAAAAATGAGTATAAGAGCACCGTAGAGTCGAAGGAAGTCAAATAACCAACAAAGCTTGGCAGGCAAAACGCGTTGGAGAAAAGGTATTGGAAGTATGCACCACAGAACCAGTAGAATAATAAAGGAAGTAATAAAACCACAGCATTATTAAGATGTGCAATCAACAAAAATAGTACCAAAAAAGCTGCGCCACTGATGACGTCGAATGTAAATAGCGCTCATCAAAATTCCTCACCAAAATTGTATACACCTCAGAGGGTAGAGCTTGAAAGACATGAAAGGCATTTATGAGCCAAAAAATGGAGCAGAGTAACACTAGTAATGTATTCCATGTGCCAAAGAAGAACGCTCCTTCCAAATACAAGGTGAGTACCCTCTAGAAAAAACAGGCATTGTAATTAGGTGAGGAGAAAAAATGCTGCATAGATGCAGAGTCAAAATGGCGGCCGCTGACTGAAGCAGAAGAAAAAAACAGCATACCTTGCTAAAAAGACCAAATGGCGGTCTGAAAACTTGCCATTGTAGGCCCGCTACTTCCGACGCACAAAACTGCAATTTTTCCGGAGCAGCGCTGTGTGGAGAGATGCCCTTCTTCCGAAAGCCGGCTCGAGCGAGCGGAGCTCTTCACATGGCGGCCATCTTGCTTTGCCGCACCGCGCGCTTCACCAGGGCACTAGGGCTTAAGATGGTTGGATGTGATCAGTGGGTAAGCCAAATTGTGATGTGACTGAGGTTTTGTACTGTTATTTGATAGATGAACAGAAGCAAAGAGTGTCTGTCCTCAGTATGTGTGCATTGTGGACGGGTGTCCTTGTGCATCAGTGCATGGTGAAGTTGTGGCTACTGCTTTTGACCAGTGATTTTCTTTGGCACATAGATGTGTCATCAATGTCATCAGTCACAGCAACGTAGGGATGTCATATGCCAGACCCAATGTATTGTCATACATTAGCTACCCTAATGTAGGCCACTCATAACTTTATCTACCGAATGCACTATCATGCCTTGGCTCAATGAAGGCCTGTGATTACATTGTTACACAGGCTTATTTGCACTTCACTACCCAAAAACTGTGTCCTTGCACGCCGCCTTACACTGGGGAACTCTTCCCTGTCCAGTCTCTGCACTCGGAGAGGTTTTTGCCAGCGTTGTCCTGTTTCATCTACCACTTGCTACAGGAGTAGCGGACCTGTTGCCAAGCCTAATCTGCCACGGAGGAAGGAGAAAATTGCAGCGAGGCCGCAGAGGAGGCGAGAGGCTCGGCCCCGGGACTGCGAGGTACAGCGCTGCTAACATCAGCTGTTTCCTCTTCCCGAGGGTGCCGCGCCCCCTCCCAGTGCCCCGCCCCCCGTTACACCCTCATAAGCAAGGGCTGTAACGCGTATCGCGGGACGCGCGCGGGTCGCAGCCCGGGGCGAAGCCCGGGCCAAGGGCGGGCCCGTTGTTGCCCGTTAGTGCCCGATAGAGACCGGTCCGGCCCACCCCTCTTTCATCACTGAACTCGCAAGTAGGTATTCATCATGCCACCGAAAACAAGGAGCTCCACTAAGCCAAAATCCAAACATGCACACGAAGTAGCCCAAGTAACAGGCCCTATCGACCTATTCATCTCACGGGTCAACGAGACAATAAACCAGAGTATAGCTCTGATGGAAAAGAGAGTATCACTAGATCTCATGAGTGCTAATGCGAAGCGCTCCTCTCTAGGCGCTATTGCAAACGCCACCACCCCGATCCATCTTAATACACAAAACTGTTCACTTCCAACGTCTCTGTTAGCACCAGATACAAACTCAGTCCCGTCGGTAGTAAACCTTTCCGTTACACAGTCAGAGTCAGATCTCTCCATTACGTTTGATGATTTGGAAACAACCCCTGATTTAGCTATCTGTCATACCCAGGGGGATGCCCAACCATACGATAACCAGCATCAACAAGGGGAAAGGGAAGGAGCAATTCCAAAAACCCACCCAGTAACCACTGAAGAAGTACCAACTAATGCCCCGCGTCCGGAACAGGTGCCAACCCATTCTAACCCTACAGCGTCCCATAGCATACCATTTCTCCCAGTAACTAACCAACCTCACAAGGCAATTTCCAAATACCATTTAGAAAACCAATGCAAAACTTGTAGAGTTACCTCACAAGTCCTCACTACAATAAAAGATCTGTTATTTCAACACCTAAAGCCCATTCAACTCAGTATCAGGAATCTCGAAGCTCAGTTAACTATCATCTCGGCCACCATTCTAGACTCAAACACCCGTATAGAAACAAAGGGTCAGCATAATACGTCACAGCCACCTAAAAAACAGCTACAAGTACATATACAGAAAACAGCAAATCACACAAATCTTCCGTCACTAGCACAGAAAAACTACAAACAAAACACCTCTTTACCTAAATCTGTAATAAAAACGCCCCAACTTCAGAAAGAGAAATCTCCCACTATACCCACCCAGCAAACAGTAAACACAGATTCAGTCATGATAGACACCCCAGGTCCAGTGACAAACACAGACAGCAATACAGCCTGCTCAGGAAAAAGGCCCGAAACTTTTCCATCTAAACCACTGCCCTCTCAAACGACCCCTAAAAACACATCCAAAAAACCCACAGCAGCTAGACGCCCTGCCCACTTGCCGCCGGAAGCCACTCCTTACACAATAGTTCTCACAGGTGTACCAGAGCTAACTGATGACACACCCGAAACTGCATGGTCTCTCAAAAACAAAGCCATGCAGTGGTTAAGCATCAATAGACCGCTCGAATCCCACCTATCCGGAGGGATCACAACAGCCCGTAGGGTAGCCTGGTTAGGCAAAACGACAAAGACAATCTGCGGAGACTGCATCATTGTAACATGCAGAGATCCCTCAACAGTGGATTACATCTGTGCCTGGCCTCAGCTTGATAAAAAAGGGGGGATTGACGCCCGTCATCTCTCCTTTTTCTATCCGCCAGCAAAACATCAACGTAACCCTCTACCCTGGTCATGGCACCAGCTCCCCAAAGAACCATGGAACCAGGAGCCATGGTACCAAGTGCCATGGAAACAGACGGAATACACATATGACTATGTAGGTAGGGGTGGACCGAGAGAAAGGCCCAGAGAACGCCAGAGGCCCTACTGGCAAGAAAGACCCTTTCAAACCTATGAAGGATGGCAGGGCCTCTCAACTCAAAACCGTTTTGATTGTCTCGAAATGGTTGATTGACCATTCAAGGACACATCAAGACATCCTAAAACCGATATTACATTGCAATCACTGAACGTTAACCAGTATCTAATATTCCCAGAGTCACCACAAGCGAGTCACGAAATCACATTGCAGGAACAATACAATATTTCTTTCACCAAAACTGGAAAACCTCCATATATCCGTCAGGGATTACCTAACGTTCCAAACAAGGCTCCAACTATTATCCCCTTAACGGAAGCTGACACCAATTCGGGATTGTGTCCTCAGCAACCCGTAGCCTTTAATAAGAACCCGATAAAACCACCACACACCGTTACGGAATTCTCAACCCTGACTTTGACCATCGCTTATTGGAATGTTGCAGGCCTAATTACAAAAATAACCTCTTCCTCATGGCTTGACACAGCAAAAAACCATCAAATTCTGTGCCTACAAGAGACCTGGTGTACAACTCCACTTCATTTAGTGGGCTATAAAACATTTTTTACTCAAGCAGTACCTAGTACTATGGGCAGACCAAAAGGCGGGCTTACGACCTTCATTTCAAATACCCTTCCACTTACTGTGAAACTGTTAAAGGAAACACCGTTCTTTCAAATCATACAAATCACACAGTTAACAACAATAACGAAAGGAGATCTACACATATACATAAATTACTATAATAACTCAGGCAACGTGGAATGCTGCTCACACCTAGATGAAATAGTCGTATACTTACTCTCATTTCAAAAAACAAACAATAAATCCACAATCTATCTCATCTGGGGTGGCGATTTTAATCTTACGCTGTGCCCAAAGCACAAAAATGGGAACTGTGGGCTACAGAATGAACTTGGAAACCCCATCCCTCACTTTGTGCACACGTTAGGGGGCAATAAACTAAATGAAATTCTCTTCACCCTAGACCTTGACTTTGTCAACGAACTAGTCAATCCGGAGCAGGCCTTTTTACCCACCTTTCATGGGCGAGGCTGCCTGTCAACCATCGACTACATTTTAGCCTCAAATTCTTATAAAGGGCAACTAAGTGATTATAAAATTGGGTCCAACCCAATCAGCGACCACTATCCACTCAGTGTGGAAATCAACATGAAGCAAGCTGGGATATCCTCTCCAAAAGCTAGTTCCCTAGACCAACAATCGCTTGCCATGAAGAAGCTGAACGGGTGTGCAATTAAATGGACAAAGATCGATCCGGAGGAGCTGACACAGAGGGTTTTTGAAAAAACACACCTCTGGCTAACCAACTGTCTGTCCCCCGAGGCACCCCCAGAATTAATAGTCACCTCTTTCCAAAACATCCAGGAAGTAATAAGGGACGAGCTTTTCATTAATCCAAAAAACAAGCGAAAACTCCCTATCACGAGATGGTTCGATACCGCATGCCGGAAGGCCCTTACGTCTCTCAAAGAAACCCTACGACAGCAACCGAGAGACCCTCAAAAAATTTCCCAGTTAAGGAAAACCTACAACACTGCCCGGAAAAATCGTAAAAAGCAGATAAAGCAAGATCTATGGCTTCGACTACATGATAGCGCATTAAGGAAAGACAGCATTGTTTTCTGGCAGACCATAAGATCACCTCTCCTGGCCAACATCAGCGACCCTGACCATCTCGATGTGGCAATAACTGAGGATGACTGGGTCTCCCACTTTTCAAAAATCTTCGGAACATCATCGGATGTCACACCAACAATCCAAATACAGGAACCTGAACGGGCAATGAGCAACACCTATCCAATCAACCTACGCTTTACTCTAAATGAGGTTAGAAAGGCAATCAAGGCCTCAAAAACAGGCAAGGCCCCCGGCCCAGACGGGGTCCCTATGGACTTGTTCTTACACGACGTCGACTATTGGTCGAAAATAATTACATGTGTCATGGCCGCAGTCGTCTCAATCGGTCTCTTCCCTTCATGGTCAACATCGACACTTTTGCCCATCTTCAAAAAAGGGGACCGTAACGACCCAGCGTGCTACAGGCCGATCTCCCTTCTGGACTCCCTGGGCAAGATTGCAGGTCGAATACTCCTGGACCGACTACAATCTTGGGCCCGGGAGAACAACATCATCACTGACCTGCAATATGGCTTCCAGAAGGGGCTCGGAACGGTCGAACAGGTCCTAAATCTTGTCCTCTTGGCCGGAAAGTACGCGCGCGCTAAAGGAGGCAACATCTTCCTGGTCTATGTAGACCTAAGCGCGGCGTTCGACTGCGTACAGCATGCAAAGCTATGGCAGATCCTAGAACATCTCGGAGTGGACCCACCCATATTAGCCTTCCTAAGAGAGTTATACACCAACGCAGAAGGCCGAGTTCGATTTGGCACTGGCGGTGAACTATCACGACCCTTTAAAATCTCAAGAGGAGTAAGACAGGGATGCGTACTGGCTCCCTTCCTGTTCAACCTATACACAAATGGGCTTGAACAGGCTATGCTGGAAGGGAGCCAGGACCTCCCACAGATAGATCACCGCCCGATACCCATTCTCCTGTATGCCGACGACTCGGTCATTCTGGCACGGACCCCGAATCAACTCCAACGGCAACTTAACAAATATGTGACCTTCATGGACTCTCTAGGCCTTAAAGTTAACATTAAAAAAACTTTTACAATGAACATCGGCCCAAGGCAAAGAGTCTCCAAGCCCATACTCATTAACAACAGCACACTAGAAAAAACATCGGTGTACCCATACCTGGGCATCCTAGTGGATGACACAATGACTTGGCGTAAGGCAGTGGAAGCCAGAAATCTTAATTTCCGCCGTGCTACATCAGCACTAATTACCTTTTCAAGGAAACTAGGCAAACCAGCTCCAGCGGAACTGTTAACCATATACTATGCGAAATGCCACAGCGTGGCTACTTACGGAGCAGGTATCTGGGGCTATGGATGTATTGACCAACTCCAGGTCACTGAAAACGCCTTCATCAAGTACATCCTAGCCCTTCCCCAAAGTTCCCCGACCTCAGCTTCACACCGGGAGCTTGGCATGGAGTACATTATTGACACCATACGATGCCAGCCTATCCTTCTGTGGCAGCGTATATGGTGCAACCCCGAAAGTCATATTACCCGTTCCCTCATCACAGACTGTCTTGGCCTAGTGCACTGGCGGAAAATTCCGTGGCTTACCTACATCCACAAATTCTTTGTAGACATTGACTGTGAGCACTACTTTCTCGAACCACCCTCTATCGAAGACATCTCGAAGAGACAGCTGAAGCAAATATGTATGGGCCATCTAAGGGAACTCCGCAATCAAGCCGAGATTACCAAAACACAAAACGAAAAAATTTGCATATTGCAGACAGGGAAACTCATTCAGCCCTACCTGACATACTTTTTGTCGAACCATGAAAAATTTTTAATCACAAGATTCCGGTTTGACCTCTTTCATCGTTTGGTCTCATTTCCGGAAACAAAAAACTGGTCCCGAAATTTGATGAGCTGTCCTTGTGATGGAGTTTCTGTACAATCTACGATCCATGTCGTTCTTTTTTGCAAATACTACAGACTAGCAAGAAAAACATGGATTCTTCCTATTCTCCGATTGAGCGGAATAAGACAATCATATCTAGCACTTTCCCACTTACAATCCCCGAAATCCCCGCATGAAGCAAAACTGATAGCAATTTTTCTTAAAACAGTAATATCAACCCGTCGCAAAATCTCTACCTAACCCTGTATTCTTCCATTTTCCGCAGAAACAGTATCACCATTTCGCAAATTCTTTTCTTCACAGTGATTTCAAGTTTTGTGACCCTCTGTTTAATGATTTTAATCTCTGATTTATGTTTAAAAATTTCTTCTTTTTGGAAAAATGTACTTTTTATGATTATACATACCTATAATCGAATAAAAGTTGATGAAATGAAAGTGTCCTTGTGACATATCCTGCAGTGTGAGTGTCAGAGCCATCAATTGGTAGTGAACAGCAGTGAGCATCTTGTTAGTGTGCATTTAGAGATGTGTGCTGTGCACATCAAATACACTGTAAAATGTCTACACAGCTGACACCAATGTGCAACTGTAGTTTTGCTTCAGTGCCCAACATAGTGGATTCCAGGAGGTAATATCACTTGCAAATGGATATGAAATTAAATGTACTTCAAATGTGACTGAGAGAACATGTTTGGATGTGTAGCTATCTTACCTACAGGCACAGAGGTGTGCCTACAGACAATTGCATGTGATGTATAAATGTAGGTACATGCACAGCTATTTGGCATCAACGCAACATACAGCATGACTATCAACTAAGCATGTTTCCATGCATCAGCTTGTGATTATATAAATTTAGCATATGCTGAAAGTACATGGAGTAGTTACACGTGGGAGTTTCAGTCAAAGGATTTGAGTTTGTATTGCATATAATGTTTATGAGTATGGCACTATACTGAACCTATGTCTCTGTCTCTTTCAGCATCTACCGAGGGCAGTGAAGGACAGGGGCCTGACACCGTTGGGGAAGCTTTTTTAGCCAACATAGAGATTCTGCCATTTAATGTGTGAATATATATATATATATTGCCACAGCTTCTTCTCTCCACTTCTTACGGATCAAAGAACACGGCACAGCAGCAGTAGTTTTTTAGCGTTTTATTATTTACACACCAGTGCAAACATAACGTGCAACAAAAAAGGACGGTCTACGCGTTTCGGCTCCTGCCTTCAACTGGACCATATATATATATTCACTGAAAAAACCATAGGTTATAGACCATATATAGTTAGGAATTAGCATTTAAAAAACCTTATTTTACTCACACAAAACCATTGAAATTCCATATATAGTTAGTTGTACTAACTATATATCGCGCACCCGCAATCCACTGCTGATCATGTCACATATTACATCATTCATGACATGGTCAGTGACATCACTGATGACATCACTGATGACATCTCAAATGACATCACTGATGACATCACTGATGACATCTCAAATGACATCACTGATGACATCACTGATGACATCTCAAATGACATCACTGATGACATCTCAAATGACATCACTGATGACATCACTGATGACATCTCATTTGACATTACTGATCACATCACTGATGACATCATTCATGTGATAATACGATGAACCTCTTCAGACTCTAATATAACCTTAGATACAATCAGTGTAAACAGACACTCATAGACTGTCACTCATCCATGGAGTTACTCAGACACTTAGTCAGTCATACAAAGAATCAATCACACCTCCATTTCCTCAACTATACAGTTATACACACCTTACTTATTCAAACATATACTAAAACATATTTACTCACTTATACAATCCTGGATACAAGTTCACAATGATCCATACAGCCACTCACACATTCACTGGCTCTTATGCACAGTTATTTATATATGTCAACTCTCACATGTACTGTATTTTACATATGTACTTACTTTAACATGTAGCACTGAGATATCCATTCACTCACCAATACACTCATGCACACAGTCAACTGCCCATACAGCTGTTTCCACATGCACTTTTGAACCCATACATCTAGTCAATCAACTGCTCACACATCTATGCAGAGAGTCATACACCTCCCAGCCACCCACACACACACTCAGTCTCCCATACAAATGCTTGGGCAACCAATCAATAACCCATATAGTTAATCATATAGCTACTGATCAACACATGCAGCAGTTTACAGAACAACAGACATAATGATGCACAAATTAAGACAGTTTAGTCACTAACCCATGCACTCAGTGAGACACATTTAATCAGTCACTCATACAGTCATGCCCCTACTAAATCCTTCATACAGACACTTATACATCCACTCAAGACATATTTTAACTTTACAGAAAAATACAGTCACTGGATGTTGTCATCAGTGATGTCATCAGTGATGTCATTTGAGATGTCATCAGTGATGTCATCAGTGATGTCATTTGAGATGTCATCAGTGATGTCATCAGTGATGTCATTTGAGATGTCATCAGTGATGTCATCAGTGATGTCACTGACCATGTCATGAATGATGTAATATGTGACATGATCAGCAGTGGATTGCGGGTGCGCGATATATAGTTAGTACAGCTAACTATATATGGAATTTCAATGGTTTTGTGTGAGTAAAATAAGGTTTTTTAAATGCTAATTCCTAACTATATATGGTCTATAACCTATGGTTTTTTCAGTGAATTTTCAAGGTTTTGTAAATGCTAATTCCTAACTATATATGGTCTATAACCTATGGTTTTTTCAGTGAATTTCATTGGTTTTTTAAAAGCTAATATCTATAGCTGTAAAATGTATTCTTCTTTAAATCCAAAAATATATTTTATATGTTTATTAATAATTTTTTTTTAAATATTTTTTTTGTTTCGCTCCCGGTTCGCGAACCGGGAAGCTTCCCGTTAGCTCATCTTGATGCCGCGACCCAGTCCGCGAACCGGTAAACGTTCCGTTAGCGCAACTGCCGCGTTAGAAATCAACATCGTGACGCGTCGCGGAAGCGCGACGTATCACGTTGTCGCGTAATGCGTCTTATGACGCGCTGCGTTAGCGCACCCGGAAGTGCTCTGGTACGCGAACCGAGGCGCGAAGCGCAGCGACCCGGAAGCGATCCAGGGCATGTTCCGCAGCGCGTAACATAAGCGTGAGAGGTCATGTGACTTGTTAATAAAACTTTTCATTGGTTCATTTAACTTGTGGTTTCATAATCATGTAAGGCTAGGTCAGGTGACCTAAAAATAACACTTTTCATTGGTTTAGAACTATTGTTTTTCCCAAATGATGAAAACCCCTCCTTCTTTCCTCACTCTGACTTTCATCTTTGTGAGAGGAAGACCTTATTTCATACTAGAGCAATGGCTTCAATGGTAGCTTCAGCTGGTGGACCCCCACCACCACCACCACCTCCTCATGGGAAGAGAGGACCACCTCCCCAGGTCATCACCAACACAGAGGAGGAAGAGGAAGAAATAGAGGAAGAGGAGAGAGAAGGACCACAGTTCTTGGAAGAGGTGCCCCGGGTTTCCCATAGGAAAGCCAGTTTCATTTGGCAGTTTTTTTCAATGCCTCCAAGCCAGAAGAAAGTGAATGCGAGGTATGTCACCTGCCTCATTTGCAAAGAAAAATTATCAAGAGGGACTGATAAAAATTATAGTTATGGGAACTATACTATGCATAGGCACATGAGCAGGTGGCATCCACTCAATTACAGCCGGGCGGAAATACGAGACATGGAACAGAACCCAACAGCAACTCCTGTGGCCAGGTCAACTTCGTTGATTTCTTTGACAGCAGCAGAGGCACGGGAAACCGTGCCAAACATCCAGGATAATTTTGGGCATATGAAGTTTACTTGTCTGCACTGTGGTGCATTGATATCATGTGGCAACATGAGTATCAATTCAATAAACCTAGCTTACAACAATCATAATTGCCCTAACCGCCCCACACAGTAATTTTTTTTTTGCTCCTGTTGAGCCCTTTTCAATGCCTGTTTTTTGTTGTTTCCCCCCCCAAAAAAACCAAAAAAAATATAAAATTGTTCAAAAAATACAAAAAAAAAATAAAATGTTCAAAAAAAAAAAAATATATAAAACAACAAAAACATTAAAAAAAAAGTTCTTTTCAGAACTACCTCCCCTTTAAAAAAAAATTGCTAGAATGTTTAGCACTCTAGCAAGCTCTATTTCTTTTAGTTCGCTCCCAGTGTGCTTCCTGGTTCGCGAACCGGGAGCGAACCAAAAAAATAAAAAAAAATAAAAAAGAAGAGTAAGTATAAGGAAAGTAAACAGAGAGTGATGTTAAAAGAAAGACAGCTATAGGGAGTAAACCAGAGATACTGTTTAATAGATATATTTACCGAAGAAAAGACGGAAGAGGGTATAATTGTGGAAAACAAAATAGATAAGGAAGTGAAAGAAAAAAAGGAGAGTAGAACAATAACAAAGAAGAGTTTCTTGGAGAATGTGAGTGAATGTTCAAAATAAGATTAAAACATGGGGAATAACAGAGAGAAAAAATAGAAAACAGAAAACAAAAAATAACAGAAAAAGATTAATTGAAACAGCAAAGAAATGTAAATAACATAGAGCCATATCATCAACATAGGCAATAAAAGTTTTGCAGCTTTTATCAGCAGAAATATGTCACCAAAGCCGCTTTTGCGGCAGAAAACTGCCGCTAAAACCACTTTTGCACCAGTTTTCTGCCAATAAAAACAGCAATAATTGTATTGGCTGTGTTCATAATATGCCCCTTAGTGTGCTTCAACTACACAGAGAAAGCATTATGAACAAGTAGTGAAAAAGTGATCAGTCAAAGACACTAAGAGTAATAGAGACGGAGTGAGTGAACAAGAGTGAGGAACTATGAGAAGAGAGGGACTGAGAAAAGGAGTGGAAGGAGTTGAGTAAGTAGGTAAAAGAGAAAAGAATGAGGAAAGTAGCAAAGACAGGAAACTGAGGGTTAAAGAAATAAAGCTGTGGAACTAATAGTAGGTGAATGTGATAGATATGTAACGAAAAGAATACAAAACATTTACCTTATAATTGTCGTTAAATTACTCACTTTTTGTTTTTATACTTTCAATCTGTGAAAGAGAGAACAGACATTTGAAAAATATTAAAACATGTATTTAAAAATTACAAAAGACAAGGGGAAAGATTGAAGGACAAACTGTTTTTCAACAACTTTGACACTGACAGAAGCTTCTGCTTCTCCAGGCCCCCTACACAGTCCTAAAGATATACATTTTAAACTAACAGTATCTTGATGCAGATGAAGTGAGGCCTATCTTAAAACATGGTGCATCTTTTGCACTGCTGTTGTCTCAGAAAAGTGTCGCAAGACAATAACATTTTAAATGATTGCTTCAGGATGCCAATAAGATGTGTCCTATCCAGAGGTTTGTTTGAGGTGAGACCTACTCAGGGTTCCAAATGAAATTTCGAGTTGTTTGAAGAGAACAGAGGACATAATACATGTGGAGGCCTACCAACAAAGTGATTAATGTCCACTGCACTCTTGAACAAATGTCAGACCTCCTCTGTCTCCAGGAACAGGCCTAAACCTCATCTACACAATGTGGTGTGTAATGTTAGGAAACACAGGTAATATAATTGAAAAACATGGACATTTTTTTGCTCATTCCACAATCATATGACCTGTGTTTCCTTTGCTTAGGTATCTCATTGTGGAAATGTAGTCTATCATATGAAAGACTACGTAGAATATGAGCACTGTATGCAAGAACTTTGACACTTACAGAAGCCTCTCCTTCTCCATCCCTCCTACACAGTTCTAAATGTACATCATAAATGGAAACAGTACAGAATTAATTATACATGTTAAATGGTTTATTTTTGCTGTTCTCAGAATGTATCAAATTTCACTAAAAACAGTGACTTGAAGGTATTCATCATATAACAGCGGGGAAAAAAAACACAATCAAAATGATTGTGTTTAAAAAACCCATACAACATAACAAATCAGAATTCAGAACTCCTTAAAGTTAACTTACTTTCCATGACGTCAAAGGATGTCCTATGAACAGCTTACACTCTGTTGTGCTGTTATTACTTTCAGCCCGCCACTTTCTGAAAGAAAACCTCCATCGTTTTGAAAAACATGTTACATACAATAAATGACTTCTTGCTCTCTACCACAAGTTTCCACAAGGCCAAATCTTGTCAGAGCCATTTATAACTCTTGGATTTCTTGTAAGCCAATCCCGTCATTTGGCATTTCCGCAACTTTCAGAATTAAAATGTTGAAGATCATTTTCACAATCCTGGACTAGTAATATCTTCCCCTTCTTCCTCAGTCATGTTCTACATTTCCTATGACACTGATACTGCTTACTATGAAGCAGACTTACACTACCTCTATGACTACTACAATTATTTAATTCTCTACATCACTTTTAATCACAAAGCAATGTAAAACAGTAGACAGCATTGCAGACTTACATTCCCTCTACTCTATGTTTTGATTGGCTGCTTCAATTAGCTTATAAAAAGAAATAGTTTTTCTGAACTCATTCAAAGTGCACTTATTTCTCCATGACGTCCAGTCTTATGGTTAGAAGTTATGTCTCTGAACTACACTTATCCTCAAGGCCAAATCGTGTAGGAGCCATTAGAACTTCTTGAAATTCCTCAGAGCACATCCCGAGATTATTTCCCTTAAATTTTGGTTTTAAAAACACCAGGTAAGAGTTTTTAAGGTCATACGGCAATTTTTTTTTGAAAATTAAAACAGAATCATTGCAGAATGACCAGCCATTTCTAGACTTTAAATAAGCTGTGTAATGTCCTGATGTTATTGAAGGACCGTCATGATATATAATTGCTGCAGTTACAAAAGTCCTTCCTGATATTGACAACTGCGAAGCCACAAAATTTTGTATTAAAGTTGTCAATTTTGTTCCATCAGGCCTACATCGTTGGAACATTAAAATGACATACTGGCCATATGTTTGTATAAATAATGTGGACATCATTTCAGATTTACATTGGCTACACTCCATGTTGTGATCAGCTGCTTTTACTAGCTTATTAAAGGAGACTGATTTACTGTCTGGCAAAGTTAAATATATAAATCTTTCTGAGTCTACACTAGTAGTACTTGATACCATACAGTTCTCGCAGTCATGCTGCCATTGATAAGAAAGCCCAAACAGCTGATCTACATCTACACCTTCAGCATGCAATACATCAAGGATATACATTAAAAACTCCTGACAATCTTGCTGAATATTTTGAGAGAATTGTGTTTGGCCTGAACATCTGTCTAACAGATTTCGAATTTCAGACACACTTTCTATGTTTGTTCTATCAGTGCTACATTTTTCTAAGACAGAATTTAACAAACTGCAAAATCTTTGATCAGAATTGACCACAATCTCTTCTTTTACATTTTCTAGAGAAAACAAAACATTAACCACTACATTAGCATAGCAGTTGACACCAGAACTGTTTTCAAATTGAAAACCAACAACATCTTCAACAGAATCCTTTTTGTTTCTGCTTATAATTTCAGGTTCATCGACTTTTCGTCTTTTTGCTACAACCTCCCTAGTATTGGTCACATTTCTTCGTTTCCGGCCTACCACACGTTTCTCAAACAAAGGATATTGAGGCAAATGTGGCGCATACTCTCTTCTTAACCTATTGTATTCCTTAACACAATCTAGATCCGCACAAATGTTTGTGACATCACACTCAATCAAGTACAATCCCGATAAAGTTCTAACTCGTGACAATGCCACATATGCCATACCCTCCTTGAACACAGAACTGCCAATATTCACCAATGCACTGTCTACACTTAAACCTTGCGATTTATGGATTGTCACCGCATATGAGTGATAGCAAGATGGCCGCCGAGTAGGAGCTCTCGGTAAGAGCTCCTGTGCTGGGGATCCCATTCTCTGGTACTATCCCCGATAGCGCAGAGCGGCATCGTGCAAAGCTACACAAAAGTAACTGGATCAAGTAACTGGAATAAGTAACTGGATTGCTTACCTGCCTGCTGAGATATCTGCACCGGAAAACTGCTGCTGATCCCCGACTTGCCTGGAAGCAGAGACTCGCTGGAGAGGACCGAGCCGCTCCCGCCTTCCCCCCCGCTGACGATAAGGATGTCTGCTGCCTAGAGCCCGGCTTGGATGTGGTGGAGCGAGCGGAATCAGTGATTGCCTACGGGACATCTTGGTGAAGTGGACTTGGTCCAGGATTCATGACAGACGCCTGAAGTGCTATGGATTAACTGACCCCTGCCACCGGAGTCCGCAACGAGCCTTCTCCGGACTAGAGGGGCAGGTACCTGAGCCCGGATCACTGCTGCTGAAGTCGGGAAGCTCCTACCAACGGAGCCCAACTCCCGCATGGTTGGGGAGAGGATCTGCCTGCCTGCGTTCGCCACCGCCTGTCACTGGCTGCCTGCATTCCCCGCCTGCAGTTGGGCTGCTCCCTGCCACCGGAGCTGCCCGACCAGCCTGGGGTCTCCGCCACACGCGCCTACTGGAGGGGTCCTGCACCTAGACTCGGATCAGTGCTGTGGACGCTTGAGACGCCCGGGAGGCTCCTGCCTGACGGACTGCGAAGCCCTTTGCAGGCGCGGGTGGGGAGCTGGCCAGCCCTCGTCGCTGCACGCTTCTGTCCCCCGCCCTACCCGGGGACCCGCGCTGTTTCGTGGCAGAGAGGTCTGTCTACCGGGGGCCGGGGTGGCGGGGCTGGTCGGTCGGTGTGCCTGTCTTGGCATGCCTGGATCGGTGGGTCCCGGCTATCTGGGCTGTTTGTAGCCTCGGCCCGGGGGCTGGATCCTTCGCACACAGGGGGGCTCACGGAGAGGGGACACCACTGCTGCAACGGTGAGTTCATGCCCCCTTCACCCCACCACAATATACACCACTGAAACGGGCGGAGAGGGGGGCAAGCGGAAGGGATTTGAAGCGGCCCGACCCAGCACGATGATAGCTGGATGCCGCCCTTCCCCCACTCCCGGTTGATCATCATTAAAAACGGCGCAATCGACTTCTAGAGCGTCTCCGGTGTGCCCTGCTTACGTGTTTGGGTGCCCACCGCGCAGCTCTACGCTGGAGGTGCCTGACTTGTAAAGGACTTCTTACAGCCTTGGGCAGCTTGACGACCAGAAGGTAATTAAGCTAAGCTATTTCACAGTTTTTCTCACTTTCTGCCCGGAACTTTACAAGCAAAGCTGTTAATTCAAACTTTCAGGCTGATCTTTCATTTTATGCCCGGAATGCACTGTAAGCTTTACATTTTCGCGGGCTTTGCAGTCTCCTCACTCATCATTGGTCAATATGACTGGGGGCCATAAACTGGAGCCATAAATCGCCCTCCAGCCTCCAGCCTAACAACTGACCATGAGGCCTATTACCTAAGCGGTCAGGAATCTGCAAAAGAGAGATAAGACTCCCTCCCAGTAAGCTAGGAATTGGGCTGGCTCATACAGGAAATGAAACCACCCTCCCCTGCTCTAAAAGGAACAACAACAAAAGAGGACTACCATCTCGATCTCCCCTATTTGGTGGCCATCTTGGTCCAGTCTCTCCCTCGCTCTGGCGGCCATCATGGACTAGTCTTTCCCACCAGTTGTACATAACCTAAGAACAGGCCATTCATACCCATCACAGACTGTACAGAGCGCCGCGTCTAATTATCCTGTGACTTAGTGTCTACCTTTTATTGCAGTATCATATATTTAATGGTATTTTATACAACCGATTACTACCTCATATATGTGTGATATGTGTGATTAAGTATCTGCCTCTTATTGCAATACTGTACTCCTACCTGTACTTTGTAGAATTTTTGTACCCTGTACCCATGTCACTTTATCTTCCGACTATTACCTCATACATGTGTGATTAAGTATCTGCCTCTTATCGCAGTATTATACTCCTACCTGTACTTTGTAGAATTTTTGTACCCTGCACCTATGTCACTTTCTCCTCACAGGTATTGCACCGATCGCTACCTCATATTTCTTTTGGATGCTCACTAGTGTCATTTATGACTCAAGCAGCCTCTGTCTGCACCCATACTCTGTTAGTATTATACTAGTATTTGTATTTGTATTGTATATGTATCTTCGTGCGATTAAGTGACTGCTCTATATTGCAGTTTTATACCTCTACTAGTACTCTATACACTCTGAGTAAACTGCACCCATTTCACTTTTCCCTCACCGGTTCGGCACCAAACGCTACCTCATGCTGCACCTGCACCTATCTCACCTTTATCCCTATCATTCACTGTTCGCTACCTCATTTATTTGGTTCTTACACTTACACTCCTAGCTTTATTTTGAACATTTGTAATGCACTGAATGTGAATACTTTTTTTTCTGCATTTGACTGCTGTTTGTAATTGTTTTTTGTTACTGGCACATGTACCTCACATATTTTTGACTACACACTACTGTCACTTTCGATTCAGGTATTTTACTGCCTGCATAGGTATTCTATTTTATTCCAGTATATTATTTATATTATAGGCTATCACTAGTGACACTCACTAGTGTCTTCCTTGGCCCTGTAACTAGCGGCTGACAGTTTGTACTATCGGCCTATTTCTTACCCCTAACACCACAGCCTCTATAAAATGGAGCTCAACGGCAAGAACACTTTTAGAATTAACTACCCCTCCACTCCTCTCTCCAAAAATGCCACTAAACGTTTTAAACACAACTTCTTGAGGTCACACCCAGAAACACCCTTTGCTGACACTTACTTCTCACTGGGCAATGGAGCCCTGAATACTGATATCATCTTCCACACCTCACGCAGAGCCCAATGGAGGAAAACTTTCCTATCCCTACTCACAGTCTCCACCACCAGGAAAACAACTCATGGCCTAAGTCTCACCATCACACCTTCCCACCTCTTCCCTGGCAGGTCTACCATTACCATCTACAATAACGGGATTGTCCTAATCCAATCCACGGACAAGAACCTGGAATTACTAGACAACCTGTTCCCCAAGTTCAAAGAGCACCTCTCCAAGCTGCGGACCCCCACTCAGAACTCCGCGGGCACTATCACCCCTGACGTCGCAGCCACCACCTACTACACTTCTACCCCTAGCACCCCAGTAAATGGCCCACCTGTTGTTAACGCCCCCCACTCCCCAAGAACAGTCACAAATAACCCCACCGCACATACTAGCAGCCCCTCTACTCTTCTTATCCCCACCCATATCCCCTCCATCCCTCCCCCCCCGGACAGAACATCCCCCACCCACAACACACCATCATCTGAACAAGCCACCGCCCAAAGTTTATCCACCCCCCCCTCCAATCCCCCCCACGACAGACACCTCTCCCTCCCCATCTCCCTTCCCACTCCCACCCACGAGTCTCTCACACCTGACACAACAACTCCCGCCCACAACACGCCTACATCTGCACACACCATCACTCGGAGTTTATCCACCCATCCCCCCCATCCCCCCCACGGCAGAGAGACGGCGACCGGGAACCATAGGAGGAGGGATACCAAAACTTAGCGCACCGCCTCTTTAGAGACGCACCCGTCTCTAGCAAGCCCAATATAAGACGGATCCCCTCCCGGCTACCTCCTGATACACCAGGAGTCAGCCCTGAAGAGTCGTGTTGACTCAACTGTACACGACGAAACACGTGTCGGCTTTGCATAACATTTCTTGAGTCTGGAGAGAATAAACCATCTTCTTGCTGTATCAAGAACACACCAAAGAATCTGCTTCTGTCTCCTTAAATACTCATCAGTCAATGTACTGTTTGTGATACTTTTTTGTAGTAGCGAGAGCACAATTGTATATATTTGTTTAGTCCCCCCACGGCAGACACCTCTCCCTTCCCTGCTCCCTCCCCACTCCCACTCACAACTCTATCTCCCTCCCAACAAAAGATACAGAACATACCTCCTCCCTTACCCTAGCATCCCCCTCTCTCCCACCTCCTATTCTCAGCCCTCACTACCCTCCTGTCTCCCCCACTGTCCTCAGCCTTCACTCACTATTCTACTCACCGGCACCGTCTCCCACTGAAGTCACTACCTATGCTTCCCACCCACCGCCTGTCTCACCTACATCACCCACACCCCTCGCCCACAAACACGTCCACTCCTTGAATCCCATCCCACTCATTAGCTCCGCGGAACCCCTCAACAACACTAGTATACCCCCCCCGATACCCTGCCTGCTCACCAGCTCACTACTCAACCACTCACCAACGGCTCTCTCCACCAACACCTTCCCCAATGACCCTCCTGACTTGACTTTATCCACCCTCCAACAAGTCAAAGAGGAAATCTTACAAATCAAAAAAGACATCCACGCAATCAAAGACCTTCTCTCCTCACAGCCCAGTCTACCTCCCACCATCCCACTACCCTACAAACGACGCACACTCCCTGCATACCCTCGCCCCCGACGACACCAGCAATGGCCTACTATCCCTCGCCCCCGACGACACCAGCAATGGCCTACTATCCCCGTGCGCAATAATTCCCACCGCCCCCGTCGTGTTCTCAACTCCTTGTCGGACCGCGACCTATGCTCTCTCCTACGCTCTTATGGCCCAGGTCCGGTAAAAGACTTTTCCAACTCACACATCCCCATACCCACAATTCTTACAAACCCTCTAAGGCCCCCAACACTCAACAACAGAGGCTCCGTCCCTAACAACCTCAGAAAAGTTCCCCTCACACTAGAAAGCTCGACCACCCTTCTCTCTCCCAAACTCAAATGCATCCTACTAAACTGCAGATCGGCCCAGAGACACTCCTCCGACATCGCGGATCTCGTCTCAGATAGGGATCTGGACCTAGCCATTCTAACGGAAACGTGGCTCACTGAAGCCTCTACCCCGATTATGGACATACTAGTCCCCCCCAATTATCACATCATCAGGCTGGACAGGTCTCCTGGCAAGACGGGCGGGGGAATTGCATGCATTTTTAGGAGCAACCTCTCCGTTACTCAAGTCACCTCCCCCTCCCTTTCCTCCTGTGAACTCCTCTGCCTCGACATCACCAGTGAGGGCAAACAAGTCTGTGCTTTACATCTCATCTATCACCCGCCTGGTGACAATCTCATATTCACTCAACAATTCATGGACCTGATCACTTCCAATGCCGGTCGGCAGACCACTCAAGTCTACCTGGGTGACTTCAATCTCCATTGGAACGATCAGAAAGACACCGTGGTGAATAGTCTCAAAACTTTCCTCAATGCGCTTGACCTCACCCAATTATGCGATAAACCAACACACGACAAAGGCGCGATACTCGATCTCATCATTGCCAAAGAGAACGCTATTCAACTGGAGGCGATTCTACCCTGCGATTGGTCAGATCACCACATTATCACCTTCTTTATCAACGAAAAAGTTAAACCTAACCCTACTCAACCAATCAAAACCAAAGCATGGAAAAGGGATTTGAAGAATCTCAACCCCTCTACCCTACCTCCCCACATCGGCAACCTCCTCCTTCCCCCTTCAGGGGCCTCAGATGTTCAATCACTGACTGACCACTACCTTGACTCTATGAATACAATAGTCAATGAAGTCGCCCCTCTGCAACTGAAGAGAGTCTCCACCAAAATCTCTAACCCCTGGTACGATGACAGACTCAATGATGAAAGGCGTAATATGCGAATGGCAGAGCGCACCTGGAGATCGGACCCTTCAGCGCTGCATCTCAAAAAGCTCAAGAACAAGAGAAATGCCTACTTTAGGAAAATAAAGCGCACAAAGTCGGACTTCTTCAGCCGCCAGTTGGACCAAGCGAAGAACAGGCCAAGAAAGCTGTTCGAGCTAATCAAGACCCAAACAAAGGCACAACCCACACAATCAAACAGCACAACAAACGACACCCCACACTGTGAAGCCTTCTCTGCTTTCTTTAAACAAAAGACTGACAACATAAGAAATGACCTCATCATAGATGTAAGCCGATACCCCAACCACACCAGAATGGCAGACACTCAACCCAAAAACAAGGCATCCTGGCAGTACTTCGATACCTATTCAGAAGAAGCAATATACAAACTGCTCTGCACCTTGAAGCCCTCTAATCACCTCACAGACCCTCTACCTGCTAATGCTGTAAAAGACTTTATCCCCTTGCTCCTCCCTCTCTGGACCAAGATCATCAACAGCTCTCTGCAACAAGGCCACATTCGAGACTCCCTTAAGGTGGGGCAAGTCACGCCCATACTCAAGAAACCTACAGCTGATCCGTCTGACCTAAACAACTATCGGCCCATCACCAATATCCCCACCCTGGCCAAACTGCTGGAGAAATGTGTCCAACTCCAACTAACAAAACACATTGATCAATTTGACCTCCTCAACCCTCATCAATCAGGCTTCAGAGCGAAACATAGCACGGAAACAGCTATGACACACATATTTGATGACGCCCTCCAAATTCTGGATCGCAATGAGTCCTGCCTCCTCATCCTTCTTGACCTCTCGTCAGCATTTGACACGGTCAAACATGAGAACTTGCTGGAGCTGCTAAGCACTAGAATGGGGCTATCGGGAACTGTTCTCAAGTGGTTTTCGTCTTTCCTTCACAATCGGTCTCAGAGGTTCAAGATCGACAATGTGCTATCTACACCTGTGCCTGCAGATCTAGGTGTCCCACAAGGATCCACCCTCTCCCCTACACTGTTCAACCTCGTTATGGAACCGCTCGCCACCTTGCTTCAAGCATCCAATGTTCAATTCCATATGTACGCCGATGACACACAACTCTATCTAAAGTTACAATCCCCGGAAGATATCAAACATCTGAATTCCACGCTTATTAACACCCAATCTTGGCTGGCCGATAATCACCTCAAACTAAATGCTCTGAAAACTGAGTTCCTACTCATCACACCCCCGGCGAAAATCTCCACCACCCAAACCTGGCTCAACAACCTAACAGCACTCAATGTCCAACCTACCATCGTGGACTCGGCGAAATCCCTAGGCATCACACTCGACGCCAAGCTCAACATGCAGCAACACGTCAGCAAAGCCACAAAAGCAGCTAATTTTCAAATTAACACGCTGAGGAAAATTAAACCCTTCCTCCCGGCCAAAGACTTCCAAACTGCTGTACAAGCTTTAGTCATCCCTCGAATAGACTACGGAATTGCGGCCCTCAGCGGTCTCCCACTAGCCACAACAGCACCCTTAAGAGCCTCCCTGAACGCTGCCGCGAGACTCATTACTGGCTCTAGAAAGCATTCGCACATATCCCCAGACTTAAAGACTCTAAAATGGCTGCCTTTTGAGGCCAGAATACATCTAAAAATTGAAGTTATGACACACGCGGCCGTGCACCACAAGGCACCCAACTACCTCGCTCAAAAGCTGTCTATATCAGGAGGTTCGAGATCCAATAGGAGTACAAAAAATCTACTCCTGAAACCTCGTAGATTCCGGAAAGTGAAAACCTACAAGCGCTCCTTCTCAGGAATGGCACCCAGGATCTGGAATGCGCTCCCTCCTGAAATCAGGCTGATCTCCTCCACTGCACTCTTCAAGAAAGAGGTGAAAACCATCCTTCTGGCCAAGATCTCCTGATCGTTATAGATGTTGGTTCAGAGACTCTGCATTGCTTGTATCACTGCTCAATATCCCCTGGCACTATACTCTACTTGTTGGGGGCACCACTACGCTACTCTCTTACTACCGACCAAGATGTGATACACGTTGGTTTACTGATCCACCTGTACACCTCTGTAGTGGGATCAATGACCTGTGCTGTCCTATATTACTTCCTTACCTGATTGTATATGGATTGGTTTTATGTATGTTTTTATTAACCATGTTATTACCATGTTATTGACTATTATACTGTTCCCATTATCTCTGTTGACTCCTACTGCCCCTACCCTGTCTTTGTGAAGCGCTCTGATATCTGTAAGGATCCTGTTCGCGCTATATAAAACTTTGAATAAATAAATAAATAAATAAATATGCCAAGCAAACAGGAAACTGCTTACGGCGAACATATAAGTCTTTTACAAGCAAAAATCTAGCAGAACAACGACCAATTAGCTGTACTTCCTCAATGCCATCAAATTTAATTTTTAAAAATTCAATTCCATCTCTATTTCTGTATTTCACAAAATCAACAACATTACCCATTGATCCATTTACCAGACCTCTTTCAACATGTAAATTCCTTCTTAAAATTATACGGCAGTTCAAGCACACATTCAGAGTCTTTTCAAAACCTTCAGTTTTAGATATACTCTTCTCTAATGAATCCAATTTTGTTTTCAGATTCTCAGACAAAATAATTGTTGATCCCATATGCTCTACTCTGTCAATAGCTTCCAGTTTCACAATCTCTTGCTTTTCTAAATGCAACATTTTGTTGTTGAATTTGGCACATTCTGCAAGAGTTGGCATCAAACATATTCCAGATTTCTTCTCAGTAATTTTCTGAAAAATATTCTCAGGCACAACATCTTGTTCTGGATATAAATTTGACAGTAATCGTGCATGTAAAGCTTCTTTCCCATGCTCGGTCACTTTTCCAATTCTAACATCTTGTAGAATAGTCTTGTAAACTTCATCCTTCGCCTGATGCATATTTTCATGCAGTTCAGCATAATTGAAGTTTAACAATATATTGACGTTGCCAATGCTGCCTAGGCACTTCATGGTATCTTCATGCGTGAGCATTTTGAACACAGGTTGCCCTTTCACTGGTGTCAGCTGCAGAAGATCTCCGAAAACAATGATGTGTTTGCCACCAAATAACACATCATACTCTGTTTTGAGAACTTCTTGCATTCTCAAATGCACAAAGGCAAGCATGACATTGGAAACCATGCTTACTTCGTCAATGATAAGAAGTTTCATTTTCCTCAAGATTCTTGAAACTTCAAAACAAGCATCTCCAGATAGCTTGTGATATTCTAATTTGTTGTCATGCTCCACTGGCAGCATCAGTAAACGATGTAAAGTAATCCCTTTAATGTTATGTGCTGCCAGTCCAGTTGGAGCGGTGACAACACAAGACAGCGATGACTCTGTCCTTTCCTGCAAATAACATGAAATTACTTTAATAAGGAAACTTTTTCCAGTTCCCGCTTCTCCACTCACGTACAGTCGGACAGGCTTCAACGACGTACATGAGCACTCTTTCTTGTCATGACTTAATCCATGATCAATTTGCATGGTAACTTCGTCATATATTTTCCTCTGCTCAACGTTGAGTTGTCTTTCCAACTCTTCTAAGTTAACCGCATCATTCATTTTCGATAACAGGTCCTCCTAGTGGATCCTGACTCAATGAAGCAGAACTCTGACTGTCCTGAGAACTGTCTCTGGCAATCTCGGCTGCAATCATTGCTTCCTGCTCAATTTCCGCATTCAACATTTCTAGATATTTGGGAAAAGCAGGACATTCTATGGTCTCCTTGGCGGCATTGAAAGAGTCTTCGTAACAGAGAAAATCTCCAAGCAGTTCCTCTTCTGCACGCCAAGGCTTGAAAAGTTGCAAAAGTGCTAAATAGAAAAACTCCTTTTTTCAGGAGATTCGCCACTCAATTTTCGATGGTTTACCAAGTGGCATTTTCTTTGCTTGACCAGACATCCCTCACTTCCTATTACAGCATACACTCCTTTCTCAGTATCTTCTTTGATGTTCCTCTTGAATATGTAATTTTGAAGAACCTCATATAAACAAACATTCTCGAGGTGAATGCTTCGATTTGGATAATATGTATCCAACATGTTGGTCTTCAAAATGTCGGTACTGTTTGGCTCCTTTTCCGCCAAATACTCAATTTCCCGCACAGGTTTGAGAACTCGATTACGCGTTGCAGCAAGACCAAGACTCGCCCAAATGATACTCCTGGACTTGGCATAGAGACTTGCTGAAGACAACCGGTCAGAACATTCGTACGCTCCAATTTCTCGATGCGACAACATCTTCAGACTGAAACTGTACAACTTCTTGCTGAGGCTCTTTTCATGGGAAATGTCCTCCCACATATCCTTCAATTCTGTCTTCTCTTTTTTGGTGATGTAAGACGTCACATACCGAGCCACAGCCATACAGTTATCAGCCACAAACTGTATATCCATGTTAGCATTCCACATGGACAAAATCACCGGGTTGTAGTCGTTGATGTACTTGGACTCTTCGTTCCTCTTCAAATTGTATGTGTTTTTAGGTGATTTCTTCATCACATTATGTCGCAGCGAAGACATCAAACTGTTTACTCTTCCTTTAGAAATCACCGGTCGTGGAAAGCCGAAACGACATTTGGTGTAGAACTTGTCCTTGTTTCGGAATTACGACGACAGTACTTTCCACATCGATGGCTTTGGAAACGCAGAACTTTTGCTCTTAGGCTTTTCTTCTCCTTTGCGTTTGGAACAGCACACGTAGAATACTCTTGTATAAAACTCATCACTGAGTCTTCTGGATCCGTTCCAAATTTAGGTGCATCCTTGATCCACAGCAACATATGTATGTGAGGAGCACCTCTTGCTTGGTACTCCTTTCTCCAGAAGAAATCCAACACCTCTCCAAGAGGTGGATTCTTCTTATTCATGATGAAAGACATCATAGCTTCAAATCTATGATTGAAGTACCTACATACATTGACTGGATCCAAAGAGCACAGTTCTCCGGGTGTCTTGAATTCGATGTTTTCTACGTTAGCATTTGCCTCTCGTAGAAATTCAAGTAAGTCTTCCCAGCCATACTCGGCACAGCTCAGAGTGAGGAACCATGTGGGAGTTCCTAAGTTCCTCAGCATACATTTTAAATCACCATGACGACGGTACCAGTACTCATTAGTACCACGCTGACACGCCATGAGATTAATCAGGTGAGAATCCAAAATACTGTCTTGGACATTGACTTTATCCATAAAGTCACTTGCCGAGATGTTTTGCATGTGTATACCACTTTTCAAGATGTGGTTCACTGCATATGACAGTCCAGACAGATCGCTTTCAAACAGGAGATGAAACAAATAGGGAATGCATTGTCGAAACCTAGCATCTCCTGCATACAATCGCAAAGTCCGGTATTCAGAAGCAGGAATTTGATGAGGTCGCTCATCATATCTTCCTCCCTGACCTGTTGGAAAAAGCTGTGGGAAACACCGAGCTTCCAAACTTTCCTCTCAAACACTAATGGGACTCCCTTTGGCTTGTTTCATTTGAAACAACTCAATAGCATTCCCCATGACTTCCTTGGAATGCAAAGGATGAACACTATAATGTTCATATATTTCTTCACTAGTAGAGGGTTCTACTTTCTCAATTTGACCAGCACACAAATCGCTATCCTCTTCCTCACTTACTTCCTCTTCTGCAACATATACATTCTTATAGTATTTATTATTTTTTTTCAAATACAATGTTGCCTTTTTAACTTTCCTAACATCCACTAAATCTTGCCATATTTTCTTATTCTTTGTCGGAACCCCATTAACTAAGATAACCAGAGGTTCCTCTTCCACTTTTTCTACTCCAATTGTGTTAATGTTTTTCTTCAAATCTAGAGGCAAATAAACAACTCTTCCCTTTAATCCTCTCTGTAAATCTGATGGAGGCAATTTCCCTGTCTTTGGCTCCATTCTTACAATAGCCTGAAAGGGATGGATACTTTGAATCAAAATAGATTCATAAGTATTTAAATCCTTCAATTCAGAAGGAATCTCAACCAATTCCAGATTATTATGAACTGCTCTAGCAGGCATCTGGTTTTGATTTAATTTGCAACAACAATAAGTACACACACGTTGATCCAATCCCAAATCAAAACAATTTTCTGCCATCAAGTATGTTGCGAAATCCTTCCATTCACTATTATTTTCCCTTTCACTTTTTGCATATAAATCCACTAACTTAGTCTGATTCTTATAATAAGTGCGTCGACAACACACACAAGTGAAATTTGGCCTCTCACTTGATTTGACCTGAAACGTCGCAATTTCCCTCTGGAAATTATCTGTACTGGAAACCTGTACACTATCTTCCACATTACCCGCTTCTTCTTGGTCAATTTCAACATTCTCCTCTTTACTTCCAAAGTAACAAAACTCAATTTCTTCACATATATTCTTCACATCTATTTCAGAACCATGCAAAAGACCAGCGCATAATTGTTTAAGCATAATTGCTGGACTCTTAGCATAATACAACATTCTAACTAATTTCCTCACTTTATTATGATGCACTGCTAGCATCCTGAAATGATGAAAAACACTCTGGCATACTCTCCTGGAAAGACAAGCCAGTGAATGACCATGCAAACCTGTCACTTCTCTCACTCTGCAAGGATCTAATTCTTGCAACAACCTCATTTTCTGCTTCAAACTTTTCTTATTAAATGACCGTACAAAATCACAAAGCAAATTGATGGAATCCTGTCGCACACTGCAAATACCACTACACTTCCAGGTGTACACAGGACCCTTAGCACGTCTTCCTAAAACCTCATTACCTAACACCTCTTCTGCCTCTGTTGTCACAAGTTTTTCTTTTTCAACTGGACAACCATCTTTCACTTCATAAGCACGACCACTGGTGTCAACTGCATGCACCAAATCATTATCCTGGAAATAACTCTCCTCATTAAAAAATGCCTCACAGCTTGAACTATGCATCCATTCTCCAGAAAAAACTTCACAAAAATTACTACGATTAACTATTCTCTTCCATCTACTATTTCTTTTGAAATCACAAATTGCCTTGTTTAGCTTCCTAATTCTATTGATTATCAAAATAAATAACTTACGTTTAATTTCAAATGCCTGATCAATAACTTTCTCAACTTTTTTTTTTCTCTTATAAAAAAGCACTTTCTGTTGACCTTTCTTAATATTTTTTAACAAATTGCCAATTATCCTGTTGTGGAACATTCGTTTACTAATGTCCCTAAACTGTTGTTTCCTTCTATTATCATGCACAGAGTTATCTCTTGCTCTAGCAGTAACATTTTTGATTGGCCTTTCCTTTCCGTTTGAATTGCTTCTCTTTTTCTGGACTGAAACATTTTCTGTAGTAATATTTTTTTTACTACAAATATTTCTTATGAATGTTTTTGTACTCTTACCCGGTGCTTTCTTGGTGACTTGACGATTTTTTTTTGTAGAGGACTGCTGCTGTAAATGATGGACCTGCTGTCTTTGACGTTTTGTAGCCTTTCTCATTCTCTCCTTAGTTGGCATTCTCAAAATTTGAAATTATCTGCAGTTGAATCTGTGGTAAAATATAATAAAAAATGTTATTAACCACTATTACCAAACAGTAAATCAATAACAGTCAACAAAAACTTAACACACTACTTAACATTTTTACATATAATATTTTTTAGTGCTTTGGCAAATTTAGAATACAGAAATAGCAGAAAAGAAATGGAATTCTTCTTCATTTACCTGTCCTGTTTTATATGTGAATCTGATCTAATTTTATGAGCATATTTTAATATTTTATTGAAGACACTACACATAACCTGTTTTTGAAGGTGTGTTTAATTTAAAATTAAACAGTTTACATTTTTACTTTTCATTTATTGTAAATTTTAAAAATAAATGTTTATAGTTCCATAGGCTCAAGCAGGTCAGCTTCCCACCCTATGTCATATAATTCGGACAAATCTGCATCCTCATCACGTTCTTCTTCATCCTCAGGATTTAAATCATCCAAGGGATCAACATCCACTGATGTTTCAATTACGAGTTCAATGATGAGGTCGAAATCAACTGATTGCTGATTGTCGCTCATGTTGATGTTGTCTTTATCTTTAAAGAAAGATAACAACAATGAGATGTTGCAGAGTAAGAGACAAATCTCAAAAATTATAATAGTAAAATTGTTTAACAAGAGTAACATTTTGCAGCTATTATTTAGCCATGTCCAGCGATGCTGAGCAGGTGAAGCCTATGTCTAATTTTTCAGTGAACAGGACTCATCTCTTCTTAACCTTGGATAAGCCTCACCGACTCTGTGTCCCCTGCACATACTTAAATGTAATGGGGCAGATTTATGTTAAATGGCACATCCCCAGGCATGCACCAGTTAACGTGCACCACTGCTCTGCCACCCATGGTGTGCCGCATTTACAATCAGATAGGAAAAAGCTGCGTCAAAACCCTGCGCCTGCTTTAAGCAGGCATAGGTCTTGACACAACATTGTGGAGATGGGGCACCCCTGAGCCTTGCTGGACCTGCATCGCACTTGCGATACAACTCCAGCAATGCGCCACCTTTACGGCACAGATGCATCACGCATCTGTGCCATTTTTTCCCCATGCTGCGCCGCATTGTAAATGCAGCACACCATGGGTGGCGGAACAGTGGCGCAGGATGACTGGCACATCCCTGGTGATGCGCCAGTCATCATAAATCTATCCCTAAGCTTCTTATCTTGTTAGAGATGAACCGCCATATGTATCATCAAACTATTTTGCATTTCCTAAATAGCGAATTTTAAGGGATAAATAGCGATTCTTTACCATTCCTAATTTGCGATGAGCAAATTGCTAATTGCAAATTACCCATTCATTTCCATGGGCCAGGAGGCCCATAGGAATGAAGGTGCAATTTGCGATTAGCAATTAGCTCATCACAAATTAGGAATTTTTCCAAAGGTGCAGGGGTGTCTCAAGAACACCCTGCTGCACCCCTGAAAAAGAAATTTGGGGGCATATGGCGCACATACATGCCCTAAGGGCATGTATGGGCGTCATATGGCACCTTTTGTTTTTTGGAAAAAAAGCTTTTTGAAAAGAATTCGCAAATTACCACCAACTAGAAGTTGGTGGTAGTTTGCAAATCCTTAATGGCATTTTTTGCATATTTTTTGTTTGATACATTGCATTTAAGGAATCGCAAAATTTGCAAATCCTTCAGTGCATTCGCAAAATAAGTAATAGCAAATTTTGCTATTCCTTATTTTGCATCAAACTTGTTTGATACATACCATTTGTCTAATTAGCATTCGCAAAGGCCGAAATTCGCAGAATTTTGATCTTTCCGAATGGTAATTAGCTTGATACATATGGCCCCAAGTGAGGCCTGTCTTGCAACATGGTGCATCTTTTGCATCACTGCTGCATCGGTTTCATGTGGCACGTTTTTTTTACACCATGACACATCTGCCTAAATGCATCAATTTGTAATTTTGTCGCCTCATAGCAAATCTTTTGCACCACCGCTGCATCACAAAAGTGACGCACAGTGGCGCAAAAGAGGCATACACCTATCATAAATCTGTCCCTAGCATTTTAAATGATTAATTCAGGATGACGATAAGGTGTGGCCTATCCAGAGGTTTGTTTAAGGTGAGGCCTACTCAGGATTGCAGATTAAAGTTACGCTTGATGAAGAATACAGAGGAGATAATACATGTAAAGGCCTACCAATGAAGTAAGTAATGTCCACTTCATTGCGCCAGTCATCATAAATGTATCCCTAAGCTTCTTATCTTGTTACAGATGAACCGCCATATGTATCATCAAACTATTTTGCATTTCCTAAATAGCGAATTTTAAGGAATAAATAGCGATTCTTTACCATTCCTAATTTGCAATGAGCAAATTGCTAATTGCAAATTACCCATTCATTTGCATGGGCCAGGAGGCCCATAGGAATGAAGGTGCAATTTGCGATTAGCAATTAGCTCATTGCAAATTAGGAATTTTTCCAAGGGTGCAGGGGTGTCTCAAGAACACCCTGCTGCACCCCTGAAAAAGAAATTTGGGGGCATATGGCGCACATACATGCCCTAAGGGCATGTATGGGCGTCATATGTCACCTTTTGTTTTTTGGAAAAAAAGCTTTTTGAAAATAATTCGCAAATTACCACCAACTAGAAGTTGGTGGTAATTTGCAAATCCTTAATGGCATTTTTTGCATATTTTTTGTTTGATACATTGCATTTAAGGAATCGCAACATTTGCAAATCCTTCAATGCAATCGCAAAATAAGGAATAGCAAATTTTGAATTAATGACATTTTAAGTCATTTCCCCATGTACAGTGTTTTCAAATTATGATTTGAAAATCGTTTTTAGGGAAAAGGAATGGTTTGTAAATTTATGACAAGGACATAATGGTGTATGCTTCTTTATAAGGCATTTCAGTGTCTCTGATGTCATTTTTCCCATATTACATTAAAAGACCTTTCCCCGTGGAGCACATTCCTTGTAAATATGCTCCCACCTGTGCATGGTAAATTTAGATTTTGACTGTTTGAGTTACATAGCCATGTTAAAAGTGACCCAAAAAAGTTGCAAAGGCTTAAAAAAAACACTTTCATGTGTCTTAAGGACATTTTAAGTCATTTCCCCGTGGGCAGTGTTTTGTAAGTGGCGCAAAAGAGGCATACACCTATCATAAATCTGTCCCTAGCATTTTAAATGATTAATTCAGGATGACGATAAGGTGTGGCCTATCCAGAGGTTTGTTTAAGGTGAGGCCTACTCAGGATTGCAGATTAAAGTTACGCTTGATGAAGAATACAGAGGAGATAATACATGTAAAGGCCTACCAATGAAGTAAGTAATGTCCACTTCATTGCGCGAGTCATCATAAATGTATCCCTAAGCTTCTTATCTTGTTACAGATGAACCGCCATATGTATCATCAAACTATTTTGCATTTCCTAAATAGCGAATTTTAAGGAATAAATAGCGATTCTTTACCATTCCTAATTTGCAATGAGCAAATTGCTAATTGCAAATTACCCATTCATTTCCATGGGCCAGGAGGCCCATAGGAATGAAGGTGCAATTTGCGATTAGCAATTAGCTCATCGCAAATTAGGAATTTTTCCAAGGGTGCAGGGGTGTCTCAAGAACACCCTGCTGCACCCCTCAAAAAGAAATTTGGGAGCATATGGTGCACATACATGCCCTAAGGGCATGTATGGGCGTCATATGGCACCTTTTGTTTTTTGGAAAAAAAGCTTTTTGAAAAGAATTCGCAAATTACCACCAACTAGAAGTTGGTGGTAATTTGCAAATCCTTAATGGCATTTTTTGCATATTTTTTGTTTGATACATTGCATTTAAGAAATCACAAAATTTGCAAATCCTTCAGTGCAATCGCAAAATAAAGAATAGCAAATTTTGCTATTCCTTATTTTGCATCAAACTTGTTTGATACATACCATTTGTCTAATTAGCATTCGCAAAGGCCAAAATTCACAGAACTTCGACCTTTGCAAATGCTAATTAGCTTCATACATATGGCCCCAAGTGAGGCCTGTCTTGCAACATGGTGCATCTTTTGCATCACTGCTGCATCAGTTTCATGTGGCACGGTGTTTTTTACACCATGACACATCTGCCTAAATGCATCAATTTGTAATTTTGTCGCCTCATAGCAAATCTTTTGCACCGCCGCTGCATCACAAAAGTGACGCACAGTGGCGCAAAAGAGGCATACACCTATCATAAATCTGTCCCTTGCATTTTAAATGATTAATTCAGGATGACGATAAGGTGTGCCCTATCCAGAGGTTTGTTTAAGGTGAGGCCTACTCAAGATTGCAGATGAAAGTTACGCTTGAAGAAGAATACAGAGGAGATAATACATGTAAAGCTCTACCAATGAAGTAAGTGATGTCCACTTCATTGCGCCAGTCATCATAAATGTATCCCTAAGCTTCTTATCTTGTTAGAGATGAACCGCCATATGTATCATCAAACTATTTTGCATTTCCAAAATAGCGAATTTTAAGGAATAAATAGCGATTCTTTACCATTCCTAATTTGCAATGAGCAAATTGCTAATTGCAAATTACCCATTCATTTCCATGGGCCAGGAGGCCCATAGGAATGAAGGTGCAATTTGCGATTAGCAATTAGCTCATCGCAAATTAGGAATTTTTCCAAAGGTGCAGGGGTGTCTCAAGAACACCCTGCTGCACCCCTGAAAAAGAAATTTGGGGGCATATGGCGCACATAAATTTTAACAACATTCCTTTACGTCAAAAACGATTTTCAAGTCATAATTTGAAAACACTGCACCCGGGGGGGAAATGACTTAAAATGTCCTTAAGACACATGAAAGTGTTTTTTTAAAGCCTTTGCAAGTTTTTGGGTCACTTTTAACATGGCTATGTAACTCAAACAGTCAAAATCTAAATTTACCATGCACAGGTGGGACCATATTTACAAGGAATGTGCCCCACGGGGAAAAGTCTTTTAATGTAATATGGGAAAAATGACATCAGAGACACTGAAATGCCTTATAAAGAAGCATACACCATTATATCCTTGTCATAAATTTACAAACCATTCCTTTTCCCCAAAAACGATTTTCAAATCATAATTTGAAAACACTGCACATAGGGAAATGACTTAAAATGTCCTTAAGACACATGAAAGCGTTTTTTGATTGCCTTTCCAGCATGGTTGGGTCACTTTTAACATAGCTATGTAACACAAACATTCAAAATCTAAATTTGCCATGCACAGGTGGGAGCATATTTACAAGGAATGTGCCCCACGGTGAAAGGTCTTTTAATGTAATATGGGAAAAATGACATCAGAGACACTGAAATGCCTTATAAAGAAGCATACACCATTATATCCTTGCCAAAAATTTACAAACCATTCCTTTTCCCCAAAAACGATTTTCAAATCATAATTTGAAAACACTGCACATAGGGAAATGACTTAAAATGTCCTTAAGACACATAAAAGCGTTTTTTGATTGCCTTTGCAGCATGGTTGGGTCACTTTTAACATAGCTATGTAACACAATCATTCAAAATCTAAATTTGCCATGCACAGGTGGGAGCATATTTACAAGCAATATGCTCCACAGAGAAAGGTCTTACATTAAAATGGGAAAAATAACATCAGAGACACTCAATTGCCTTATAATGAAGCATACACCATTATGTCCTTGTCATAAATATTATAACCATTCATTTTCCTCAAAAACGATTTTCAAATCATAATTTGAAAAGACTCCACAGCTCCTATGCACAATAACACCCTGTCAGTACTAATACTTCACATTTTCTCCAATTACATTTTCTCAAAGAAACAAAATCTATTTGTAAAACACTTGAGACAAAGCAACATTTGAAGAACACAACTTTCTTCATAATTTTCTCCTTAAAGCACACTATTCTCTATCTAAATTAAAGAAATCTTTTCTCACCTTAGCAAATACTTTGAGTTTCAAAACAGTCTCAGAAACACACCAATTTGTCTTCAGCAGAGCAAAAGGTATGCACTCCAGAGTCTGCAGCTATCAAAAGCACAGAAATGCTGTAATTCTTCACACATATCTCTCATGTCACCCAATCAAAACTCTTCCCTCACTTTTTTTCAAATGAAAACCCTTCCCCCCTCTGCCATTTCATGCCTTTTCTGCATGGCAACCACCTCTTGGAAGACTTCTGGTGTTTGCAAGTTCACACAACAATGTTGCAATTGAACTCTGAACTCTCAGTGCACCTCATATCCAGTGCATTCTTTCATTTAATGATTTTTGCTTGACCACTCAAAATACATCTTTCAAACAACTCATCCATGCACCCTAACTTTCTGTTTTCAGCAATCAAAATCCACCAATCACTGTTACTGCTTCATTAACACAGAAACTCCACAGTTTTTTTCATTTTAAACTCTTATTTTTTCAACTGCCATTTCATTGCCACACTTCATCTGACTGCAGGAGAACCTTCTCTCACCATGTTTTCTGTCTGGATTGTTGGACATAGTTACATCTATTGGGCTCAGAGGTATGCTGAGAACAGGAATTTACCTAACCTCAATTTACAAGATGTGGAAATTAAGTGGTTTGGCCACAGAGGATTAAAATGTCACCAATTGATACCATTGGTGAAAACCTTTATGCATTTGCCAAAACCTGACCTGTTAATTGTGCACTGTGGAGGTAATGATTTGGGCACTTTGACTGGGGTAGGTCTGGAAATGCTTTTAAAGGACACCTTTGAGCAATTGATGGCACTTTTTCCTCAGACTGCCTTGGTATATTCAAATATATGCCAAAGACAGAAATGGAGGTGGTCAAACCAATTTTGTCCACAAATTGAGAAGTCGAGGAAGCATGTAAACAAATCTGTTTCAGCTTACATGAGAGACCATGGAATGGGCTCCCTGTACAACAATAACTTGCGTTACTACATGCAAGATATCTACAGAGGAGATGGAGTTCACTTCTCAGATGAGGGCAACAGAATTTTCATTCTGAATTTAAGACTGTGCATTGGTACCTACTTATAAGTACCTAAATGTACCATAAACCCAAAAGCTCTTCTCAGAGCTACCCTACATCTGATCACTCACAATTCTTATTTTACTCTAACTTTTTTCACTAATTTTCAACAAAGTACGCTCCCTGGGGCGCTTCCCGGTACGCGAACCGGGAGCTAACCTCGCTAAATTTAAAAAAAAATGTTTTTTTTCCCGCACATATGGGCCTCCTCAGCCACCCTCAGAAAACCTAGGGGGTCAAGATAAGTCTACCGTGCCCCCTTCTACCCATTCTGAACATTATTTGCCCTCCATCTTGTATCTTAATTCGACCGAAACACAAAATGGTGGACTCCCGTAACGCTTAAGGTTCGCGAACCGGGGCGCTCACCAGTTCGCGTACCGGGTCGCTCCCTGGGAAGCGCACCATCAAAAAAGGTGGGAAAGTAGTTTACAGAAAAGCGACTGGAGACAATTTCACCAAATATAGATTAGCTCATACTACATACCAATGCCTACCATTTTCACAAATTTGATTGAAATTCCATTTAACCATTTAGCCTGTAGACCTCTCTAAATACCCTGAGGTAAATTACTTCACAAAACACATCTGAAGTGTTGGAATTGACAACCAATTAAAATGTTACTTTCATTTTCTACTTTTTTTTACCTGACATTTGATTGGCTATGTACCTGAATATATATAAAGGAAGAGAGAGAAACACAGCCATTTTGACTACTACTTCCTGAACTACATTGCAAGATCATTTTCACTCACAACTTAAACTTCTTTTTAGAAGGTGAGATATTATTTTATAAATTTGAAAACATTTTCAGATAGTTATATACTATCCCTCTGTAAGAGTTAGACATTGAGAAAGGCTTCTTTATTATAATTATGGATTGATTTAGGTTTCTGTGGTATAATTATGAATTTACTTAGGCTTCTTCACAGGCACTTTTTAATAGTACTACTTCACGCCTGAAACCATACAGTGCTCATAGATTACTTCTCTATTATAAACTCACAAGTACCTGTCTGAACTTAAACCCAACAGTGCCCTATCTCTACTGATATATTTATTTTTTATGCAAATTACAGCAATAAAATGGAAGGTGAGCAGAATGTTTCCTTCGAAATTGTTCTGGAGAACAACACAGAAAAAGATATTGAGGACAATGATGACTCAGATTTCATGGATGAATCACGGGACCATGAATTAGTTCAATGTGTAGAATCTGTGGATCATTTACTTCATTATGATGACGGTCAAATGTGGGAACTTATGTTCACTCAACAAGAGGACATATCGGACAGTCAAATGCTAGACGTTCTATTAAATTTTGAAAAACAATCCGAAAAATAAAATTGTATGTAATATTAAAAAATTGTTTGAGTCTTTAATCATTTTTATATGTAATTCATAAACTAGTTAAATGTTAGAAATGTTATTAAATTTTGAAACACAATCACAATAATAAATAATTGCTTAAAAAATAAAAAAATTAAAAAATAATCAACAAAACCAACAATCAATTAACATACAGTATTTGAAAAGTCTATCATTCTTTTTTCCTTATAGTACGCTGCCCAGAACGCTTCCCGGTTCGCGAACCGGGCGCTACCCACGCAAAAAAAACAAAAAAAAAATTATTTTTTTTTGCCCCGCGGGGCCCTTTTAAAGCCTCCACATTAAACCTAGGGGGTCAGGGAGGATCTACTATGCCCCCTTATGGTCATTTCCCCCTTTGTTTTGGCCTCCTCTTGTCTCTCGATCCTACCGAGAGACAAGATGGCGGCCGCTCCGGACTGTTTAGAATGTTGACAGACACCGGAGAGCCAATCAGCTTCGCTTCGCGAAGTTCCGTTACGCGTAAAGTCCGCGAACCGGAGCGCTGCCCAGAGCGCGCTTACAGATATATATCTTTTTTTAAACGTTAATTTCTCAAAATCCACTGAAGCACATATATTGAGACCTAGCAAAGGCACATCGGGCTACCAGTCCCTACAATTTGGCCAAGTTTCGTGGAAATCCATTCAGCCGTTCGGGCTAAAAGTGAGGCCAACCGCCCTATGGAAAATTGCATGGGAAAAACACGTTTTGGGACCCCCCTTTTTTCTCGGCCCCCCCTTGACGAACCCCCCCAAATTTCCAGGGGCTGCTCAGAAACAAAGTGTTCCATTTTCCAGAAAATTTCAGCCAATTCCGTCCACAAACGCCAAAGTTATTAGACATAGAATTTTCAAAAATCCCATAGAGAAAAAATCCTAACTATATATACCTACTGGCGACCGCCAGTAGGTAATATATATATATATATATATATATATATATACATGCCTATGTGTGTGCTGCTGTTCTTATTGGTGGTGATGTAAAACGGTCTAAGCTCCTTCTCTTAATTGCAGGAAGGACAATGTTTCAAAAAATGGTAAAATACCCCTCACACGCTGATTCAGTGTCATGCTTCATCATTGGGGTCTTCCCGCCCCTCTACGGGATGGGGCGTGCTACGACCTATGTAGGACGTGGGAGCACTTTATTTGGTGTTTAGTGAGTATGTATAGTGTGTGGGATTGTGGAAAAGTAAATTTTGCCATGTTCTGTGTCCCTACGCGTCCTCCATCATATGTTATGTGTGCATGATTAATATGCATATGTATTCCCCATGTTCGATTAATGACGCAATTACAGTTGTATCCACCTCTAGTATGTCAGTTTCCAGTTCTCGTGAATACTACGAATATCAGGCCTATGTAAAGCTACGTTGCCACGTTTCTCAGTGTGCACGTTATTCCATTATAAAGTCCCCGTTTCTAGGCCTCAAAAGGGCCTGGACACCAGATTCAGCTCCTGTCTCCTGAAGCCTCGCTGAGGAGCGATACAGCCCCCACCTGTATCCTCGACCCTTCACTTACTTCCTGCCTCACAGTGCCCGGCTCAGCCTGGCTCTGCCTACGAGTCTGCCAAGAGTATGTTATGATTCCAGTTATCAGTTCAGTCCTCCTTCTCTGCATTCCTAAGCTACTGAATCGCATCAACAGTTTCCGTCATTGTCTAGCCTTTACGTCTCCATGTTAGAGAAATACTGCATTTAATGGTCATTTAATATTCTTCATCACGCACTACATGTAGAATAATGCATGCACCATTCTTAGAGTCTGTTAGCCTTTACCCCGATAACTTTTGGATTCTATCAACATGTTCTCTAAACATCAGATACTAGATACTGCTTAGGTACATGTCGCCCTGACTCTCCAGACTTCAGTCTCTGCTCCTAGCACAGAGTTCGTAGCCCCCAGTTTCTCCTAGTAACACGTCATTGCCAGCTTGCGCGCACCATTAGGTCAGAGGTCCCGGCTCCTTAGGTAGCCCCCTCCATGTTTCCGCCCCTTTCATGACATATTCTGTTACGTTTGCATCACATGTCTATGTATACGCCTCTGTTACACCTACTTTCACCCTTATCTTTCGCGACTGCTATTGACCACACCCACTGCTCCGCCTATCGTATGTATTGTAATGCAACTGTTTTAGTATATATGATCGTGTATTGTTATTAAATGTTAGCGCGCTCATCCCAGATCCAGCCCCGGCAGCTGCTGGGCCCTGCCATCCTATTCCTATGCAGGTTGTCCCGCTCCTGTCCTTTATGCTGTAATAAACCTGAAAAAACTCCTACTACCTCGAATCTTGACTCTTATTTATTGAGCTATCTGTTATTGCTATGCCTAGACAAAAATAGATCCGGTATTATTTATTTATATACCACATAATGGCGCCCGAACAGGGACTTGCCCTTTCCCCACGCGTCGGTGAAGCCACGCCGACCCCCTGACCCTCTGCAGTCGTGACGGAACTCTTCTGCGCACCGGCAGATATTTCTGCTTTAAGTATCCCTCAGGCCCACGGAGGAGACGGAGGAGGCGGTCCAGCATCCAGACGAGACGGTGGAGGAACGCGGCGAGTCCCGACCAGAGCCCAAGCCGAGAGTCCAAGGTCCGAGATATCCGGAGGCCCACCCGTAACAGAAGTCCGAAGTTCGTCCGTCCGGCGTCGAAGCAGTCCAGTCCAGTCCGAGGCCTTCCGTTCTTGCTGCCCGGTGAGTACCGTTGCTGGGGTAGTATCTAGACAGGGTCAATCTAATTGACTCTGGTCCGTGGGTTGGTGGTACACAGACCCACAAACGAAGTGTCCACTTCGGTGGATGCGGGTCCTGACGTGTCTCTGTATGAGACCGGTAAGTTTCGTACTGTTTCAGCAGTGCATCTAGTTTCTGTTCTAGTCAGTTCTGTTCTCGAGAAAATTCATGTATTCTGTTTTTCCGTATTCCAGGTAGTATTCTGTTCGAACTGTTATTCTGAATGTTATTCATGTATTTTAATGTCGTGGTATGAGTGTGAAGTAATTATCGTGTTTATTGTGTATTGTGTTGTGTCCAGATTATAGTTCAGTCATGCCGCTCTTTTCAAAACTGCGTCAGTTAAAAACCAGAAAAGGTCTGCTAGAAGCAGCAGTTCCTGTCCCGCCTAGGGACAGTCCAGGTCATTTTATGTATCAGAAGCATGGCATAAGCGCCATATTGTATCTAGATTTATGGGTAGAGTATACCAAACAGTTAGAGGAAAAGTATAGATGGCCCGTATCGGGTACATGGGATGCCGAGTGCATCATGCGAGTAGAAGAAGCATTATGGAAAAAGAAAGCCAGACAGTCACAGAAAGATGCCATTGAGTTATGGCGCAAAGAATCTCATAAAAGAACCGAAAAAGAAATCAGAAAGTCAGAATTAAGTAGAGAATCCTTAGAACGAGCCCAAGAAAGGGAATTAATCGAGATTGGTGAACGAGTTAAAACCGAACAGTCAGACAGACAGAGGCATGCTCTTATCAAGGGTATGTATCCTCTTCTTGCCGAGGGCTTGCCAAAAGCGACCCCAGAGGCATCCAGTAATTTTCCGCCACCATTAGTTCCGACCAAGCTACGTCACAAACCGACCGCAGCTGATATTTTCATTTCGTCCTATTTGGACGACACAGTCCCAGAATATGCAAATCCTGTTTCTGCTCCGCCAGTCCCTGTAAATCAGGCACTTCCCGCTCCTCCAGACACCGGAGTACCTGTTACGGTACCCCCGGTCCAGCCCGCCATACAAGTCCAGCCTGCATTTCCATTTCCCACTCTGCCAGGACGAAGAGCATCAGTAGACGACTCTAGTTTAGGGGCCGCAGGGGGAGGTCCTCCTCAAACCCCGCCGCCACACAAGCGTTTAACGTTAGCCGAATTACATGCACAAGCGTCACAGCGTACGCCCAGATATCAGTCTGTTGCAGAAATAAGAAAAGCCCTTACCGAATGTGGCTATGATCCAGTCCCAGGCGAGGATAATATGGTTTTATATTCATTACGCGTGAGAAAGGTGACCGAGTATCTAGTCACCCTACCAGATATGAAAGAAGATCTAGACAGAATATATCGTTTCATCCGTACAGGGAATGATCCAGAAAGTATTAGTGACGTCATGTGCCAAAGAAAAGTTGAAGTCCAGCTCATGATATTAAAGTTTCTGATTAATTGTCTAATAAGGGAACAAGATTATCCGACCAAAGATCGAGCCGAAATGAAAGTCCTGACAAGGTGGAGTGATAATATAGCCGAGGGTAAGCATAAGACCATCAGTAGTATAGAGAGTATGTACAAGAAAATCCGTAAAGAAATAATAAGGGTACACGAACAACGTAAAGAAGCACAAGTAAGCGAGAAAGAAAATGACTCTTCTACTGAAGAGGTAGAGGACGAGAATCCCGCCAGAATAGCGTATGTAGGAAAATCTAGATTTCCAGATCGCCATTTGCGCCTAGAACACAAGTCAATTTTTCATCATCCAGCACCAGAACAAGGTTCTCTGGAACAAGTATTTCAAGCTACCGATCACATTCTGAAATCACGAATCGGTTATAGCGAGTTAAGTACTATGCATGAACAAGAACTAGTCCGATCAGCAGTCCGATGGATTACTGATTCTACCACTTTTCCAGACGAAATAGTGGCACAAATGTTTCTGAAAATACCCCCAGCCGAGCAACGACTGGCGGGTATGTATATGATCCAGCACCTCATTACATTGTATGAGGGTCAACATTCTGATCCAGGTCCGTTACATGATGTCCTGAATGAGTTACTCCAGTACAAATGGAAAGGTTTAGGTACCGATTTGATTAGTGTCATTCTAGAACAGCGCCACAAATACGGAACGTTTCTGAACCCACATTTTGTTCGTGCCTCACCCCCAGAAAGTAAACCCTTTTACATAGACAGACAGAATCCGTTACGAGAAGTGCATCCAGTTAAGACAGAGGGTGGTGAAATGCAACGAGTGTTTGTTTACACCCCTATCACAAAGATGGAACTCTTAGAGATGAAAAAGTTAATTCCCTGTCATGATAAAGATCCAGCAGGGTTCCACCGAGAATTAAAAGACATGCTCCGTATGGGAGAATACACGTATCCAGACATCATTAAAATGTTAAAAGTCTTGTTGCCCGCAGGGGTATATGAGAAACTCAAAGAAAAAGAATGGGAGGTGGGAGAGAAAAAGATCGATTGGGCAGTTCTAGAAGCTGAAGACAAGGCACGAGTACCAGGTACCGGTCTTGGAGATAAATGTAAAGAATTACCTGAACTGTTAATACAAGTTTTGCCTAGGTTATTAGCAACTAAAAAGGAAGACTGGGATGCAATCTCAGCATGTAAACAGAAACAAGACGAAGATATTAGTGATTATTATTCCAGATTTGAGAAATGTTTTACCATAAACAGTGGCCTCAAGACAAGTAGCGAATCATACCCTCATCTTTTTGTTACTAAATTAGTCGAGAATTCAAGTCCACAAATTAAAAACCGAGTTTTGAAAGTCGAAAGTACCTGGCAAGCTAATACCCCGTCCCAGATGTTCCAGATGCTTCAATACCACCAGAATAGAATCAGAGAAGAGCAAGAACATGAGAGAAAACGTATGAAAGACACGAAAATGAAAGTACTAGTTGCACAATCTGTTCCTCAAGATAGTCAGAAAAGGGGTCCGAATCAAGCCAGTCATCCTGCAGCTCCCGTTAAAGGAAACTGCAATTATTGTAAACAGCCAGGTCATTTTATAAACGAGTGTGCAGTTCTGAAACACAACATAGCTACCGGTAAGACTAAAGAAAGACCACGTCCGCCGAGACAAGAACAAGTAACACAGACTCCGCAGTCACAGAATGCACCACAGACAGTTACAGCTCCGCAGCCTATCGCTGCAACACAGCATGTTACACAGCAGATGTACCAGTATGCACAGTCTGAGTATCCAGAGTATCAGCCATATTCATGAAACAGCCTAGAGAGGGAGGTAGGCTTGCCTCTCATCGAGATACCTGTAGATCAAGAAGGTCCCTATGTTCACAGTCAAGTATTAGGGAAAGACAGAAAGTTTCTGATTGATACAGGGGCAAGTAGGACCACTATAAGTCACGCCGAAGTTCCAGGGGCTCCGCTCTCAGGCTCAAGAAATGTTTCCCTTGGATTTTCAGGAAAACCTATTGTAAATGAAATATCAAAGCCAGTTACTCTAGAAGTAGGTCCATTGTCCCGCACTACTGACCTGTTACTTACTAAGTCATGTCCAGAAAATCTATTAGGCATTAAGACACTGAAAGAGTTAGGTGCAGTCATATGCTGCTCCCCAGAGGGAATACGATTGTTCCTACGTGACTTCAAAGGTCACTATGTATTACGAGATTTTGATCCCAGATTGTCCAATGTTCCGCAGCATCTATGGGCGCAAGGTCCAACTGATGTTGGTTATATGCAAATCACACCCCATCGTGTGACTCTCAAGCCAGGTGTAGTGTTACCACGAATCAGGCAGTACAGATTGCCACCTGAGGCTGTAGCAGCCTTATCCAAAATTATTGACGAGCTCATCGCTCAAGGAGTAGTTGTAGAAACTGACTCCAATGTATGTAATTCTCCGATCATTCCAGTCATGAAACGTACTGATCCAAATGCACCCCCAGTATATCGATTAGTGATTGATCTCCGAGAGCTTAATAAATGTATTATTCCCCAGTATCCAGTTGTCCCAGATATCTCTTCCCTATTGACAGTCATTGATTCCGAAGCTTCATTTTTCACTGTCATAGACCTCAAGAATGCGTTCTTCAGTGTTCCCATTCATCCAGACAGCCAGTTTCTTTTCGGATTTTGTTTAAATGGAAGGAGCTATATGTTCACACGCGCTCCTCAAGGTTTCACAGAAAGTCCTAGCATTTACAGTCAAGCACTCAAGAGACAACTAGACAACATTCACATGCCAACTGACACTGCCCTGCTCCAGTATGTCGATGATCTCCTGATCACAGCCCGTTCTGAACGTGCTTGCGAGCGAGCATCCCTTACAGTCTTGTATTTCCTAGCCGAGATGGGACACAAGGTGTCCCCTTCGAAGCTTCAATTCTGTGTCCAGCAAGTGGTCTACTTAGGACACTTACTGTCCAAGAGGGGTAGGCAGTTGACACCAGACCGTATCCAGTTAATAGCGAGTCTTCCTCAGCCCAAGACCCAGAAGGAGGTACGTGCTTTTATTGGCCTTACTTCTTATTGCAGACAATGGATTCCTCAGTATGCATTTCTGGCCAAGCCACTGATACAGTTAACGACACAGGAGGCAGCCGTATCGACTGTCCTCCCTTGGACATCTGAACATACACTTAGTTTCAATGAGTTAAAGAAAGCCCTATGTCAAGCTCCAGTTCTAGCAACACCGAACTACAGTAAGCCTTTTACACTTTTCGTCACAGAACGCGAAGGTACAGCATTATCTGTTCTCACACAAGATCAAGCAGGACAATACAAGCCCTGTGCTTATTTTTCGAGCACATTAGATCCTGTAGCCCAGGCTCTGCCTGCGTGCCTCAAGTCAGTTGCAGCCACAGCACTAGCTATCAGACAAAGTGATTCCATAGTATTAGGACACTCCTTGACAGTACAAGTTCCACACTCCGTGGAAGTTCTTTTAAACCGAACACAAACTCAGCACTTGACAATTGCACGTTTAACAGGTTATGAATTGACACTGTTCCAGCCACACATAGAAATCAGACGCTGCAACGTTTTAAATCCTGCTACATTGTTACCATCAGTTACTTCGAATTCTGCCACACACGACTGTGTGGAAGTAGTTAACATCATGACAAAGCCAAGACAAGATCTGACAGATATTCCATTACCAGATCCCGACCTGACACTTTTTGTGGATGGTTCATGCATGAGAACTAGTACAGGAGAACTAGTCGCCGCGTATGCAGTGACTACCGACACCGACGTTATAGAGACACACCGTATTGACACCCTGTCTGCTCAAGCAGCAGAGCTAGTTGCTCTGACTCAAGCCTGCATACAAGCCAAGAACCTGAAAGTTAATGTTTACACCGATTCACGTTACGCATTTGGAGTTGTACACGACTTCGGAGTGCTCTGGCAGGAGAGAGGTTTCATGACTTCTCATGGAACCAAGATTCAGCATGGTCTCCTTATTCAGGCTCTGTTAGATGCCATACATTTACCGACATCCATTGCTATCATGAAGTGCAAAGCACATACGAAAGTTACTGACACTATTTCCCAAGGTAATGATCTAGCAGATCGCACAGCCAAGCTTACAGCTCAGACTCCAGACACTTCAGTTAATCCGACACACACACACACTCCAGATCCGACTACATGTATGACAGTTAAAGACCCTACTCAAGATGTCATAGATATCCAGTTACATGCTACTCCCGATGAAATCAAGAAATGGTCCGAACAAGGAGGGGTCCAGACAGATCAGGGATGGGTAACAAAGGGTAAAGCCACTTGGTTTCTCCCCGACTCTATGGTTCAAGTCATTATTAATACCGCACATAGTCCAGCACATTTAGGAGAAAAAGCCATGTTAGACAGTATCCAGAATATTTGGTTCAACAAGCATTTACGAGCTGCAGCCAAGCAGAAAGTCCGTACCTGTATGATATGTTGCCAGTTCAATCCAGGTAAAAGTGTCCCGGTAAAACAAGGTGGATTCCAGCCCCCTGACCACCCTTTTGAAGTCCTCCAGATGGATTACATTCAGATGGAGCGATGTCGAGGTTTCAAGTATGTCCTTGTAGTTGTATGCGCTTTGTCCAGGTGGACGGAGGCATATCCAGTCCCAGATTACACAGCCGCGACCACTGCCAAGCAGTTGGTTCGTGAGTTCTTCCCCCGTTACGGACTCCCTAGAGTCGTATATTCTGACAACGGCCAGCCATTCTCATCTGAACTCATGAAGCACGTTTCCCTTTTGTTAGGGTACCAGTGGAAGTTCCATTGTGTACGCCATCCTGAAGCAGCTGGTCTCGTAGAGAGACATAATCAGACCCTGAAAATCCGAATTGCAAAAGTTTGTCAAGAGAAAGGTGTGGACTGGCTCATAGCTCTGCCGGTCGCCCTGTTCTATATGCGCATGGTCGCACATTCCAGATCAGGTCTATCCCCGTATGAGGTCGTTTTCGGCCGCCCCCCTAACATGTGGGGTACTCCTAGACCCCGAAGTATTACCGATGTTTCAAGTAATATGCTGACAGATTACCTAGCTTCCTTGATGTCTGCCCTCAACTCTTGTCGTTCACAGGTTGCCGCCGCATTTCCAGACAATACCGAGGTGGCACCGCATGAAATCGTTCCCGGATCCATGGTCCTAGTGCGAAATTTCGATCGCTCAAGTCCGCTGGAGCCTCGCTGGAAGGAGCCCCGACAGGTCCTCCTGGCCACCCGTACAGCCGTGAAGTTGGAGGGACGCAAAGGCTGGGTGCATCTTTCGCATATCAAAAGGTTTCATGGATTGAAACCAGTTTCAAAGAACATTTCCGAACATTTAAAAGACTGCCAAAGTACTATTCTTAAGGACTGTCCCGCAAAAGACATTGATACTGCACCCTCCCTGTTAGAGACAACTCCGCAACAGGAGTATAAGCTTAAGTTAAGGTCTAGTAAAATAAGTCAGCTAGTTTGATTGTCTAAGTCCTCCCCTAGGTGAAACGGTTAGACCGGTTTCTGACATGTATAAAATAGACCCCCATAGTGAGAGAGTTAGTCAAAACTCAATCCGATGTATCGTTTTTCTATGTTTCATATTATTTCTCAGTATTATGATTTCCTGCACCAGTTATGCGTTTTATCTGTATTTTCCAGTTCCTCATGTAAATAAGTCTTCTAATGTTACAGTAGAGCACACGTTTAGTGATCTGCCTCCTCATGAACTCTCTTACCGCCTCGCTATGCGTAACAATTCCTTTGTCCGCATGTTACATTATTCACACCAGACCAGCAATGCCACAAATTGTTGGGTGTGTGGTCGACTCCCCCCTTTCCAGACACCGAAGGGAGTTCTGCCACTCTTTCCTTATCCATTTTCACATAATGGTTCGTGTGGAGCATGGTCCACGTTAACGTCATCTTTAACAGATATGTCTTTTCTTAACAGTACATGTTTTCCAGACAAGCAAGGTCTTCCCCACAGAACAGGGTTAGATCTAGAAAACGAAGTTTACAATTTAGGTAATTATTCTTCGAATTTCATGGTCCTGAATGTTCAGTCTGATTCCACTCCAGACTTACCTGCTATTTCAGTACTACCAGTCAAAGGCGAATTATGTGTTAGAAATAATGGTTCCGTACATGTAGGACATAGCGATTGTACTACTATTGTCAAATATAGTGACAGTGGGAAATCTATTTTCAAAGCTTCACGCCATTCTTATTTTATTTGTGGTCAGACCGCGTATGTTCGTCTGCCCCTCGATTGGGAGGGAACCTGTTACATTGCCTTCCTACTGCCACCAGTTTTCCTAGCCCCATCTGATTATCATAGAAACACACATCTAGTACACATTAGACATAGAAGGGAGTCCCCCATTGTCGATTATACTGAAACTGCTCTAGAACAGTATACAGATTTCAATAGAGGTTTCTTCTTCTTTATAGGACCTATCCAGAATAGTAAGCTAATTCGTAGATTAACCAGAACCCTTGAAGTAGTAGTCAATGAGACTGCCTCTGCTCTAGGTAACTTAACCGAAGAGCAATCTGCTATGAGATTTGTCGTTTTACAGAATCGTCTCGTCCTTGACGTCATATTGGCCGATAGGGGCGGGGCCTGTAGAGTCATCGGATCTAGTTGCTGCATTTTCATTCCAAATAACGTACCGTCTGTTTATTCAGCTATAACCAGACTCCATAAAATTGCCCATCTGTTACACCAAGATCCAGGCACCTGGACATGGTCCGGTTGGTTCTGGAATATAATTTCCGCTTGGGGATGGAAAGTCTTGTCCTTTCTAGGTATTGCAGTAGCGATCATATTCAGCTGCTGCCTCTGTATACAATGTGGCCCTGCGATTTGCGGCATTTGTGCTACCTCTTGTATTCCTAGTCCCAAGCCCCGTTCTAAATCCCGTTCCAAGAAAATTCGAGACGAACAATTGATGCTGTATGAAATGATAGATGGTATCATGAACATTGATGTTTCCTGATGGAAACGTAGTGACAAGGAGGGAATGTGGAAAAGTAAATTTTGCCATGTTCTGTGTCCCTACGCGTCCTCCATCATATGTTATGTGTGCATGATTAATATGCATATGTATTCCCCATGTTCGATTAATGACGCAATTACAGTTGTATCCACCTCTAGTATGTCAGTTTCCAGTTCTCGTGAATACTACGAATATCAGGCCTATGTAAAGCTACGTTGCCACGTTTCTCAGTGTGCACGTTATTCCATTATAAAGTCCCCGTTTCTAGGCCTCAAAAGGGCCTGGACACCAGATTCAGCTCCTGTCTCCTGAAGCCTCGCTGAGGAGCGATACAGCCCCCACCTGTATCCTCGACCCTTCACTTACTTCCTGCCTCACAGTGCCCGGCTCAGCCTGGCTCTGCCTACGAGTCTGCCAAGAGTATGTTATGATTCCAGTTATCAGTTCAGTCCTCCTTCTCTGCATTCCTAAGCTACTGAATCGCATCAACAGTTTCCGTCATTGTCTAGCCTTTACGTCTCCATGTTAGAGAAATACTGCATTTAATGGTCATTTAATATTCTTCATCACGCACTACATGTAGAATAATGCATGCACCATTCTTAGAGTCTGTTAGCCTTTACCCCGATAACTTTTGGATTCTATCAACATGTTCTCTAAACATCAGATACTAGATACTGCTTAGGTACATGTCGCCCTGACTCTCCAGACTTCAGTCTCTGCTCCTAGCACAGAGTTCGTAGCCCCCAGTTTCTCCTAGTAACACGTCATTGCCAGCTTGCGCGCACCATTAGGTCAGAGGTCCCGGCTCCTTAGGTAGCCCCCTCCATGTTTCCGCCCCATTCATGACATATTCTGTTACGTTTGCATCACATGTCTATGTATACGCCTCTGTTACACCTACTTTCACCCTTATCTTTCGCGACTGCTATTGACCACACCCACTGCTCCGCCTATCGTATGTATTGTAATGCAACTGTTTTAGTATATATGATCGTGTATTGTTATTAAATGTTAGCGCGCTCATCCCAGATCCAGCCCCGGCAGCTGCTGGGCCCTGCCATCCTATTCCTATGCAGGTTGTCCCGCTCCTGTCCTTTATGCTGTAATAAACCTGAAAAAACTCCTACTACCTCGAATCTTGACTCTTATTTATTGAGCTATCTGTTATTGCTATGCCTAGACAAAAATAGATCCGGTATTATTTATTTATATACCACAGGATCGTAAGAAAGACTAAGAGATGATTAAAAATTCTCCACTTTAGGCTAGTTTAGTTATTATGATACAATGCTGCTGACTTATGGTATGTGTAGGAGGCTGAGTTTAAGTGTATGAGTTGTCTGAAGTACTTAACATGTGTGAACAGTTCCAAGGTTGTTAATCTGCAGAGTGACTCTTCGTTTCTTCAATTAGTCACTTTAATTCACATGAGTGGAAGGCAGGTGTGAGGAAGATGAAGGTTGTCATGAGAGTTTCCTGCTGTCAAGATAGGCTTTTTCTGACTCTTTGGCATTCATTCACTACTTTGTAGTTGGTGCTACCTTTGTTGAGGTAGAGTAATGGTGTGTAGGTGTTCTGTGAGTTGGCAATGTAGTCAGTGTTGTTGATGTACTGGACATACTCACATGGTGTCATTTATTACAGTAGTACACTTGTGAGTCAAATGCACAGTGGTGCTTACTTTGAGTTTGCTGTTTGAGTCAGGAATTTCTTAGTGTGTTGCATGGTATGGGCTTTCATTGTATGATATGGTCTGCCATTGTATGTGATGGGCCTATCAATATATGCTTGTGGGCTGTGGTAATCTGTGATTATGTGGCAGTGGTGTCTAATATGATGTGTCATCTAACTTGGCTCACTGACTCATTCCAACACCTTGTTGGACTATTCTGAAATACACATACACACCCTGCTTGCTCTGCCCTCCTCTGTTCCACATTGTATTTGGACTGACCCTTATTTGTGTGCAAATATGACTATTGTCATTTTGGAGGGACTCTTGCCTCACCCCACACTCGTTACTATACAATTGGTGATGATCCTAATGAGATGTCACTGTAGACAGTGTCCCTGCACATGACTTTTTGCTGCAGATATGTTGTGCTGAGTGGTGCTTCTTGAAGGGTAAGGTGATTCAGACGGAATTTCCTTATGATGTCCTCAACCCCCATGTTCCCCTGCACTGGGAAAGGCCTATGCACATTTGGTCATCTCCTACGTATTCTGAAAGATGACACATGTAAATATGATTCACATTTGAGATGTGGCAAACATCTTACATAATGACTATCACAGCCCCAACATTGACAGGAATGTGAACTCAGCTTAATGCACAAGTCACATGCAGAGACACCTTGATCTCATGTAGTCATTCATGTGGGCGGGATGTACAAATTAACTACTTTCAAATCAGAATGAGACTATGTTAATGGTATATGGTACACTCATACATCTTGTCTCACCAGCCCTGGGCGTAGCTGACACAGCACATGTGGCAAACAGCGACAATGCAGAGTTGTACGTAGATGTTGTCCCTGCACAACCTTCTTGCTTTAGTCTCACTAAGCACAACATTATTACAAAATGAGCACAGTGAGTGTAAGCTGGACAACTATCAAGATAAATACAGCACTGTATACAGTGATATAGGCAGATTATGTGGTCAGTCCATCGAGTCTGTGGTATGAGTGGCCATTTCACACATTGGCATGTTCACAAAAATGAGACTCAATTACACCTCAAATCGGTATACATGCATACAAAGATCAAATTTGACATGTGAGTAAGTACATGCCAATGCATGTAATCATGTGTACTGACATGACGTGTGTGCATCATTGAGTTAAATTTTACACTTTCATTTCACTTTACAACCAGGTGCAACAATATAGTGTGAATGTATAGTGATCAGTGATGTAATGTGTCAAGTGACAATGCTATAGCACAATGTGTCCATAGGTGCGGTAGGCGTGCTCCGCCACTGCGGTCACAGGCAATGAACACAATTGAATGATGCCGGATTGCCGTAGAGACTACCTAGCCCTCGCAGTGTGACACCGCCTATGCAAATGTCATTGCTGCCAATGGGAACCGCCATTGCTGTAGTGCAATATATTTTTGAAACTCGCAGTAGGCGTGCACCTCCACTGCGGTCACAGGCATTGAAAGAGGCAAACCAGGCTGACCAGCTGCATCAGCAGAGTACCACTAAAACAACCTTAAGGGCCTATAAATGTCTGTGAGAGAGCTAAACCTGTCACTTGCATTCAGACACTGCTGCCTGCCATTCATCACCACCAACTGCTGCTGTACCTCTACTCTGGACCCAGTCATGGCTCCAACAGAGATCATCAGGGCCCGTCCCTTCACCACAGATGATCTGGAGGTCTTGGTGGATTAGGTCCATACCCAGTATGGGCAGCTATATGGTGCTCCAGAGGTACTGGTAAGAGTATGAGTAAAAGTTTGAAAGTGCTCTGAATGCTCACATGATGCTACTGTACAGTAGTATGTGCCTGTGAATGCAAGTCAATGTTCATGCATTAATATTTTGCCAACAGCATGGTTCATACATGACCTAAGACTTATTGCACTTGAGTATGTGGGGAGGATGGCAACAGACACCGGTGAAGCCAAAAAACACACGCTGTTCTGAGACTGTGTAATGTAAATGTGTGAGACATTGCCTAGCATGCTGACTTCATGGTAATGGGGTGTATAGTCTCATTTCCACAGATCCCTGACTGCATGCAATGTTGTAAAGGACATACTGTGGTTTAGCTGTTATACAGTTACACCGCTGATTTGAGACACTCGAACTCTGAACACACATTCCCTGTGTCATGTAATATCATAGTTCATTAAGTGTTCATATGCTCATTTGTGACATGTCTAATGTAGATTGGCCAGAGGGTAGTGAATAATGTGTCTACTGCTTTCATATTCACCCTATGGAGATGTGGATATCCTGCACAGGAGTACTAGGCCTGGATCTCTCACTATTTGGGCTAAATCACCTCAGACACATCTTCCAAATGTATGATGGACGTCACCCTTCTTTTGATTCCCTAATGTGTATAGTCTTGCATGTCTATGCACTGTTCCACCATTATGATTGCACATGCTTGTGATTTCTGTGATGGCCCACGTGTTTCCGCAGTGATAAGCCCTCAGTCCTGCCCAGCTAATGCACAATGTTTCAAAGCCCCGTCACTAAAATGACTTTGAGAAACGTATGTGTTGGCCATCATCCTATTTCTGAAGGAGATATCATAGGCCTGAGGAGTGCACAAGAAAGGCCTACACCTTGTGACAAGTGGGTGTGAATGTAAGATCAGTTACTTAATTGTGACCTTAATGACATGTGTAGATATGCAATGGTGAAGGACATTAAGGGTTGTGTAGTGTAAGACACAGTGAGTCTGACCACTACCCATCATTTAGAGTGTAACGTATGTCATGCTCACTTGCATAGTGCATCACAGATGAGGTACATTTTCAAATTCCTTTCTGTGCTGGCACTCTGCATGTGTATGAGATGGGCATGTAGTGTGTCCATCATCATAAATGTTTACATTTCAATGATATGGCTTGATCAAAGTGTTCTATGTGACATGGGGTATGGGCTCTGCTGTCCATTGATGTATCTGTCTGTTGTGTGTTTAAATACTCCTGTACTGTCACACAGTGGTACAGAACACCGTGTTACAAATATACCTCCGCTTCTCTCCCATGCGAACAGCTCAAGATCCATCCACGTAAGTCTATATGGATGGCTACTGCCCGCGAGGTGCGCTCCCTCGGTGTCTCAAACCAACGCCATACACACTGCAACAAGAGGTGGGATGACATCTGCTGGCTCAGCGAAAATGTTGCAGAAATGACGCTGGTCCGTCGAAGTGGCAGGTTGTTGTGCAGGAGCATGACATCACTAATGGCCCACATACTGACAGTAACACAGCCAGAGCTTGATGGAGGTTTAAGGCCCACCAGCAGCAAGTTGGGGGTGAGTGTGACTTTGCGCATGAGTGAATGCCTGACTCCCAGCCCAGAGCAAGTGTGTAGCCCTGTGATGTCTCTGGTGTGATGCAATGGCTTCTAAGTATCCTCAGTGTTGAGTGCAGAGGGCCTGTATGGGTCCAACATTTAGTTGTTCATGTGGTAATTCCATGAACGTTGTCATAGGAAGTCAGCTTGACATGTTTTCATCTCACATTTTGTGAATGTTATTTGCAAGGATACCTTCCTATACATAAAAAATCTTTGGGTGTAGCCCAGTACACTTGTCAGGCTTGTGCGTGCTGTGTGTCTACCACAATAGTGTGCTCATGTGATGATGTGTAAGTGGCTACGTCAATGCACAAATGTGGACTGAGGGACCAGTGAGTTGATAGAGGTCACACCTATCCCATGGGTTGTGTTTTTCACAATGATTGAGCTGACAGCATCATTGCAAATAAGATTAGCCAAATATCAGCAGCATGGCATCACAAGATGGTATTTCTTGCCACTGTGTCAGCAAGTGCACACAGGTTCTAAAGGGGTAGGTGGTGATGATTGCAGTGATGCATTGACTGATTAGCATTTGGCAATTGTGCACATGGCAACATGACTGGGATGGTTAGACTCTGGAATTTAAATGTAATATTGTAGAACCAGGCTACTGTGAGATTGTTTGGGCACTAGGGCTTTTTTTTTTAGAAATCTTTATTAAATAGAAGTATACAATGTAAACCAATCCTTACAGAAGTAAAATGATACTAAAGGAGAGTAGAAAAGCAGATAAAATAAGAACAATATAAACTTCAACCCCAAGGAGGTATATGAACTGTACTGAGAAACAGAACTTTTAAAGGTATTTTGTCATTAGGTAGGGGGGGAGATAAAGAAAGAAAGAAAGAAAAAGAAAAAAAGAAAAAGAGAAAAAGAAAAAGAAAAGAAGAAAAAGAAAGGGGGGCTACCTAGAAAATAAGAATCATTACTTATTAATACCATATAACATTAAGCAAAAAACGGGAAGATAATAAAACCATTCAGGGGGCATGTCTAGAGAGTCTGTCAGAGGTAACCACAACAAATCTTTCTTGATTAATAAAGGTACAGTGGTGGCAAAACAATTGAGTCTGTGGTGACTACATAGCAAATTCCACCAAGCATTATATGTAATCTTTGAAGTGTCTTTCCAGTTAGTTGTAATGACCTGAAACGAAATAGCTATGAAAAGATCAATAAATGTACGTACGTTACAATTAACATTCCATATGGGGGAGGACCCACCCCAAAAATATGTACAATCTCAAAGGGAACATTAGTAGATAAAATGTCATTAAGTGTAGACCAAATATGAGACCAAAGTGATTTAACCAAAGGGCACTACAAAAACATTTGGAGAAAATCACCGTTGTCGTACGAACTAGACCAACACTGTTTTGAGTCAAGTAATTTTAATTTATATAGTTCAGAAGGGGTAAAAAAGAGCCCATTATAAAAAAAATAAAAAGTCTTTGTGGTGCTGGCCGAACGGGAAACCGTATGTATTTTAGACCAGATGGTGTCCCAGACTTGTAAGGAAAATTCTTGGATTAGGTCTGCCTCCCATAGAAGTTCGAGTTTAGATTTCAGTCTCTCAGTAGTGGGCGAGATAGCAGTTTATAAATGGCAGAGGCTCTAAAAGGAATTGTAAAATCTAGCGGAAGCATGAGAGGGGGTTCATCAGTGGGAGAGGAATTGGTCAGAGAAATTAGAGAAGATAGAGTGTGAGAAACTAAAAGAAATTTGGTTAAGTGTGTGTTGGAAAGGTCAAAGGATTCACGTAAGTCCTGAAAAGTTCTTAAAGAGTTATATTTGAGAAGGTGGTCGTAAGTAATGATGCCTTTATCAATCCATTCTTTCCAAAAAAGTGCTCTGTTATTGATCTTGAGGAATTTATTGTACCAGATCGGAGTCGACAAGTGAAGCTGAGAGAATGAGAAAGAGGAGCGAAATAATGAAAGCGCTAATGCCTTAGAGTGCTTAAATACGGGGGTAATGAATCTCTTTGGAGGTTGGGATAAGTGAGTGGCAGTAAGGAAAGAGAAGGGAGTAAGTTGCACGAGTTCTATTGAGCTCCAGGCAGTCAAGGGAGGAGGAGATAAATCAGTAAGGAAAGGCCAAATTTGTTTTAGTGTAAAGGCCGAATGAAAACGAGAAATATTGGGAAAGTTGACCCCTCCCAAATCTGTGGGTTATTGGAGGCGAGAGCGAGAAATCCTAGATTTGCGGTTATTCCATAAAAATTTTGTTAGAAGGCGATTAATAGTTTTAAAAAAGTAATGTGGAAGACAAATAGGAAGCATAGAAAGATAAAAATTGACAATAGCAAGTAGCATCATTTTGACAGTAGCAAGTCTTCCCCACCAGGATAAAAAGAGGGGAGACCAACGATCGGTAAGTGAAGACATTTATTTTAAGTATATCTTTATGATTCATTTTAATGGTTTCTCCAATGGTATTGGCACACAAAATACCTAAACACTTGACATGCCCGGGAGTCCATGCAAAACCAGATCCTTCAAACATATGAGAGAGACAAAACTTATTAAGAGTAAAGAGCAAAGAGAAAAGTGTAGGGAGAGAAACGGCAGGATTGGAAATATAAAGTAAAATGACATCCGCATAAGCAGTAAACTTGATTTCAACATTCTGATATACAAAGCCGGAGTAGGAAGATGAATGTCTTATTGTTTCCAAAAAGGTCTCAAGAGCCAGAATAAAAAGGAGGGGGGAAAGAGGACAACCTTGCCTGGTTCCTCTATGAAGGGAAAAGTATCTTGATTGGGCTCCATTAACCCAAATAGAAGTCAGAGGGGCATAATATAATAATTGAATATACTTTAAAATGGGGGGACTGAAACCATGCCATCTGAGCACTCCAAACATAAAATCCCAAGTAACTGGATCAAATGCTTTTTCAGTATCAAGTGTAATAGCTGCGACGGGGGAGTTAATTTTTTTAGCAAGATGTATAATATTAAGAAGAGTTCTTGAATTATCAGTGATAGACCTACCCTTGACAAAACCAGATTAATATATATTAAATAGCTCAGGGATTACTTTATTAATACAAATGGCTAAAATGTTTGCATATATTTTGCAATCTGTGTTGATGAGAGAAATGGGCCGGTAATTCTTGCAGAAGCAAGGATCTTTATCTTTTTTAGGAAGTAGACAAAGCATTACCTGCGTAAAAGAGCCTCTAGATTCGCCTGCGGCAAGGAAATGTTTAAGTAGAGTAAGTAGGTGTGGTACTAAGACAGTCTTAAAATGAAGGTAAAAGCGCACCGTAAAGCCATCCGGACCGGGAGTTTTATCCTTGGGAAGAAGAGTAATAGCAGCGATCATTTCCTTCTCTGAAATGGGAACATCAAGGGAGAAGAGATCTACACATTTGTCGGGAGATTTAGTAATAGATTGAAAAAAAGAATCAATTTGCTCAGGAGAGGGGTTGCATTCTGGAGTGTAGAGGAAAGAATAGTATTGAACAAAACAATCGAGAATTTTAGCGTCCGTGGACTGAGAAACTCCCTGAGAATCTTTAATGGCAACAATCTTGGATTTTTCCTTTTTAATCTTAAAATAGTTTGCAAGCGATTTGCCTGCTTTATTACGTCCACCGTACATTTTAGCGTTAAGTTTAAGAAGTTGATTAGAGGTGGAGTCACAGGAATGTTTATTAAATAGCATTTTTGCTTTGATGAGAGAGGAAAGTGTGTCAGGGGAAGTAGTGGTAAAATAAAGGTGTTTAAGATCCTTAATTTTTGGAGAATTTGAGATGATTGGCTGAGGGCCTTCTTCTTCTTTCGGGATACAAAATCTATAATGCAGCCCCTAGCAGCGGCCTTAAAGGAGTCCCAGATAAAATGAAAGTCAGAGACAGTGTTAAGATTGTTGAGAAAAAATTCATCCATAAAGAGTGTAAAATGATCAGTAAACTGGGGGTCAAGAAGTAGTGAGTTGTTGAAACGCCATCGGCGAGAGGCAGAAATGGGTGAAGGGAGGTCCATATCTAAGATGACGGGAGCGTGGTCTGAAATAAGAATAGACCCTATTTCAGAATTAGTCATAAACTGAAAAGCATGGTGTGAAAGAAACATTTAATCAATACGGGAGTGTGATGCATCCACTGGGGAAAAAAAGGAAAACTCAAGGTAATCGAGATGGGACATTCTCCATGAATCTATAAGGCCTCTAGAAGAAATGGATTTGTGAAATGATTTTTGCATTTTGTTGGGAACATATAGTGTTTGTGATTTCCGATCCAGAAAAGGCTCCATAAGTTGGTTACAATCACCACCCACATTCAAGTCCTCAGCCACATGAGAAGAGAGAAGTGTGGAAAGGTTGTTCCAGAATGTTAAATCAATGCCATTAGGGCCATATACATTACAAAAGGAAAGATGAACATTGTTAACAACACTATCGAGAAACAACCATCTACCATTAAAGTCATGGAATTCATTTAGTACCTGAACAGTCAACGATTTATGAAATAGAATGACAACACCATTTTTGTTGTTAACTGTGGAGGAGCAAAAGGCTTCTCCTACCCATTGTTTACGCAGTGAAGAAACATCTTGCGTAGTGAGATGCGTTTCCGGCAAGAAAGCTATCTGACATTTCAATCGAGCTAAATGAGACAGAACACGTTGCTTTTTAATAGGATTTCGAAGACCCTTAACATTCCATGAGATTATACGAAGACCACTCATAGTTGAAAGTAAAATGAGAATAGAAAGAAAAGAATAGACCAGTTAAGAGAGGAAAAAGGGAAACGGAAAGAGTTTGAGTAAGTGATTAGAAAGAAAAGAACAAACAAGATATCCAAGGGATAAGAAAATGATATTTGTGATCACCACAGTTGCAAGAGCCAAAACAGAACCGGAAAACAGATGAAGTTAATATGGCAGAGTATGGAGAAAAAAGGGGAATGTAATAAGAGGGAAATAAGAAAAATGTTGCCAAAGAGAAAGAAGTACAAGGAGGTAGAACTACAGCAGGAATATGATAAAATGAGGAAATTGAAAGGAAGGAGAAAACTAAATACTAAGAAGAAATGAAAGGAGGACCCAACATAGAAGGAGAAGAAACAAAAAGAGAGGAAAGGAGGAAAGGTGCAGAGAAGAGTAGGGTGGGGGCAAAATTCCTCCAAAGAAAACATCAAAAGGAAGATGGCGGAAAGCCAGATAGCTTTAGCCAAGAAGGACAGATGAACAAGAAACATTACTGTGGAAGGGGGGCAGTGAGGAGCAAGACAATCGCATGAGAATGAGACTACATGAATGACAAGTCGCCAAATACCATAAAAAATAAAAATAACAAGGAATAAAGGAGACCAAATAAAACAAATGAAGGGAACTTACCAAGACACGAAGGGAAAACCGCAGCGGAGTGGAATGGAGTGTACACTACAAACATCAGGAAAATACAAAAGGAAACCGCCGAAAACACATCACACAGATACCTGAAAAACATGAAGAAGGATGAGCAATTGGACACAAATTGACTACCTACTACATATACGAATCAAATAAAACAACGCAGAACCAAAGGACATTAACACATTAATCAGGGTTTGCTCAGTTTCATAAGCTCTCCTTTGTGAGTGTGAATTAACTTCTGTAGGTCAGCAGGATCATCAAAACTAAAGGTTCTGTCTTTATAAGTCACTTTGAAGAAGCAAGGATGAATTAAGCCATAGCGGGCATTCATGGCTCTCAACGCTGGTCTGAGGTCAAGAAATTCCTTCTGACGAGAAGCAGTGGGTTTAGATACATCTTGAGTGAAAAAGACTTTATGACCAGACCAAAGCATCTGTTTATGCTGTTTAGCTGCATGAAGAATTGTCATAAGGTCTGAGTATAATGGAAAGTAAGCGATAATACCTCTGGGCTTGGTTGTAGAAGATGTTGTCTTTGGTCCCAGGCGATGAGCTCGTTGTATGTTAAAATCCGAAGACTTTGAAGGCCAACGATCTGGAGAACTTGAGTTTTCAGGAATTGGATCATGTCCGACCCTTTGGAACCTTCTGGAATGCCATAAATACCAAGGTTATTGCGCCTGTTGCGGTTTTCCAAATCTTCGGTGACCTTTTTAAGCTGATTGACCTCTTTGGTGAGTGAGTAAACTTTGGTGGCAACATCTTAAGCTTCCCTAATTTTGTGTTCTACATCAGAAAGTCTGGTGTCGAGGTTTGACCACTTGTCGTCCAACTTCTGAAGGGCAGCGGCAGTATCTGACATAAAGGGACGGATGAGACGTAGTTCTTCCATAATGTCCTCCAGAGTAATAGGCAGAGGTGATTTGGACGGAGAAGGTGGGTCCTTTTTGAGGCGTTTGCCTGTAGAGGCAGTAGGATCTTTGCGACTGCCAGCAGAATTCCCATGAGATTTAGTGGAGTGTGTAGATTCCATTGTGGAAACACTGGCAGGAGAAATTGCAAATGAGGACCAAAGGAGAGTAGCAGATATTCTGAGAAAAAATGAGTATAAGAGCACCGTAGAGTCGAAGGAAGTCAAATAACCAACAAAGCTTGGCAGGCAAAACGCGTTGGAGAAAAGGTATTGGAAGTATGCACCACAGAACCAGTAGAATAATAAAGGAAGTAATAAAACCACAACATTATTAAGATGTGCAATCAACAAAAATAGTACCAAAAAAGCTGCGCCACTGATGACGTCGAATGTAAATAGCGCTCATCAAAATTCCTCACCAAAATTGTATACACCTCAGAGGGTAGAGCTTGAAAGACATGAAAGGCATTTATGAGCCAAAAAATGGAGCAGAGTAACACTAGTAATGTATTCCATGTGCCAAAGAAGAACGCTCCCTCCAAATACAAGGTGAGTACCCTCTAGAAAAAACAGGCATTGTAATTAGGTGAGGAGAAAAAATGCTGCATAGATGCAGAGTCAAAATGGCGGCCGCTGGCTGAAGCAGAAGAAAAAAACAGCATAACTTGTTAAAAAGACCAAATTGCGGTCTGAAAACTTGCCATTGTAGGCCCGCTACTTCCAACGCACAAAACTGCAATTTTTCCGGAGCAGCGCTGTGTGGAGAGATGCCCTTCTTCCGAAAGCCGGCTCAAACGAGCGGAGCTCTTCACATGGCGGCCATCTTGCTTTGCCGCACCGCGTGCTTCACCAGGGCACTAGGGCTTAACATGGTTGGATGTGATCAGTGGGTAAGCCAAATTGTGATGTGACTGAGGTTTTGTACTGTTATTTGATAGATGAACAGAAGCAAAGAGTGTCTGTCCTCAGTATGTGTGCATTGTGGACGGGTGTCCTTGTGCATCAGTGCATGGTGAAGTTGTGGCTACTGCTTTTGACCAGTGATTTTCTTTGGCACATAGATGTGTCATCAATGTCATCAGTCACAGCAACGTAGGGATGTCATATACCAGACCCAAGGTATTGTCATACATTAGCTGCCCTAATGCAGGCCACTCATAACTTCATCTACCGAATGCACTATCATGCCTTGGCTCAATGAAGGCCTGTGATTACATTGTTACACGGGCTTATTTGCACTTCACTACCCAAAAAATGTGTCCTTGTGACATATCCTGCAGTGTGAGTGTCAGAGCCATCAATTGGCAGTGAACAGCAGTGAGCATCTTGTTAGTGTGCATTTAGAGATGTGTGCTGTGCACATCAAATACACTGTAAAATGTCTACACAGCTGACACCAATGTGCAACTGTAGTTTTGCTTCAGTGCCCAACATAGTGGATTCCAGGAGGTAATATCACTTGCAAATGGATATGAAATTAAATGTACTTCAAATGTGACTGAGAGAAAATGTTTGGATGTGTAGCTATCTTACCTACAGGCACGGAGGTGTGCCTACAGACAATTGTATGTGATGTATAAATGTAGGTACATGCACAGCTATTTGGCATCAACACAACATGGAGCATGACTATCAACTAAGCATGTTTCCATGCATCAGCTTGTGATTATATAAATTTAGCATATGCTGAAAGTACATGGAGTAGTTACACGTGGGAGTTTCAGTCAAAGGATTTGAGATTGTATTGCATGTAATGTTTATGAGTATGGCACTATACTGAACCTATGTCTCTGTCTCTTTAAGCATCTACCGAGGGCAGTGAAGGACAGGGGCCTGACACCGTTGGGGAAGCTTTTTTAGCCAACATAGAGATTCTGCCATTTAATGTGAGATTTTATATATATATATACATGCCTATGTGTGTGCTGCTATTCTTATTGGTGGTGATGTAAAACGGTCTAAGCTCCTTCTCTTAATTGCAGGAAGGGCAATGTTTCAAAAAATGGTAAAATACCCCTCACACGCTGATTCAGTGTCATGCTTCATCATTGGGGTCTTCCCGCCCCTCTACGGGACGGGGCGTGCTATGACCTATGTAGGACGTGGGAGCACTTTATTTGGTGATTAGTGAGTATGTATAGTGTGTGGGATCGTAAGAAAGACTAAGAGATGATTACAAATTCTCCACTTTAGGCTAGTTTAGTTATTATGATACAATGCTGCTGACTTATGGTATGTGTAGGAGGCTGAGTTTAAGTGTATGAGTTGTCTGAAGTACTTAACATGTGTGAACAGTTCCAAGGTTGTTAATCTGCAGAGTGACTCTTCATTTCTTCAATTAGTCACTTTAATTCACATGAGTGGAAGGCAGGTGTGAGGAAGATGAAGGTTGTCATGAGAGTTTCCTGCTGTCAAGATAGGCTTTTTCTGACTCTTTGGCATTCATTCACTACTTTGTAGTTGGTGCTACCTTTGTTGAGGTAGAGTAATGGTGTGTAGGTGTTCTGTGAGTTGGCAATGTAGTCAGTGTTGTTGATGTACTGGACATACTCACATGGTGTCATTTATTACAGTAGTACACTTGTGAGTCAAATGCACAGTGGTGCTTACTTTGAGTTTGCTGTTTGAGTCAGGAATTTCTTAGTGTGTTGCATGGTATGGGCTTTCATTGTATGATATGGTCTGCCATTGTATGTGATGGGCCTATCAATATCTGCTTGTGGGCTGTGGTAATCTGTGATTATGTGGCAGTGGTGTCTAATATGATGTGTCATCTAACTTGGCTCACTGACTCATTCCAACACCTTGTTGGACTATTCTGAAATACACATACACACCCTGCTTGCTCTGCCCTCCTCTGTTCCACATTGTATTTGGACTGACCCTTATTTGTGTGCAAATATGACAATTGTCATTTTGGAGGGACTCTTGCCTCACCCCACACTCGTTACTATACAATTGGTGATGATCCTAATGAGATGTCACTGTAGACAGTGTCCCTGCTGCAGATATGTTCTGCTGAGTGGTGCTTCTTTTATGATACATGGGTGTGGATGTTGTGATGTTGATCTTGCTTGTACGGGACAATGTCCTGGACTCTTACTACAATGTGGGCAGGTTTTATCACGGCTTAACTGTTGTGGTGACATGACCGGTGCAACTGGGCTAGTTGCAATAATTTCTATGGAGATGGATGACCCAGATGCAGAGGTGACAATTTGTAACGTGCAATACATGTGTACTTAGAGTATGGTATATGTTGCTGTCTCCACCAGGGTGTCTGGTGTAGACAGGACACATATTTAAGCACAACAGTTGTGTGTTGTTGTACAGGGGTTGTATGCAGGGCTGTGTTATTAACTTACCTGCGGTGTTGACCACCACAGCGTCTTATCTGCTGGTAGTGGATCAGGTACTGTTGTGTGTCGATTTAGATACCGTATATAGGTTTCCCGATTTATGCCCTTATACGGTCACAATTCGCATTGCCCATATTTAGGCATAGAAATCCTACCCTTATTTAGGCATTATCCATGCTGACCAAATACATGCATGGCTACCTACATCCGTCCATCAGCGTCACAATGAGTTTTTGGAAAACCAGACTCTTGAGCCTTTAGGACTTCCCCTTGCATGGATTATTATTGATTTCTCCAATAACTCATTTATTATGCATGAACATCTATTCCTTAGGGGTTCATTCATGATGTTCTTCTGCCCGACTTTTACGTCAATACTGGCATTCCTAAACACCTTTGCGGTATAAATATACCTTTACTTGCCAAGGGAAACCATGGTTCGGCTGTCTACTTGCACGACTCGGCTCGCAAGTTCGGAAGGAAGTCAAGTCCCCGCCTGACGCTCTGAGTAGACGCTGTCATCCTCCTCGCAGAGAATCCAGCTCCATTGTTTATGACTCCCCTTGCGGGATGTTAGAGATCGAGACCCGGAAATAGATTCCAACCTCTCTCATTCTAAAGTATGGAGCAGACTAGAACCTAGAGGGACTCTTGGTAACTCTGGCAAAACTAAACTATAGCTAGCTATAATTTAGAAACAGCACCTACTTCTTACCTCGTACTACACTTAAGTTAGGTACACTGTGGGTAGAACAAGCTAGAAGCATCGGATGAGTATTCACTGTGTTATTTATGTATGTATTTTTATATGTCATAGCTACAAACTAAGCTATTGCAGTATTATCTAATATTACTGTTGACGCTGTACGTCTTACACTTCGCATTCTGTCTTATGATTGCAGTAGTTCATATCTCTTGCATGAGAAATAAGACTGTTCAATAAACCCTTTTTATTGAAACGTCTGTCTATCTATTTCTGTAGAAACTCTGTAGAAATGAAGCATGAATGATTGACTGAGTGAAACTGTTATCTATTGTTTCCACGATTCTGAGACAGTTCAGATTCTAAGGGAAACAAAGTCGTCATGATTATGCAGTTGTCAGAAACTAATCCCATCTTGTTTATTTGAGAAGTTTCTAGTGACCTCTGAGTTAGCTGGCACACACAAGTAATTAAGTTTAATGTACTTGATAGAGACATACTGACCTCAGTCCTATGTCAAATCTATAGTGTATATTATTCCAATGAGCAGAGCCTATCAGGGGTATAGGAAGTACACTACAGTACAGCAGCGGAAGGGCTTGTAGAGCAGGATCTATGGCGGCCAGGAACGTGTGGAGGTGTCTCAGACTCGAGATTCTATCCCCGCAGTTGTGCTTCCGCCATCTCCGAATGGCTGGTTTCTCCACTGCCTCCTGATGGTCTGGTTGCCGCATTGGGCTTTGTCCTGCGGTCGGAACGTCATTTTGCATGGCAGTCTTTCTCTATTAGCTCCCTCTGGCACTTCTGCAGAACCAAAAATCTTGTGGATCCAGAAACTCTCCGACAGTCGGGAAATGCGCTATTTTTGCCAATTGTAATATGGCGGTCGCAAGGAACGCCGCAGGTGTACCTAAATGGACCTTTTCTGCCATCGTAATCAGCCCCTAAGTTCTATTTTCTAGGCTATCGGTGTTCTTTTAGGTAATTTCTGAGCGGAGAAGCTCGCAGTTGGAAGCTGTGCCGCATTGGTTAAGGTAAGTTTAATTTAATTGTTTTTAGACTTAATTTAGGGGTAGGGCGAAAGTAGTTAGGTACTATATAGTCTATATAAGGTTTGGATTTTATGTTTGTTGTGAGGTTTTGTTTGTAGTTTAGCATATGTGAAATGCAGTTAGTGTGATTAGAGTTGATAGTTCGGTGTTATGGTTTGTTAAATATATTTAATTATATTTAGAGTACGGTGTTATCAGTATTTTATATGTGTGTTTTTAAATAACATTACTTTATGTTTGTGCGGGAGGGTTTGTCTTTGTTTTTTAAAGGAAATGTGTATTATTTTATAGTAAACTAATAATAATTTTACATTTGCTTTATTGTTCGGGTTTTCTTGGAGATTTTCTTTTTTTAAATTGATTTTTCGTGTTTTTTTATGGTTCTACTCTATAGATATTTTGTCGACTGAGTTTTTTTACACAGATGTATTTTTCCATTTCGTTTTGGAAGTTATAACTAAATATCTATATGTTTGAATTTTTTGGGGCTGACTGGATTACATTTTTCACTTACAAAAACATACGTTTTTTACAATTATTTACAGTGGGAGGGAAATGTTATTTGTATCATTGTTATTGATATTTTTTATGTCATAAAATATATTTATTATGTCAAATAATTTTTTTGAAAGTTAAAATTAATTGACATATTTATTTTTTAGATGTTAGAATAAAAATATCTAGTTAAGAGCTCAGCTATTATTTTTCTATGTTTATGTGTCAATGTTTTATAGTAGGGAGTTTGCTATTGTTTCTAAATATTCTAGCCCTTTAGTGTTTTGGTAGAGTCTTACTTTGTATTGTAATTGCTTGTACATTGTTTTAGTTTGTTTAGTTAGTATTAGACATAGCTGTGGCTTGAAAAGCATTATGCTATCCTACAACAGCGTTATTAGTTTCTGCTTCTTTGTTTAGGGTACTGTTGTATACATTTCACCATGGAATGTGGAATTTTGGTCATCTTCTGTGTCCAGATCTGTGTGGCCTTCCCACCCCGGTATGCTCAAAATAGTCAAGTAGGGGACTTAGTTTATGTTCATTTGTTTGGTATTAAGGGCTTTCAATTAATACATTGTAGTGTTCTGCTACATCAGTTGTTGGGAAGTAGGCTAGTGCAATTAGCTTTTTAATTTCATATGCAAAATTGCTATTAGTTGCATACTCTAGACTGAGGGTAGATTTTTGAAGGTGTCTCCACATGCATTGATTAAAGTGGTAATAGCAACCTTGTATTGCTGTATGAGTGTAGTTTTTAAGGATAGCTTGTATCATTGACTGTTTGATATCTCTGATAATTTTTTGAGGGTAGTAGTTGTTAGTTTCTTGCTGTACTTTTCTTAGGAGTTCTAAATAGGTAGTTGTTTGTTTGTTTGGTAACAGGGCATATATAAGGGGGATGTTGCTATTGTGATACTGTCCATGGATTGTGTATAGTTGATAAAATGGTTTGGGACATATTTTAAATGTTCCATTCAGCATCCATGTCTCACAATTGTTTAGTTTAAGTAGGTTTGGAAGAGTTGCCAATATTATAATCCTTTTTTTCATTAGATGTATTATCATAAAGAAGGAATTGCTCTTCATTGTGAGTTAGAGTGAGTTCAGGTGGTATTTGAAATTCACTGGAATTTTTTTGGGCAGGTGGGGTGTTCATAGTTGATTTTTTTGTTCTAGCTATTAATCTTTTTAGCGTTGGGATGCAGGGCAATTGGCCAGTTACCTATTCTGGTACTCGGGGTAGTCTGTCCTTTAGTATTTCAGTAGTAGGTTCTTGAGAGCTAATGCTAGCTTCCTTAAGAGTCTCTACAGTATCTCTAACTTCTATTTCAGCTATTTGGTTATGTTCTTTTAATACAGTAGTTTATTTTGTTGCAGCCCTCCCATAACATGCATTAGCATACTATTTGCTACATTTCCAATTAATGTTGTTGTCTGTTTGTTTTTCTTGGGTGTAGACCTATGCCATATAGCATAATAAAAGTTTTTCATTCTGTGAAGTAATGAATTTTGCACCTTCAGTCATTTTGATGTTTCAAATGATATGGGAAATTTATATAAAAATGTTACATATATATTATGCATATTTTTATTGCATTACAGATTTTTATAAATAAAATTTTAAAGTACTTTACTTATCTTTTATTAAGTAATGACATAAGCTTTATATTTTACTTACTTTGTAAAGTTAAAATCTGAGTTTTCAATGTGGAAGTCCGAAGTTGTAGAAGTAATCCGGCAGTGATTTTCCTTATTCTAGTGTTTGCTGTTGTAGCATAAAATAATGTTAATTTTTGTTTAGTTTATATAGTGTTTGTCTAATTGTTCTGTAAATCTTATTGGGTTATTTAAGTTGTAGGTGTTGTTTTTTATTGGTTGTTACTAATGTTTGTCAATTTGTTTGGCAGTTGTATCTGGAAAACGCTAATTACTTTTCATTTAACCGTTTTTTTCTTCTTTGTTAATTTAAAAGTATCATAGTGTACAATTTGTAATGTATATTGTATTTAAGGTATGAAAATAATTATTTCTTTTCTATATTATGTTTGTAAAGAGGAATTAATTTAGTGGTTTTACTTATGTTAAAGTAAAAAAATGTATTTATAACTTTTAATTTTAATTGTGTATATTAATATGTTGTGTGTATTTGTGATATTGTTTATATTTTATTCTTTATGTACTGTGTTATTTTCATTATTTTTGAGGTGTTAATATTTTAATTTTGCCAATATTCTTTGGTCTATATTTTCGTTCTCGATATTATGAGCGTCAATATTATGTCAGTGATCCCCAGGAACGTTTTGGGGTGATTTGACAAGTTGGGATCAAGAAAATGTGGGAGCCCAAATGTTCCCATTGGAAAAATGAGAAACACCTAGTGTAAAAAGCTGAATAGAAGTATACCACATTTGGCAGGAAGCTAGATCTTTTTTCTAAGCAAGTATATTTTTGTGATTTGGTGTAAATCCGTTCTGTAGGTTTTGCAACTGTGTACAAATAATTGTATATATCACTCTGCAAAGGAACTGCAGATTCAACAGATCAAATCATTTAAATGTGATTGCCTGCTACCACATTAACAAAGGTGTGACAGCAGCCATTTATGACTCAGAGACTCAGTCTGCTGTCCTGTTGAAAAAGTTTACAAAAACATATTAGGGGGCAGGGTATGGATACCCTAGCCACTTAGACCTGGTGGAGGGCCTTACAGGGACTTCCTGGGGCAAAAATCTTTATTTTTTTATTGGCACTGTGGATCCATGGAGGAAGCATGGATCCATGACTCAAATAAAAAAAGACTGCAATGTTCCTCCTGGGTGGGTAAGGCATTGTTTTATTTGGGATGGGGTGCATGCAGCCCTCCTTTCTGAGCCTTCATGAGCCCCAAAGGCCCCATCCCCCATGACGGGTAATTTTATAATGCTGTAACTCAAAGAAGACTTGGGAGTGCCATCCTCTGGGGCCATAGACTAATATTGAGGAGAGGAGGTGCAACCCTGCTCTCTGAGCCTTCATGAGGCCATCGGGACCCTCACCCCTGGGGCTGTTAGATTTATGATGGGGAGGGAGTTGCGTAGTAACCTTCCCTAGCGTCTTAGCAGACCTGGACACCCCATCCTTAGCAGCCAGTGTATTTTTTGGGGGAGGGGGCATGAGTTGGGCCTCCCTCCCTGAAGATTGGCTCCATGGACTCCATTCCCCAGGACACTGTGGTTCCCTGCCATGGATAGTGTAGGCAGGGAATAGAAATCTATTTTCTACCCACACTCTCTTGAGCAGGGAACACAACTTTGCCCCCACTCTGCAGGGGCAGTGAAAAAAGGTACTCCTGCTTGAGTAGGAGCAAAGTAATGGAGCTGGTTCTGCACTGGCACCCATTATGTATGCTGGCTGGGGGGCCTGCAGGGGCAATGGGGCCCGAGGCTCACTCTGCGGCTCACAACAAAAGCAGTTCACTGGGTGCCCTGGGTGGGCACCAGGGCTCCTACTATCAAACATTTGCCAGCCCTGCCAGTACCCACTATGGGTGCTGGATGGGTAGCCAGCAGAGACCAATGAGGCCTTGGGCACACCTCACGGCCACCAATGAATGTTTATGTTGTAGGTCCTCTAATGAAATGTAAGCAACACCTACATGCAAGATGCACTGTTCCTAGGGAGAAAATTATTCTCACAATGTATTACATTTTAGTATGTACAATTATGTGATCAACTCATTAATTCTTTAAGAAAAACAAATTTTATTTTTACCAAGACATATTTTGGTTAATCACGATTGTTCTGTAATTAGTTGTGATTACAAAACTTCAATTTTTTTGGTTCGTTGCATAACGTAAATTAATCGAAATGCCTCTATTCAACTTTACTTTGTTCTTATGAGAGAAATACAATAACTCATGGTATTCATATATACATAATCATGTGAAGACTTTACATCATTATATTTAACAGTTACAGGACTTAAAAGAAGATGTCGCCCGATGCATTTCGGGAAACCCTGTTCCCTTCTTCAGGGGCGAGTATCTGCGAAAGAATAAATTAAAAGTACATAAGATGAACAACTCTCATGAATTATACTCATTTCGACATAAATTGTATCAGTAGTTACACATAGGAGGGATACTTGATTCTAAACTCAATGGGTCAACATACACCTAATGCAGCATACTGCTACTGTATATTACATGTCAAACAACAGTGGGATCTATAAGGACTTTACGATGAAAATGACTCAGGTTAGAATGCTTCGCTGTCTCCACCCTGACTGATAACATGTAAAATATGATACATATTGATATTAAAAACCTATCAAAATTCACATAAGCTTAGTCTTGGTAACTTGTGCTCTCATTTATATGCAGTCGACATGTTCTGCTGATCAAATAATAGTACTACTAACATAACAAAAACATATTTCCAAACATAATGAAAATGTTACATCGGTAAATATCATGAATTAAGGACAGCAAATATATTAACAAATCACCATTACTGTTACCTTCCTATTGTCACAACACCATATTAATTAGTGTTCCTGTGGTGAGTCCTACTTACTCTTTAGGGGGAACAGTAATACCAATCCAGATCACATAATGTTATGATTTGTCATGTGTGCATACCTTTAACAACGTTACCGTATGCTCTATATCCTCTGCGTTCATCACATATGGTGTAGGGCCACTGTGCACGCGCAAATAACCAGACTGATCCTGTTAATAAAGTGTACTAGGATTTACTCATAATGAACAAAATATGCCATGTTTATCGTTTCAGGCAAATTAAGATACAATAAATGTAACCTCTGGTTGTAAAAGAAATATTCCGTGCACATTATAAGTGTTCTCAATGTATTCACGTTCAATGGCGACTCTTTATCTATGCGACTCTAACCCATGCAATATTTAACCTGTCTCCCAGAGTACTGGTTATCAGATAGTAAGTACTCATTTCCATGAAGCTGCTTTCTAGGTCTACATGCTGATTCAAGTCTATACATGATATCAATGGTGGCATATAGTCCACGAACGGCTTGTATGCGAACATGAATGTAATATGAAAACTTTGGAGCCTAATATTAATAATAACAACTAAACGCGTCATATATAATTACCTCCTGGCTGAACTATCAAGCCGAGATTCCTGCGTTCTTCACTGTTTGTCAAAGCGATACAAGTGAGATATCTGTAATTTAATAGACGGAAACAGACTGAGAAACGATGCTAACGTTAAATATATCACCCTGATAGATAAACACTTTCACGTAAATACCTTTACTCTTCATGTGTTGGTCACAGTAAACTCTCTGTTGTTGTCACGGTAGATGCTTGTGCTTACCAGCCACTATCTACATAAAAAATATATGCAAAACATACATCGCAAGGTTATTGTTACTCTCAATATAAGACCGGAGTTTTCCTAGCTTGAAATAAGGAGAGACTCAACGGCTGACTTACCAATTTCTAATCTCTGTAAGCATATACTGAACTGGATCCGCGAAACCGCGGAAGGATACCATACGACCTTTAAATAGTTCTCATGTAATGGTGCACTACGTGAGCTGCACTAAGAATGCTGGAACCGGTAGTCATGGTCTCTTATTTAAAATAGATACGACATCCTACGTTCTCCTTGATCTCAGTGTTATTATACCCGATAGTAATAACGTACGAAATATGTATGCTGTAAACCGCGCATACTAATTATATATGACCATCAAGGTGAATCCTACAGAAAATAAACGAAAGACTAATGCAAGGTGATCTTCTGTGATTATTGTGTTAGGTGGAACTGTTTTCTTTATAACATTCTGGAGCTAAAAATGCGTTTCGTACACGGAAATAGATTAGACTGTCTGTTACAAAGAAGTTACAATCTCATGGTCGTTCCTGAAACCTAATTTGTAGATGCGATTAATGTGAAGCTATATACATACACGTTACACTGATTACATATTATACGTGACCACATGTCTTCACTTGGCTTGTTAAGTTCTTCCACAAACATCAATACAATGTACATTATCATTCTGATATGCTATGATTCCAAACACAAAAGAGACCAAGATCACTGATATGAAAATAATAATGAGCCTAAAGTAACGGAACATAGTTATACAATGAAATGAAGGGAAATAACATGACATCAAATTGAAGATACGTTGCTTATGTACTTTAAGGTGATCTATACCATATCTCATGATCTAGATTAAAGTGTACTCATGTCAATATTATCCGTTTTTCGAAAAACCGTAATATGAACATACTGTATGGAGAGCACGCTATCCCAAGTCAGTATCCTCTACTCAAGGTAGTTACAATCTACTGATCAAAATATACTACTGTATAAATGTAACATTCTACTACTTTGTAAATGTCACGTCTGTCTTTATGATCAAAGTTGGTGGAATCTAATCCTGCTTATCTGTCCACTTTCCTGCTGTTTGTTTTTACTTGTAAATTTACTGTGTTTGTATTATGTGCAAAGTGTATGTTACATGTATGTGAACGATGTAACGCATTTACAAGTAGCAACTGTAATCAATTCTGTCATTGAGACCACGTGGAATAAGAGTTCCCAGATGTTCAATCCAAAATGACTCTCTTTGTAGGAGTTTAGCATGATTGTTCTGACCTTCACGTTTTTTTACTACTTCAATAATTTGCGCTCTCATTTGTGCGATGTTGTGTTTTTCTTCAACCCAATGGTTAGCTACAGACGTGGTCTTGTTTCTAGTTTTGAAATTACTTTTGTGCTCAGTGAGCCTGACTTTAAATTTACGTCCTGTTTTGCCTATATACAATTTCCCACACGGGCACTTTAAACTGTAGACAATATTGGTTGTATTGCAATCTCCGGTGAAACGCAATTGTATTTTATTGCCCGTCAGAGGGTGTACTAAGATGTTGCCTGTGATGATATTATTACAGTGTACACAGTTTAAGCAACGCATAGTACCTTTATGTAAATCCATGATGTCAGTCTGTTTCGGGATACGCATGATATCTAACAAATTCTTCCCTCTAGTGTAGGCGACAATTGGTTTCTCCATAAAAATACCATTGAAATCCGCTTCATTTTGTAGTAATTCCCATCTGTTCAGGATAACTTTCTTAATTTGATTTGAAACTGTGGAATATTTTGATACGAATGTAATACCTTGCTTTTGTGGCTTGCTCGTGGGGTTGAGTAACGTTCGCCTATCCACAATTGCTAGTCTGTCTACAGCTTGTTCCAAAACTTCAGATGGATACCCTCTTTGAGCGAACCTTGATCGATGGGTTTGAATCTGAGTGTGAAATATCTCATCTTCGGAGCATATCCTTTTAATCCTTAAAAAATGTGAGTATGGTAAATTAGTAATCAAACTTCTAGGATGGAAACTGGTAAACAAGAGGGTATTGTTGCGGTCAGTGGGTTTCGTATATATATCTGTAAGGAGCAGTAATTTCTTGTCATCCTTGGTGATTTTAACATCCAAAAAATGTATCTCTCTCATGCTCATCGTGTGAGTAAATTGAATTCTTGGATTTTTCTCATTGAGTTGTGCTATCTGTTTCTGCAATTCAATTTGAGACTTTGACCAAATGATAAAGATGTCATCAATATAGCGACAATACTGTACAAGACCCATTTGCCAAATATCAGCTGTTAGGATGTACTCATCCTCAAATTTCAACATAAATATGTTCGCATATGCAGGAGCCCCTGAGAATCCCATGCTGGTACCGGTCATTTGACCATAGAATCTGTCTTTCCAGTTGAAGTAACTATTGTTACGACAGAAATGTAATAGTCTTAGGATAAATATACTTTTATCCTCTGGTAGATCTAATTGAAGTAGCGCCCACTCTACTGCTTCCATTCCTTCCTGGTGATTAATAGATGTATAAGGCCGTCACATCTATTGTGCATAATATCCAATTTTTATCATACACATCTTGGATAGTCTCAATTTTGTTCAGAAAATGTGTGGTGTCTCTAATGTATGTGCACCATTTCTGTACAAATTTCTGAAGATAGTGATCTAAATACTTGCCAACTGGGTCAAATATTGAATCACATCCTGCCACAATGGGGCGAAAAGGTGGATCTGTCAGGTGCTTATGTATTTTAGGTGTCATGTAGAGATGAGGTCATTTTGGGTACTGTGTGGTCAGGTAAAGTTTCTGTTCGTCATCAATGATACCGTCATCCTTAGCCTTAATCAAGTATTCTTGTAGAATATCCTGCAGATTGTTAGTGGGATCTCCATCAAGCAAAATATATGTGTTGATGTCACTTACATGCTCCTCCACTTTGCATGTGTAATACTCAGTGTCCATTACAACTAAAGCTCCTCCCTTATCTGCCGGCTTCAGTGTGAGCTTCTCATTCTGTGAGATGCCTTGAATGATTCTATGTTCATGTTTGTTGAAATTGGATTTACGAGTAGATTTATACTGGATCTTCATTAGGTCTCGCTTCACTGATTCTTCAAAGAAGTCTATTATCTTGTGAGACTGTGGAGCTTGATATGTGCTTTTGGGTCGAAATGTCTTTAATTCTGAGTCAACATTCAGGTCTTCAGTAAGTTGGAGAATATTCGAGAAGTAATGTCATAATCTAAGCTTACGTACTAGTTTATACAACGCCACTTTGGTATCTAGTAAAGTGGTATCATTCATTGGAACAAAACTCATCCTCTTGTTGAGTGTCATGAATTGTTGCTTTGTCAATTGAAATGATGATATATTAATAATCAAGCTACACTCTTCCCACTTCTTAGTACTTTTCCCCTTTCCTCTCCTGGTTGGACGTTTGCTGGATCTTGTGGGGGTACAAGGGTTTGTGTTAACGGTGGCGGTTGTCCCACCGATGGAACCTGTTCTAAAAAAGACGGTGTTAAAGTCGAAACAAATGCTCCTGATGTACCACTTGGTTGTTTGTCAGACATACTCGAGGAAGTTTCCGATGTTGCGGATTTTGACAAAGGTGGACGTGTTGTCGAAATATCATGGTCAGTTGCCACACTTTCTTCACTGGATGTATTTGTTCTTGGCTTAGTGAAACGTTTTTTCGCATAGATCTCAGCCCACGTGTAAACCTTATTGAGTTTGTAATCGATTGTATCACGACGATACTTTCGAATCTTCCCCTCTTGCAGTTCTTTGCTGTATTTATCCAACTTGATGTTCAGATCCTTTAATGTTTTCGACCAGGTCTGTTCTTCTATACAAATCTCTAGCTCTTTCTTAATGTTGAATATTTCCTCATCAAGTTCTCTAATAGTACTAGACAATTCCTCGATGATCAGAAGGATTAAATCTAGGGAGCACTTATTTAATATAGAGAACCACTTATCCATAAATTTAGGGTTGAGGTGGAACCTGAATAACATAGGTCGTAGTGCTATTCGTAGCCCTCGGCAAATTCATTTCGCCCGGTGATATTGTACTAGCGTAGATGCGTGTAAACGCTGGTTCAATTGCCTGCGTGTCAAGTATTCCAACTGTTTAAGTCTTTGTATGGTAGACCCCCCCCTGTGTGTCTACTAATTTTATCTCATTAATGAGGGCATAGATGTCGGTTGCTTCTTCATTCGAATAAGTCATCGTAGATGCTCTATTCTCAGTTATACGGGTTATACTATCAAATGATGCCATGTTTTTATGCTGTGTACTTATTTCTTACTGGGGTACGGTGCTACCTCTGAATGCCAAAGTGAAATACTAACAAGAGAGGGAGTAAGAGGAGCACTCTATATACACTACTTTAAAACGTAAACTACTTTTCTTACAAGGGTGCTATCTGCATAATGTTGTCGGTCCCCCTGGTAGGCACCCATTTTAAAATATAAAAACACTGGCTTCCGCCAGTACCTACTAATGGTGCTGACTGGGGTGCCAGCAGGGGCTTCAGGGTTCTTGGGACTCGCCCTACTGTCCCCAACATTATAAAAAGGTAAGGGTCCCTGAGGTGGTAACCAATGCCCTAAAAACAAATCTTACAATAAAGAATAATACATGAGCTGCAGGATTGCTCATTTATTCTTCACTGCTCCAGTGAAGAAGCACCCCATAACGCCCTGCAAGGACTTTTCTGTTAGATATGTTTCAGCCTGATGCTATCCCTAGAAGGGGAAATGGTACCACCAAGTATTTTTCTAATGTTTAGGGGGCTACTGTGACCTTAGTGACTTTTTGACATATACAATAGGTATGTTTAATATATGCTGATATGCTGACACCTGGATAAAGCCAAAATGCCCACTTTTTATATTCTGACCCTTTGACAAAGTCAGCAGGTCTGCCTTACTTAAAATGACACACATCATATTGTAACATTATATTGTGAGCGGTGTAAGCCCAATTCCATGCATGCACAGTCAAAGGCCATAAGCTGTGGGGAATAAGGGGCCATGCAGGGTTGGCGCAGGGCCTGGCCACATGCAGGTCAGCCCCAGGCCCCATCAGGGTGATAGACATTTTAGTTTACATTAAAAAAGCATAGAAATTCACTGAAACAAACAAAGGCTAAAGTGAGATTGTAGTTAAGAGTTGTAACAATATGATACTTTACATTAAAAAAACCTTAGACATTCACTGAAAAAACCCAAAGGTAAGAGGAATGTTATCGTTAGTTGAAAATGTCAGTTAAAACATACCATTTTAAATAAAAAAAACACAGCTATTTACAGCTTACACTTATCTTAAGTAACTATAACTTGTGCCCTAATTTAAATCTTCCCAAAACTTTACAGTGTCCTGGGTAGCCCACCCCGGGGATACGGTGGTTCCCATCCCAGGAGAGTGCAGGCACTTTGCCTGCACTCTTCCTTCCATTTTGCTTCTGCCCAATGGAAGCAGTAAAAGGTGCTGCTCCCACCAATGCAGGGGCAAAAGAAAGGTGCTGGCTTCTGTCAGCACCCAGTATAATGCTTGCTGGGGTGTGATCCCTCCTCAAGCAACAACCACAATGCTTGTTACGGTGCACCACAAAAAGTCGCTAAAGTATCTTGGCAAAAACAAAAAAAAGGCTTAACTTACAGGCAATGTGTAAAGTATGAATGCAGCACATGAACAGTAATAAAGTGAAAACACAACAAAAGACAACCCCAAACTGATTTAAAAAAAAGACTTGAAAAATGATTTGACACCCAAACAACAAAAATCAGTTAACCAGCTGTAATGATTTAAAAAAGTTTTAGTAAAAACTAGTGTCTAAAAGATTGAACGGTCAATCGCAGACATCGAGTCACGTGCAACTGGGACAAAGTTGACAGTTATAAGCTAACACAGTGGTGCGGGTTCAGATATACGTGGTCGATCGTTCCCAGTCTCTGCTTACCTTTAGACTTTGATTTTTTTTAAGATAAATATCTGAGAAGGTAAAGTTTAGTGGTGCAAGGCAGCCAACGGTGTCTGAGGAGGAGGCGACATAGTAGGGGGATCCACTGGACACAGTTGCATTGAAGGTTTCAACATTCAGATTTAGTCTAATTTTGGAAGTTGAAAATCTCCACTGGGATGAAGCTGGAGGCTGTAGCCGATGAGGGCTCCATGAAGCTGGATACCCCTTCTGTGTGGAGCAGGTGAACAGAATTTGCAGCTGTGGAGAAAAACATAATGGGAGCTACCATTAAGAAAGTCATAAGATAGTATAACACTTTAGATAACAGTTAAGGAATGATATGCCTAGTCAATTCTTTATGAAAAGAAAAATTATTTAATAACAGGTAAGTAAATAGTGGACTTAAAATAGGATAAACAAAGAAAACCAATGGGTCCTACCACCTTCTGTGCATTATAATCAACGTGAAATATGATTAAACTTCTCTCTCACATTGCTAGAAATGCTTTTGTCATCCTAACAAACAGATGAAACCCATAGATTAAAAGGGTGACATTTAAAAGTCCCTAAAATCCTAACCCAAAAACCTTCCATCGAAAAATCAAGGGGGCATATTAGCAAGAGCCTCGTTAACATTATCACCATTTTAGCGGCAGGAAACTGCCACTAAAACGGCGATAATGGGCTTGATAATATGCGTTAAAGAATTCCAATAGAAGCCCAGGTAAGATGTGCAGGACATCTAACCTGGGCTTCTATTGGAATTCTATAACGCATATTAGCAAGCCCATTATCGCCGTTTTAGCGGCAGGAAATTGCCGCTAAAACGGCGATAATGTTAACGAGGTTCTTGCTAATATGCCCCTCAGTTCCCAACCTGGAATGGTCCTTGGTTTTCCCAATTAAGAAGTAGCCCAGCAGGGCAGCGCACCTCACTTAACTGAGCCACTGAGAATAGTTAGGGTTCTAACTGGTCTTTTTTTAGGACAGTTTGTGGAACTGACAGTGGGACCAATTTCTAAAAGTAAATATACACTTGTATATTTACTCACACAGACATTTACTACTACACATAGGAGTAACTCTTCACTTTTCTTCGGTTCGCCCTATTCAAATGAAGATTTACACAGTTTCCAAGTGTAGATTTAACCCTACATGTAAACTTACATGTCTCAGCTCCTCAAACTAGGAAATGGAGTATTCTAAAACAACATTCTTGAGTGTGAAGATACTGTTTTAAATTAGAAGACTGATTTAAAGTTCGGAGTACAGTAATTACTCTGTAAAGGAAACACAAGAAAATACTGAATCACCCTGACTGAATAACTGTACTCTGAATTTAGAGATGGCCTCTGGCTGGGCCAGACATCTTCTAGCAGTGGCAGCAACTGTTGTCACAACTGTTACATTTAAAAGTATTAAAAGTTTGACTGATGGGACCGTCAAGATGATGATAGCATCCGTCAATCATTTACTATGTATTTGTAATTTCAGAAAAAGAATCCCAAAGTGTGATGTTGTCCTTGATAATACCAAAACGAATGACTCTCATAACATGATGGTATCTCCTATGGTGAGGGGTCTTTGCGCAAATGTTACTGTCCCTTACCAGGCAGCTTTCGACTGCTCAACCTCAATTGGATGGGCGGTTGAATCGTCAAGCCTGGAACAGCTTTAACTCTGTTGGACAATCGGAAGAGTATGTCAGTGATGGAGATGTTTCCATAACTAACATACTTAAGGTATTTCCATCTGTAGATCAGGCAGACACACCTTCAGTTTGGCAGCCAAACTCTAAATCAGCTGCCACATGTATTATTAAAATTATTTTAAAACTTTAAATAGATATGATTTTTAACCTTAAATCAATCTATCTATCGATCTATCTATCTATCTATCTATCTATCTATCTATCTATCTATCTATCTATCTATCTATCTATCTATCTATCTATCTATCTATCTATCTATCTATCTATCTATCTATCTATCTATTTCTAATACATGGATAATTTGATGTAACATAAAGGTCCTCTGGGGTGTTATTTTAAATCTACTACTCTATTGTTGTCTATGAGAGTGTGTTAGTGGTCATGTGTGGATGAATGGTGCCTGACTTACTCCAAGGCTGGGCTGGAGTACATCTATACCTGTTTTGACACGTTTAAGGATGTAGTTACTTAGACGTATAGTTTGTAACTTGCAATGGTCTTACTGTTTTGTAGGTGTGTTTTTGTATTATTATGTCACTCCCTAAACCCCTCCTTAAATTTCCTTTAACCAAACCCGTTTAGTATTAAGTATTCCTGAATTTCCAGCTACACCCACTTGTTCCTCCCAAATTTATTATGTAACCATGTACCGTTGTGCAGATATGTCAGCCATACTGGCAGAGATCTCACCACAGCAAAGTTAGAAGAGACAGAAGCAGAGGTCTCCGCCCGTAGATTTGCACATAGCTTTTATGGTATATGACTAGTACCACTGCAGCATTACTTTGCGTACTACAAAATGCATTTTATGAACCGGTCCCATTGTGTTGAATCATGAGTCACTGCTCCCTTTTTATGTATCTTTAGATGCATTAATGGAATAGGTGCATTTATCGTCACACCCGCTGGTCATGCTTTTATAGTGGCAGGGTCTATTAGCAAGAGCCTCGTTAACATTATCACCATTTTAGCGGCAGAACTATTTGCAATCAGAGGTTCCTCCTCAACTGAGAAGATCAGACCATGGGCTAAAGAGTGGCTGGCTTTGTGACTGAAAGGAATCAATTTCAGGCATCCTACAACCACAATAATATTTAGTCCAAGCACAGGGTGGGCCAGGAGCAAAGCAGATTTACTCCTTCAATTGTCTGAAAGTGATGGAGTTCATTAACCAGGTCATAGATCTTGCTTACCATGGCCCCTAGGCTAAAGTAACCCCATGATTCCTGGGCACATAGTCTGTAAAGCTGTTCCCATGTAGGTTCTTGAGGTCAGCTCAGCTTTATATCTTTTCTCGTGCATTGTCTCTATCACACTGCCAGTTTTTCCTTTTTTGTGCAATTTTAGTAGTAATAGGGTTATTGTAGTTAAGTAGGCTTTGATGGACTCAGGTCTATTTCAAATGAATAATGGCAAGCACATGGAGGAAAGCACAAGACTCTGTTATATTCTCTGTTGGTGCAAATACCTTCTTGGTATTGAGTTGAAAAAGTTGAACAAAATAGTTGTTAAGCAGGCCAGCACCTTTACTCCTCTGGTGGCAAAGAATGCATGACTTCAGCCAATCATGAAGTCTGCAGATTTTAAATGCTCAGCTCCTAAAATCCTGGTGGAGCCACCCGGCTCCTGCTGGTGTTTATAACGTGCAATCTTCATGCCCCAGAGGACACTGTGAGACCAGTTTGGATTAGCTTGGTCGAGGAGGTGTATTACACTGGTAGTGCGCCTTGTAAAGGGGATGGACACAATAAAGGAAACTGGAGATTGGAGGGATTCACGGCGGTATAGGAAGCCTGAGGCAACATAGCTGGTCACCCCCTCCTTCACGGCTACCAGGTACACCTAATTCAAGAGAGGTAGGTTCAGAAGAGTTTGCATGCAAAAGCTGAGGCATTAATGGGGAACATCTCATTCCAGCACAGAAGAGACCTCCATCTTATGCAGCACACACAAATGTGGAGTGCATAAACCTAAGTATTCAGCATTCCAGATATAGACATGTATTGCCCTCTGCTACTCCCCACATGCACAATACACATGCTACAGGCATCTCACTTGAATGTCCCAGGCATTACGACAGCTAAGCACATTAGTAATGCATGCTGAATGGACCTTTTACATGGAAGAACTGGTGGGCAGTCCTCACACAGGGGCATAGGTAAGAAAGGTCTAACTCTAAGGCATGACTAAAAACATGCTGCCATCACAATCGGCCTCTACAGAGCCAGTCAGTCTCCACATAGTCTGGTGAGAGAGGGTTGTAGCCACTCTCATAAAAGTGGTACACTTTGAGTATTCCACCTAACATCAGCTCTTATGTCAAGGATATCAGTAAAAGGGAGAACCTTCAGAAGGTTCACAAGACTGCTACTCAATATATTGAATTATTGGAAGCAAATGTTTCCCAAATAATGTACATGGTAGTATAAATATGTTTTTAACAAAGTTATAAGAATGATAAAGGATGCAGGTAGACAGGTATGGTCAAGAGCTCCATATTAAGAGTGCCATCTTCATCATTGATTGATAAGGATTGTTTTGATGCGGGCATTTACTGAAAAAAGAATACAGGAAAGAAGACTTAATTCATCGTCAGGATATTTTACACCTACAATCACCATCCAAAGTAGCGAGTAAGGTAGGTTCCTTAATAATAAGAAAAGATAGATATACACGGGTAAGTAGTGCAAGATGCAAGGTGCCCGAGTGCAAAAGAAAACTGGGACCCATTGGCCTATGTTAGAAAGCAGCATGGGTAACAAATGGCTTAATATTATTCACAAAACATTCAAAACTTCAATTTTTGTTAATCAAAGCACAATATATTCCTAGAGAAATCATTGGTTCCTTGACAACTTTCAGTTGTTGATGAAGTTTTTTTAATGTGAGCTCAATAGACCCGTATATGTCTTTTGGGAGGTTTGCTAGTAATGCATTTAGGAGCAATGTTACTGTAAACATAATGGAAAATAGAGGTATGTGCCTGGTTGACTGATTCTGTAACTTAAATTGGCTCCCAGAACTCTAGAAAGTGAAGATTTAATGCATTAAAGCAATTTTACTAATTAAAAAATAAGACATAGTTAAAATACCTAGACCTCAAGGAAGCATTGTCAGGCCGCAGCCTGCTTGCACTGACATCAATTCTAAAGTTGTTGAAGAAAGTGCACAATTCATTGTTTTGTGGAAGAAGAGTCTCATGTGCATGTTTTCTCTTCTGTGTTTTTCCTTTGCGGAACACAATCAAAATATACTTCGTTTTGTGATGGTATTTGTTTTGCTGAGCTGAAATTTATTAATTTGTATTCCTCAAGAGTGAAATCTTATGCTTACTGTTTCTATATATGCAACATATTCATAAGCAGTGGGCTGTGTGCTGTTTTTACTTCTTGTGAAAATGTCATATCATTATTTCTCATCTCCTCAGCATAATTATGCTTGCAAAGTAGGTGTTCCCAAAAAGTTTTTTGTTTGTGAATCACATTTGTATGAATGAAGATTTGTTGTTAGCCCTATGATTTCACTTCACACCATGTCAAAAGTGAACTGTCACTGTCTGAAAACCAATAAAATGTGCCCTTTTTGGGAGGTGAGCCAGACTTTTTCCTTACTTTCTCGAAGGCAGACTCGATGTTAGTCTGTCTGTTGATTTTATTAGTAAAACTTTTCTTGTTCTCTATACCATGCAGACTCCACCTTAGTCTCTCTATTTGATTTATACTTACACTTTTTCTTACCTTACGAAATGTGCAGTCTATATGTCATTCGGCTACTGATTTGTACTTGGAGTCCATTGATTGTTGAATTAAGCAGATTATACAAGTCCTTTGCTGAACTATATTCTGATTCTATTTACTTGCTTTGGAGGGTGAACTCTTAAATTGAATAAACCCTTGTGGTTTAGATTTTTAATTTTGCCCTGTGAAGGATTGTTATATTGTCCTAGGTCTCCTATCCTGTAGAACTCAAATGGCCCCAATCCTGTGTCTCAACACTTCTAACTTTTTACTTACATCATTGACATCTGCACAGATTGTTTTCAATGGGGTCGTTTTTATATTTTGTAGATTCTCTTTAAAGGGGCAGAGCTAAAATTATACAACACCTTCATTTTCCTCTTTCAGTCAAGAAACTGGGGGACCACTTGCCATAGGTATCGGGGAAAGGAAATCTACTTGTATTTAACATTACTTTTATTTCATCAACCTATGGTTCATGAACCTGGTATAAAATCTCACCAGTTGAGTTCAGAATCAACAATCAGATGCCCCTAAGATGCTTGCCTGTCCCGCTCTCTATAGTCTTGATGAATTTGCCTTTACTCTGGAATGGCAATTAAACAAGTTGACCCTCATTACTGTAGGTTATAACATGACCTTCGTTTTAACACACAATAGGGATGCAATGTACATTAAAGCAGTTAGGCATTACCCTGGTATGTTTTAGAATTAGTGAGGACATTGAGCTGTGTGGGGCAGGCCTGTGCTGAGCGGGGCCTTGTTTCCAAGCCTTTTCCAAATCACGCCTAGGGGACATTGTGCTCACGCCTGCTGCTGCTGGAATTCCCTTTGCTGAGGACCCTACAATTTCATGTGCTATCATGGGAAAGCACAATGCGAATCAACCCAAACTAATGTTTGAGAATAAAAGGCAAACCAGACTGATGGAATCGGAACTAGAAGGAAGTGCGGACCGGAACAATCAGATGATCAGGGAGAGGACTTCAGATCACTGCTCTTGGAAATACACTCAAGCCTGAAAACCATAGACACTAAACTAGACGTACTTACCTCGCAACTAGATCAAGTAAAAAAGCAGGTAGATACGCACAAGCTTCGTCTGGACCAGTTAGAAAACTGCAGCATCGACAATCATGAGTTCCAGGTTGAGACGAAAGAGCAGCTATTGCAAATGGATATGGTACTCAACTTAATTAGGGTGAAGAATGATGATTTGGAGCCCAGGTCTCACTGCAACAATCTACGGATTACGGGGATTCCTGAGATGACAACCATTTCCAAAATGGAAGCCTATGTCGACGAGCTGTTGAGTGAACTGTTCAGCCCTGATTTATCTGCGGTCTTCGCAGTCGAAAGAGCCCACTTTGCGCTGGTCCCCAAGCCACCAATTGGAGCAACACCCAGGCCTATTCTAGCTCGGATACTGAATTATCACGATCGGGACGCCATTTTAAGACATGCCAGAGAACGGAATGCTGTCGTTTTGGTGAAAGCAACATTGCAGTGCCGCGGACACAGGAGGAGTCATCATGGGATACACGAGGTGCACACACGGGTCCTACAGGGCGCTGAAGGCACACCTAAAGGTACCACGAATCAGGCAGTGGATTGACACTTTAATCACTCACCACCAGACATCTGTTAGGTCGCCACCTGGACTACTATGACATCCTTCAATCTATTATCCGCTGTCTTAACGACCATAGAAAAACCAGACTGGTACATGCATGTCTGCTTAGACACCATACAGATGTCTGTTTCTTATAGGAGACACACTTAAATAGCACTTCTGCCACCAAGCTGCAACACAGATGCTGGGGACAAGTATATACGCCCCCATCTACTCAAACTATGCACGAGGGGTGGCCATCTTGGTACGGCATGGGCTGAACTGGAAGATATCGGAGTCTCACACAGATCCAGAAGGTCGTTATGTGATCTTGCTTGGGGTGCTTGCCGGTGTGGCAATAATGCTCACCCCAGTATACGGGCACAACACAGACAGCCCAGAATTCTTCCAGACAGTGTGGCCAAGATTAACTCCACAGAGTGTGACACCATAATATGGGGGGTGATTTTAATACAGAGTTAAATGATGCTATCAATAGAAATGGGATGTCCTGCACACTGCATTCCCATTCCAGTGCCACTCTCAATGCTATAATCTCAGATAGCAATATCACTGACATCTGGGGGAGACGCAGCTCTATTATGATGGAATGTACCTGTGTCTCAGTCCATCACAGCGCCTGCTCAAGACTGGACTTTTGGTTAGTATCACGAGACATAGAATTGTGGGAACTTGATGTTGCAACATATACAACAAACAAACTTAGGGGTCTAGAATAGAAACCCTGTTGGGATCTCTTTCTTTGAAAGAGATCCCAACAGGGTTTCTATTCTAGACCCCTAAGTTTGTTTGTTGTATATGTTGCTCTTTCGGGGGATATAACTTAGGCTGGTCTCTAAATATCCCTTTAGCCCTCCATTATCGTTTTGTTATTTGTGGAACTAGATGTTGCTCATCTTCCCAGAACACTTTCAGACCAAGTTCCCTGCCTCTTATGGTTGCTACTGCCTAATAACCCCCACAGAATGTTCAGTTGGAGACTTCCCCCAACACCTTGCCAGGCTCAGTTACATCTCAGGCTTCCCTGTGGGAAGCTTTCAAGGGGGTCATCAGAGGGAAATGTATAGTGCGTCAAGCCGGAGTCCTGAAGGCAATAAGAGGCAAACTGGCTTCCCTCAAGGCCCGCATAGGGACCTCAAATCACAATTTTACACCCCAAATAATCCTGCACTTCTAGTTTCAATAAAAGAGGTAATTACGTAATTTGAGGAGGAAGCACAGTGGCAGGTGAAATTCATGGGCAACAAACTAGACAGTATGGCGAGAGAGACAGGCTGGATAGAACTCTTGCAAACTTGCTCAGGATGTCTCGATCCGCTACATACTTAACTGAGGTTCCGTGGGAGGACAACACTCTGATTAGAAGCCCTCAGGGTATCATTAATTGCTTCACACAATTCTATGCCAATCTTTACAAGGTCACATATCCTACTGTACCTGAGGATCGACAGCCATTTATGGAATCCCTACAGCTTCTTTGGTTAGGGAGGGGACACAAGGAGTTCCTTGATGTACTGTTCTCGGTAGAAGACATAGCCCAAACTATATGTAGCCTACTGTTAGATAAGGCCCCGGGCTCCAATGGTCTCACCACCGCTTTCTACAAGTCTATGTGACAGAACTGGCCCCACATTTATCAGCAGTTCATGAAGCGGCTCAGATCTCTGGAATTCTACGGCCATCCATGCTTGAAGCCATGATAATTACGCTGCTGAAACCAGGGAAACCTAGTAATGAAGTAGACTCCTACAAACCACTCTCATTAATTAATGTAGATGTCAAAATCCTTGCCAAATTGATTGTGAATAGGCTCCAGCCCTTACTCCCATTGATTGTCCAACCAGATCAACGGGATTCATCCCAGGGAGGTCAACCTCCCATAACCTCCGTACTTTCTTTACAGAATTACATTATCTTCATCCCCTATCTAACGAAGTTGCTGTACTACTTGATGCCACAAAAGCGTTTGATATGCAGGAGTGGACATATCTATTTGTAATACTGGAGAGAATGGAGAATCTGTCTGAATTGTATGATTTTGTATCCCTTTCTCAACACTCGGGGAACGAGGCAGGGTTGTTACGTCTCCCCCCTCCTGTTCGTTATCACGATGGAACCGCTGGTGGCAAGGTTGAGACAGCATCATGCTGCCAAAGGGTTGGGATTTAGCATGAGAGGTCTTTTGTTCTCGCTTTATGCAGACAAAATGACCCTTTATATTACTAATCCAGCCGTGAACACCGCTTCTATCGTTCGAGAATTGATATCATATGTGGGGGCTCTCCGGCATATCCATAAACAGGGCCAAGTCCACTCTCTTCCTGCTTACGGACCACACAGCCCCATTCCCTGTGAAGTACCCCCTTAAGTGGGCAGATGGCCCAGTGAAATATTTGGGGATTTGCTAAGCAGGGATGAACAAGAGATTTGGACATTAACTTTTTGCGAGCTATTGCATGGCTGGAAGGAAAAGTGAATGCCTGGGCTAAGCTGCCCCTATCCCTGGCTGGGAGGATAGCGTTCATCAAGATGGTGGTATTACCCAAATTCCTGTATCTCTTTCTGAATATCCCGGTTCCCCTCACACAGGCGTTCTTCAAAACAATTGGCACTTCATCAATATCCATGGTATGGACGGGGAAACAAGCGTTGATTTCATGGGAACTTCTGACACTGCTGATAACTCAGGGCAGAATGGGAGCCCCTGACATGCCGCTATATGCCTACTGCGCTCATGCCCAATTCCTGCATTCCTGGTTGCACTCCACCCCATTTCAGCCGCATTCGGCAGTCGAGCTGGATGTGCCAGCGCTGGTCCCTCTACAGGTGGCAATATATTAACCTTATATGTGACCACGAGGCGGGATCAACATGGTCAAAACCCTGTGCTGGGCGTGAGACCGTCTGCGAGACAGAGCCCAGCTGCAAATACTATATGCCCCTTCCATCCCTCTAGAGCACAATTCCATGATCCCCGCAATGGAGGAGGGAGCAAGTAGGTTGGTAGCCAGGAATCTAGGACTATGTATATTTGCGGATCTTTACCCCAAGGACGACTTTATACCCCCACCAACAACACCAGAGGGAGGGGTCCGGCGCTTCTCGGAGCTATTTCTCTATGTCAAACTTTGGGCGACATCCCTGCAGTTACACCCAACTTTCCTGGCACCCCCACCCACACTTACGGCACTAGAAAATATAATCCAGACTGCCTCCCCCCGCAGGCTTATCCCATACTTATATAGTAATATGCAGAACACTGCCCCCTTGATGAGGCCAAAGTTCCTCCAGAGTTAGAACTCGGAACTGCATACTCAGATTACGGAGAATCAATGGTCATTCTGCTGCAACCAGCTCATGGCACTGTCCCCCAATTACAAATTGAGATTAATTAATTTTAAATACATTGACCATTTTTACAGAACCCCAGTTCAGCTACATCACATGGGAATCAGAGAGGATGATTGCTGCTGAGTCCGGAGGGGGCCCCTTCACTTACCCTGCAGGGGGGCCCCCTCAAGGTTCGTTACGCCACTGGGCGATGCGGCTATTCACCAGCTACCTTCATACCTATGGCGTGGAGCTGCCCCCCTCTGGCCACCTACTGGTCCAATCTCTTCAGTAAAATACATGACATAATAAGCCCGAGTCGCTTATTGAGTTACGTGAAAGACACGGAGGCAGCAACTCGCAAGCTTCATACCATGTTGCTGCTGCTAGCTAAGTGAAGGGTAGCTATATTCTGGAGGAAGAAGCGTGCTCCCACAGCAGAAGCCTGGGTGCAAGACGTCACATTCAGCCATACTCAACTGACTACCTTCTGGGAGATGATGCAGTCTGCTTCTAGAGCGAAGGAAATTTGGGCTCCGCTTCTTGACTGGGCTCGCTTGCTACAAGATATGAGGGATCGCTCCCTGGAGCAGAACGGACCTGCAGATTCACAATAAAGTTATGGGTGATTAGGGGTCATCTATACCAGAATAAAACTGGGGATATGCAATTTTTTAGGCGCTAGAAATACACGGTAAGATGACTGATCTGGTGTCTCCACCCCTCCCCCCACCCGCGCCCCTTACTGTATTATCCTAGCCCAGGGTCCAGGCTGGGATCCGCTCGGAACACATATGCTGCAACACCTCATATATTATGCCACACTTTGATTGTACTTTATGTTTGTGGTACTGTTACTTCTATGTGCAATGTATGGGACATTGAACTGCGTTCTGACCGATCTGTTGTAACTGTTTGTTGTTTTGGAAATGCCAATAAATACAAATTTAAAAAAAGAATTAGTGAGGACACAGACAGTATTTCCAGCAATTACTAGACCTCCTTCAGATAATGTAACACAACTGGGTGGTCTTTAAGGAATACATCTACGTTTTTGGGCACTGCACAAGTCTGTGAAATTAACATTTTCCCTATTATTACTGGCCCTTTGGAACCAGTTTCTTCAATGCCACTGCCATTGCCTTCCTACATTTTGACAAGTGAACTTTGATGAGACGCCTGAGACACAGTAGCCACTGTTATCTGTTGTTCCTTAAACGCTCCCGTGAGGTGTCTCCTCAAGGAAGAGTCTGTCGTTCGAGAAGAATTAGTAAATATAGTTTTTGCCATCATTGGTGGTTTATTTCAAAACCAATCACAGTTAGCTGTACTTTAGGTTTGACAAAGGTGTTCAGTAAGAATTCTTTTTTTTTTTTAGCAGTCACACTACAGGATTGGGATTAAATTGTGTTGCCTATTATTGGGTGAAAAGTGCCCTTATCATTGATTCCTCTCACTCTTCTTCTATCTTTGTAACCTTACATCAGCTATTGTTCATAACCAAAATCCAATTAGGCAGAGTTGGGAAATTAACAACAAGGATTAGCGATATTGGAAATCGCGTTCAGTATGCCTTAACACAAGAATTTAACGTCTGTTAAATTCCTGACTAAGCCATACCTAACATTGGGGGTGGATTGTGTGGCTAAGACCACAGGCCCTATCACCAAGGATATCGCCGTATTCCATGGAAGATCACTGGAAAACCAGCGATGTTCCATGGCAAACACCGCTATCACTGCAATAATTATCGCCATTGCGCTATGCGTTGTTGATACAGCGCTAGCATGGCGATAATTTCCAGCGATAGCTGGCGATAATTATCGCTGCCGCTTGCTGATATGCCCCTAAATTCTTCCTGTGCCTTTTGCTGATTTTCCTTGTATCCTTCAACATTGATTAGCCTTGGGACTTCACTCTCAATTCGGTCCATTCTCTTTGTCGCACAGCGTACCACTTATTTGGCGGTGTCATACAGATTCAACCGCAGATCAATTAGATGATCTTTCCTGGTTGTTTTGTTCCGTCTGTGTTTTCATTTATTTTATTTCTAAGTTTTATAAAACGCTCTGGAACTAATTAAGGTTCCCTGGTACTAGAGTATTTGTTGAAAATGCCTTCAGTTCAAATATTGAAAATCAAGGTTTTAAGCTGTTTCCTGAAGAGAAGGTACAATTTCAAGTCCCAGTTGTCTGATGCCACTCTGACGACCCTGCTCATACTGGGAAGCTTGAGGTAAAATAATTGTCCCCCTGCATTGGCCCTAGACCTGGATAGGGGGAGTAGTACCAGAATAACATAGTCAGAATTTTGTCTGACAAAAGTGTTGTGCCCTAAATATTATTAGAAAAGGATCGCCCCATTAGAATTAATGATACAAAATTGACACCGAATAGGATGATATTTTGCAAATAATATTTAGGACATGATATTTATGTCAGGCGACATTTTTATCTACAATATTTTGATGTACAACCAGATAGGCGGACCTTTGTTTAAAAAGCTAATTTTCATCCAGGTTGTAATATCCTTTTTCCTCATTAAGTGGCATGGTTTGTAGTTATTAGGCCCAGGCCTGGTTGTACAGAAATTCACGCCACCCCCAACTAATCCCTCCTTCTAAGTAAGCCCTCTAGCTCGCCCAAGGCCCATTCACAACACGGAAACCAGTGTTTTTTAATGCTTAGCGGGAAGGCATGCAACCCGTTGGCTCTGCTGAATCTAATTTTCTCAATGAACACCAGTAACCTGGGCTTCTTTAAGGGTGGTGGACAGGTGTGTAGTTAACCATGAACTGCTATCATGTACAAAATAACAACAGGGGTATCATGCAACAATTCGCTGTAATTAAATGGACTGCAAGCTCCTATTACAAGTTACTTAGGAGTCCAAAGAATCGTCTGACGGAAGCACTGTTTTGCCTTTCTTAAAAAAGTAAGAGAATATGTGCAAGTGATTATAATATATGCTTTAGTAATGGCTTGATTTGTTTTGTTCCTTCTGTTAGTCCATTCCTAATTTACAGGATAATTTGACCCAGCATTAGTAAAGCCTTTATATCTAACTTCTCAGACCTATTTGCTATCCCACTGTTTCTAGCTGATGTATGCACCACTGATAAAAAGTAAAATGGTTTTGATGATACTGGGTGATCACACAGCTGCAATTGCCAGCCACGTCATTCTTTAGGCACCCTCTTCTGTTGTTTTTTATTTTTTTAAATATTTTTATTGAGTTTTTACAGACAAGTAAAATACTTGATGTACACTCTTCCATGCGTCACCATACATGCATGCAGCTAGGAATTAAACATGGCACCATTTTAGTTTTTTAATTAATGATATAAGATGTTGGGAGCAGAGATCAACGCCCTACTCAAAAAACCCAAGGCAGACCCAAGAGACCTCAAGAACTTCCGACCCATCTCTCTGCTCCCCTTCCCGGCCAAGGTCATCGAGAAAATCATTAACAGACAGCTAACCCGATACCTCGAAGAGAACAGAATCCTGGACCCTTCCCAGTCAGGGTTCCGCAGCAACCACAGCACCGAGACCGCCCTCATCGCCACCACCGATGACATCAGGACCCTGCTAGACAACGGGGAGACTGCAGCACTCATCCTCCTAGACCTCTCCGCCGCCTTCAACACCGCCTGCCACCGCACACTTCGCGCACGCCTCCCCGCCACAGGGATCCGAGACAAGGCTCTGGAATGGACCACCTCCTTCCTCTTCAGCAGAATCCAGAGCGTCCGTCTTCCCCCGTTCTGTTCTGAAGCCTCCAAGATCATCTGCGGCCTACCCCAAGGATCCTCCCTCAGCCCGACACTGTTCAACATTTACATGGCCCCGCTTGCACACGTCGCCCAATAGAACGACCTCAACATAATCTCCTACGCCGACGACACTCAACTGATCCTCTCCCTCACCAAGGACCCCATCACCGCCAAAGCGAACCTCCATGAAGGAATGAAGGCCGTCGCCAACTGGATGAAGATCAGCCGTCTGAAGCTGAACTCGGACCAGATGGAGGTCCTCATCCTCGGCTCCAACCCGTCAACCTGGGACGACTCCTGGTGGCCAACAGCACTGGGGGCAGGCCCGACCCCCACCGACCACGCACGCAACCTGGGAATCGACTCAACGCTCTCAATGACCAAGCAAGTCACCCCGTCTCCTCCTCTTGCTTCAACACCCTCTGCATGCTCCGCAAGATCTACAGATGGATCCCGACAGATACAAGAAAGACAGTCACCCAGGCCCTCATCAGCAGCAGACTCGACTACGGAAACGCCGTCTATGCGGGAGCCCCGACCAAGCTCATCAATCGACTACAACGCATCCAAAACGCCACGCCACGACTGATCCTCGATGTACCACGACACAACCACATTACCCCCCACCTGAGAAACCTGCACTGTCACCCCATCAACAAGAGGATATCCTTCAAGATCCTCAAACACGCACACAAGGCACTCCACAACACCGGCCCAGCCTACCTCAACAGACGGCTCTCCTTCTACACCCCTAACCGCCAGTTACGCTCCGCCGACCTCTCACTCGCCACCGTCCCGCACATCCAAAGAAAAACCACTGGCGGGAGATCCTTCTCCCACCTCGCCGCCAAGACATGGAACACCCTCCCACTGAGCCTACGACAGACCCAAGACCTGCTGACCTTCAGGAGGACACTAAAGACCTGGCTGTTCGATCAGTAGCGGCCCCCACCTCCACACCCAGCGCCTTGAGACCCTCGCGGGTATATAGTGCGCTTAACAAATTACTGATTGATTGATTGACTTAGATCAGTAAATATTAATAAATACATTTGTTAGCATAAAAGTACTTTTTATGTCTCAGAGCACCAAGGATCAAATTTAATTTGCTGAGGCCACCCAGAAAAATAAAGTGTAAAAAATGTAAATGCCTGCAAGGGGTGGGAAAGAAATGTAGGAAAAGATCGCAGAGCAATGGGAAGGGGGTAAGATGGTGGGCTGATTAATTAACAGCTAAAGCAAGATGGAGAGCAAAAAAAGCACAAGAGGGAGACTGGGGATGGTAGAGGTTTGACAGTAGGAGAAGCAAACGAGAGAGAGAGAGAGCAGCACAAGAAGGAGAAGCATACGTTGAACGTTGTGGCAGAAGCACGGGAGGAAGAGAGCTGTAAATCACATACAGTTTAATGGAGTGTATTAGACTGTCAGCCTTAGGGTGGCCTTCCCTTAATCTTTTTGCCTGCTTGCCTCCAATTTTGCTGATCTTGTTTTTGTTGGCCTTAGGACTCTGTGCACTTTATCACTGCCAACCAGTGCCAAAGTGCTTGTGCTCTCTCCCCTAAAACATGGTATAATTGGATTATCTACAATTGGCATATTGAATTTACCTAAAAGTCTCTAGTAAAGTGCACTACCTGTGCCCAGGATATGTAAATTAAATGCTACTAATAGACTTGCAGAACTGATTGTGCCACCCATTTAACTAGCCATTTAAACATGTCTCAGGGCTCCCTCTGCAGTGCCTGTGTGTGCAGTTTACTGCCACTTTGGCTTGGCATTTAAAACTACTTGCCAAGCCTTAAACTCCCCTTCCATTACAAATAAGTCACCCCGAACATAGGCCCTAGGTAGCCCATAGGGCAGAGTGCTTTGTGATTTAACGGTAGGGCATGTACTTTTAGGTTTTGCATATCCTGTAAGCGAAAAACTCCCAACTTCGGAGATCATTGCGATAGCAGTCGGATTTTCTCCGGCCGCCATCGTAGCAGAGATTGGGTCCGACCACCATGCGTGTAATGGTCCCGCTCATCCAATTATGATGGGTCCACCACAGCTGCGGTCGGATTCCTCACCGTTAACATTGCAGTCGGGTGGTGCTGGCCGCAGCAAAAAAGAGCATGTTGTGCATTATAATGTCTGAGTATACTCGATGTGAAAAATGCAAAAAGAAAAATTGATGGACAGAATGTTGAACAAAGTCAAAAATTCACCCCAGTGAAGAAACCTGGGCCTAAATCAATATTTTGGTTATTGCTCAGGATGCTTGTTTACGGTCCAGGAAGGACCTGGCTCGGCAATTCAGGATGGACATGAGGAACTGGGTCCAAACTGGGGTGGCATAGTGAGAAAAAGAACAGTGGAGTAAACCCAGATCTTTTTGACTAAGGGTGAATGTTTGCATTGTTCAGCATTCCGGCCATCATTTGTTCCTTTTGCTTTATTCGCAGTTAGTCGAAGGGTATGTCCATATGTGTGTCCCATGCTCACTGTGCCACTGAATTCAAACTATCCTAGCTGATGAGCGGTGATGCCCCAGAACCGGTTTCAGGGTGCTTGTTTACGGTCCAGGGAGGACGTGGTTTGGCAGCTTGGGCTGGATTGTTCCCATAAGGAACATGGCCAAGATTGATTTCCATATGGTTGCTTCCAAACTGTTATGGCATGGTGAGCCAAAGAATGATGGATTAAAAACAGATCTTTTTGACTGGGGGTGAATATTTGCATTGTTCAGCATTCCACCAATCATTTGTTCCTTTTGCTTTTGTCAACCTTAGTGGGAAGGGTATGCCCGGATGTGGGTCTTGTGCTCACTGTACCACTCAATTCAAGCTAGCCTAGCTGGTGAGGGGTGATGTCCCGGAATTGGTCCCTGGATGCTTGTTTATGGTGCAGGGAGGACCTGGCCTGGCAGTTCACATAAGGAACAAGGTCAAGACTTATTTGCATATGACTAGGTCCAAGCTGGGGTTGCGTGGTGAGCAAAAGAGCGATGGATTAAACCGAGATCTTTTTGACTGGTGGTGAATGTTTGCATTGTTCAGCATTTTGCCCATCATTTGTTCCTTTTGTTTTTGTCACTCTTAGTGAGAAGGGTATGCCCAGATTTGGGTCCCATGCTCACTTTGCCACTGGATTCTAGCTTACCTGACTGATGAGGCGTGATGCCCTGAAACTGGTCCCCAGATGCTTGTTTATTGCTCGAGGGAGGGCATGGCTTGGCAGATTGGGTTGCAACCATGAGGGACAGGGACAAAACGATTTGCATATGGCTGGGTCCAAACTGGGGTGATGTAGTGAGCAAAAAAACAATGGATTGAACCCTGATCTTTTTGACTGGGTGGGAATGTTTGCACTGTTTGGCATTTCGTCCATCATTTGTTCCTATTACTTTTAGAAATATGAAATTTTTCTGCTCTTTGCAGCAGCTGGTATTCAATATACGTCTGGGTGGGTGACAGCTGGGTTTTGTACATTTGTTCTAGAAAGCCACACAAAGGAAGCTTAGTTGTGCCTTGATGGGCCATCAACATCCTAATGGGCCCTCCTGAGCAGAATGGGATATACACAGCCTCACACTAACACCTGCATGAGAGTGTCCTGTCACCACACAAAGAACTGCTTAACCCCCTGTGAGTCTGGAGCCTGGGCAGGAATGGAGGACCTCTGTGCATTTCAAAGCCCTTCTTTGAAGTCTCCCGCACTTCAAAGGCATACTTTGTATACAAACTGGACTTCTGATCATACCACTTCAGTATACTTCTGGACCTGTTGATGCCCTACCTTAAAGAAAGATAGCTTTGCTGCTGAAGGACTGTCACTCTGCGGGACTGCTGCACTGGTGGAACTGCTGTCTTGCTATGCTGACCTGATGCTTGCTTCTCTCTTGGCTGGAGAGGAAGAACTGGACCTGGAACCCATCTTGAACAAAGGACCCTAGAGTAAATCCAAGGGATAGTGTGCTTGCCTCCGGCTCTGCCCCTCAGGGACATAACAGACTCTCCACAGCTCCTGGACCCATCCTTTATGAGCTCCTGATACCAAGAGGTGCTTCTCAGGTCCTGGGCCCTAGGAAGTGGCTTTTGCCTCCTTAAATCAAGCATTTGGGCTCTTTGCAAATGCGAATGGGCCCATTTGCTCTGGAACCATGCTGCTCGCACAAAGGATCAGTGCAAGTGTGTGCAAGTTTGTCTCTTCTCACAGCAAGTATTGCTGCTCATGACAGCAAGGCTCCAGCCTGTCGGTTTGCGATGCCTGCTGGCGCTTTGTGCCCCATGGACCTCTGCCAGAGATGCTCTCCTTGCTCCCAGTGTGCTTCTCCTCTGCAAATGGGACACTGCACAATTTTTGAGAAGGTAAAAATTCAGCAAGACTTATCGGATTGTATCCGACCCGCGCTTCATTGTGGTTGACGTGAACTTTTGGATTTGACCCGGTCTAGCATGACCAGATATCCCCGGTTGGCAGTTTCTGCTTTTAAGCACTATCATACCGTTTATTCTTAAAACATTCATAACTCTGGTTCTACTTAATGGATTTTTGTCCTTTGGGTCGTGTTTCGTTCATAAAATTAAGCTAAAGTTTCCTAACTTGGTGTTGAGTTTTTTGTGTATTACTTTCACTGTGTTACTGTTTGAAGTGTTGCACAAATACTTTACACATTGAGTAAAGCCTGACTGCTCTGTGCCAAGCTATCTGGGGGTGGTCACAGGTTAATTAAGGGTGTGTTCTGGCTTACCCTGATTAGGACCGTGGCTCCTGTTTGGAGAGGGTACATACCATCAGGGACTGTCCAGGGCTATGTCAGGGACTTGGGCAAGATATTGGAATGGGGTAGAAAACATACACAGTCCTGCCAAGGATCACACAGGAAGTCAGAGGAGGAAAATGGATCCGAAGGAGAAGCCTGTACAAGTGAAGGAGAAGCTAAGACCCAGAAAGGACAAGCATTTATGAAGTACTTTATCCTTTCGGAAAAAACTACAACCAGGACGAATGTGCAAGACATATATATGAAACAATATTAACAATAAAGGGGAGTGTTGGGTAAAGCACTCAGGAGCTCCACCCGGTAAGACTGAAGCTCAGTAAGTTTCTCACCCACAATTGCTGTTACAAATACAGACTCCAAATACCCACATTTAGGATATGCATGCAAAGGCAGGGTCTGTGCAACTCAATGACAATACTCACAGTGAACAAGAAACACCACTTAATAAGTCAGCTGCGCCCATGGATCATGGTGATCAAACAGGAGCACACAAGGCAGTAACACTAAGGGAGTAGAACTAAACACAAGCACAATAGACATGGAGCTAGCAAGGAGGAGTGCTTAACAGGAAAGTAAGGAAATGACAGTGCACACTTGGCAGAAAGCAGGTAACAAACATACAAGGCAACAGAAGCAAGACAGCAGAATAGAAAGACAGCAAACTAGGAACTGGAACCAAGGAATGGGAAGAAAGGCAGGGACTTGAAAAGGAGATACAGAAGGGGAGGCTACAAAGGTATACTAGAATAGTGCAGGTTCAGGAATCAAGAAAGCAGAGTAGCATTAAAGGCAGTGCTGGGGCAGGAACAAGAATTGAGCTAAGGTTCATGAGTCAAGGTAGCACTACAGGCAGTGCTAGTTCAGGAACAGGGAATTACCAAAGCTTCAGTAGTCAAGGTAGCACAGCAGGCAGTGCTGGATCGAGGAAACAGGAAATAGCTACAGCTCAGGAAACAAGGAGTCAAGAGTGCAAGCAGTGCAAATTAGGAACAAGAAATAGCTGAAACCCAGGAAAAGTAATAAAAAAAAACTATAGTTCAAGAACTCAAGAATCAAGGTAATACTGCAGGCAGTGCTAATTCAGGCACAAGTGATATCTATAGCTCAGGAACTCAGGAAACAAGGTAGCACTGCAGGCAGTGCTAATTCAGGCAGAATGAATAGCTATAGCTCAGGAATCGAGGAACAAGGATTAACTATAGCTCAGGAATCAAGGAATATCAAAAGCTTAGGAAACAAGGATCGGTCTCACAAGAAAACAGCTACAATGACCAACACTGGACTGAAGGGAGGTGGGGCTTACAATAATTTATAGTAATCATATGCATCAGTTGTGAGCAGGCTAGCAGCAGCCAGCCACAGGTGAACTGGATTCCTCCACCCATCCTTGGCCTACAGGGGTGGAAAAGGAGCAGTGAGCAGGGAATTCTAGGTAATCGAGTTTCCAGAACGAGTAGGCTGGCTTCCACAAAATCTAGCATGGATTGAGAAAATGGATCACAATTTGCAAGTAGAATCTAAATGGCTGGTAGTCAGTATCTACATGAGGGGAGGGCCTGGAAGCTTATTAGACCACTGAAGAGTCCCATAGTTCAGCCCCTTGGTGGTGGACACGAGAACGCAAGGAGCAAGTCATGACACACACTTCTGCCAACCAGGAGACACATTTCTAACACTGGTAATTAGTGGCGAGGATAGGACTTGTGTTTGTGCAGTGTCATACAGTGATTGATGCACACTCCTATTCCACATCTAAGACCGATTTGAGTCAATTCTCCATGATTGGCATTTTTGATTCTTCCAATTTTATCCTCCCTCTAGCTGCCGGTTGGATCTATGACCTCACCTGCAAAAATGGAGTTTGAGCTGGCCAACCCGGAGAGCTACACTGTGGCCCAGCTGAAAGAGTTTTCCAGGAGAAGGGATTGCCTGCCAAGAGGAGCACTAAGAAGGCAGAGCTCCAGAAGGCATTAAGGTCATGGATAGAGGCCCATCACACAGCCATGAACAAGAAGGAGGAGCTGAGCATGAATAAGACCAAGACTCCCATGAAAGTCTTGGACTGCTACCTGTAGAGGAGGGAGGCAACATCATTCCAAGGATGGATATTCCATCCTGGTCAAGGAGCAATGTGTCACAAAGAGCCTGTCCCTAGAGGATATTAGGTCAGGAGGGGGAGAGAAAGCTTAAGCTAGAGCTTGCTAAGCTGGAGAAAGAATAAGATCTGGAAAAAAGGAAGCTGGCCATGGAGAAAAGGGGAATGGCCCATGAACTAAGCCTCAGGCAGCTGGACATTAAAGCCATGCAAGTGGAGTCCAGCAGTAATGGTGGCAGCATACCTGCAGTGTCCCCTGGGGAAGGGAAGGGAAGGTCTGCATCCCAAAGGATATGGTGCCCAGTTATGAGGTGGGGTGTGACATTGATAAGTGGTTCTCAGTGTATGAGGTGTCTCTAAGGCTGCACAAGGTTCCTGGGGAGTGCTCGGGGTGTAGCTTATGGAGGTACATGCCCACAGTGGGAAGGGACACAAGATGTAGAGGACTGGACCAAATACACTTACATGAAGTTCATACTTATGAATAAGTGCGGGTTGACCCCCAAGAGGTATAGACAGAGGTTCAGGATTCAGCCACAAACTTCCTACACAGACCTGGGTGAACTTTATAGATTATTCCAGCAAGGCACTGAAGAGCTGTGTGAGGGGCAGCAAGGTAGGAGATTATACTGGGCTGTACAACCTGATTTTGAATGAATTCATACTTGATTATTGTTTTACAGATCTGTGACAACACCCGGTTGATAGCTAGCTGACTGACCCCAGGAGGCTCGGTGAGGAGGTGGTCCCCTGTGTCTTTACCAGAGTGTCCAAGACGGCATATGAGGAACACCCAAAACGGTGATGAGGGCTCCTACCAGAAGAAGTAGAGGTAAGATAAAAAGAAGGAGTTCTCGCAAGGCCTCCAAAATACTTCTTAGGGAAAAGGATCCCATTCCCAATCTGGCCACCAGAAAGAGAGCTTCCCTGATACGAATCAGAACACAGCCACCAAGGGCTATGAGCGCTATGAGTATGGGCATTACAAGGGGGATCCTAAATGTCTCATGGGTGCACAGCCTCCCACTGAAGTTAAGACACCAGGGTAGCAAGTTTAGTGCTAGGATACATGTTTGTCCCAGTCAGTGGGGGAGTCAGTGAGGTTACTCTAGTGTCCTTGAGTGATGTGGAGATGGTGCATAAAGCCCATATGCCTTCCAATACTGACAATTATTGGCAGTGAATTACCATTAATGGGCAAGGTGTTGAGGCTATGAGGGGCACAGGAGCCCGTATGACTATGGTAAGGAGTGAGCTGGTGGCCCCAGAGCAGATTTTACACTATACATTCCACCATGTGGTAGTAGCTAACAACCGTAAGGGTTACTACCCAGTGGCCCTTGTTTCATTTGAGTGGGGTGGGTCCCAGGTCCTCTGAAAGTTGCAGTGAGCCCTGCCATGCCGGTGGACTATTTGTTAGGGAATAATCTTGAACACACTACCTGGAAGGAAGTGGAGTTTAAGTCACACCTGGAAATGTTGGGGTTGCCTGAGTGGATTTGTAAAACCACCAGGTCCATGGCTTCCCAGGAAGGAGAGACATAGGAAGTCTGGATTCTTAAAAAGTGGCCCAAACAGTTGCCAAAAGATTGAAAGGACATGGGAATCCAGCCATGAATGGCTCCCAGCTGAGGTAGATGGGGCTTCAGAGAAGGTTGCCCTGGAGCCCACTGAGGAGGACATTGGCTCCCATGGTGACCTACGTGAACTTTCTGGATGGCAAGCAGAGGAGGGACCCACCAGGGAGGAGCTCTGCAAGGCCCAGAGAGCCTCTGTATTTTTATCCTGTTCAGGTACCTCTCAGTCTGGTTAAGAAGGAGTGGGAGGAAGTTTTCAGGAAGCTATATGCTAGCCCTCAGGAGCCAGAAGGCCACTTTTTGGAAGCAAACGTCTGAAAATCGGAGGCCAGCCAGGAAGTAATGAAGGAGTGGTATGAGCAGACTGCCACCCCTGTAGAATTTCAGCCTGAACAGAAAGTGTGGGTGATGGAACCTTTGAAGACCATGGCCCTCCAAGACCATTGGAGTGGACCCTATGAGATTCTTGAGAGGACGGGGGAGGCCACCAACTTGGTGGACCTCAAGACCCCAGACACCCTATAAGGGTTCTCCATCTCAACCATTTCAAACCAAACTTTCAGAGGTCTGAGGTGTAGAAAGCTGGCTCAATATATAGTGCACTAAAAAGAAGTACACTGTACAGAGATTCCAGTGAGTTCCCAATTGGTTGACAGAGGTAAAAGTTAGAAAATACTAACGCTCTATTTGTGGTAGTGTGGTTGAGCAGGTTAGGCTTTTCAAACTGTAGTGCTAAGCATTTGTTGTACTCACAGAGGCAATAAATGAGGCACACACGCAAGAATAAATCAGAGACCAATGTACCTCACCTACCAGGACCCGAGCTTGGTGGTTTGGCCTTCCACCAAGCTCGGGTCCTGCGATGAGACAACGCCGGACAGAGCGGGGCCTCCCTTTTTCCTGAGCTGGGTTCCAGGAGAGGTGAGGTACACTCCCTGTACTATTCAGATGTAAGAGACACCGTTTGGTACAGAGGAACACGATTTTGGACTATTTATGTATATCCTTTACAGATTGTCGTTACGTTCACTTTATGTATGCAGTAGCTAATGCTTAGAACTCTGGCCCTGAAGAAAGCCATGGGATCTTGTCCCTACCGGCTGAAACATGTTGGCCTTGTAAATGCAGTTATATGTTTAGACTGCTTCCTCTGCATTGTTCTTGTTTGTTTGAGGGAAAGGACAAATTACATTAGAGTTTTTCGCCTATTGATCCTTTTACCCCTTGTTTTTAACTCACACATATTTTGATTTTTGCACTGCACTCGATCCCATCTTTATCATTTGTTCATGGGTACCTTAGCGATTGATGGTGCGACCCAATTGAGTAAGGGCGATGGATGGGTCTCATTGATCAAGAGACATACCACCCCATTTTTGGATGACCAAATGAGAACACTTGATCTACATACCTATTTGATGGGAATCCAACACATCTCTGTACGGGTCTTACCAACAATCTCAGTAGGTCCTTCGACAGGTTTGTCCTGGCACACATTCTGATATAGAGACTTATGTAGCTCTATTAGCACCTAACTCACTTATGTAGGAGTTTTGCAGCAGCTCGGAGTACTTGAAGCTCCGTTATAGACCCCCGGTTCTTTTGTTGTTAGGATTACAGTTAGGGGGATACGAACTGGGCAGGTCTTTAAATTTCCCTCAGACCCTTCTTCAATTGTTTGTGTTTTACTATAGTTGTAGGGGATCACCTTGCAGGTTTAGAGTAGCAAGCAGACAAGGTTCAATATTCTACCAACAAGTCCTCGGGTGTGTCCCAAATTCTGCCGGGAGCAGAGTTGGTGGAGTTTGGTTGTTGGCACGTTATGGGAAGAGAGGCACTCTAAAAACAGGCTGCACAAGGGGACTTGCAAGCAAATCTAAGAGCTCCAAAATGGGGGCTAGGGTTGCAAGCACTTTGTTCGTGATTTAGGCATGTCATCTTTTAACCAGATTGATTTTATGCTATGCTAGACAGCACATCTTTACCTAGTGAATTGTTTTATTAATTGGTTATGCTCAGCACTTTGATGGTGACTTAGGTACATCATCCTCTAGTCAAATTCTTTACTTGTTTGAAAGCACTTGTATCATCATGGTCGTGTCTCCCCATTAGGACATATTATAACTTTAGCCACTATAATAGACCTTTCTTTTTGGACATGTTACTTTAGTCTTTCAGTTTGAGTTCAACATTGCAGCACACTTTCTGTTTTCTATTTGCTTTTTTTAACTAGTGTGTTTTCCTATCACATAATTTGAAATTACTTTTATTATGCATATGTTTTTATACGTACTTGTTTAGGTTTTAATTAACCATGCAAAAAAGTTAATCATTATTCAGTTGCAAGTTGCTAAAGATCCCAGTGCTGAAGGCATTACACCAATGTTTAAAGACGTTCCACCCTTTCTACCCTTATATAGCCTCGTTTGCTAATGCACCTCTTTATAACTTTGCAAACTCCGGGTCCCTTGCATTTTCAATGTGTGAGGTTGTCATGAAGGTGGTCCCAAAACTGAGGAAGAACCCCTCCAATTGTGCATTATATAGACCCATCTTTCTTTTGAACATGAATGCAAAACTCTTCACTGGAATATTGGCAAACCACATTTCAGGCCACACAAGCAAAGATTGATAGATCCTGACCAAACAAGGTTATCCCAGAAATGGGATGCAGGGACAGAAAGAAACATATACTGCATACTCTAGAAAACATTAGGTGGACCAAGAAAATGGGCTTGATGCTGTTGATCAATGCAGAAGAGGTATAGGATAGGGAACACTGGATCTTTTTGAAGAGATTTCTAGATAGACTGGTCAGAAGCCACAGGTTCAAACATGGACCCTATGTGGATATATGAACCCCAAGGCTGGGTTAGAGTGAACAGGGTGACCTCAAACATCTTCGAAGAAGTATGAGGTAGGGATTTCCCCTCTCTGCTCCTTTTCTGACTATTTATTGAGCCCATGGCAGAGAGAGTGAGAGCCACTTCAGAGATTCAAGGAATAAAGTTTGGTACATAGGAACACAAAATAGCACTATGTGCTGGCAATGTTTTAGTTATGCTCACTGACCCTTGACAGTCAATTTCCAGCCTAGTTAGCAGAATGTTATACGATTGATCAAGCTTCTGGCTTCAGAATACATATACAGAAATCCCAGATTCAAAACATACCCATGCCAAAATGCATCTAAGAGGTGCTACAAAGAACTATATGCCAAACAACACACACACAATTTGGGGATTAACATTGCTACTGTGGCAGATAACATCACTGCTCAGTACTACACAGATCTCCTGATCTTAGAACAGAAAAAATGACAGTACTTATAAATAGGATAAATATCATGGATGGGTAAAATAGAAGCTTTTTAAAATTACTCTACTGCTCAGAATTCTGCATGCAATGCCAATTCTCCAATAACATCCCCTGAAAAGTGATTGACAAACTGCAAAACCTACTTGAAAGCTTTATATGGTAGGGTTAAAAGCCCTGCATGGCATAGACGTATGCTCCTTTACCATCAGAATAGTGGCCTTGCCATTCCCAAACTAATTAATTACTACCTACAGACCCAAATCTGGTACACAATAGAATGGAATAGGAAAGAATCTGAAAATATTGCAGCTTTACAGGTCAAAATCTGGTGGAAATGTATATTTGGAAGGTTGCCTGGATTCATAAGAAACGTGGATAATAGGGCAGTCGTCTAGACTAGAGCAACATTGAATTTTTGGAACAAAATAGCAGTAGCAAAAGGCCTCATCACCAGTCCCTCACCATTGACACCTACTATTTGCAATCCTGATTTTACACAAGCTTTATGAGGAAAAGCATAGTGGATTTGCAAAAATCAGGCTGAAAAAGAATAGGACACATGTATGATCATGAAGGAAAACAATCTTTTGAACAGATCAAAAAACTATGGGATCACAAAAAAGAAGAGGTTGAGGTGACTCCAGATAAGACACTGTGCCACACAGATGCCAGTTGATTACTAACAGCTTTTGAGAAATGCGTAATCACAAAATATACCATAAAAGGTTATTTTCAGAAATATACACATTTCTGAAAGTATCTAGAGAATTTCTGGCACAACGGAAGTGGGAAGAGGAAGATGTACACTTCCTGCAAAAGAATGGCCTAATGTATTTTATAAAACACAAGTATCAGCCACATGTGCATAAGGAAGAGAAAGGATGGTGAAAACAATGTTTTCCTGGTTATATACTCAAGTACGAATTTACGCCAGGAACCCTTCAAATTCAGCAGGATATTGGAGGCACTTTGACAGTTCGGGCACGTTTCTGCATTTATTATGGCACAGCCTGAAGCCAAAAAGTTCTAACAGATTATGAGTCTGGTGGTCTTGGGACTGCCGTGGCGGCAGCGGATCAACCGCTGCCGCTCTGGCGGTCTGACCAACGTATTATGAGGCATGCGTCTACATTGATTAAAGTAGACTGTGGTCCCGCCCCCACCGCCAAGCAAATCCGGCTGCGTCGGTGTCGGACTAGGCCAAAGAGACTGTCAAAGGCTCAGACCGCTAGTGTAATTGCCGGCCCCATTAGGAGGTCCCTGACAGCCGGCATGAAGGTGGCGGAAAGGGAGGGATATAAGGTCGCAACTCACCTCTACTCACCTCTGCACATCCTGTGCCATATTTAGAGCCAATTGTATATGGCCTGCCGCTGCTGTACCTGCTTGATCACGTCCAAAACTGACACTGTCACGGATGCAACTAACGGTAAGTCATACTACCACCTGTTTCCATAGATTCCTCAGCAAAACAATGCCCTGCCATGGATCTGGCAATGGGGTTGGCGTCCCTTGGCCAACATATTTTGTGGGACCCTGTTTGGCATTGTTTTAAATGTATAACCTAAATACATCTATATGATGACCTCCTTGCTCAAGTCACTGACACTACACATGCACACTGTACACAAACGGACATGAGTTCACAACTTATAATCATTGATAGTGATATGTGCATTAAATTGTGTCCCACAACAGCACCTCCTCATCATTATCACACTTATTAATATTTGTGACACGCTCACATTGCCCCTTCCCCAGGACCTGTTTTAACATCAAAGACATACATCTCTATGGTTGTGTCATGAAACTGAAACACACCTTCTCTGCTATAAATCGGTATTGGACTCTCACCCACATGAAAAGGCAATGTCAGTCAATGGGATTAGAAAGAATCTGATTTTGGAGCATTCTGAGGGCACAATGTGAACACTCTGCAGAATAGTTATGTCTTTACCAGGGGGAACCCCGAAAGGCTGAGACCCTGGGGCACAGAATAATTTGCAGATGCCTGAAAACCTCAATGGGTAACAACAATTTGAGCGAGAGGGAAGGATCAGGGACACTCTCAGTCCCCCAGGTCAATGTATGTCAAACAACAGAAGAGTGTCGTGAGAAACAAATGTATTAAGCACAGTAACAGAGAAGGAAGAATCAACCTAATTGATTCACATTGGAAGTCATTAGGGATTTCTTTATGAAGCCCTCACTCACCACCCTGGGTGGTGACATGCTTCATCATTGGGCCCACCAGAAGAAGCCGTATGCCTCCCTGGTGTGCTACAACGCCAGTATACTGCGGAGCTGGTTTTTTCATGGCAATAGTGTGAAACCCTTGTCTGTTACTGTACTTAATACATTTGTTTCTCACGACACTCTTCTGTTGTTTGACATATATGAAAACCTCAATGTGCACAAGACCTGATGAGTTTAGTGGGGTGGGGATCTGGTTTTTCAGGGGTTGAGTGGGATGTGGAAGGAATGGGTTGTGCTTTGGGAGAGGTATTTGGGATTTGGTATGAGGGGTCACTTTTGAGAGGAATAAGGGCACAGGGAAACAGCACATCTTCTTGGGGATATGAGGTAGGATGTTCAGGATGGAGTTGGGTTTGGGAGGCAGTGGAAATCAGAGGTGAGTGTGTCGTATGAACTGCGAGTTGTTTCGGTGTCTGTTGAGTGAGTGTTGTATTTTTTGATTGTGTGTGCTGCAGATGTGCTGGGTGTTGTGGAGGTGTCTGTGGCATTTGCTGAGGTGTCTGTGTGTATGCTGGGTATTGTGGAGGGGTCTCTGGCTTGTGAGTGTATGCTGGGTGTTGTGCAGGGGTCTGTACCTGTTGGTGTGGTGTCTGGGAGGTGGGTGTTGGGTGTTGTGGAAGTGCATGTGGCTGTTGGTTTGGTGGCTTGGGGAATGGGTGTAGTGGATGGGTCTATGGGTGTTGGTGTAGTGTGTGGCGGTAATGGTGTGGTGAGGGGTGTTTGTATCTGGTACCTGGTTGCATGCCTCTGTTTTGTATGTTGTTTTTGTTGCTTGCGTCTGAGGAAGTGTGCGCATGTGTATGTGTGCATGTGCTTTGGACAGGAATAGGAATAGGGTGTTTGTATGGGGAAGGGGCAGGAGGTGGGGTGGAAGGTTGGGATGGGTGGAGGGCTGATATAAGGGAGGAGGCCAGGGCCTTAAAAGAACTCTGTAGGCCAGACATTGCACTGTGAATGCCTTCCAGGTAGGCCACAATCTGTGTCAGCTGGATGCTGTGCCCCTAGATGGCACTCAGGAGTGCAGTTTGACCCACAGAGATGGTACTCAGGGCAGCAGGGGTAACAGGGGCAAGGGCTGAGGTGCCTGAAGCGAGGGATATGTCTCCACTCTTTGGGGAGCAGACCGGAAAACTGGTTGGGGGACAATAAGGAGGGTGGCGATGGAACTTGGAGTGGCAGAAAAGGATGACAGTGGTACTAATCTTGTGGGCTTTGCCACCACTCAGGAGTGTCCACTGGAGGATGGATCTGATGATGAAGATGAGCTGCTTTCCTCCGTGGTACTCCCCACACCCTCCTGTTCACTGGCTTCCTCTGTGTTTGAGATGTCACGTCCGAAATCACTGTGAATAGCTGTCTCCCCAACAACATTGGCCCCTTCTCCTTTGCCTGCCCTGGATGAATCTGAAATTGCATGTATCATGGGTTTATTGCAACTGCTTTCCCACACCTGACCATCACATATCAACAGAAAACATTTATTAAGTGCTCATATCCCACCAGCTGCATGGTTCACTATATAGGTTTGAACATTAGCATAGGCACATGCATGCATACAACAGAACCTGCAAACCAGTTATGGCATAACCCCACACAGCTCCAAATGAATTGTTGGATTGTCTATACTCCAACTTTATACCCATATTAGGATAGGGTATCACCTTGCAAACTTTGCCACTTGTATCATACAATGGTAAAATTATGTTATCAAAGAGGATGGAGACCAATTTAACATTTACATTATCTTCATACAAGGCCCAGATTTCACAAATGTGTTTTTTCCCTTATTGCACATCACGCTGTCATGAGGGTCAAGTTAAAGACCAATATACCATTGATATGTGCTGTGACAGGCACAGGGTCCAGACTGAATCGCATTTAGCTGGGTCTGAACTGAGGTGGCGAAGTGAGCTAAAGAACGATGATGAATTCAACCCAGATCTGTGACTGGGGGTGAGTGTCTGAAAGGTTTCAGCACTCGGCCTGTCATCTCCTTGTGTTTGCTTTGTTTGCCCTAAGTGGCAGGGTATGCCCAGATGTGGGTACCTTGCTCACTTTGCCACTGGATTCAAGCTAGCCTGACTGATTAAGGGTGTTACCCCGGTCCCAGGATGCTTGTTTCCAGTTCAGGGAAGACCTGGCGTGGCAGTTCAGGCTAGACTGTTCCCATGAGGCACAGGGTCAAGACTGATTTGCATACAGCTGGGTCTGAACTGAGGTGGCGAAGTGAGCTAAAGAATGATGATCGATTCAACCCAGATCTGTGACTGGGGGTGAGTGTCTGAAAGGTATCAGCACTCCGCCCATCATCTCCTTGTGTTTGCTGTGACAGAGATCATGTCACATGCAAATGCTCATTGAGAACTGATGACACTTTTGATTTCAAACTTCATCATATCTCAACTACCTGAAAAGTGTAAAAAAAAAGCTGTACTGAAGTATTTTAGCTACGTATCACACGTAGCATAGAAAAGTAGCCTGGAGACAATGAAGGACAACGTTTTGGGAGAAAGATACTACAAATACACACAGCATAAAACTTCTCATGGCCAAATGAACATCCCCAATCCTGCTTGGTACAGGTGATAACACCATTTGTAGATTTCATTTCTACAGGCCAATACACCTTTGAATGCTGTTGTGTGTCTGTAAATATCTTTGACATGAAAAGGTGGGATCATTATAGTCCTAATTGGATGGCACATCACAGCACCATTTGGTAGAACAAACACAAATTGCCTTGTAAGTCTGAGTGCAGACACTCACATAACATATTAACATTTCACTCCATGATGCATGTTACCTGTCAGTGAATGAATCTGTAAATACAATGTAGATGAAGAAACAACAGGGGAATGCACACCACGCAACATGTAGCCTCTAAGGAGGATGACCCCAGTGATGTTTGCACACTCATGTCACTGTTGATTCCCAACTTACGAGTGAGAAGTGTTGTCCAGTCCTTGCATAAATAGTGCACTGTATGCCATGTCACATGTAATAGGCCCACCATCACATGAGAGACAGTTGTGAGGAACATCACTGTGCACAAGACATGAGGAATGCAAGTGCCCTGTTGGGTATAATTGTCACCCACAACACCAAACACCAGGAGCAGATTTGTTACTAACCTCAGCCATGTGTCTGCTGAAGACAAGAAATTCATAGTGGACCGGACTCAGCTGTGTTCCTGGTCATAAGACAATAGGCACAACATATCAGCATCCACCTATTTCAAGACCATCACAAACAGTAACTCTTCTTGTGTGGCAGACATGGGCAACCCCAACTAATGGTGGGGAAATGCCTGCCTGTAACAAAGTTGGAAATGTAACATTTTTTACTCTGGCCAGGACTCACCCACTTGTTACTGCTATTGAACCCTCAACTACCCATCAAGCTTTGGATAATCCACCATCAGTATGTGGGCCATTAGGGCAGTTAGGGTCCGGTGCGTACCTCGTTCACATTGGGAGGACAGTCCCAGCTGAACCTCTATGATCTTTCTTGTCCAGCGCCTCAGGTCTATAATGTTGTAACTGTATTCTGACACCAAGGTGCTAGGACCCTGGTTTCACCACAAACAGGACGGGACAGGATAGGAGGATGGGAAGCGTGGAGGAGTCGGAGAGGCGGGGAAATATTAGAAAGGGAAACGAGTAAGGCAGATGCAGCTGTCCTAGTCGCAGACAAGGAACTACATCAAATAAACAGGCAATGTGTAGCATATGCAAGTGTCCGCATCATTCATTTTGGTCACCATTGGCGATCTGACAACTTGCATTGAGGGTAAGATCCAGGCACCCACTGCTACCTGTGCCGGAAGAAATGCGATGGCGGGAGCCCACACAGCTTCATTCCTCACCACCAGGATTTCACACAACTGTGTGAAGTTGCCCACTGCACCGAAAATTGCCCAGTGCCAAAGTAGTAATAACAGAGACACAAAACCGCAAGTACCCACTTCACTCTGCCCTCAGCTAGTGTCTTGCACCATCGGAGAGCACCACGAGACTACAAGCAATTCTCTTGTCTGTTGTTCAGCAAAGTGACTTGTACCCCAGGTGCCCAACCCGGTTGAGTGCTGAGTTGGCTGTACCTGAAGCCTTGAGCCGAATGATACGCCCGTAGCTGCTGGTGTAAGCCACATTTATTTTGTGGCTCGACTGCTGCAACCCTGCATCATACTGAATTTTGTCTGCTCTCATTGGTGGCCATCTTAATGTCAGGCGACTCGTCTTTGAGCTGCAAAGAACCGGCGGAGGCCATCTTGAAGTCAGGCACCCTTACTATTATTCATTGATCTCCTGCGCACAGTGCTCACACAGCTTGCTGATGCCTCAAATATGCCCAAAAAAATAGAGAAATACAAAGTAAAAAGAATAATTTATTTTAATTACTTTCTCATTTCAAGAGCAACTAACTTTCCACACAATTTCTGCATCCTACTTTTACTGTGGTGTTTCTCGCCTCAACATAACCAATATCAAAGCCTCAGGACACCACGCAAAACACACAGACATGACCAGCCATGCTTGGTGTCTCATTCCTGTGCCCACCAGAACCACTGCCTCCCTTCTGGAATGGGGCCTCGCTGGCAAGAATGGCTAGCGGACTTGGATGACTTCATGACAGGGTCACAGGTGAGTAACAAATCCAACAACTCATCACCCTTCACAACCTCATGGGCAAAGAGGTAGGGGAGATCATCAAGGAATTACTAGGAGATGTTTCAAAGTCATATCAAGAGAAGGTGAAGCCCTCAATAGAAAGTTCCCCCTTAAAAGCAATATTGATTAAGAACGCTATACTTTCAACTTAGCCTCTCAAGAAAAAGATGAATCTATGGGAGAGTTCTTCACACATCTCAGACGTCTAGTGTGTTACTGCAAATTGGACATTTTCACGACGGAAAATGACTGTTGCCTGCGAATCATAGAGGGATGTCACTCGGAATCGCTACGTCGATGTCTCCTAGAGAAGATTTACTCTCTGGATGAGATAGAAGAGCTGATCCAAATCAATGATCAAGCTGAAGAGCATGAAAAGCACGTGGAAGCAGGAAAAGCTGAAAAAAAGAGAACAGGCTTTCCGATTGTAAACTCGACGCAAGGAATGCTAATTGCCTGAACGTCGACAGTCTCTCAGACTCCAGGACGGTCATTGTAGCCCAAAACATAGTGGAAATAGGCAAGAACAAAAGCTAGAATGCTATTGGTGTGGACAAGAATATCCGCACATAGGTTTGTGTCCAGCTATGAGTCAACAATATCGGCTTTGTGGGTAAGATAATTATTTTGAAAAGGTGTGCAGAGCTGCTAAGAAATACATTCAAAAATCTTTCAGAGAATCACGAGCATGACATCACATGAAGCAGTCCATGACAGGCGTGAAGAATCCACTATCTCATCTCGATCAAGCATACAGTCACATGCCAGTTCGCAATTTTACCATTCCATGTCTCACAAGTCGAGATTTTTTTATCCAATTTGCCAAGACAGCAATGAATATGTTTGCATGGTAGCTGATCCTGACAGACTAAAGAAATATCCGAGACTCCCCATACAAATGGGAAATCATCAAACAACATTTCTACTGGAAAGTGAAGCATCCATAAACTAGATCTGTGCCAAAGAATATAACAAATGAATCCAAAACCCAAACTACACAAAGTCGCTGTTCGAGTATACATCTGGATGTCCAAAAAACCACTGCAGTGTTTGGGCCAATTTCGCATATCCCTCAACTACAAAGACAGAACAGTCCAAGATCAAATCCATGTGATTGACGGACCTGAAGCAGCAGACTGTCTTCTCAGCCTACCCATGGTAGAACGCCTAAAGCTTGTAGAAATACTATATTGAGGATGAACCAGACATTATAAGCAAGTTGCCAAAAGTGTTTACAGGACTTGGAAAAAAGGCTCAATTTACAACTCAATGAACAAATAATGTCGGTGGCTCAACATCACCAAAAGTACCATTCCACCCACAAAAGTAGTTGAGGATGAACTACAGGACCTCCTCTGAGCAGAATTAATCCAGAGGTTGTCTGGGCTACCCTATGGGTGTCTCGAGTAGTTATAGTCCCTAAACGTGGATCAGAAGGCAAGGGGCGCTTGTGTGTTGACATGACAGCACCAAACACTGCAGTTGAACGTGAAAGACACCCGTGGCCTCACTTCTGTAATATGATCACAATACTAAATGTGGCCAAAGTCTTCTCAAAATTGTATCTCAACAAGGGCTATCACCAGCTCGAATTTCACAAGAGTTCTCGCTACATTTTCGACTCATCAAGTTCTCTTCGGTACAAATGACTTAGTTTCAGTGTGTCATCCGCAGCAGAAATTTTCCAAGAGTCAGTGTGAAGTCATTTGCCTCATCCCCAACACACTTTATTACAGTGATGATATTCTTGTCTTTCATACTACCTTCAAGGACCATGATAAAGCAATTGATCGAGTGCGTCAAGGACTTCTGGAACCTAACTTGACACTTAACAGAGATAAATGTGAATTCCAAAACCCCACAGTAAAGTTTTATCAACACATCTTCTCCAGTGAAGACATGAGGCCTGATGCTGATATGGTCTCCATGCTAAATGACACTCCTTACCCACGTGATGTCAGTGATGTCCACTCATTCCTGGGAATTGCGCTCTATAGTGCTATGCCACAATAAGTTATCCTTTGCATGCCCTTACAAAGGAAGGTCAACCCTTCCAGTGGACCGAGAAGTGCACTCAAGCATCCAAACAAATCAAAGACTCCATTCGGCCTGTCAACAATCTCGCTTATTTCTATCCTCACAAGAAGACAGAGTTAACTGTGGATGCCAGACCCTTTCAATTGGGAGTTATCCTAGCTCACTATAACACGGACAGTGATGAATGACATCTAGTAGCATACACAAGTCGCAGCTTGACTGACATCAAAAAAGCATAATCGCAGCCAGAAAAAGAAAGTCTGACAGTCACCTGGGTCTCTGAGCATTTTCACATTTTCATCTACAGGAAGCACTTCACACTTATTACGCATCATCAAGGTCTCATCACCATATTTGGAAACCCTCAAGCAAAAATTCAACCCAGAATTTAGCGATGGGCATCCGTCTTCAAGAATACACATATACCATTGTAAGCAAGCCTGTAAAAGAAGCAAATCCAGCAGACTACATGTCCAGACATCCCAAAATTCTCTCAAGGACAAAACACTAATTGTCTGAAGAATACTTTGTTATTGATCAAATGAGACCACCTGCTATTCGACTGGAATCCATCATTGACACCACTGCAGAGGATGTCACCTGCCAAGATATAACCCATCGTCTCCGAACTAATTCCTGGAGGCACTTGGAGGAGCATCAAAGTGCCCCCAAGGTTGACATTTGAGAACTGGCCTCCTTCCGACATGTTAAAAAAGAGCTGACAATCACCAACAATGGTTTGCTGCTCAGAGATAAAAGAAATGTCATACCTAGGACACTGCATCAAGGAGTCGTCAATCTGGCACACGAAGGGCATAGAGGCATAGTGGCTATGAAAAGGGCATAACAGAATGAGTATGGTTCCCTTCTCTTGATCTCATGGTTGAAACCACGCTTAATGACTGTCCTCAATGAAAGCTAGCTGGTTGAGATGAGTCACCCTCCCCACTGCAAATGTCAGAACTTCCGGAAAGGGTTTGTCATCATATAGCAGTTTATTTCTTTGGCCCTCTGCAGACCGGAAAATACATAATCATCATATTGGATGAATATCCAAAATTCCCACTTGCTCAGCAAGTGTCATCCACCAAGGCAGCCAGCGTCATTCCAATAGAGGGTGAAATGTTAGCCGCATGGGTAATTCCTAAAGTAGTCAAGATGGACAATGGTCCTCCATTTAATGAACATGAATTTGCCGATTTTGCCTAACTTCTCAACTTCAAGCACCGAAAGATCACTCCCACGTGGCCTCAAGCCAATAGGATGCTGAGAGATTCATGGCCACACTAAAGAAAACTATTCAACAAGCAGAACTAACAAGTCGAAATATCCAGATGGCTCTGAATGAGGTGCTGAGGGCCTATCGGGCCACACCTCACAACACCACTGGAAAATGCCCAGCTAGTCTAATGTTGGGTCGAACAGTGCACACAAGAATCCCCACCTGGGAAACCTCACCTGACTGCGCACACTGTACTCCAGGACACGAGAACTGGTGGAAATCGACCAAAACAAGAAAGCCAAAATGAAGGAATACGCAGACGCTTGACAAAAGGAAAGAAGGTCCACTATCCAGGAAGGAGACTGATAATTTGTCAGACAAGAACAAAGAAAGAAGTCAGACTGTCCATACTACAATCACCTACTGCAAGTTACAAGTATAAAGGTTACCATGGTTACTGCTGCCTCTGACAACAAAAGAGTAACGCTGAATATTTCTCATTTCAAGAAGTCTGATTTCAAGACCACAAACGTAGCAGACATCTCCGGAGATGATGTTCTTGACACTAAACATGAGCTAGTCAGCAGCCAGACTTAGTGCCTCACTTGCTTCCCTGAAACTGATGGAATTGAGCCTCTTATCCCAGCGACAGCGAGCATTTCACAGACCCTCTAGCCTCATTGAATAAATCTAAGGACTTCCACTCGCATGAGGTTCATGAGGTTCAATGTTTAAGTGGGGGGAGATTTAATATTGTAACTGTATTATGACACCAAGGTGCTAGCACCCTGGTATCAGCACAAACAGGAAGGGGCAGGAAAGTAGGACGGCAAGTGGGGAGGATTCGGAGAGGCAGGAGAATATTAGAAAGGAATACAAGGATGGCAGATGCAGCTGTCCGAGTTGTGGACAAGAAACTACATTAAATAAACAGACAACGTGTAGCACCTGCCAGTGTCCAAGTCATTTGTTACGGCCACCATCAGTAATCTGACAAGGTCCTCCCACCTCATATGACAATGGACTCCGTGCCGTTGAAAAAACCCCAGGGTCTGCACCTTCAGGGTGATGGCTTTCCAAATGCATTGCTTCTGATGGGCAAAGTAGATGAATACACAGACTATAACTGCTAGTCTTAGAATATCTGTATATCTGTTTGGTTGACACACATTTTGTATACACCTACCACAGCATTAATCAATTGTTAACACACTACATGTGTCAGTCTAACATGCTAAGTACTGCAAAGACATGAATACACACTTTTGTAGTTATCTGCAGACTATCATCAAGCCTGGTCATGACCTACACTGACGAAGGCAGCCTATTAACATCATGTAGGCCAGGGCCATCCGACATGTACTGTGATGTAAGATAATATGAAACACCATTGTGAGCTTCTGAAGCCTAAACTTCTTTAGCATGATTGTAGAGACACCATTACAGCCAGGCCAATTTACTTCATGCATAAGGTCCGCACAGGCTATTAGCATAGTAGGGACTACATCCTAAGACCTAGGTCAAAAAGAAAGAGACGGTATGTGTGTTATTGAGAGCACCTCTCTGGGGATGTATGGACATGTAGAACGCTTAATGGGATATCATTCTATTTCTGATTGTGTTTGTGTGGTATGTACTTCCATCACAGGACATACCTTTTGACATATGTGGCACTGTTACAGGGATTGGCGTATCAAGAGGGAGAGAGAGGACTAGAAAGCTAGTCCATATCCCCTGGGGTTTATATGTTTATCAACAAGGACTAGCTGGGTGTGACAATATTATAGGACTCTGAACTGTATTGTCAGCAGGCATCTATTAGGTTTTTTGTGAAGCCCTCACCCACCCAGTAACACCTAATGTGTCCCGGATGTGATTCGACCCCTGATTACAGCGGAGCCGGTATTTTTCTGAGAGTGCAGTGTGGTGAATTGTGCAGTGAAATTAAAATGGCAGAACGGTGGTCCCAGTACCCGAGGGTGAATTACATTTTAATAACCTGGGCCTCCGTCAGCGGTTAAAAACAAGGCAGGTGGATGTTGTGGTGGCTAATTTAAGACCTCCTACATCCAGTTTGGGTCGACATGTTTCAGCCAGTGCCTTTGGTTATGCTGGCTTTTCTCAGGACCATAAATAGTGCAAGTGTGGGTTAAAAATAGTAAGTGAGTGTTATCAGACTATGTGTCACACTCACTAAGGTGCTCTAAGTGTAAGAGGGGGATTCCCTCCTCAAGCATACGTTAACGATTTGTTGCGTGTGCTTCCTGGAGTGATTCGGCAAGGGGATTGACCGGGATTCTTGGTCAAGGCCTGCGGGATACCTGTTGTGCCGTCATCAAGCTCCGGACAACTGGAGGTAGAGCCCTTGGTGGCCTTGGGGACCGCCACCCGCTAGGGCCGGCTCCTGCAGTGTCCTGGGGTGCCCACCCCGGGACACTGCTGTTTGCTATTGCAGGGCGGGAGCCGTGCAGCTCCCATTCTGTCATAGCAAACTTGCTTTGGATTTTTGTAGCGATCCTGCTCTCTCTTCCAAAATCTAAAGTAGATTGCTTTTGCACACGGGGAAGTGCATGTCAGCAGCTCCCCATGTGGAAAAGCAGTGCCGGCTCCCGCAGGAGGCTGGGAGCCGGCAGGACCATAGGGAAATTGGGGTCCCCCCCACAGTCCCCAACAGATAGGGCCAGCCCAGGGGATGGAATCCCCGGGGCTAGAAGTGGCCCAGATCTAGCCCACAAGGTACCTCCAGTAAGCACCACAGAGCTGCATTGCAGAGAGGTGATCCGAGGCCACGCCTCTTTTTACACCGCTCTGCAATGCAGCTCTGTGGAGCTTACTGGAGGTACCTGGTGGGCTAGTTGAACTACAAGGACCCTCAGGTTTCAAGGGGACTTAATCTCCCATCTTAAAATGTGCCATGGGGTGCATTTGCCCTGTGGTGAAGGGAGGGGGCACGGCCTGATGTGACATGTATGCAAACATGTCCTGTGGCGTGTTTTAAGTTGGGGGATTAAGTCCCCTTGAATTCTGAGGGTCCGTGGGGGCCAACTAGCCCACCAGGTACCTCCAGTAAGCACCCATGCACTCCAGAAATCCCTCTTACAATCACCCAGCCAGCACTATGTACTTATCCAATCACTCCGCCAAAACCTAAGCAGTTATAAAATCACCATGCACTGTCCTTGCAGCACTCTAGTCATCCAGTCACTACCCATGTACTCATGTAATGACCCAGTCACTAAGACATGCACTGCTGCAATCCAGTGAGGACTACCAATGCAGTCCAGTAATCTTCCTGGTTCTACCTCTGCAATCCTCCAATCACCCAGCCAGTCCTATGTCCTTATCCAATCACTTTGCTAAAACCCAAACACTTATAAATTCACCATCCACTCTACTCGCAGTACTCTAATCTTCCAGTCACTACCTATGTAGTCATGCAATGATCCAGGAACTAACACGTGCACTGCTACAATCCCTGTGTACTACCCATGCAGTCTTCTAACCACCTACATACTTCTCATTCACTCCTTCAATTCTCCTGGTAGTACCCATGCAGTCCAACAATCACCCTGTCACTCCCCATGCAGCCCTCCAGTCATCCAGCCACTACCATGTGCTAATCCAAACACTCCGCCAATACCCAACCACTTATACATTCACTCAGGCACTCTTCTTGCAGTATTCTAATCTTTCAGTCAGTAGCTATGTACTCATACAATGATCCATGCACTAACTGATCACTGTTACAATCCCATACGCCCTACCCATACAGCCCTGTACCCACTTACACACTTTTCATTTGCTCCTTCAATTGCCCAGGTATTACCCATGCAGTCCCGCAATCACACTGTCACTCCCTGTGCACTCCTCTAGTCACTCAGCCACTACCATGTACTAATCCGAACACTCCTCCAATACCCAAGCACTAATTCATTCACCATGCATTCTCCTTGCAGTACTGTAATTATGCACTCAGTACCCATGTACTCATGCAATGACCCGGTCACTAACACATGCACTGCTGTAATAACTTGAGGACTACCTATGCAGTCCAGTAATCTCCCTGCTCGCCCAATGCAGTCCTCCAATCACCCAGCCAATCCTATGTGCTTATCCAATCACTGCACGATGTCATTTGAGATGTCATCAGTGATGTCACTGAGCATGTCATGAGTGATGTAATATGTGATGTCATCAGCAGTGCATTGTGGGGGCGTGAGTTATAGTTAGGTCTACTAACTATAGCAGCCGAATTTCCATGGTTTTGTACGAGTGAAATCTTCAACTAGCTATAATGTCCCTGAAACCTATGGTTTTTTCAGTGAAAAAAAAAAATATATATATATGTCTGTGTGTGTGTGTGTGTGTGTGTGTTACTCTGGACTCTGTGAACAATATTCTAAATTGATTTTCTGCACTCCTCACATGGATACCCTGGGAGAGGGATGAGAGGACAGCCTCCAGTGTACCACCCATATCCAGACCTTCAGATTATGGAAGAATTGCATGGAATGAAGACATTTTGTCTAAACAGGCAAACGATATAGGATTTATGGCACCAGATGTAGCCTGATCTACTTCCTCAAATCACACTTATCCTACATGAATTCCATCTCTAATGAGACTTATGGCAGTAATAAATTTTCTGGCCACAGGTTCCTTCCAGTACACTTTGGCTATATCTGGTGGTATGTAACAACCAATGTTTAATGGCGTGCTTAAAGGCGTGATTACTGCAATGATGAAACACATTGACAGCTACATACAGTTCCCCAAATGTCAGGATTTAGCCCTTCTGAAGGGGATTTCAATGGATTTGGTTGCCTCCCACTTGTGGTTGGAGCCATTGATGGCACCCACATTGCTGTAGTGCCACCGCAAGCCAGGTAACAAGTGTACCATAGCCGGCAGCACTTCCATTCCGTCAACTTGCAATTGTATGTTTAACGGATTTGGACATCTCAAATGTCTGTGCCCAGTTCCAAGGATTATCCCACAAATCCATCTACATGAAATAGCACCATATCTCAGCTGATGTCACAACTGCTATCGGAGAGTGTCTGGCTTGTTGGTAAGTTTGATCTGTCCTAATTTTGTATGGGTAATGTCAGGTAGTATAATCAAAAAGTATGTGACATATTGTTGCACTTCGGTCTGTCATCCATCTAGGAGACTCAGTGTATTCCGGCCATCCATGGTTTTTGGCACCACTGAGGAATCCAACTACGCAAGGAGAAGTCAGCTTCAATGAGGTCTATGGAAAAACAGCAGCCATTGGAGCGGGTTTTTGGGCTCCTGAAAACCAGATTCAAATGTGTGAACAAGACTAGGGGAGCCATCCTCTGCTCACCTGGGAAGGTGTGCCAAATCACTGTGGTCTTCTTCATGCGCCACAACATCGCCCTGTGACAGGACATCCCTTATATCGCAGATGATGGAAACAGTGAGGAGCCACTCGGTAAGGAACCTGAAATGCCAAATGTTGATGGTAAGTTGTGAAGAGGAAGAAGCGGACTTGCATCAAGATCCCATCGACAGCTTCTTCTAATCAGTTTAAATATGTTGTGAAATGTCATGACTATTGAAACAACTCTTGTAGGGAAGATACAAGGAGTATGTTTTGTTTTGTTAGTGTTGCTTTGTTTAGCTTAGAATGTTGTCTCAGACTGTGTACTGTAGAAGTTGACTATGTAAATTGTGCCATATGTATGATTTCATAGCTGACCTCTTTGTTTTGGAAGTTTCATATACCTTCACCAGGACATCTTCATTTGGACATTTCATTTGTGATATTAGCTGGTATATGATGCTGTTCTCATGCACAAAGTGGACATGGATTTTTCCTGAGAGTGTTTGTCACAGACTTTGGGTGCACAAAACCTGTACCAAGACAGTTTGCACAGCGATAGGATAGAAGTTAAGAGTGTTCAATTTTACCTGTTCCTTGTGCTGTGGTGGTCCTAATGCAATATGAGTGCCACCATTTTCTCCAATACAATGTTGTGTTGGGCCCAAATCATAAAATCCCTCATTGTATATAAACTATATGTAGCTGTTGATACGTCTCCTCATTGCTGGCCACAGTGCTCGTGGCACATCACTGACATTTGTTTGTGACATTCCACCAGATGCAGCAACACTGGATTGGAATGACCCTGTGACCAGAAACTGTTGTATTGCCATGTTTCTGTTTATTGGTTTAAATGATGTGGGATTCCTTTTGTGAGCTAAACAGTATGGCTCCAACTGATTATATAGATTTAATTTTATGTTGCCTATTGTTCAGAAAAGTGTCTGCTGTGTCCTCTCCTTCCATGTTGTTAAGATCTGCAACTGTAAATGTGATCACTGACACAGTATATTTGAGTGATATCTTATGTGCTATGTTTCTGACATCATGTTAGGCTAGGATTTGAACAATGGAATAAAGACATTATAAGACCTGACACTTGTATGTATGTGTTGGTGTGACATGGTTGTGATTTTGAGTTAACCTTGTTAAAAGTTAGCTTGTTTTGGCATTGTGAAGTTCATGTGAGTATATTTATATTGCTAGATGTGAGAGATACTACAGGAGGCAATGACTTTGTGACTAGCATATGTTTTGCTTGAACAAGGTTAAAATGAACATTGTGCCAAACCAAACAGGGAAGACCAAAAGTGAAGAAGTCAGTTATGGTGGATGAAACCATAGGTGTACATGCCAAACTGTCTGAAGTTCAAAGTCCAAAATACTACTCCCAACAGAAATAGAAATGTGTCCAGGAATAGTCTACAAAGTGAATGTGTTGCACACACAGGAGGAAATTATTTGTCAGGTATTTTACTAGCAGTGGTGGCTGTATTGTCATCCCCACCTCCTGTGTTTTTTGGGTCTATATACCCTCCTTTTGGGGAGGGAGGGTCCGCTGCTGCTGAAACAGGGGTGTCTGAAGAACTGTCTTCCTCTCACAGGGCCTCCCTTTCTATGACTGCTGTAGATGTTGATAGCCTGGATGTACTTGAACAAAAGGAAGGGGTAGATGGAGAAGCCCTGCAGAGGGTGATATTGATGACCTGCAGCACCCCAACTGGGGAGTCCATGTTGGTGTTGATGCCGGCCACCTATTGGTATGTGTTAGAAATGGGGGTCTCTAGTTGGCAGAGTTTTACACCTTTGTCCAAGTAGGGACCCTTCTTCCTAGTCAGGGTAAGGGAGATAAACTTTTAAAATAACCCATGCTCACCCCCTTGGTAGCTTGGCACAAGCAGACAGGCTTATCTCAGAGGCAGTGGGTAAAGAATTTGAGCATGCATACAGTAACACAGTGAAAACACTACAAAAGGACACCACGCCAGTTTAGAAAAATAAGCAAACTTTATTTAAATGAACAAGACCAAAAATGCTAAAAATCCAACATACAATACTCTTACAAAATACTTACTGTGCAAAATAACCTTTAAATTGCAGGAAAAACGTGAAATTACAGTTCCTTCAACTCGGTAGATCCTTGCGGGGCTACCATGATACTGAATACCACAGAGTCTAACAATTCCAGCCAACCCTGTACATACGGGTTAGCTAAAGTGTCAACAGACTTGGAGACAGTACCCTTTGTTGTTTTGGCCGACACAAGGGTAGGAGCCGGTCCGGGGCAACTGTTGCGGTTGCGATGTGAGGTGGAAGCGTTGCAGCGTGCGGTATCCTCAAAGTTCGGTGCAAGCAGCAGCTCGTTAACGGAGTCAGTGAGACCACAGCTTTCGTTGCAGAGTGAGAAGGTGCTCGATGTGGTGCTGACAGGTCATGATGTGGCAACGGAGCCGGTTGATGTTCGAGTCGGGCAGTGACGGAGTCGATGACGTCAGTGCAGCGTGTAGTGAAGCAGTGCGGAGTGCAATGCCCATAGGATGCAGTGCAAGCAATTGCTCGTTGATGGAGCCGGTGAGACCAGGGTTGCGTTGCAAAACGAATTGGTGCTCTCTACAGTGCCTTCAGGACACGGAATCCTGCAATGGAATGGGTGACAGAGTCGGTTACCCTTTTCTTCTGTGGCAACTGAAACCAGCGGTTCTAGAGATGGTGCCCAGAAGCTTGGCAAGGTCTTTGATGTTCCTGAGACCACGTGAATAGGGGGCAAGCTCCACTTCAAGCCCTTGGAGATCTCCCTCGTGCAGGGGGCAGAGCACACAGCAAAGTCCTTCTCCCTTCCTTGGCAGAAACAACCACTGCAGGCCAGCCCCAGACAGCACATAGCAAACGGGCAGTACTCCTCCTCTAGTTTCTCTAGCTCTTCTCCATGGCAAAGGTTCCTCTTGATTTCCTTGAAGTAATCTAAAGTTCTGGGGTCTGGGCCCCAATATTTATACAGCAAAATCATTGGTTCTCTGCAGGCAGAAAGTGTCAGTGTCCAGCCAAAACCAGTTCTGTCCTCACTGGTGCAGCTTCCTGGAAGGAGGAGGAGACAGCATTGTGGAAGGCAAACCAGGACCATTCAGGCGAAAGGAAATCTCCTCCCCCTACTCTAAATGCAGCCCAGGTCTATTCAGCCCAGCCCTGACTCATCCGGACTCTCTGGAGCCACTGCTCATCCCCAGCCCCAGTCAATCCAAAGCCAGGCAGTCAATACACATCCTAGCAGAGGCACACTGGATGGCTAAGCAAGAAAATACCTACTTTCTAAAAGTGGTATTTTCAAACACAGAATGTAAAAATCACTTTCACTAAAAGATGAATTTCAACATTCTGAGTTCAGGCATACTAAATCTTGTTTTCCTACCTTGTTCCCATGGGTAGTTATGTTTATAAGATGTTATAAGCAAACTTCCCATTCTATCCTATGGGAACAGGTAGCCCAATAGTGAAAAACAAAATTGGCAGTATTTCACTAGTGGAACATGCCACACACACCAGAGCAGTTACCTACCTTTCACATACATTGTACCCTGCCCTCAGGGGTACGTTGGGCCTACCTTAGGGGTGACATATGTATGAAAAGGGAAGGTTAGGGCTGGCAAGTGGATGTACTTGCCAAGTCGACATGGCAGTACTAGACTGCACACATGCTCTGCATTGACGGGCCTGAGTTACATTTACAGGCTGCTTATGTGGGTGGCACAATCAGAGTTGCAGGCCCACTAGCAGCATTTGATTTACACACCCTGGACACAGACAGTGCACTGTATTAGGGACTGACTAGTAAATCAAATATGCCAATCATGGAATCACTAATCCATAACATTATTTTACAAAGGAAGTACTTGCACTTTGGCACTGAACAGCAGTGGCAAAGGGCCCAAAGCATCTAGACCAGCAAAAATGAAGTCCAACACACAGCAAAAACACAGGAGGCAAAGGCAAAAATAAAGGGGAAACCCACGCCAATGGTGCCAGGTCTAACAGTAATTGTCCCTCTTCAGCTGCTTCATATACCAGAGTTCCGTAAGTACCTAGCCCATCACACCTTGGAAGTCCTGATAGACTCCCAAGACTTGGGTCATGGTGGCCTGGATGTCAGTGGCTCCAGTGGGCTCACTCAGCTCACTCAGTGGGCCCACAGTTACCTTTTCATGAACCCTACCCCCATGGGCCGGTGACCTTGGCCCAGACTGTACGCTCCTACTTGTTCCTGGTTCCTCAGTGACTGGATTGTTGATTGCCACCTCAGAATCCAGTACTGTGGTGGACAAGATGTTACTGACTGTGCTAGATGCACAGGTTGGGGGAGGCAGGGATTGGCTGTGTTATTGTAGCTGGGGTGGGAGGTGTTGTTGTGGGCACACTGAGCCCCAGTGTTGCCATCTGCCCAGGCTGACCAGATGGGCCACAAAGGTCATCCACATCTCCTGCAGTGTTTGTATCACTGAGGGTTTGATTCTGGGCTGAAATGAGAGTCTGCTCTGTGGTGAAGCTCTGGCCAAGTACTATGCCAGATAGACCTGTTGATAAATAGAGAACATTGTTAATGTTGGGAATGTGGTATGTACATTCAAATCATTTGTGTCACAGTAGGTAGAGTCCTATGAAGAAACAGAATAGGTAGATATTACTATTGTGATCTTTTATAGTGGTATTGAACTTGTGAACTAGACATTTCAAGATATTCAAAACATATAGTAGAATTGAGAAGCTCATTAGATGTGCTGATATGTTGCATTTGTGACTAAGAAATAAGCAGGACATCTCCAGAACATTTCATCCAATTCAGTGTAGAAGTTACATGTGTACTTGACCTTTCCAAGGCTTAGTTGTGTAGTATTCAGGCAAACACACAACTTGATTGTATAGCTAGTGCTAGTTAGTATATGAGCACTGCAGGTTCAATGGGCCACCTACCACTTCTTATCAGCTGAGTTATCTTCATGCTTTTCATGTTTTTGAGGCACACACTAGGTATGGTGTCACTCATGCATCAATAGTTTCAGTTGAGGAGACCAGGACAACATCAAGCAAAGTAGTTAGACATGTATTTGATTAGAGCACAGTATGTACATTGCACAGTCCATGAGTGGTGAAAATCAGTTGTAACAGTACAGGCTAGTGAGCATGGGCAAAATCACTCTTTTATCTTGTTTGGAGATACAGTACCTTCTCCTCATTGTAATTGTAGTCATTTCAATCAGAACTCCCCAAAACTTGACAAATGGTAACCTGCATGAGTGGTGAACATCAGTTGCAACAAGGCAGACTAGTGACCATGGGCAAGATCACTATTGCATCTTGTTTGGAGTTACAGTTACAGGGCCTCATGGTAGTTGTAGTCATAGTTGCGCACAACGTGACATTCCCTCCTCTCCAAATTCCTTCACCTTACCGCCCGCTATGCCCAATAATTCTTAGAATCAGGGTCTGTTGTCCACGGCGTAGCCTTTTTTTTAATTCACATTACTCTAGGCAATTTACCACAGACCATTACCAAAGAAAGGTATTATTCTTGGATGTATAAGAATTATTCACAGCATCACACTTTAGCTGATCCCACATGTCAACGGCAGTAAGGAAATTAGGTACAAGATTACACTTTAACCATAACTCGACCGTACACAACTTGGCTGTACATTTAAATGTACACTTTAACTTTTAGACTCGGCTGTACACTAGAACTTGGCCATACATTTGAACAGGCCCGTCTCGGCCACCAATGTCCCACCATGATGCGCCAATTGTGCCGGCAGGCGCCAAAGTTCTACAGCCAACAGTTACTTGACATCCAGGGCACCGCCTACCACACCGGCCCATCGGGGTACCTGAACACAGGCAGTCTCCCCAAGATACCACTCAGTCCATAAGTTGTGGGTTAGGGCAGTAAAGTCCAGGACCACCGGCAGGTCGGTCCCTCCTCCCTGCCGACCCGCTAACATGTAGAATCTACCCCCTCTTGGGGTCCAACGAATGGCTGTACCTCCATTGTTGTGCATTTCTCTTGGTTGTTAACTGACAGCGCTCTGCCTTTGTGAAGCCAAGCTCTTCTGCCGGGTGGGTGGGTGGTCGACGACACTCCTGAAGCTCAGGCTGCAGCCTAAGGGGGCAGAGATAATGAAACTCCCTAGGGCACAGCCATAAGTACTTGTTAACTTTTTTGTTTCCCGTAGGTTTAGTTTCTCCATGCCTCATGTCACAAAGTCATCACCACCAACCCCCTTCTTTTTGTCCTGAGGCCCGGAGGAGGCTCAGCCCTGTGGCGCAACTAAGGGCGCCACCCCCCAGGAGCGGGGGGCGCCTGTTCATTTCACAACTCCCCAACATTTGCAGATTAACCCATTTCATGGATCCTAGGATGATTTTGTTATGTGTATACACTTACGGGCAACATTCCAATATGTGGCATGTAATGCGGGTTGATACATGTGATCTTATATGCAACAATAAACATTTACACTGACAAACCAGCATCTCTGATTCATGGAGGATTGCCTGTTAGGAAAGTAGGTAGAAAACACAATATCAAAAGCAGAGTTGAGAGCCAAAAGGACATTAAGGTTTGGTGACAGTTAGTGAAGTGTAACATCTCATCTCCACTTTCTCAGCTATCCCTGTCATGCCCACAGTATTCAGGATAGCCAAGACCTTCTCCTCACAGGGAAAGAGTTGTAAAGGGGCACTGGGAGGACTGCTCCCAGTCCTCTGGTCCTCCAGGTGGTACTTGGAGGCCAGGGAGCTCACCATGAACTTGAGGTCTCTCCACCTCTTCCTAATTTCCAGATTTGTGCTCAGAGTAGTACCAACAGCATTCACTTTGTTGACTACCCTGTCCCACATTTCCATTTCCCTACTGAGAGGAGTATGTTGTGTTTGGGCTCCAAACAATTGTGGCAATACTCTTACGATCTCATCCACCATGACTGTCAACCCAGCCTCTGTAAAACGTGAATATTGGGGGCGAGGCATTACTACAAAACAAAGTAGATGACAATGTCAACATAAAAAACAAAATATATCAGAGAAAATACCTTCAACAAAAGAAGGGTGTGGAGAGTTCAAAAAGGGATGAGAAAAAAGTTAAAAGGGCTACCTTATCTTAGAAATATCACAACATGCTGGCCGCTGTCCTGTGGGCTTCAGTTGAAAAGCAAAGGATCATGGTCAAGGACAGGGTGTGTTATATAGTATGATTTGCAGGTTTGTCCATTTGGCCAAGGGGCAGCAGCTGTCTAGTTTTTTAATTCATCCAATAGGCAGTGTTGTGGTGGTTTGCTGTGAGCGCACTGTGGCGGTCGACCGCCATAGGGGAACGACTGCAAGGGGATCACTAGTATAACTGCGTTGTCATGATAGGCTCGGAGGGAAGCCACGTCCCTCAAGGCGATGGAATACGCATTGCCGACATTGCACACCACCATGACCCAGGCGAGTACCATGCAGTCGACGTGGTCGGTGTTTCAGGTTGCATGACTCATAATATCGCGAGTGGACGACCGCCAGTGCAACGGTCTTCTAGAGATCAACCACGTGGAGGTACGGTGGTCAAACTGGCAAAATTGTAAAAAGACCCTTAATTACAATGTTCGTCACTAATATTCCACATTTCCCAGCATACTAAATTCTAAGCCTCCTAGAGGGCAAACTCTACACTAATATCATGTTCTGCTACACAAGCGTTTACCACCCTGTTATGGTCTAACAGTGTGCCAAAACACAGAGTTGGCTACTCAGGCTCTGGAAACTGTTGGCCAGGCCAGAAAATACACCAGTTTGGGGAGGTATAAAGCCCATGTATCACATTCTTGGCTCAGGAATTCAGAGAATTAACTTTTCTTAAGTACCCAGTGTGCTTAGACTCCCAAAAGCAGGAATCTGGGAAAAGAATACAAATCACTGTAGAGTCATTAGAGTGAACAACAGGATTCATGGACAGCCTGTACCAGAGGAGCTGGCCCATGCTGAATCCACAAACTAAGGAACTACAGATGGGAACTGGCCACTACATCAGAGGAGCAAGTGGAAAGGGAGTACCATATATATCGGGGTTGTTTCATGCATGATCTAGTTTTAACTTACAAAAGATTCCCCACTGGGCAATGGATGTAGGTGGGTCTATGTGTGCAGACAAACACATAAGTAAAAAAGAATTGAACCATAACGTTATCTAATTCTATGTCAGGACCGGAGGCTTCAGATTATGCTATTCTTCCTTCGCTTTATTAACATCATAAACTCCATAGCAGCTCAGGACAAATATTAACAAAGAACAAATGCTTTCAAATAAAGCAGTTGAAGTAACATTTTTTCCATAGTCCAAAACCACAACTCCCAAGAGTCTCTTATGCACATCCAGTCCATAGTCCTTCCACCATGTCTACAACAGCTAGATAGCCAGTCTCCTCTCTCTGCTCTTCCTCTTTCTTCGCGCAGATCACGCATTCGCCTCACTGATCCTGTTTAGCTCCCTCGTTGCCTGCCAGAAAAAATGGACAGCGTAAGCGAGGAGTCACAGGAGTGGGACAGCATGACAGAGGAGCATCATATGTTAACAAATAGAACATAACCGCATAGAGGAAAACACTTTACTTACTGCCATACGGGCGGGTAGGAATCACTGCGCATTCTGGGTGGGATAATCCTCGCCTCCGTGTCCTTAATAGAATTGAAACTTACCGTTACATAAGCTAGGCAAATTTCGATTCTATGTCAGGACCGGAGGCTTCAGATTATGCTAGTTCAAAGCTTACTCACCACCAACTGGGCCAGATCCACCACCGGTTTAAAATAAAACCTTTTAAACGTGGAATCCGAGGACCAATCTGCAGCTCGCATTAAATCCTCCAAGCGAGCACCCACTGCAAACGCCTTAGAAGCCATGGCCCCTCTGGCAGAGTGTGCTCCAAAAAGTTTCGTATTGATGCCTGCTTCTTGCATGACCCAACGCACCCACCTTGCAATGGTGGGGGAGGAGACAGCTTTGTGTGGCTTCTGCAAGGCAATCAGCAATTGACGTTCGCCCGGAGGGCGGATGTCCAAGGTCATATCTTCGTAAGCTTTCAAGCATTGCACAACACACAACTTAGGAGTGTCCAGGAAAGCTGGATATGAAATAGAGCGCGACGCCGACTTTGTGCGACGCCCCAAAGTAAAAGTAACCCCCTCCGGGGAGAAGATTCGCGCCGATATATCCAACGCGCGCACATCCGATACACGCCTCCAAGAAACCAAGCACAACAGCATGGCTAACTTAGCTGAGAGCTCCTTTAGAGACAAGTAGGCGTTGGCTGGCCATGAAAGGAATAAATTCAAAACCAAATTGACGTCCCAAAGGACCGAATACCGGGGTTCCGGAGGTAACGAAAGACGAATACCTCGCAGAAGTCGGCAAACTAAAGGATGTTCTCCGACCGGAGACTTATCGATCGGGTTGTGACCCGCAGAAATCGCAGATCGAATCGCATTAATCGTCCTATAAGCAAGGCCATTCGAGGCCAGTTCAGCCAAGAAATTCAAAATGGGAACGAGGCCCGCGACCAAGGGATCCAAATCCCTTCGAAGACACCAACGCATCCACTTAAGCCAAGCGGATCTGTAGCGCTTCGTCGTACTATCGGCCCATGCTTTGGAGAGAAGGCCCTCAGCCGATCCCGAAAGGCCTGGGAGCGACCAACGTCTCCTGAGAGCCTCCACGCCATGAGACGGAGCGAGCTCCGCAAGATGAGAGGGTGCGGCTCCTGATCTGGATTCCGCAGGAGAAGAGGAAACAGGGGGAGTAGGATTGGAAAATCCCAAGAAAGTTCCAGAAGAACCGGAAACCACACTTGAGACCTCCAGAGCGGCGTAATGAGCACCAACTCCACTCCTTGGCGGCGTACCTGGGCCGCCGTCCGCACCACCATGGAGAACGGGGGGAACGCAAACGGTTTTTCCCGACTCCAATCCTGCAGAAAGGCGTCCGTGGCCTCCGCCAGGGGATCCGGCCTCCAACTGAAAAATCTCGGAAGCTGGTGATCCAGGCGGGACGCAAACAAGTCCACCGAAAAAGGACCCCAAAGGTCCTGGAGCCATTGGAAGACTCCGGAATCCAGTTTCCACTGACTGGCATCCCTGAGGTACCTGGAGTGCCAGTCCGCTACCTGATTGGCCTGACCCGGCAGATACTCCGCCGTCACCGCAATGTGACGCTCCAGGCAGTACTCCCAGAAGGCCTTCGCCAAGTTCGCCAGAGCGCGAGAACGAGGACCCCCTAGGTGGTTCACATACCGAACCGCTGAAACATTGTCCATCCGGAGTAACACGCAGGCCTTGATCGAATCTTTGGTCCAGCAACGAACCGCAAAGGAGCCCACCAGGAGCTCCAAACAGTTGATATGCAACCGTTGTTCGTCGGAAGACCAGGCGCCGCCGGTGGAGAAATCCCCGCACCGAGCGCCCCAACCCGATCTGCTGGCATCGGATTCTATGACGAGGTCCGGGATTGACCCGAAAATCGCCCGACCATTCCACGCTTCCATGTGAGAAAGCCACCATGACATCTCCTCCTTCACCTCCTCCGTGAGGGGTATCAACTGATCGTAGCTCATTCCTCTCCGGAGGTGTTGGGCTTTGAGGCGTTGGAGCGCCCTGTAGTGCAGGGGCCCCGGAAAGATCGCTTGGATGGAGGACGACAGGAGTCCCACCACCCTGGCAACGTGACGCAAAGACGTAGTGTCCTTCGTGATCGTCTGCCGCAACAAATGTCGGATTTTTGCAATCTTCCTGGATGGAAGGCTCAGAGCGGCCTCCACAGAATCCACCACGAAACCTAGAAAGGTAATTCGCTGAGTGGGAACCAGTACTGACTTGGAGTCGTTGACCACGAAGCCCAGCCGTTGAAGGAGGTGTACAGCTTGCCGCAACTGCCCGGCCAAAAGCACCGGACACTGCCCCATGAAGAGAATGTCGTCCAAATAGACCAACATTCGTACTCCCTGGCCTCTCAGATACTCCACCACCGGGTGCAACACTTTCGTGAAGCACCAGGGGGCCGAGGAAAGGCCGAACGGGAGGGCCATGAACTCGTACACCCTGTCGTTCCACAAGAACTGAAGGAAACGACGATGCGGCGGGTGGATAGGAATCACCAAATAAGCATCTTTGAGGTCTAGCCTCACCATCCAATCCCGCGGGAGGAGCACGTCTCGGAGGAGGTGGATACCCTCCATTTTGAAGTGCCGGTAGACCAACCACCCGTTGAAATCCTTGAGATTGATCACCGGGCGCTTGCCCCCATCTGTCTTGTCCACTAGGAAGACATTGCTGACAAAACCATGGGGGTGGCGCGTTGATTGACGGATGGCGCCCTTGCGAAGCAACTCTGCGACCTCTCCGTCTATCAAACGCGCATCGGACTCTGAGAACACCATCGGCCGTGGAAAAACCTCCTGAATAGGGTGGTCGTAAAACTCTATGTGAAAACCACGGACGGTTTGCAAGACCCAAGCGTCGGCAGTGAGCAACTCCCATTCCTCGTAAAAGGACGCCAACCGCCCCCCTATAGGAACTTGATCCAAACAAAGTACACTCACCGGTGGTATTGTTGGGTCCGGAGTTTTTTCGATAACCTCTGCCGCCAAAACGCTGTCCTCTGGTGGGGTAGAAATTATTGAAGTTCGCAGAGGTCTGGTACTGCCCTCTGCCGGAGCCTTGCCCTCTATTATTGGTCTGTTGGCCACGGCCAGTCGCGCGGCCCCTGCCGCGACCGGCCCCACCGGAGAAACGCTGGTGAAAAACTCGCTTAATGTTGGCTTGTGCCCTGTCCAGCGAGGTAAAGGTGGACACAAATTTGCCCAACTCCTTAATGAAAGGCTCGCCAAAGAGGCCCCCTTGGGCCACCGCGCCCGCCTCAGAGGAAGCCAAATCTCCCAATTTCGGGTCCAACTTAATTAGCAAAGAACGCCTGCGTTCGGTGGATAGGGCGCAGTTGGCATTCCCCAGGAACACGATCACACGTTGTGCCCAGTTCGACAGCACCTCCGGGGAAATGACCGTGCCATTCGCCTTCGCCTCCTCAGCCATGTCGAGGATTTTCGTGGCAGGCCCGACTGCATCCAACAACTTATCCTGACACGATCTCCAGGACCGGTCAATGCCCTTGCGGGGGTCTTTCATGAATTTGGCCAGGAAGGTGGCCATTTTGGCGTCCAACTCGGGGGTCATGGCCACCTTGCCGTCCAAAGTGGGCCTCGGGCATTCCCCCCGCAAGCAACCCCTACCTTCTTTCTCTAGGGGCTTGCGCAGGCGACCCGCAACGAACCTCGCCACAGTCTCCCCCGGTGCCCAGGCCGCAGACCGTGGGTGGACAATCTCGTCCGGGTCCAGCATGCCCGATTCATCCCGAGGGAGCACTGCCGCTGAGCCCGAGGGGCGCCAAGAGCGCACCGACTCCCCGTCGTCATCCGTGTCAGGGGAATCGTACACCGGGGACGAGGGGGCCGTACCCACATCTTCCGCGGGCTCAGGGCCCGACAGAGGCGCAGGGGGGGGAGCAGTCGCCCTAGCCAAAAAAGCGTCCCGGAGACGCTCAAAGGCGCCCCTGTCAACCCCCTGCATCCCTGAAGGGGAACCCTCCCTACAGGGTTTCTTAGGAGGTGGCGGGCGTTCGCCCGACGTCCCTGGGGGGGGGGTAGGCGCCCCCAGATGCGCAGACGCTAACTTAGCACATTCCTCCACAATACGTGCTGAGAGGCGGTCCTCCATGGGCCCCACCACCTCAGTCACGCAGTGGTATATGGAGCTATCCACCGCTTGATAAAATTCATCATCTTGGAGGTAAGAGTAGGGCTCCTCCTCATACTGCTCCTCGTGGGACATATCAGAAATCACCCAAACAACCTACAATACAGGTGGGACAAAAAGGGGCACAAACCCCCAAACAGCAGCAAATAGGCACCAAAAGCACCCAAAAAGGGTGTACTGTAGCTTTAAACAATGTGGGCAGACAGGTTGACTGCAATCAATATTAGGGCCAACTAACGTGGCAGATAGGGGGGCACCTACACCCCAGAGCGCGGACCCTCCACACCGGGACCGGGTCTAATTGCCCCTCAAGCGCGCCAAGCCACACTTTCTTTACACGGTGCACACAAGCGCCTGCAGGCGTTTCCGCGGTCTAAGCCGCAATACAGACCCCAGCGGGCGTCCACAAATCAGGGAAATACAGACCCGGTAACCGGGCGTCAGAGGGGCAGACGAGGGCAGGCTCCGGCGCAGACAGGCTCCCCAGCGCGGCTCCCGAGATCGTAGAGACGCGCTGAGGAGTCGGCGAGACGCGCGGGCGCCCTCTGGCGGGTTCTCTTATCACCGCGCCAAACGGGGAAAAGAAAAGTCGCGTAGGAACGAATTAAGCGTTCCCGCGGCTGAGGGCTCTGAAAATGAAACAGCGTTACACAACGCGACAAGCCCCCAACAATCTAGAGTAACGGCAACACATTATTTGCAATCACCGAGGAACAACACAAAAGCACTTATCTGGCTGCGGGAGCAGCGAAGAAAGAGGAAGAGCAGAGAGAGGAGACTGGCTATCTAGCTGTTGTAGACATGGTGGAAGGACTATGGACTGGATGTGCATAAGAGACTCTTGGGAGTTGTGGTTTTGGACTATGGAAAAAATGTTACTTCAACTGCTTTATTTGAAAGCATTTGTTCTTTGTTAATATTTTTCCTGAGCTGCTATGGAGTTTATGATGTTAATAAAGCGAAGGAAGAATAGCATAATCCTCGCCTCCGTGTCCTTAATAGAATTGAAACTTACCGTTACATAAGCTAGGCAAATTTCGATTCTTTAACATGTTTTTGCAAATATTCGTCAGGTGGCTTTCTACCTAGTTTATGATTAATTGTCCTAGTATTCTTCTAAGGTTATCACAAGTGATCCATAAATTACGGTTCACAGAGCTAAGGTGAAAAGCCAAACTGTGCAATTTGCTGTCTCAAATAAATGTTCTTCCCTCAACACCCTAGTTTCTGTAATCTTTTTCAAATGGATGACACACTCCATAGAGTTCTATAAACAGCATCACTTTTGAGTTAATTGTGCTACAACTAAAATATGTTCGGCTGCACCTCCATGCCAAGTGCACACAATATAACATACCAAAAAAAGTTCTCTGCACTGTTCTTCTCTCCCCTCTTCCCCTTCTGCCTCCCAATGTATTCTCTGCATGCGTGCTTTAAAGGATTTTTTCAACCAAATTTACCAGGGACGTTTAACCTTAAATGTTCATATTTAAAACCATTTCTAAAAATATTTAAATCAGTGTCTCCCTCCGGTCTAAACACTATAAGCAGCTCGTATTAAAATCAGTGAGATAGATTGGTAAATTAAAGGCTGGTTTCTTCAATCTGCGTTTATATATCCAAGACAAAACAAGTCGCACAAATCTTGGCAAGTTTTTCTCAGGCTCTCTAGTCCTTACCATTATGAGGTTGACAAATTGCTTGCTTAATAGAAGCACCTGGTATATATATATAGTGCTACGAAAGAGCACAAGTACTTCTATATGTTAATTAAATAATAGATAGTATATATTTTTGAATGATAATAAATTATTATTAAATCCCTATAGCTCGAACATTTCTGGATTTAGGGAAGCAATTGCCATGAATATTAGACATAAGTTATTATGAACAGACATCTGGTTAAACAACTAACTGATTAACCAGAGTTGATTGTTTATCATCATTAATGGAGATGTGGCTCACAACATGATAGGTTTACCTTGTTGAATGCACATTCACAAGCCCTGTGAAGGGCTCCCATTTGTTCTCCTACATATTAGGAGCTGACCCACTTCTTTTGATGAACACTGACGGAATGCGTTCATAGAACAGCTATATTTCAGCAGTGAACTAGTTCCATCAAAAACAAAGTTTCAATTAAAATGGAGATACAATATGGATTTACACAAATAATAAAGGCATCTAATGTATTAAAAGAGGCTGAAATGAAAGAAATAGACCACACCGATTTACTTCACTTACACATTAAGTACATTAAGAGCCTATGGTTACTAAATGGTAATTAAATGCTTTATTCTTGTCAACATTCAGCCCAGTGTCATTGATTTGTATATTCTTGTCTGAGGTTAAGCCACATTGGTGTATTAGAAAGTAAAACTAATAAGAAACTGTCTATGCTGAAAAAGCATCAGAAACATACTTTAACTTTTTCACTGCCAGGAGGTTTGGGCACAGCAGTTCCACAATCTTTTTTTTTTAAATTGGGCCTTGAGTTGTACAAACACATGCATCTGTTAGATCTCTTTGTGGGTTCATGCAAACTTCTGGAGTTCTTTTTCAGAAATTAAAGCTACGCGTTCGTGCAATCTCATAGTAGTATCGCATTCCAGCCTTCTGATGTAATGAAAACTGTTCATATTGTTTTAATTTTTTAACAAATGTGCTCAATATTTCATTGTTTTTATCAAATTGACAAACAGAAATCACTGTTTATTGGCACTATTCATTTGATAAAAGATATCAAACTCAGAAATATATGGAAAGTATTGAAACAATATATTTTCTAATTCCTGACAACCCTATGAATGTAGTGGTGCTAGCCGACCTTCCTCACTCTGATTGGTTTGCTGGGATAATGTGGAGAACAAGCCATTAGTCAGATGTTCTGGATTAGTTTCAAAACCATGATCATTTCTTACAGTCCCCCTCATGTAGGAGTAGATTTCTGTGAAAGCTTCACCCCATCTGTTCACCTCAGCTTCTCTTGAGCCTAGGAATTATGTGAGGGTTTTAGAGGATGTTAGTGGTATTAACAAACAATAAACTAAGAGCAGAACATTGATGAAATTTGAAAAGTACCTGCAAGAAAATGCCATATTAGAGTATCTTTCATAAGGTAGCAGTCATAACCCCTGGCCTGTATGGATACATATGATAACCATATATTTTCAACATCCACATGTCCAACATTGGTTTCCAGATCTACTTCAACCTGACTGGCTGTCTGGGACAAAGCATTGCAGCTAATGTTTGGCAGATTTTTTTTCAGTTTTCCCCCAACACATAGTAATTCTTTCTGGTTTTCTTCACACAGGGACAGATACCTGCCAACGTTTGATCAATATTGTTTCCCCTTAATCACTTGAATATCTGGGAAATAGGTTTGATGGAGTTTTCAAAGGGTTTGAGCAAGGACACCTGGAAATGTTTTTCATGGGGCAACTTCCATGGAGAGCAACTGTACTATTTGGGCCTGGGGTCATCCATCACCCAGGGAAATCTACCAACCCGATTAATTTCTGAAAATTAGAGACCTACAAAAATCAATGATAATGCAGCTTGCATGAAACACATGTTTATTATCCATAATGCCATTCAACTGGCAAAATATGGGTAACAAAATCTCAATTATTTTACTTTTGCGGTGGAAAATGTCAGATCTTATGGCAAATGACAAAAGTTCTAAAATCATTGTACTCGCATTTCTCTCAGTAAAAACAGCATCCCACTTGTGAAGGTGGGCCTGTTTCAATGAACAGGAATGTGCCCCAGATTTGAGCATGTGTGATTCAACTTACACTACATTGAGTTCACGCAGTCATAGTTTTGACCTGTTCCTGTTTTTTATGATAAACCCACCCACAGATGTGAGTTACTGTATTCATTGGTAGAAGGTCGGGTTGCTGGTTGTTGGGGCTTTTGCTGTTTCCTACAAATTCTGGATTTTTGTTGTCAGAGAAATGTGAGAACATTGGTGTTTTTCAAACAAAAGTTGGATATTTCTAGGTTAATCTGCGTACGAAAATGTTGTACCATTCCTGCAAACCATCTCCTGTTGAACACCACCGGTTGTATAGTTTTCATAAATGTTTATGGTTGGTGGACTTTGCTTGGTAAGCCCAGGTCCAAATGCCACAGCTACCAATTTCACGAACATTGGACAAACATCATTTCATTGCATGCTGTTTGCTTGTCTATCATTTCCTCACAGCTTTTTTCTAAAAGTTAATTACCATTCTTTGGGTAAGCCCATTTTAAGGTTTTGACTAAAGACATTGTTAGCTGTCTGTTAAGCAGACCTCTTGTTTCTAATAGATTACATACATTTAGAGTTGGTTTTTGCGGAGCCCTTTGCTCATGATTGGATGGATTACTTGACTATCTCACTTCTTCCCTACTGATTCAATGGTTTTCTACATTAAACTTGGGTGTGTCCCACCTGGGAACATTTAGGTGTCTTATTTAGTTTCTGATAAGATGAGATATGCTTCCACTGCTGACATCAGAACTTGATGGGACGATTTTCTGTTCAGCTATCTCTTCTCCTCCTTCTCCCCCACCACTCTCTCCCCCTTATACCAGAATCAGTGTCCTTTTACCTTCAAATCACTTTTGTAACATTGTCTGTCACCCTTAACGCTGTCAGAGAGCAGCCATCTTAAATTAGCTTTTTACCATTTCACGATGACAGCCCACACGTCTGTGTGTGAATGCATGGCATGCACCTTTGAATGTTTTTTATCACATTTTATTAAACATTGTTAATTATTGTTATTTTGATTTATGGCTTATATAGTACGTAATCATCTGCAGGACTCTTAGCTCTTGTAGAGAAAGTTCAGGTAGCCACTGATATCCCAGAAACGCACCAGGCCAGTATATTAGACTGTAGCCAGGGCTTCCCTAAACAAATGTCTTAAGACTCTTCCTAAAGGAGAGGAGGGCTGGATCCTTACGAAGGTTCTCCGGTAATTAATTCCATATTCGGGGAATTAAGACAGAGAACGCTCTTTCACCTTTTGATGCCATTTTGGCTCTTGCCGGGGCCAGAAGGCCTGCCTTGGATGATTGCAATGTACGTCCTGGAGCATATTTCGTCAGATGCTCCTTAATGTAGCCCGGCCCCTGGCCAAAGATGGCTTTATGGGCAATGCAAAGGCCCTTAAACTTGCCTCTCTGTTAGACAGGGAGCCAATACAGCCGAAGCAGCAAAGGGGTGGCATGAGCCCATCTAGGGAGCCTAACAATCAACCTAGCTGCATCGTTCATGATCACCTGCATCTTGCTGATTAGTTTCTGAGGTAGGCCGATATAAAGAGCATTGCCTTAGTCCAATCTGGACATGATCATGGTAGATACGATCATCTTTAGAGTGGTAGGTAAGAGCAGTGGGGGCCAGCTTCTGCAACTGTCGCATTAGACCCAAGCAGGTGCCAATCACCGAAGACACTTGATTGGTTAAGGAAAGGTTGACATCGATCTTGATGCCCAGGCTTTTAATGACAGGCACTGGCCTAGGGGCAGTGCTGAGTTCTTGAGGCCAAAAGAGGTCATTCCAGAGTTTCCCTTAGGAGAAATTACAAGGATCTCAGTCTTGCATGGATTAACTTTTAATTAATTGGCTGTCACCCAATTCACAGTGTATCTAAGGTTGTTCTGAACGCAGGACTGAGCTAGTGGAGAGTTATTAATCTGCAGAATAAGTTGGGTATCATCGGCATAATTAAATACTTGACAGTCTATAGCGGCTAGTGCTGCCACTAATGGCTGTAGATACACGTTAAAGAGAAGAGGAGACAAAGCTGAGCCCTGGGGGACTCCACAAGTGAGATCACCTCTGTTTGATATTTGATCGCCCAATTGAATCCATTGGGACCTCCTTGACCGAAAGGACTCAATCCATTCATGAGCCAGCCTGCATATATTCAGATTAGCATTTCGCAGAAGGAGCTGTGCATGGTTGACCGTGTCGAATGCTGCTGACAGATCTAACAAAATCAGGGAGCTCGCATCTTTATTATCAGCTCTAACTGTGAGCTTATCAAGCACAGCCAACATCACAAGTTCAGTTCTGTGATGAGCCCTGAAGCCAACCTGCCTCGCTTGGAGTAGATTATGTTCCTCTATAAAAGTTGAATGTATTGTGAGGACATGTTGCTCCATAACCTTTGCTAGAAAGGGGAGCTGGGGGGGGGAGGGCATACGAAATACCCTTGGTGGGCAGGGGTCTGCAGGGGAGCCCGATTTGATACAATTCATCAGGCATGATATGCGGGCTAAGTTTAGGTTAGGAAAAATGTTTCGCATCTGGATTGTGGGGAATTTGAGTCTGGTCTTGGCCCGCCTGATGCATTGGGCTGTTATCTATCTCAGTGAGAATGTCCCTGACTTTCTGAAGAAAGAAGTCCTGAAATGTATTGCAGTCCATTGCCTCAGCTACCAATTTTTGTTCTGACTTCTGGCTGAGCTCCTAGAGAATTCTAAAAGTTTCCTTCTATTTATTGGTGGCCTCATTATTCTGGCCTCATAATATTTTCCCTTTCTGGCTATTATAGCTTTTTTGTATAATGTTAACAGGACTTTATAGTTTGCAAGTTCATCTGGATGGTATAATTTGCGCCATGATCTTTCAGCTTGATGAAGGGTTTGCTTCCTCTTTCTCAGATCTACGTTAAACCAGGGGGCTCCCTTACCATTATCTCTTATTCTTTGTTGTCAACACATTCATGTGGCCATCTTTGAATGGGATTTTTTTTTTCTGCTACCTCAGGCAAACAAGCATTGGAAATGCAATAGGTCTCGCATTTGTTTGAGTTAAAACTATTGGCATTGTAAATGGCAATGTCTTTTACCTATGTATTATGGAGTGTATTGTGTGTGTAGTGGAATTATGTGGGTTGAATTGAATTAGTTGTGTAATTGTGTGGTATGGAGTGGATTTGTGTAGGGAAATTATGTGGCATGGTGTGCTGTGGAATTTTATGGATAGTAAATATGTGGTATTGAGTGTACGGGAATTATGTGGAGTGGGATTGTGTGCAATGGAGTGTCATTAATTGGAATGGTAATTTTTGTTGTGGAGTGGTATGTAGTGGAGTTTAATAAACAAAACAAGAGTATTCCAAGGCAATAAAGGAGACCATCAATATGGAGCAAGGAACGACTTCACTTAAGGCGTTTTAGAAGAAAGCCCTCACTCACCACCTAGTGATGACATGCTTCATCATCGGGCCCCACAGAGGGGATCTAGCATCCCCTCTGTGTGCTGCAACGCCAGATCTACTGCGGAGCGGGTAGTGGGTAAGGACAGTGATGTGCAAAGAATATTAAGTGAGTGATGTGAGGTTTAAAAAAGTCTGTAGTGTATCAAAATTAATTTTATTAGGATCACTAAGGACTTATCAATAAAATGATGTGTAGGAAATACGTCCACAATTATTCAAGTGGTAGTTTCCTTAAGTCAGTCGACATGTTTCAGCCACGAAACGGTGTGAATTTACCTGGCATTCTTCAGGACTTGGTGTGAGTAAACCCTGGCGGTATGGACTCGCTAAGGTCCACCCTTACCTAGGGACGTGAAAGTGAAAATAAATAATGAAAAAGTGCAAAAAATTAGAAAGAAAAGCTGTCTTTCTAATAACTCCTGGTTTAGGAGGCTTCCGAATTTACGGTTTCTGCACTTTGATAGTGTGATGATTTCACACCATGGGTCACAGGAGGGGGGTGGAGGCGTAATCGGCACACCGCCCTCGACGCTCGGCACCCGCGGTATACCTGTAGCGACCCTCTGCTGGACCCCGAAGATTGTAGTGGAGTTTAGTCATTATGTGGTGTGCTGTTGAATTTTGTAGCATGATGTGGAAATGTGTGGTGTGGATTGGATATATGTGGTGTGTTGTGTAATTGTGTTGTTGAGTTGTATTATGTGGTTTGGTGTTGAATTAAGTAGCGTGGACCGAAAATGTGTGGAGTTGAATTGTGTGGCATGGAACTCTGCTTAGCTCAGCCTTTTTGTTGATGAAAAAGAACTAATAGGTAGGAGCTAAGCGCCAGATGTGTGTGTTTGGGTGTTAAAAAAAGAGTTAGAGATATTGGTTTTTTTTTTATTTTTTTTTTTATTTATTTATTTTGTCCTCATATATGCCACCAGAAAATGATTACTCTGAATAGGCGTTCCTCAGGCCACTGACACAAACCTTCCTATTCCGACCCTCGTGTTTGTGGATAGCCTTTAAGGATTGCCCAGAGGTAGGATTGTTACCCGTCCAACTTCCTGTCATGATGATACTTGCTACTCAGGAAGGACAGGACCACAAAACCTCTGGCATAATCATTGGAGCTTAGGTTTATTTTATCTTTCGCTCCATGCATTTAAGGCTGACCACAGATTTACAGACTTTTCTCCACCACATAACATATCAAATTTACTCACCACCATAATGTTTTTGAGACAATCTGCAAATATTGGAGGGAGTGCCGATTTCCATACCTTACAGATCTCTCTTCTGGCGATCACTATTACATAAAAGATAAACTGTGATAAATTACTATCCAAAACGTAATCTGATTGGAGACCAAAAAAAACCAAGTTGGGGGTACATGGAATTGAAAATGCGAGTACATCCTCCAAAAACTTACACACCTGTTCCCAAAAGTTTCTTATATTGGGACATTCCAGAAACATATGAATATCATTTGCATCCTGCAACTTACATCTTGGACAAAAATACTTAACAACCGACATCTTGGAGAGTTTCGCAGGAGTCCAATAAACTCTGTACATGGTGTACAAATGGTTTCTTCGCAAATTAGATGGTTTGATTATTTGCTGTGACATTGTAAAGGAGTCTTTCCACAATGTCATTATGTTATCCGAAACCCAGAGCCCTGAGGGGTCCCACAATTTCATAATTTCAGTTTCCATATTATCCCTATTGTCGAGTAGAATTTTGTACAATATGGCCATCTCCCCTCTCCTCACTCTAGGATTATTGATTAAATTCCACAGGGGACTCTCATTCTCTAAATCCCAAATTTGGCTTCCCCACCAGGCTGACAGCTGATAAAACTTAAATCTCGTGAGAGTACCCCCAGTTAAACCAACCAAAAATTCCCAATTTAGGGCTTTCGAAGCATCCAAAAAATCCCCCCATCTAAAAAGACTAGCTCTCTTCAACGGGAGAGCTAGTTGATCGCCCAAACATTCAGGAGTACCTGGAGAGTCCCAAATCGGAGCAAAGGAGTGATAATAATGGATAGATAGCAACTTGCAAATTTGATACCAGTAATGTAAAGCGGCTTTCAAAACCTTCAGTCTAACTTTTTTGAAAAATTTTTGATCCCCAAACTTAAACAAGAAGAAATCTGCATCAAATGGAAGGTCATGCAACATTGCCCGAAAAATTAAACTATTAGACGTAGAATCCAATTTATTGGCTAAGAGTCGAAAATTTTTAAGCTGGAAGGCATAACAATATAATAATAAGTCTGGAAGAGCCAAGCCTCCTATTTTTAGTCCTCTCCTCAGCTTTTTCCATGCTATCCTTGGGGATTTTGTCGCCCAAATAAAGGATCCAATCCTGCCTTGTAGATTAAGAATATCTTTTTTATTAAATACTAAAGGGATAGAATTAAACAGAAATGTTACCTTCGGTAATATAATCATCTTTACTAAATTCACCCTACCATAAATATTTAAGGGTAGAGAGTTCCATTTAGACAATAGTTTTTTAATCTCTTTTATCACGGTTTCCCAACTGGTCTTAGAGATTTCTTCTACCTTCTGAGTCAGTTGGATACCAAGATATCTCATCTTAGATTTTGCTTCTGGGATAGGGACTGGACTATTCCAACACATAACATCGGTTTTATCCCTATTGATGCTATATCCAGAAACAATACCAAAATCATCAGCTAGTTTAAATAATCTAGGTATAGCTTCAGATGGGTTTGAGGTATAAAGAAGAAGATCATCAGCGTATAATGCTGTCCTGATTATTAATTCTCCTATGTTAAAAGGGACAATTACAGGGTCTTGTCTCAAAGCACAAACAAATGGCTTGATATATATGTCAAACAATAATGGAGACAAGGGGCATCCCTGCCTTGTTCCTCTATGAATGTGCAACCAATCAGACAAACCGCCATTTACCAATATCCTTGCTCTCGGGCCCTTATATAAAGTTTTAACCCCATTGATGAAAGTTTCTGGAAAACCGAACTTTAACATTGTTTTCCAAAGGAAAAGCCAATTAACTTGGTCAAATGCTTTGGCTGCGTCTATTGCAACTATAGCAAGCGGCTTCTTCTTTTCAATTGCATAATCTATAGCCCCGATTACTTGAACTGTGAGTTCATTTAATTGGCGACCGGGAATGAATCCCCTCTGATCTGGATGAATAATAGTTTTAATAACGTTTGCCAATCTACTGGCCAAAATTCCAGAGTAAATCTTTAGATCAGAATTTAAAAGTGAAATGGGGCGATACGATTCTATTTTTGTCGGGTCTTTATTTGGTTTTGCAATTAGAGAGATTGTAGCATCTAGCCAAGAGGATGGAATTTGTTTTCCCAGAATAAAAATATTATTAAATAATTTCAATAGTGGAACTAGAATTTCTTCTATATTGTCCTTATAAATCTCTATTGGAAGCCCATCCGGGCCTGCAGCTTTATTTCTTGCCATTTTCTTTATTTGAGATCTAATCTCTCCTTCGGTTATTCCCTTTGCCAAAAAAACTCTGTCTGTATTGCTCAGCTGTGGCAGGTCCCTCAAGAAAGACAAGTTTTCTAATTCCTCGTCCGACCGACTGATTTTGTCACAATACAGCTCTTCATAAAATGTTTTAGCTTCCTTCTTAATCTCTCCGTCCTCTGACAGGAATACCCCAGTTCCGCGCTGTATCAATGATTTTATATTATTTCTTGTCCTCTCTGTCCTGGCTTTCCATGCTAATAATGATCCACATTTCTCCCCATACTCAAAATTACGTAATTTACTAACTTCCCATTTATCTTTAAGAATTTTTTCAGTTCTGAGTCTAAAATTTGTTTGTAACTCAAATAATTCCTTTTCTAATCTTAATATGTTACTTTGATCCTCACCAATGGCAGTAAGGAGTTGCTGTTCTTTTGATTTAATCAAACTGAGATCTTTGTTATCCTTTTCTTTCATTAATTTCCTAATTAGGATCATCTGAGAGCCATATATTCCTCTTAAGAAAGATTTAAGAGTATCCCAAACAATATAGTCTGGAGCTGATTCTTGATTGAACTCAAAGAACTCTAATATGTGTTCCTTGATTTTAATGTTAAAGTCTTCATTTAACAGAATAGTCCTATCTAGTGTCCATCTATAATCAGAAAGATTCATTTGAATATTAATAATCATCTCAACCACAGAATGGTCCGATAACCCATTGGGAATATAAGAAATAGAGTGGGTATTAGCCAATAATAATTGATCCAACAGAAAAAAATCTATTCTCGAAAACTGATGATATTTTTTGCTATAGAAGGAAAATTCTTTCTTAGTACCGTGTTTAACTCTCCATACATCACATAAAGTATATTCTTTCATTATATTCTTCAACATCGAGAGGGATTTTTTTGGGCAATTATACTTAGCTTTTGAAGTACGATCGACTGCAGGGTCTAGTAATAAGTTAAAATCACCGCCCAATACTATGGGGGTTGTAAACTGAAGCATATAATTTTCTAATTTCTGTAGAAAATAAGGATTATCCTCATTTGGACCGTATTAGACCCCACATAAAAATTTAACAGTACTTATAGAGACTAATGCAGCCAACCACCTCCCTGAGTGATCTGTGGCCCAATCATGGATATTAATGCCTTTATTAGCACATATTATCATTGCTAGACCTCTCGTTGTGCCAGTTTGCTTTGAGCAGAGAACATCCTGGACCCACTTATTCCTTATAAAAACGTTTCTACAATCTTCAGCTCCCAAATGCGTTTCTTGTAAAAGAATTATAGAAGCATCCGTATTTTTCAAAAAATTAGATACATTTAATTGCTTCTTACGGCTCCCTATTCCGTTCAAGTTCCAGGAGAGGATCTTAGTATATCTAAGTTGAGGCATCGGACATTAGTTAGAGATATTGGTGCTTAAAATGTAAATGTATCTTACCTATGTGTTATGGAGTGGAGTGGATGTATGTGGTGTGTAGTGGAAATATGTGGGTTGGATTTGAATTGTTAGCTGTGGCATTGAACTGTGTGGTGTTGTGTGTAAATTGTGTGGTGGAATTATGTGGCATGGTGTGCAATGGTGTTATGTGGATAGTAATTATGTGCTTTTCAGTGTATTGCACAGGACTGACAGGTAAACAGACCCGTGACATCTTCGGCACATCACCGGTAAACAAGTCTGTCCTGCCACTATAATCAGCCAAGTGAGCTGACAGTAGTGATACAAAGTAAAGGAGGGTGCATGCGATTACATTTCATGTCACAGTATGCATTTGAACATACAAGCATGACTGTTGTGCAGGCAGAAGTCACTTTTGCAAAAAACTTGAGATCTTTCATGGTGAAAGGCAGTCAAGTATATATTCAAGGTCTTGTATAACATGATTGAATGGAGTTTGCACCACAGTTGTCTGGCATGGATCTAGGGAGGCAGGTGTAGTACCTACATGTTAAAACGAAGAACTACATATAAATTATTCTACTGATTTTGCCTTTTTGAAACAGCCAGTATGTGTATGCTTACTTTTGCCCCTCCAGAAAACTTCACAAAGACTGCCAAGTATAAAATGGCGATATTGCGAACACTTGTAAGCAAACGAAATGATTGGGTATTGCTGTGAGGCAGGCGCAAGATTTTGACGCAACGGTGTCCTAGAAGTGACGCAGTGAAATCTCATAGATTTCACTGCGTCACTTCTACGACCCTTTCTTGTGTCAATACGCCCCCTTTGCATACATTATACCTGGTGCAGGTATAATGTGGCGCAGGGGTTTACAAAGTGACGCATCTACCTAGATGCGTAACTTTGTAAATATGGCGCAACAAGGCGCATTGTTTACGCCACTGGTGCGTCACAAAAAGTGACGCACCGGCGGCGTAAAAGTGACGCAAGGGCTCATAAATGAGGCCCTAAATCTTGAAGCAACACAAACATATGTGGAGCACCTCACAATGGCTTTTACATGTAGAGTCGAATAAGCAGGGTGGAAGAGTCCTGCCATCACACACAGAAACCACGAGACTGGAGGCATAATGAAAATGATGGAATGCTACTGCAAAATGTGATGAGGGCACCATATATTTCCATATCTCACTGATATAAGTAGGTTTTAGAGGGAATGGGGCAGTGGAACGCTGAAGGGCGGACCACCCGCGTGCTACAGAGGGTGCAGAGTCCTGCATTATGGCCCTGCATGAGACAAGCAGCACTAGCCAATATTGACAAAACCAGGGTATCCACTATTGGTGTAACACAAAATGATAGGGTCCCTGCAGAATGTAATGCAGGCCCCAGCTATACCCCTACATCGCGCTCAGCAGCGTAGACAGAGACATCTGTATTTGAATCAAGGTTGGCTTGAAGAGAATCTGACCCCCCCTCCCCCGACTCGCTTGCCTCTGTCCCTTCTCAGTGGATTTTACTGTACACAGCACATAGTCACTTCAGGGCCACAGGACCCCCCGCCCCAACATATACAACATCACGCAAATAACACACAGACACAAGTGTTAAGATTGGGAAAAATTGCTGCAGGTTTATTATTACATACAACATTATGTAATCACGGTGGGTTATCTTACGGACGATCAAAGGGCAGGCCGCATTCTCGCCACCTGCCCGCCTGTTGAGCCAATCAGCACAGTGGCGAACCACCCAACTGCTGCACCATTATGGTAATAAAACTACACACGCCCCTTGCGGGGCGTATCTAGGCAAACCCCCGGTTGCACAGGCCCACAACCGCCCGAAGGACTACTGGGGCGCCGACACGAGTTCCTGGACCTCCCATGAGCTTTCAGGTTAGGCTCTGGCACCCCTATGTGCCCGCTGAAGTACATTGTTGCACCTCTCAGCTTCCGGATCGCCCTGTAACTCCGCCTGCAACGAAAAAGGAACACATTAAAAACTCCCTTATGAGCGCCCCCCCCAAGCAGACACTCTGGGTAAGAGGTAGGGAGGGGAAAAGAGTGTCCCCGACGTGGAGCGCGCAACGTCCGGAGCGGCAAAGAGGCCTGAGATATGGCGAGAGGGAGAGATATACCCCCCTCTCCCTGCCTGCCGCCCCCGGACGTGCGTCACTGACCCGCCCACATCCCACAGAGCAACGCCTGCCCTGGGGAGGAGTGGCTGGCCATATTCCAGGACGGGGGCAGCCCTACGTGACTAAGGGCCCGCCCTCCTGATGGCCACAGGGTGGCCTCGGGCAGGCGCATAGTCACTTCAGGGCCACAGGACCCCCCCCCCCCAACATATACAACATCCCGCAAATAACACACAGACACAAGTGTTAAGATTGGGAAAAATTGCTGCAGGTTTATTATTACATACAACATTATGTAATCACGGTGGGTTATCTTACGGACGATCAAAGGGCAGGCCGCATTCTCGCCACCTGCCCGCCTGTTGAGCCAATCAGCACAGTGGCGAACCACCCAACTGCTGCACCATTATGGTAATAAAACGACACACGCCCCTTGCGGGGCGTATCTGGGCAAACCCCTGGTTGCACAGGCCCACAACCGCCCGAAGGACTACTGGGGCGCCGACACGAGTTCCTAGACCTCCCATGTGGTTCCAGGTTAGGCTCTGGCACCCCTATGTGCCCGCTGAAGTACATTGTTGCACCTCTCAGCTTCCGGATCGCCCTGTAACTCCGCCACAGCCCGGCCGGCGGCCACCGTCGCCGTCCGGGCCCCCCACCACTTCGCTTTATAGGGAAACCTGCAACCCTTGCTCTGCAGAGCATTATGTCGGTCCAAAGAACAAGACCAACACGACAGATGAGCGGTGGACCCTTCCACCTCGAAAAGACCTGATCCTGACATGAACCTTACATGCCTGAAGTAAACCAGGCCCCACTGCCCCTAATCTGCAGATGCCCCGGGTCTTATTAATGCTTCGCAACCATAGTGTAACCATACCCGGTTACCTGAAGTCATACTTCCAGGTGAATGACAAAGTGATGAGGAGGGGCCCCTACTACTGAAGGTGCTTCGAATCGAACATAGGCGTTCCAGCACATGCCCAGCAACTCAACCACACCCTTCACAACAAGCGTCAGCAGGCTAAACCCAGCAAGTTACAACTCCTGCTGTACTCCGTTCTTCGCATAACATGGAGAAAGTGTGCTTACAATGACGCTTGTGCAGCTATACACGAAAGCGCACAGGGGCATTGAAGGGATAAATACATATTAAACTATATACTTGGGCGATGACTTTGCATATGCCAACTGGATTGAACAGGTATTAACAGCAGGCATCATCTGCCCTCTCAGGTCTAGTCTGGAATCAGCTTAGGCCATGCTACCTGTAGATAGCTTGGCTGTAAGAATGACTTACAACCACCACAAAGGGATTGCTGGGCCAGGAAAACAAGTGCCCCCTTATGATCCCGACCTGCAACATGACACGCCCGCTGACACCAAAAGCCCCACTGAAACTAGTCAGCAAATACCCCAGGGAAAGAGTCCCTCTACAGCAATAGTGTAAACTATCCCTGGTTCTAGAGGTCATACCCCTGGAAAGTGCCCAAGGGATGAGGGGCCTCCCCCGCTGATAACGTTCCCTAATCAAACAATAGTAGAACCAGCACATGACAATGCGACTCACCACACACCTTCGCACGAAGCATGAGCAGACTACACCCAGTAATGTACAGCTACTGCTGAAATGCCGTTCACAAAATACAACTGTAAACTGTGCATTGTGTACGCTCGAGCAATCATCCTCAAGCAAGCAGAGGGCTAATTTAAGTGCTCGGTGCAAAATTTAACTTGAGTGGTGGACTTATAGTTAAAAACAGGGTTACAAAGGTAACGGTTGATAACCCCTGCCCCCTGGAAGCCGGAGACAGCTTAGACCCTGCTACCAGCCTAATAGCTTGTCTACAAGAGTTGACTTACGACCCCCGCCAGAAGGGATGAACAAGCTGGACCAAGGAGTTCCCCCTCTGGACTAATCAGCCCGACGTGGAGCGCGCAACGTCCGGAGCGGCAAAGAGGCCTGAGATATGGCGAGAGGGAGAGATATACCCCCCTCTCCCTGCCTGCCGCCCCGGACGTGCGTCACTGACCCACCCACATCCCACAGAGCAACGCCTGCCCTGGGGAGGAGTGGCTGGCCATATTCCAGGACGGGGGCAGCCCTACGTGACTAAGGGCCCGCCCTCCTGATGGCCACAGGGTGGCCTCGGGCAGGCGCATTTCATGCGCTGTTGCATCTAGCTGGTCACATATTTTGCTTCTAACAGGCCTGCTGTGGATGTTGAAACAAGCACTGACAGAGGCAGGGCAGAGAGCGCACACCAGCCGTGAGGGGCGCAGTGAGACCGAAACCTCTATTTCAGTGAAGGGGTTTCACAGAAGGAAGCGCCATCCATGGAAAGTGACATTTGTAGAAAGGTGGGATTGTCCAAATTGGAAGGAAGCAATCCAGTGTCTGTGGCAAGTTAAACATTTGAAAAAAACATAAAGTCCGCTTCGTGAGCGCCTTTGTTGCACAGAGGCCGGCCGAGAGGTCCAGCCGTGTCAGCAGTGAAAATAAGAACACATATAGGCGAAACCTGAAAAAAGCTAAGCAAAAGCGCATTTACCATTTGCAGGAGGGGAAAGTAACAAAAGTCATGTAGTCCCCAAAGGAACACGTAACCACCTACAGTACAAGGAAACTGTAGTTGGCTGGTGCTCCTGATGAAAAAAATAGAGGTGATGTATGGGAATGCCACCCAACGAGGAGCCAGCAAAGATGAGCGATGGACGAGTCAACCTATGGTAAGTAGCAGGCAGGATTTCACCAGTCGTAGTAATTACAGGAGGTCTTGCAGACAGCGCATGCGCTGACACTCGACCTAAAAAGCAATTGGCGAAGCCAATAAATTACACTGGTGTGACCTATAGGTTTCGCCAATGCTAGGTGCTTTTTACTTGTTACCATTTCATCATTAGTACATTTACCTTGTCACATTTTGCCATACAATTTTTAACATTAATTCCCTTATTTAAAAAAAATCCTGTTACTTTTCCAATATCCCAAACTCCCTTCAGTCTCAAATCCTTAACTCCGAGACCCTTCACCTTTTACAATGAAATTGTTTACCATTTATCCTTCTCCATTCACTCTTAAACCCTTCATCCCTATGCACTTCATTATTAAATCCTACACCATTCACCCCTGACCCATCATCCTTAAACCCTGACACCCCTCATCTGTAAATGCATCACTTCTAAACAATTTGCACTTTACCCATAAATCCTTCATCATTCATTTTTAAAATCTTCACCCTTAAACTCTTCACCATTTACGGTTAAACTCCCTGCCGTACACCATACACCTCAATCATTTACCTCTAATCATTCATTATTCACCCCTAAACCTTTTGCCTTTCACCTCTAAACCATTCACCCTTACACCCTTATACTCCTCAACCGTAGACATATATTATCACTTACATCTTTTTTTATTCTATTATTTCGAATAAAATGATAAACAATGACATGACCTACAGTAAAAATGTAATCCACTAGGAAATACCCATGAAGAAATGGTTTGCGAGTGAAATGGATGCAAGTAAATGGCATTTTCCCCAGTCCCAATCCAGGCTTTTTTTCTCGTGCTGATCACAGTTGTTTCCCTGGGCATTTCCTGTCCCACAAAATACTTATGGGCTCTATTTTTAAAATAGTGAAGTGTGAGAATGCAGAATGAAATTAAATTTGCTAATATCTATTGAATTCTCCATAGTTTTTTGATGCCTATTGTAAGTCATTGTCCACAAAAGCACTTTTTGAAAAATCTACAATTGTTTCACCAGGGGCGACTGGCTAATAGTTTGCAGTAAGACCCCAACAAGCTGTAAACAAGTTTAGGGATAGCCAATATATCTTGCCTTTGGGACCATATAAGTATTTAGCAATGCAACAGTTGATGTTGTTGCACCAAGGATATTGTGCTGGATGACTAAACACTTATAAGGTCCCAAAGGCGAGACATATTGGCTACGCCAATGCTTGTTTCCATTGCAGCGTGTGCTGCTGCTCGCAGCTGAAGGAGAAATGGAAAAAAGGCAGAGTTTAAACATCCTTACACCCTGTGGCACGCACCATGGGGTGCCTGCAACAGGTTGCATGTGTGTTAAGGGGGGCACCACAGGTGCCTCCCAGACCCCATCGAAGAGGGCCAGGGGGGAGGGGGCCCTGCTAGGGTCCTCAAAGTCACTTTCAGCCTTCCTTTTCATGGCAGGAGGACTGCCATGAAAGGGCAGGGAGAAAGCTAAATTTTGATCCCACGGCGGAGCCGAGACTGGCTCTGCCGCCATTTGTGGATTTCATTTCCGACCACCGCCCAAACGGGCTCTGTGAGCCCGTCGGGAGTGAAGCGTTATTTCCCCATGGGTTTCCCTCCAATCACCAGTATCGTAATACGGCAGTCAGATGGAAACCTCTGATGTCAGGCAGAAAGGCTCCGGCGAGCTGTTGGATGGCTTTCCGCCCGACATCCTAATGAGACCTTAAATGCCAGTTTAATGTACAAAACAAAACTTTGAACGGTTAATGTAGACAGGCTTCAGTATGCAACTTCGGTTGCCAGACCTCTACATATACACTAAACCACATGCTGCTACTTCTAGATTTACACTACACAGATCAATGCATTCTTTGGTTTTAGCCCGCAGTTGCTTCTGTTGATCCATCTGGACTAAATTGCTGTCTATCAATGATTTTCAGCCTGAAAGATCAGAACTGACTTCACATTTTGTAGTCTACACAAAGTGACTTGGCATCCTTAACTGTGACGTAAATGTGTCCTAGAAAAAAAGAGCTCAATTGATTTGCAGGGTACACTTTATTGTTCATTCAAGTATTCTTTACAAAGAAGGTATATACTGGATTGGCATGAAACTTGGATCCTACCATCACCCAGTAGAACTGACAATGCCAAGAATAAATAAAGGATAGAATGAAAGTTTAAACTTCAAATCTTTCTTTACCTCAAATATGAAGAAGGACTAAATAATAGGTGAACATGGATAGTGTTCTCCCTTTTTAAAGTAAATTAAATAAAATATAGATGAGTACCATTATGGAGGATTATCACCTAGCACAGCCATCGGGGTAATAAGTTATGCCTTTTCCTTGAGGAACCTTCTCTAGTTCCAGTACTATTCCTAAACTCCATTCTTCCTTTCTTCTTCCTTTTTCACTGGCCTATATCTTGCCACACTACTAAGATTTCACACCATTCCATTGACAGTCATTAAAACATCGCCCTAGACCTTTCATGCTTGTAATTATGTGGTAAATAAGGAGAAAGGTTCACGACCCATTGGCGCCCTCATTGCAACGGTGTCTCCAGGCCTTATTTTTATTTTATTTCTTTTTTATTTAAGTGCTGCCATTAATCAAAACATATTTTGCTTACCTTCTAACTCTCTATTTCACATACTCTCCATCCTACTTCAATTCCTCTTTCATACCAACCTTTATTCCAGTCTCTCACCCTGGATACGTGTTAGCTCATCTGTCTCTGAAACGTTCGACCTGTCTCCTATTGGAGATGCTGTACGGTATTGCTCTGTATTCCTAATATTGTGAAAGCAGAAGGCAAGGAATTTTCTTACCGTGGAGACACTCCGTTGGGAGTAACCAGGCGCTTTATAAAATACTAACATTACATTTATTATACACTCCTGATTTCCTACACATTCCATTTGGCCACCTAGATGCTCTTCTTAAGAGTGTGGTTGAATCTCTAAACCATCCCTTTTGTTTCTAGATGGATGAAAAAGAGCTAATTTAATGTGCTCAGTACCTAAAATACACTTGAGAATTACTCCGTTTCCTTTGAGATCAACAGCACCCCATTATTAGTTAATATAGGCTTTGTAAAGTGTCCCCTCATGAAAATCTGGCCCAAAAACCTTGTTACTCTGCTTAGGTTTATCTTTCTGAGAATTTCTGTTTCAGGCCACCTAAATTAACCAACTCCACAACATAAGTGAGATGCTGCTTTCCTTGTATTAGCCCTAGAATATTGAGGCTAACTTCCTGCCATGGCTCACTAGACAGCTCTCTGAAAACCATCAGTGATATATTTGTTTCCTGACGTTTACTGACTTCATTTGGCTGTCTATGCACTCTCTAATCTTTCTTTCCAACATTTGATCCATCCCAGGCCTCAAGTGCTCGATACATAATCTCAATTTGGTTGTAAAGATTCATAAATGACCTTCATGAGCAATTTCAATCAACCACTCTCTCACACTTTCAGACAGGACTAATCTTGTTCCTGTAAATAAGAAACTATTTTAGTGTTAAGTTTATTCCTAACAATCAAAAAGGAGTATTGTTAAGTATGGGCAAAACATGTGTTCCGCTCGCGGAATTTGTGAATTTTTGGCAGTTTCGCGATCCGCGAATCGCGCGAAATTGTGCAAAAATCCACAATTCGCGAGTTGGCGGATTTTTTTTCTTGTTCGCGCTTCAAAAATACAATCTTGCGCGCACGGCATTGACTTACCATGATTCTGTGTTCGCTGATGAGTTTTTCTCCCTGTTCGCGTGAGCTGCGAGATTATGGTAGCTGGACAAGCGACACCGCGATCGCGAACACGTCATTGCGACCTGAAACAGGAAACTGCGAACGCGAACACGTCATTGTGACCCGAAACAGGAAAAAGGCATCGCGAGCAGGCTGGTTAAGTGGAAACAACATGTTCGCGGCCTTTGCGACCGCATGCGCAAGTTCTCGTTCCCGAACTGGTAAAAAAATCTAGCGAACTCGCAAAAAAAAATTTGCAAGCTCGCAGAATTTGCCGGATTTTTGCGAATCGCGATTATGAATTCTCGCAAATTCGCGTATCGCAAATTCGCAAATTCCGCCCATGCTTAGTTATTGTTTATCACTCACTTTTCTTTGAGAAGGCCACCCTTCCTGGATAATCTTCAGTACATCAGATAATATCTCATCTCTCCAAGGCGTCTGCTCCCATTCTTTGCTCTGAATAGAACCTCCGATCACTTCATATACGATCCTGCCTGCCCATTCTCCTAGCTCCTGCTTCCGCTTTTCCCTCCCTTTGTAATCTGTTCAGACAGTCTTCAGAGATATCATTCGCCCAGGTAGATTTTCTACTTCAAAATCATTTTCCTGTAAGGAAAGAACCCACTTGGATATGTGGAACAAAGCATGATTTAAACCTCCTTTACCGAAAACCCTTACCAAAGGTTTGTTATTCATTCTTATTTGGAATCTAGTTGGCAAACAAGGTTTTTACATTTCTTTACGCCCCATGTCAAAGCCAATGCGTCTCTTTCGATTATAAAGAATGTGCTCTAATTTTGGGCATTATTTTGAGTTTGGCAGTCCAATGGACCGCCAAACACATTGTGGCGGTGCGGCTATGCACCGGTGGCCCAACCACCCAATACCAAGTTGGGCAGTGGGACTGCCATGGGACTGCTGCTGCTGCCAAGGAACCATGCTCCCTGGCTGTTTTGCAGCAGTTTGAGGCCCCTAAGATGCTGGCTCTGCCACGGCGGCACCACCAAGCATATAAGGAGTTTCCTCACTGCCACTGTTTTCATGGCAGTGAGCCTGCCATGAAAAGTGTGGCAGTGAGGAAACAAAGTGTGCCTTTGCACCAGAGGATGCATGCAAGGGGCCATATGGTGTGACCTCCTTTCTGCAAGCACCCCCAGTTCCTGCAGGGCATGGCCTTAATAGTCCATGCCCTGCAGGAATGTGCAATGGCTTTCCCATTGCTTTGCTTTGCTAAGGCTCACGTATGAGTCTTAGCACTGCACTGCCGTGGGCTAGCCAGGACCGCCTGACCTGGATTCAAGTTGGAATCTGGCAGTCAGTCGCATTATGGCTTTGGCGGTGTGGCAGCAGGGCACTGGTGCCACACCTACAAAGTGATAATAAGACCCTTTCCCTTAAAGCTCTGGCGATAAACATAGTGGGTTTCTCTTTTTGCATTAAGATTTCACCCAACCCATTGTTCATGGCATCCCTGATTTTGTTACTCTGTTTATTAGAATCAAAGACCTGCAACCTGTGTTCCTTCCTGAAATGCCCCTTGATGTTAATACATTCTTCTTTGCACTCCTTATCTCATACAAGCTTCACCCTTTTCTTAAGTAGACATTTCATGCTTTCTGTCTTAGCTGTGAAGGAATTTAAAAATCTGCTACGAAACTGTGTCATTTCAAAGTGCGAAGATTCAGGCCCTGTCTGCCCCCGCTTGTGGGCCACCACCATAAGAGCTAGCTATCACCTGGTCTCTATTATACCATATCTCTGTAAATGACTAGTTCTATTTTTAACTTGTCTCACATTCAAATGAATTTTTCTAACCTTGCTAATAAATGGTTTAGCCCTCTCTTTATTCTGATTTCATAAACATGTAACCTTTAAGACACCCCAAACTCTCAATGAACACTTCTTGAAATTTCAAGAGGAACACATTCTGTAGGAGGTTCACTGCATTTGATTGTATTTGCACTGCTGTATTAAGGTTTAGGATGATTCCCACTAACATTTGGTGTGGTGAGCTTAGTAGACACTCTTCTTTAGCTGAGACATACCCCTTGATTTGTTTTCTCTTTCCCTGAACTGTATTGTTGTTTAAAAAATAGTTTGAATTTCATAAGTTTGTCCCATGACCCACAGGGGACATAGAAGACATACTCAGATCCACCTTCTTTCCAAACGTCTGTGTGAACCATTTGTACAGTTCTACAATAAGCCATGCTCCTGAACCAAAAAGCATCTCTATATCTTCTCTACCAATTTTTACAATCTCTTTAAGCTTGTTGCACTTTCACCCTCCAACTTGAATTGATGATTTTTATTTGCATTGCCCCGCCTTCACATCTCACTTCCTCCCAAAGCTGTGCCAATGTTGCTGCTTACCAACCACAGCATTTCCGTTAAAACAGTGTTGCTAGGAAAACTATTGCAATACTTAGGTGCACTCAGTTACGCTTGGCATTCTGATGCCATACTGTGCTGCTGCTTGCAGCTGAAGTGAGCTTAATGTGGCTTGGCCTAGAGAGGAAGGGGGGCACTTTGGCAAATTATTAACCCTGGGTGTAGTAGCGCTATGCGTAGCTATGCTAAGTGCACTTTGCGAGCTACACGTAGCTACGCAAACTGCGTAGTGCACTATGCAAAATGCTGTTTGCATTGGTTGCACAGTGCCGGATGCTTTTCCGCACTGTGCAATCAGTGCAAACCACATCTTGCACAGTGCAAGCGGTTGTTTTCTGCGCTCGAGTAGATTTCTACTCGTGCGGCAGCTTTCTCAATGCGGACTGGTAGTTTCTCACTGCGAGCGGTCGCAAGCATACACAACCACTCGCAATGAGAAACCTGCCCTCCCAGCATTGAGAATCTCACCGGGAGGTTTATTTTTCAAGCTCTCGATCGGCAACTTGATGTTGCTGATCGCGAACGAGGAAAAAGTCTCGCCGGGATGTCATTTTGCTCGCTCGTGGTCGCCTACTTGAGGTTGAGGGCCGCGAGCAAGCAAAAAATTACCGCTACAAGTGTTTGCACTGTGCTACATGCAATTCGCGTAGTGCGAAGTAGCGCAAACTTCCCAAATTACGCAAGCATAGCATAGTACTTTGCCCAGGGTTAAAAAATTACATGTGCTAAAGAGAATGCTATGAATGTAGTTTCTTTTGTGGACACCTTTCACGTTGAGGGATCTGGTACCTCTTATCTGTGGTGGTTGCAGACAGTTGGGTTTCCATTCTGTCCTATCCGCCTGTGAGAAATTACGGTGGAGGCATCTTGAAGAGTACAGGTCCTTCACAAAAAAGTCTGATGCACACTGGGAGCAGCAGGGAGTCAGATCCACCTTCAACAAAGCTCTCCTCTAAACTTGAAGAATGCACAATCTACTCTATGTTCTATGTTGTCTATTCTGGAAAGATAAATACCACAATAGCTAAAAAAAAAATCTTCACTTTTTGTGATAATCAGGAGGCTGGAAGGGAAGCCAGTGTGAAAGTTGTGTATAACTGAATCAATGAACAAGAGCAGAAGTGGTCCGTGCAGGTAAGCATTGTGGGGCGGGCCAGGGGACGTGGGCAGCTGAACAAGAACATATGAGCAGTAGAACATTCGAAGACATCCGTAATTGAATTGCCAATGGCACAATAGAGCTTTACAAGAAATAGAGTCAGTATTGGGGTGAAAATAAGCATTCAGATCTGATTGTGCTTGGCAGTGAAAGACTGAGGCAGAAGGACAGGTAGAAAAGGATTCCAGAACTTTAATCCAAGCATTATCATAGAACCCGGTACTTGTGGTCTGCTTGGTAGGCGGATCTGATTTGGGGTCAGACTGGGAACACAAACCAGCCCTGGCAATAAAGTCGGACTGGCCGCCGCGGGGAGGGGTGATGGGTATTGGTGTCCATTGGGAAGCACTACTGCTGCTGATTTTGGTACACGGCCCGATATTGCTGCACTGCTGCAAATCCTGCCCCCTGTACCAAAAACAGCCCTGCTGGTCCAAAACTGGCCCCCACCCTTCCGGCCTAGTGGGGAAATGCCTGGTGCCCGCTGCGGACAGTCCGTCCCTGATCTGATTGACCACTAATTTTGGCCGCTTTAATCTAATTTGGGCAGCAAAAAATAGCTAATTGTGCCAAACTCTAAGATTTATGCTGACACTTATGAATTTAATCGGATCTCTGACTTTAAACAATGAAATGAAAGTTGGTTTTGTCTGCAGTCTTGACTGATTGACGACAAGCCTAAATTGAACAGTGCCAAAAGAAGCAGGTTGCAGGTAAGAAGGTGTCATTGCATACTCTTGATAGAATGTGCTGTCTCTCAAAGTAATAATAAGTATCAAAAAGAGAGAGAGGAATAGAAATAGGCTGGTTCACTTCCCCTTGTATTAGTTTAGAAATCAAAAATAACTAGCTTTTGATCAGAAGATTGAGGTGTGTGTTTCAGAGGTAAGGAAAAAACTTTTGTTTTTTATGAAGGCCCTCACCCACCAACCAAGTTGGTGGCATGCTTCATCATCGGGCCCCTCCCAGGGCACTGAGTGTGCCTCGAGTGTGCTGTGACGTCTGTTTACAGTGGAGTAGTTTTTGTTAAGTGAGTGTGTGGTGATTGGTGTTAAGCGTGTAAATTAAAAAACTGTCCTAAGGGTCCCAGTGTCCACAAGGGTTATTTTAATAATGGGCCCTTGGCAGTGTTAAAAGCAAGGCGGCAGATGTGAGTGGAGGTGACTATGAGCTCCCACTTCCAGTGTGGTCAACATGTTTCACCCAGGCCTTATGTTGAATCTGGCTTTTGTCAGGACCTTAAGTGCAAAGTGAGAATAAAAAGATGGTATACCAAATGTGTATGACCAGCTAAGTGATGCACTCGCTAAGGTGCGATATGTGTAAGAGGATGATAGTTTTGGACCTGTTAGAGTAAAAAACATAAAGACAAACACACACATATGGAGATTAGCTTCAAGTAAAACATGTTCAGCTTGGGTGACTTGATACCGTCGTGCCTGTGCTATAATTGGAGTTAACGCGGTAGTGAGACGCGGTATGTGTCTGAAGGTGATGCATGAAAATCAAGTAGATAATATGCGCTACTGTGCCGTAAATCAATAGCAGGAAAAGCTGCAGTGGCATTTGTGCAGAGGGAAACATAAAAGCATTCTTACTCTAGTGCTGTTATAGAGAAACTCAATGAATCCTGTGAGGGGGTCTGTCTTCTAGTCACGCACTAATAGTTTTGTGAAAATAAAGAAGGACTTTAGAAGCATGACTTTTGCTGCAGTAATGGAGATTCGTCCTCACGAGAAAGGACTTGAACTTAAACAACCCATGTATTCCCCTTCTTACTTCGTCAAAGCTCAAGACCCTGGTGTCCCTGATGTAGGTTGATGCTTTCTGGACCAAGTGGTTCAGAATAAAGTCACAGTACCGGGAACGTGGCTCTAGAAGTGAATTCATTCCACGGAAGAGGTGTTCTTCCTGAATCCAGCTTGATAAGCGCTTATGATGTCACTCTCTTGTATCCAGCCCTGAATTCGGTCTAATAATACCAGTTTCTTTTTATTTTTATACATTTGCTCCAGACAGCGGGCAGGTAGAGGATGCATCTGCTACTGCCCCCAGACACGTCAACAAGGTGGCAGTTGGGATAACCCTCCTTGGGGTCATTTTGGCAATTGAGAAACTACCAGCAGGCAAAGCACCTGGTTTAGATAGGTTGCCAGGGGATTTGCTTCGGGAGGAACCATCGATTTGGGGTCCCTATTTGTGTGTGCTATTTAGTGCCATTAATACGGCATGTCAAGCACTGATACCTGGGCTGGGGCAGAAATCGTCCGAGTCTTTAAAAAGGGCTCTCCCCTACTCCCTGCAAACTACAGACCGATCAGTTTGATCGATGTCACACAAAAGTTGTTTGCACGGGTATTATTAGACCAAATTCAGGGCTGTATACAAGAGAGTGACATCATAAGCCCTTATCAAGCTGGATTCAGGAAGAACACCTCTACCATGGATCAAATATATAGATTCCAACTTATTGCTTGGAAGACAATATCAATTGAGGGTGGCAGCCTCTACTTGATTTTTGTGGACCTGAAAACGGCTTTCGATTTGGTGCCTAGAACTAAACTTTGGGGGTGCTAAGAGAACTGGGAATTCCCACCTATTTGCTCAGCATGCTTATTAAGCTGCATGATGCCACTTATGCTCAAGTAAAATGTGGCAGGGGAAGAGAATTAACAAATAGACTCCCAGTTGACAGAGGAGTGAGGCAGGGTTGTGTGCTTGCACCAACCCTGTTTTGCCTCTTCGTCAACGCACTCATTGCACAACTTTCAGAGGTTGAGGACAACGATGCCCCGAAGCAAGCAAACTAAAAGGTACCAGCATTGATGTTTGCTGATGACACCCTCTTGATGTCCAAGTCACCATTGGGTATCCAAAGGATATTGGATAGGTTTGTCATCTTTTGTAATAATAGGGGTCTGGTGATTAACACCATGAAAACCAAGTTCATGGTAGTTAATCCACCCAAGAAAACACGCCCAAATCCCCAATTAAATGGCATTACCCTTGAAATGGTCTCTGTATTTCACTATTTGGACGTTACCCTTACTGAAAATATGGAGTGGCCGCCCCAAATAGCCAAAGCCAAGCTAAATTTAGCCCAGACCTCTGGTGGTATAGCTAAATTGGTAAGGTAATCGTCCATTAAACTTATTGGCCCTGCCATTGAGATTTATGGGGCGCAAGCGAGCGGTGTCGAACTCTGGGGTCACTGTTCAGCTGCCCCTCTAAGTAAAGTTGAGAACAGCTTCCTTAGACAAATTCTGGGCCTCCCGCCTAGTACCTTGTTAATCCCCTTGTGACTAGACTTAGGAATATCCCCGATCATAGATGAGGCTGCTTTACGACCCCTAACTTTTTGGTGTAGGCTGTGGGTGACCTCAGAATTGGCAGAGTACCAAGCAGAAACGAAGGAGCTATTAGCCTACCTAGGGGTATTAAAAAATGTCCTTGGTTTGCGCATGTAAGGCATGAATGTGTAAGGATAGGCAAACCAACCCTCTGGAGTAATCCTGAAGAAACCAGCTTTTTGGTTTCTCGAGCTGAACTGCTGAGAATCTATCAAACCCAAAAGCTCGAGGCCATCCAGGCAAATCCGAAATTAGGTATTTTAACCACACAGTTCCTCACTGTTAAGGGGGACTATAAATTAGAACCCTTTCTGGATGACATTCTGCCTTTCTCAGCAAGGAAATTATATGTTCAGTTCAGATACAGCGCTCTACCCCTCCGGGCTTTTACTTCCAAATGGGCTAGACTGCCATTACGTGGGTGTCCTGCATGTAATAACCAGGTGGAGTCTGAACTGCATGGCTTATTCTTTTGTGCCGGGTATCAAGCAGCAAGGCGATGTTGGCTTATACAACTGTGCCGGAATTTGGGGTTTGTGCAATGTAAGGCGACATTCAGAGTTTTAAAGCATGACACTTCCAAGCCCATTGTCTTCTCTGTCTCTCGATTTCTAAACGCAATGTGGCGGAGGAGATGGGCTTTCTTACAAAAGGAAACACAATTAAAAATTTCTAGCCAGATTGCAGTATCTACACAAGTGTCCAATGCATAGTCTCATTAATGGGGAACAGCTTTTAAAATGTTTATGTTGAATCTAGTTTAACTGAATCTTGTAGTTTTAATTATTTATTGTATTACTGCTGTTTTCTCGTAGTCATTGGGTTTATTTACACCGAATGATTTGATCTGCTACCTGGTATTCTGCCCATGTATTGTATTTCTTTTCTTCCTCTTTGCCACCCTAGCACTGTACTGTATGAAAGGAAATGTTATGTTGTCATGTGCAGACAAATTATCTCTGATGGAATAGGTGTTTCTTGCACTGTTTGGATTGTTTTTAATTTACAATGTTAGTTCTTTTTATCTTTGTTTACTTTTATGGTCCTAGTGACCGAAATAAAGGTTTTTGAACTGAACTGAATTAATTCGTGAGACAATGGGACGTCCAGGAGGGGTCTTGCCTCTTAATGGATCTTTGGTCCTGTGTAGAAGTAAGGGATCTTGGCTTTTTTGATATTGAGGAAGTCTGCCTCCTGTTAGGATATATATCCATAGCCCTCAGCCGATTGGACCAAAGATGTTATGGTGGCTTGCAGTGTTTTCGTGGGGTCTTCATTGAGGCATCTGTAGTTGCGGCCTTCACTGAGTAGTCCGCGGCATTCAGTGGTGTAATCTTTCTTGTCCTGAATGAAAATTCCTCCCCCTTTATCCACTGATTTGATGATAATATTGGGGTTCTCATGTAGTTTGCGTACAGCTTCCCTGTCTTTGTTAGAAAAATTGTTGTAGGTTCTCGGTTGGTTAATGTACTCAACCTCGTGATAAACGGCTTGTTCGAAGGCTGCTATTCCCACAGGAATGGTTGATGGTGAAGGTAGAAACGTGGACTTAGGTCTCAAGCCTGTTTCATTATTGTTTTTATGGTTTGGTCTGTCGGGGTTGTTTCTCAAAGAACGCCTTGAGTTTGAGGTTGCGGAAGAATTCCGCTGATTCTTTATGAAGTTAGAATTTTTCCAGTTTTGTGGTGGGGACAAAGGAAAGTCCTTTGTTAAGTATGTCTTCTTCCATGGGTGTCAGGGGAGTTGAGGCTAGGTTAAATACCAGGGAGGCTGGTTTGGAATCCTGGGTTGCTAGTGTTGTCCACTCGGTCCAGGTTGGGGTTCCTCGTCTTGTTCCTGGTGTTGGTGTTTACTGGTCCATTTTCAGACAAATTCCTCCTCGCCAAGGAGCAACAGTGGATATACCGTCTGTCCACCCATACCCAAGGATTAATTGATAATATCCCATGGAACAGCCTTAGCAACTGAAACTTTACTTTGGTGATGATCTTCATCCTTATTCTTTCCATATCGGGAGTAAAGGCTCCATACACCTATATACACACGAAACCAGTAATACCACATCCATTTAAGACCTAGATCCCACATATGTGGCCTTACACGGGTACATATCAGGATCAAACCACCAACATCATCTTGGCAGTCCCTTAGTTCATTTGGTACTGGAGTAAGTTGATCCGTGTCTCGATACATCCTGTGAGACCCTATGGGCACATACTTGCCAACATCTGCTATTCAAACAGTTGCTGCCACCTCATTATCATTTGACACCGTCTTTAGGGCATCACTATCATGTGCTTACCTTTTCTCACAAGTTAACTACCAGGACTGAGAAGTACAGAATCTGTAGTCTCTCTTCTCTCTCTAACAAACCCTGGGCATCACAATACACAGGCATAGATGCCAAGCGGGATAGTTCCCGGAGAATAATATCTGCCTCTCGCACCATAACACACGGCCAGTTTAATTCCTTTAAAATGAATTTTAATTTCATTAAAATTCTTCTTATCGGACCGTGCCGATTGAAACATCCGTTCTTACAACACTGCTAAGATCTGGACAGGCATAAAACAACACACTTCTGAGACCTAGCATCTACACACGTAGCTCTGTGTCTGTCTTTTATGTTTATTGCCCCCTTAAGACACTGCTCGCATCTGGACGGAAAGTGCCTCCACCTGTGCATAAGGATACTACTTAAACCCCGCCATGACCAGGGACCGTTATCGACGGAGTCCCAACGCTGGCCTAGTAGGTTTGAATGGAGGGTCTCGAGCTTTGACGAAGTAAGTAGGGGACAATAGGGGTTGTTTAAGTTCAGGTCATTGCTAGTGAGGATGAATCTCCATAACAGCAGCAAGAGTCATGCTTCTAAAGACCTTCTTTATTTTCACAAAACTATTAGTAGGTTACTGACATGGGTGACAGATTCTGGGCTTTAATGATACAATGGTCAGGGCCCAATTTTGAGAGTGGCACGTGCCTCATAAACAAAACTATTAGGTTGTGACTAGAAGCCGGACGCCCTCCCGGGATTCATGGATTTTCTCTCTAACAGCACTAGAGTAAGAATGCTTTTATGTTTCCCTCTACACAAATGCTACTGCAATTTTTCCCGCTATTGATTTAATGCGTATTATCTACTTGATTTTCATGCATCATGTTGAGACACATACCGCGTCTCACTACAGATTTAACTCTGATTATAGCACTGGCACCACGGTATCGATTCACCCAGGCTGAACGTGTTTTACTTGAAGCTAATCTCCATATGTGTGTGTTTGTCTTTATGTTTTTTACCCTAACAGGTATGAAACTAGAGGAATATCATCCTCTTACACATATCGCACCTTAGCGAGTGTGTCACTTAGCTGGTCATACACATTTGGTATACCATCTTTTTATTCTCACTTTGAACATAAGGTCCTGACGAAAGCCAGATTCAACATAAGGCCTGCCTGAAACATGTTGACCACACTGGATGTGGGAGCTCATAGTCATCTCCACTCACATCCGTCACCTTGATTTTAACACTGCCAAGGGCCCATTATTAAAATAACCCTTGTGGACACTAGGACCCTTAGGACAGTTTTTTAACTTGCACTCTTAACACCAATCACCACACACTCACTTAACAAAAAATGCTCCGCTGTAAACAAACGTCACAGCACACCCGAGGCACACTCGGTGTCCTGGGTTGGGCCCGATGATGAAGCAGGCCACCAACTAGGTTGGTGGGTGAGGGCCTTCATAAAAAACAAATGTTTTTTCCTTACCTCTGAAACACACACCTCAAGCCTCTGAACAAAAGCTAGTTCTTTTTGATTTCTAAACTGTCTCTCCAAGTACCATGATGAAAGTCCAACATATTAACCCACCGGCTGCCAAAAATGATCCGAACCGGCCTCAAAGATTACCCGCAAATGGCAGAAATTCCATTAGCAAGATCAGTTTACCAATGTCCATGAACTAGTGGCACGCGAAGATGTAGGGTTCGGCGCTTTATTGTAATAAAATAAACGTAGCTTGATAAATCACCTAATTAAATAAGTAAGTAAAAGCATTCAGGAATACATTTTTTGGTGTAACAGATGTATGCTTTTAAAGGCATCTATGGAGATAAGACAGCATTGCAAATAAAATGCAGTTGCTTTGCAAATAGTTTAATCGTGTAAGGTTATTTATTTATTACTGTAAGGCAGGAGGAAGTGGCAAATGAATGCATAAGATACTATTTAGATGGTAGAAGAAAAGTCAGAATACAAAAGGCGATAAATACATATTTTATACAATTTATTTTTATGTTGCGGTGTAATTAATAGTTCAGTAGGCAGTTTGGCAGTCAGGCTCTATTTAAATTGTAACTGGGGTTCGTAGTATATTTAATGGCCCGTTAACCTCTAGAGTTTCATCAGTTTTGATAACGTTCGAAATAAGCTTAATTTTTTTTTCAAGTGTTACCAGGTGCAGTTATAAAGAAACAAACTTGAGAAGTATTAAGAGGTGATTCATACCCATACATCTACTGCGGTAAACATCTTCATAACCACAGGCTTTCACATAATCATAAACATAAAGAAAGGTTCTACAGCTGGGAAACGTGCCTGCTAGGAGGAGAGTCCAACTGGAAATAATCTGATCCCCTACCCTTCCCAGGTGCTGCAACAACATGCTGTTTGCTTTCTGCTATTAACATTCACAGACACAAACTTTTCTTGAACATCAGACTCTGATTCTTTGAGAGTCCGGAACTCAGCATGGCTTTCGGATGTTCAGAATGTTTACCATGGGCTTCTTGAAGTAAGATCTTGCACCACTCATTTCAGGCCAGGTCTCTGTGTCCTTATGAACTCACAGGGGCAACTGGCCCATATCTGTGACAATATTATATGTTGTCTCTGGTACCTGACCAACAAGATATCACTGCAAGCCTGCCGAATTGGCAAGTGCTTCCTTCTGAGGTTTTGACTTTTAAAGCTACTGTGATCGATCAATCAAAGCTTTCTCTTGGACGGTGATGCAGGCTTGGAAACGCAGCAAAAATGAGCACTCTTATAATGCTCATTAACTGTGTTGCTTAGTTAGTGTTAAATCTTCAAGCATCATGGTAATATGCAATAGTGTCACAGGCAAAGGGTTTCTACCAAAATATATGAGGATGTTCTAACTTATCTTATTCACAGTGCCAAGGAGAACTATTTTAAAAAATGTGACTGGCATGTTATGTTATGTTATGTTATGTTATGTTATGTTATGTTATGTTGTTATGTTATGTTATGCCATTCATGTCATGCCATGCTATGACAAGTCATGTTACGTTTTGCAGATTTGTGGAACACACTATCACATCGGAGGGTATCCTGGTGCTGAACACGTTTAAAACTAGCCAAAGCTAGGGTCTAGTGGGACTACTTGAAAAGCCACATCTTCAGCTTCTTTCATAATTCAAGAGGTAAGGAGAAGGCTCTTATGTGTAGCAGCAGGTTGTTCCACGCTTTAGGATCAATATAGGAGAAGGCTCTAAAGCTAGATCTGGGTTAGATGGGTCTATAGATGTATTTACATAGGGGCTTATTACGAGTTTGAAGGTCCTCCTGCCAGCCAGCCAGCCAACGCCGTGCTAAGCAAACTGGAGGACCATCGAGCCCGTCGAGCGTCTGCCCGCCAGTGTGGTCTCACAGCGGCAGCTGTATAAGGCTCATAGGTGATCCTCATTTGCAAACTAGGCTGTTGTAGTGTCCTAGCATGGACACGTTCTAGTGTTCAAGTGTGATGTAACTTACTTTACACCCACCCACCACAGACGTCATGGTGTCACATGACGCTGCCAATAAATGGGGCTGAGCGCACGTGCTCGTGGCCATTCCCACTACCCTCATCTGGTGTCTGCGCCCGTCATTGCTGCTCCTAACATGCGGGCCTAGGGCCCTCCACTTCTAACTTTACAATGGCGACGAGGCCGGTAGTGCAGCCCATGCGTGCCACCACCCTCGGCTGATCAAGAAGGAAAAAGGGGAAGAGAGCTGCCCGCCTAGAGGGCATCCCCTGTGGCGAGGCGCAACGCGCCGTGAAGACGGTGGGCACGTCGGCGCCCCACAGCAAGCCGACCGGAGCCCACCCGCGTCGACCGCCACCACCGAGTGCCACCAAGCAGCTGCGGACCGCCCAGAGCCCACCTGCGACGGCCACGAGGCTTAAGACCCCCACCGGAGAGGTACACGGGCCGGGCGGAGCCCACCCGCCGCGACCGCGACGGAGCATCTGGCCCGCCGGCCGAAGGTGAGCCCCACGGGCGAAGTGCCCGCCATGAACTGTGCCAATCAATAAGCAGCGCCAGCGGAGCCTACCCGCGGCCTGCCCGAGTCGTCCCCCGCCCCCGCCGCGTGTGTGCCTAGAAGCGGCGGGGCACAGAGACTAATGGCGGCGTGAGGAAGCGCGGCCGGACCCGCAACACCCGTCAACAACGAGGGGGAGGGAGCGGAGTAGCTAACCGCCTCCCGACCCCCCTCGCGACGTGATCAAGACCAAGCGGAGCCCACCCGCGGCCTGCCGGTGGCATCCCCACCGAGGAAAGACTCTGCAGCGCCAGCGGAGCCCACCCGCGGCCTGCCGACGGCACCCCCGAGAGGAAAAGAACTGCAGAGCCGGCGGAGCCTACCCGCGGCCTGCCTCAAGTGACCGGAGCCTCATCAGCATTTCAAACACGGGCAGAGCCGGCGGAGCCTACCCGCGGTCTGCCTCAGGCGCCCCCGCTCAGGGAAGAGAGACCGGAGTAACGCGCTCCCCCACCAGAGCAGAGAAGCATCAATGCACCCCCCCCCCTGCCCGCGCAAGGACTGCCGGAGGCTGCCGCGAGCGAGGAGGGTGGAGAGGGTTTGCAAAGCCTGCAGGCGGCCAGCGCCGCCATGTCCAAATGAGCCCCGCCTCCTAGGCTTCCCGGCTGCATAAGGAAGCGCCTACATGCGGCCAGCGCCGCTGCAGATTAGAGGAGCCTCTACCTCGTGGGCCTAATGAACACACAAAATGCCTGTAAACTGCCAGCGCTGCCAAAGTTAAGCTCATACCCCAAACTGGGCAAAACACTGAGCCGTCTTCCCTGCACACCACTTACCCAGCAGGACACTGAAAGCCTGCCACCCCCTCCCTGCACAAACAAACCAAAACAGGGAAGGGACTCACCTGGAAGGCAGCATGAGGCCAGGTGACCAGCAGTAGCTCCAGCCCCTGGCGTCCAGTCCTTGGGGCCGATTCACAGCAGCATCTCCACCCCCCCTGTGCACTGAGAGACTGAGGCAGTAGAGTGCACATCAGGGGAAGACAAGACAAGCTGTTACCAGAATCCAGCAACACTGCCACCCAGTGGCTAAATGCAAAAGTGCACCTACATCCACAAGAACTAAAACAAGCATTGCACAACGCAAGAAAACTCATGCAGCAAGTAAGTTCTCAACAGCGCAAGTGACAGCGAAAGCGTCTAAACTCCCGCAGCAAGGAAGCATCCAACCTCACGCAGCAAGTAACTGCGCAACAGCGCAAGTGACACCCCCCACACATCAGCAAGGAGTCGGCGGCTGCCACTTCCAACGCGACGTGGGAAAAGGCACCAATGCCTCACAAAGCATCCAAGCACTGACGTCTGGAGGAAACGACTGCCAAGCACTAGAAGAACGTCCAGGGAAACGACTGCCGCGATCAAAGGACGGAGAGAGCAGCGACGCCTTGTGGCCACAGGCGCTCACCGCAGCATCAACTACTCCCGCCAACGGTCCAAAGCATCAAGTACCCGACGACAGCCAAAGCAGCAAGTACCCAAGTCATGCAACAGGCGTCCCAGAACCCTGAACAGTAAGTGCGCAAACAACGCGCCACGTGGCGACGCACAGCCACCGCAAGCAGAAAGAAGACCGCAGGCAGCGCCATCACGCAGAACAATTATCGCGCACGACCACACGACGTGGCGCCTCCCAGGAGCCGATCCGCAGAATGATCGCCCATCAAGTGCTGACCCACAACGGGTCCCCCAGGAACTGTTGTAGCGCAAAGTCCGACAGGACGACCGAAGGCAACCTGCCAGGCATCGGCAGAAGTGGACCACCAACCGGTCCAGGACGTTCAACCATGAACAGGTCTACAAACATGGACCCCCGAACGTCACCAACAAGCATCAAGAAAATAAAGCATCAAGAGAAGAAGGTTCGCGACACCAACTCTGGCTGCTGAGGAAGTAGGAGAAGGTGTCCCCGACGGGGACAAGACCAGGGGTACACATGCAGAGTGCGCGCACTGCATGGAGGACCCGGGTCAGGAGTGAAGACACAAGATCGGTCCAAGTGATGTCGCGATGCAGGAGGAAGAAAAGGAGAGACCCGAGTGGCACGTCTGCCACCGCGAAAAGGAAGGAAGAAAAGAAGAGATCTGAGTGGCACGTCTGCCACTGCGAAAAGGAAGGAAGAAAAGAAGAGATCTGAGTGGCACGTCTGCCACTGCGAAAAGGAAGGAAGAAAAGGAGAGATCTGAGTGGCACGTCTGCCACTGCGAAAAGGAAGGAAGAAAAGGAGAGATCTGAGTGGCACGTCTGCCACTGCGAAAAGGAAGGAAGAAAAGGAGAGATCTGAGTGGCACGTTTGCCACCGTGAAAAGGAAGAAAGTATATCCATGTGGCCTGTTGCCACAGTTAAGAGTAGAAGGAGAAGTCAGTGCGAAGCAACATCCCCACAGCGAACTAACTAAGGAAAGAGAGAGGAGTGCAGGAAGACCACTCACGCTCCCGAAGAGAAGGAAGGCGACAAGTGCCAGGACAACGGTGCGAGGAACACGAGGCCGGAAGAACACCAGTGGCAAAGAAGACCAGCTGACAGACGATGTTTCCGCACACCCAGGATCTGCGGAGAGGAGCAAGCGAGACCGTTAGTGACATCCACCTTTGGGGTCACACGGACACTGGACACATGCCAGCCGTGGTGACTCAGGGGCAGAGGCCTCCGGGACGCAGTCCCCGCGATGAGAGACGGTCCTCCGACGCCCATCCGAAAGGTCCGGGGAGGGCGAAGACATCGCAAGCAAAGACAGAAACCAACAGCTACCTTGGGATGAGGCTGCTGAATCTGAGGTGAGACACATCGTCTCTTCCATACCCCCACTGACGGCGGCGCAGGAACAACTGATGTGGACACATCCAGCCCAGCGCGAATCCGAGAAAGAGGACCTCAAGGATATCCCGTGGCAGGGGAACACCGACGAGAGGGGTCATCCTAGTGAGAGGGATGCCTTGCAACGGATCTGCCTTTTGCCAAGTAGGACACAGACCACAAATAAAGCTAAGGCCAAGACCGGAAATCGTGCATCATTCCCCGGCGAACCACAAGAACTCTAACTGCACCCGTCGCCATGGAAGTGAGCAAAAGAAGGGCTGTGAGGACAATTTGGTTGCAGAGTCGTCAACAGACTGTTTCCATCGAGCACCACAAACCGGTGCCACTGTGAACTGATGTTCCCCGCAACAGATTGAACATCATCTGTGATTCCAAGCAGCGGCGGATAGAAAGACACTGCGGAAGCTGAACACTTTACTGCATCCTGATACATGTTATTTTCCCCACAGGTTGATTTCTGAATGTGGGTCTTTGCAATTAAAAATGGGAGGGATGTAGTGTCCTAGCATGGACACGTTCTAGTGTTCAAGTGTGATGTAACTTACTTTACACCCACCCACCACAGACGTCATGGTGTCACATGACGCTGCCAATAAATGGGGCTGAGCGCACGTGCTCGTGGCCATTCCCACTACCCTCATCTGGTGTCTGCGCCCGTCATTGCTGCTCCTAACATGCGGGCCTAGGGCCCTCCACTTCTAACTTTACAGCTGTGATAGTGCCTGCAGCATGTTCCTCCACAGTGTAACTTGCATGCCACACCATGTAGGAGCTAATGCACAATTGCAGGAGGGCACAACATGTGGCCCCGTGCATGCACCTCCCAGGAGTGGCAGGTGCAATGTTAAAGCCTCCTTAGTTGCCTCTTCATCACCATTTTCATGGCGGGCTCATCGCATATTGCTGCCCCCTTCCGCTGCTCGACTGCCACAGGATCCTGAATCCCCGGTAGATGCGCAGCCCTGTGTCGGTCCAACCACTACACTCTGAATACTGCGGGTGGACTCACAGTGGTGGCGGAGGTCAGACTGCCACCCCAAATACGGTGGTCCTGGGGACCGTGTACTTGTAATGAAGCCCTTCGTCTTAACTAGTCTTCCAAGACCGCCAGTCATGGCTTTGTTTTCTGGTCATTCTGCATTTAGAAAAGCTGGAATTTAGAGTGATACTGAAGCCATACATTTAGGAGAGACTTGAGTGATACCAGAATGGATCCCAGCCTCAGAGAAGCACTTTGTCACCAGCAAAATCGTTGGTTTGATTTGTGAATGGTTGAGCCCTAGTTGGTTGAGTAATAGTGTTGTTAGTGGATCAACATAAAAACCCACAAATATTACAGCACAAAACCACAGAAGGTGGAAAAAATTTAAAAGTTGAGCAAGAGCCACTGGCCAGAGGGGAGCTAAAAGCACCCCTGGAAAATGTGATCATATTGCACCCTCATGCACAGAGTGAGTGCAGTCAGTACGCCCTACCATCTCCAGGAGGATTTTTAACGCCACAATATGTACGATTCTTCAAAAACATTGTGTGTGCTCCCTCTGAAATGGTTGCTCAGTTGGATTTCTGCTGATCTCTGATCCCTCCATCCCTAAATGCAGTCTTCTGCATTTTTTCCTCTTTCTCATGTGGTCAGTCAGCACTGGGTAAGATATCTCGGGAATCTGTTAATGACTACAGCTTGCCCTTGAAGATTTTTTAGCTCTTTCTTCTCACCTAACCGTCACAGATGTAAGGTGGGGCAATAAAGAGCCCTAGTCAAACTCAATATCCCTCAATTCATATAGCCCATACTCCTGCACTATTACAAGAAACATACAAAGAAGACAATCTTTGAGGTCTATATCTAGTTTTAGTGATGAGCAATGGTAGGCCTTTGGAATGCTCATTTCAAGAATGTTTTTGTTTTCATTTAATAAGCACAGGGCTTGTTTTTATTTCTTTTTATGAGTAAAAGACGGCCACATAATATTCATTTTTAGATTCATTGTTGTTACAAAATAAAAAAGGCCAACACATGCTTTGCAACTATACAATTTTAATGTTGCTTCATTAGGGCGAAAACTATATGATTGTGATTGTATATTAAAATGAAGCCCCAAAATTTGTAGTTGATATGCAGATTCCAAATATCATATAATTTTCTGTTCTATGAATTATGATAGGCCAATGTTACAAATATTTTGTTGGTGTAGCAACCACAACTAATGACATGATAACTGCTCACCTGTTCATATTTCACTTAGCTGAAATTTGAAACACAATAAATGATAATGAATTTGAAGTCATATTTTTAATTGTTGTTCCTGGTGGCTCTTGTGAGCTTATCCTAACCTATTTCAGTTCCTGTACGACATTCCTCACTTCTATTTCTGTAATATTTATGGATGATTATATTTCCTCAGATTTTTAATGATATCATTTTTAGTTACGCCCTGTCATGTTATGCATCTGGATAATAATTGGTGCTTTTCCTATTTGTGTTATCACTCTCCCTACTATGGGGCTCATTATGATGTCAGGCAGAATCACTTCGGCGGACACCTACTAGGTCATTGGACCGACTGACACCTGGTCATCGGTCCAGAACCCCCCCATTAGGATGCGTCCGAACAGCATTCGGTCACATTCCTATATTTCACAATGGGAGCATGCATTACGACTGTAAACCACCCGTAATGCATGATCCCATAGTGGAATGGGAGGTGCAGGGATAAACAAGGGGGCACCGGTGCCCCCTCAGCCTCTACCCGGAAGCCAAGCACCAAAGGGGGCCCTGCTTGGGACCCCATAACATGCTTACCGACATGGTTTCCATGCCAGACAGACCAACATGGAAACCATGTCGGAAACTGTGCATTGTAATCCAAGGGCGGAAAGAGCCACCAGTGAGATTACAGGCTCCATTTCAACTGGCGGACGGGCTCTCTGAGCCCGTCGGAAGCCAGCAGGAATAACTGGTTAGATTCCTTTCCAACTGCCTCTATCAAAATGAGCCGGTCGGAAAGGAATGTGACTGGCCCATAACGATGTTGCCCTAAAGGCTCTGACCAAAGTTCGGAGCCTTTATGGTCCAAAACGTAATTGGCCCCTATCTGCATATCCTCTATAACTTAACACCAGCTTCCTTTTTTGGGTTTTGATATATGTTACAGTTACCTACATTTTATCTGTGAGTGTTAGAATATAAGGCATATACACTAATTATTGTAAAATATACTTTTTGTTTTAATGTTTGTTTTTACATTTTTACTTTGCAGCTGCACATTTTTACTTGCATTTTGGATGTTTCCTCTGCTTTGTTCTTCTATAGATTTTCCTTTTGCAGGGCTGTTTGCTTTTGATTTTGTTGACAGTTGGCATGTGTTGCAGTCTTGAGTTTGTTCATTATGTATTGTTATTTTGTATTTTGCATTTCTTATTTTTAGCTTAGTTTTTTTGCATTCGGTGCATTTTTTAATGTAACTTAGTTCAGTTTTGTGCTGTAGTTATAATACTTACTTTTGAGTTTGTTTTTCTATACTTGTGATTTTTAGACATCTTTGACTTGAATTTCTTTTTTTCAATTGCTTTTATCTTCCCTGTAGTGGATGTACGTGTATCTTGGAGACATAAATATATAGTTATAGTTATTTGTTATAATTATTTAATTATACTTGTTTGTAGTTCTTATCAGGATGTTGTTTTTTATAACTTTCTTTCTTTTTTATTTAGTGGTCCTTTAAAGTTTGGTTCTCCTTTTTATATCGACTTTCATTATGGCAGAGTGACACTGTCCTTCTTTGATTGTTTTTTAGGATGCAATGTGTGTTTATGATTTTTTTTATTTATTAAACCATTTGTATTTGGTAACTGCTTTAAGTTTAATTTCATAGGTGATTTGGAGAGTAGTTAGAATTTTTGTACCATTTATGGTGAACTGTAGTTCTTCCATTTTCAATGTAATGTATATTTAAATATTTTTTTTTTTTAATGAATATATATTTTATGTCATTTTTAGTGTTTATATTTAATTATGTTGAGGTTCTGCTATTGAATATTTTTGTTTTCATGGTATTCTTTGTGGTTATGTAGAGACAAAGGGCCAGATGTAGGAAGCCTAATACCGGTCGGTAACGGCCGAAATGACCAAATTTCGTCCGTTACCGACCGGTTAGAGGCTTTTCAGATGTAGGGGCCTAATTTAAGGATTCTGTAATTTACCGAATCGGTAATTTAAGGAATCGGTAAATTACCTAATTCTTAAATACTGATTCAGTAAATTACCGAATCCTTAACGTAGGAAGCACTCAAGTGAGTGCTTTTCACTTGTGAGGATAACGAAAACCTTTAAAAAAGCAATTTTGTGCCTTTTTAACAGTGCCGTGTGGCAGACATACATGCCCTTAGGGCATGTATTTGTGCCACATGTGCACCCATGCACTATTCAGGGGTGCAACAGGGTGTCAAAGTGACACCCTGCCACCCTTGAATGTGTTCCCCATTTTTACAGAATCGGTATTTACCGATTCAGTGATTCCCATTCATTAATTCCCATTCATGAATGGGAAATACCGAATCGGTCCGATTCGGTAAAATTTACCGAATCATTAGCTACATATCATTTACCGATTCCAAAATACTGAATCGGTAAAATTCGGTATTTTAGATTCGGTAAATGATATTTACCTACATCTGGCCCAAAGCTTGGTATTTCTTTGTTGTTATTTTTGACACTGCTGCATTTCAGATATTTTTTCAATTATATTTTTGTTGTGTTTCTCTAAAATTAAGATTGTTGATATTTTAAGGTACCATTTTTGCTTTTCAATATTCTTTTTCTAAATATAGAGTCATAAACCAAAATAAAAATCAGGAGAATTTCATTTATTTCGAAATGCACCTGAAATATGTACCCTTTCTATTCCCAACACCACATCCTTCATATATTGTATGCAACTTATATATTATAGCCTGTACTTTCTTGCTCTTCAGCAATTATGTTTGAAAGGTTGTTATTCTCACTCACCATTGTTCAAGCGTGATGCATATAGGTAGTAATTGTTATTTTTTTCTAATTCATATTGGTGTCCTTAATAGAGTAGGTGACAAAGCATTCTCTGCCACAGGACATCAATAGAGGGGGAGGGGGTTTAATGTAGGATGCTGAAATCACGGCTTAAAACCACAAAATACAATGTAGCCCCTCTACGAGTTGATTCTGCTCCTAAACAAGACATTTATGTACCCATTTATATACCCATATTTTCTACAAAAGGCTTTAGAAGGAGCCTCCACTACATTCTTTTATTTCTCACCTGAGTGTGCACATTTGACACCTCCCCACTCGACCCATAGTGGCTATCAAATGTTCTACAGAATTTAGAAGCCTAAGAGAAATAATAATATTTAACTCAGGGAGTACATAATGGTGGCTTCTATGGCATAAAGCAATCAGTTTGGTTATTTACCAATCATGATGGATCTAGTAGCAGCTCTTCCTGAGGCGGAAAACCGGTAGGTTTGTAACGCTTTTAAAATTTTTAGATTTTCTGTTTTGACATTGTATTTTAATTCCTTTACCTGCTGGCACACTTACTTTGTCTCCCACCTCATTTAGACACCGCGCAGTCGAGTAGGCGCTGTCGCAGAGCTCTAATCAAAACCGAGCCGCCATCTTGGGTGAAGTAAAGGGTGACGGTCCAGTAGCCTGGCCCCTCCCGTCCTCACCTGCTCATAAAAAGCGCTCTGGGTAGCGCGCGCATTGGATCTAGTAGCAGCTCTTCCTGAGGCGGAAAGCCGGGAAGTTTGTAACGCTTTTAAAAATTTGTGATTTTCTGTTTTGACATTGTATTTTAATTCCTTTACCTGCTGGCACACTTACTTTGTCTCCCACCTCATTTAGACAACGCGCAGCCGAGTAGGTGCTGTCGCGGAGCTCTAATCAACACTGAGCCGCCATCTTGGGTGAAGTAAAGGGTGACGGTCCAGTAGCCTGGCCCCTCCCGTACTCACCTGCTTGATATGGCAGTCCTGACTCAGCCGCGCAGCGGGCGCGCCGTAGGCACGCCAAACGCAAGCCCGTCTGCGCCCGTCCGCGACCAAGACGCGACCGGGGCCAGTCCCCCTGTCCGTCTGAACAGCGATGAATGTATGACCTATAAGCGGAAGGAGATTTTTGCTCGGAGACCCCCACGATGCCCTTATGACCCACTGCCTCCCCTAGACCTAAAGTGCCCGGTTTATGAATGCAAGGGCTGCGGTTTCTCTCTGACTCATCACGAAAGACAGGATAGACAGCCCCATACCCATGGCTCTGCTCCTTCTCGTGGTCCAGGATCTTCCCTGACCCTGAGAGCAGCACTACTCAATTGCAGATCTTTGGTCAGACACGCTTTCGACATCTGGCAGTCTCTCCTGGACAATAAATGGGATTTTCTTTTTCTCACCGAAACATGGCTGAGTGATACAACTAACCCTGCTTTGACTCTGGCTATTCCGGAAGGCTACAGTATCATCTGTGCCAATAGACTTAATGGCAAACATGGGGGCGGGGTGGCACTCATCTATAAATCGGAATGGACTGTTACCACTCCCTTATACGATCAAATTGACTGCATAGAGGGTCTTCCCTTCTGTATCAAGCTATCGGCTTCTACTTCTTACTCACGACTTTTGATCTATCTCCCCCCCCATTCCAGTACTTTGCATCTGTCTGCCCTGGCAGACTATATCATCCAGGCCAGCACACGATATGCAAATTATACGGTTTTAGGGGATTTCAATCTTCATGTGGACGATGGCTCCTGTCCGCATAGCAAAAGCCTGATTTCTACTCTGGCTGCATGCAACTTAATTCAAAGGGTGGAGTCACCCACTCACAAAGCTGGTCACACACTAGATTTGATTTGCTCAAATCTGGCGGATATCTGGGTGGAGAATTCCACACCGGTAGTATGGTCTGACCACTTTCTTATCCCCTTTTCGATCGGTTTATCTTACCCCGATAGACCCGTCCTGACCCCGAAAGTATCTGGGAGAAACTGGAGCCGAATCACTTTGGATTCGCTCCAGGAACTCTTAAAAGACTCCCAGCCAATTCCAGCCTCAGACCTAGACACCTGCATTGTCAATCTAGATGCCTGGAGTGGCCAGGCCATGGATTCACTGGCCCCCTTGAAACCTATTAAAACCTTTAGGTCGGCACCGTCAGCCCCCTGGTATTCAGATGATCTTCGTCAGAAAAAAGCCTCCTGTAAAGTTCTTGAGTGAGCCTGGAGACAAAAGTACTCTTCGGTAAGTAAGACTGATTATAGGACAGCCCTTAAAGAATGCCGTAGAATGATTGTGAAACATAAAATAGCCTACCTGGCTACTCGAATTAAGATAGCCAGTAGTGGATCCAGAGAGATCTTTAGCATTGTTAAATCCTTTACAGACCCTCAAGCATTGAATCAGAGTCACCCCTCCTCCCAGCTTCTCTGCAATCAACTCTCGGAATTCTTTGAGGAAAAAATAGCGCAAATTTATGCCTCCTTCTCCGCTAATGATATCCTTGACCTAGAGGAGGTTCCCTAGTTCCTATTTTGAAAAAGCCTAACGCGTATCCAGATAATCCAAATAACTACAGGCCGATTTCCCTTTTGCCTGCCCCGGCAAAGATTCTGAAAAAATTGACACACTCTCAACTTGCCAACTATATTGAGTCCCATGGGCTCTTGCATAACTCTCAGCATGGCTTCCGGTCAGGCCACAGTATGGAGTCGGCCCTGATCGAAATGGCCGACTTGGTGAGGTGGACGTTGGACAGTGGGTCGAGGGCGGTGTTAGTGCTGCTGGACCTTTCAGCAGCATTTGACACCGTCTCTCATAAGATTCTGCTGAAAAGACTGGGTGCCTTGGGCATCGAGGGAACCGTACTAAAGTGGGTTGCTTCCTTCTTGTCAAACCGCACCCATCAGGTATACACTCCCCCCTACACATCCTCTGCTAGGCCACTTAAATGGGGAGTCCCTCAGGGCTCATCGTTGAGCCCGTTCCTTTTTAATGTGTATTTCACTCCACTGGCCGAAATGATCTCACGAGCCGGTGTTAAATCTACCTCCTATGCGGATGACATTCAGCTCCTCGTTACATTTTACGAGTCAACATCCACAACTTTTGACCTTTTCAAATCATGCCTCAGGAGCATATCAAAATGGATGGATATGAACTCTGAGACTCAACGCAGAAAAGACGCAGGTTTTGTTTTTTAATTTACCTTTCCCACTAGAATCTAGCTTATGGTGGCCGGAAGATCTGAGCGAGGCTCCCATACCCAAAGACTCGGTTAGGAATCTGGGGGTTCACTGGGATAACAATCTCTCCTTCGGACCCCAGGTCCAAACAGTGGCAGCATCCTGCTTCGCTAAGATTCGGATAATAAAAAAGCTCATAAACTACCTTCCAACTGATTGCCGCGAAACTGTGGTACATGCCCTGATAACTTTCCACCTCGATTACGCCAACGCGTTATACGTGGGCCTTACGGCCGGTCTGTTTCACAAGCTTCAGACTGTTCAAAATGCTGCGGCTCGCCTGGTGGAGGGCATTCCTCCTAGGCATCACATTTCCCCTCACCTCCGTAAATTACATTGGCTTCCCATTGCTAAAGGATGTGAGTTCAAAGCTTTGACACTGGCCTATAGAGCCACGAAAGGCAAGGGATCTGCTCACCTTAAAACCAGCTTGCATCCCTACTGCAACTTCAGAACATTGAGATCTAATTCCCAACTTTTTCTTGTGACCCCCAGATTTAAAAGAACCCGAATGGGAGGTAAAACATTCAAAGTCTGTGCCTCAGAGCGTTGGAACAAGCTTCCGCTGCCCCTACGCTCAAGTCGGTCCGAACTTGAATTCCGTAAATCCCTCAAGACCTTACTCTTTGGTTCCTAAGTTCTTATCTGCGTCCTGTGCTACCTGATCTATTAGCCTCGGGACGCCCCGTTGGGGCAACTGCGCGCTTTACAAAACACACAAATAAATAAATGATAAATGTGAGTTTCCATGTAAATGTAAGAGGGATAGAATTTTGTATCAGGCTTTTCTTGATGGAGGCTGTTAGTGCTGCTGTGACATCTAAGGTTTCTAATAATGTCTCAAAAACAAGAAGCATATAGATATATGCCTGTGGCTAACATCTTTAAAGACTTCACGGAGAGTAGATCATGTCTACTTGCTACTTGGCCATTTGTTTTCTATTTGAAAGAAAGACATGCAATAAGAAAAGGTCTTAGGGTGTGGGGGTGTTTATTTACTAGTAGGATTCCACTTTTTGCACATTGCCACTATTCACATGGAAATTAATATATTTGCACTTTTCACCACTAGCATTTTGAAACTCTTGTCTGCAGGTGAGGTTCTTATAGTTGGGAACTATAATTTGAAAAACCATGGATATTCACAGAAAAAACAAAATTTACAGGCCAATTATAGGGGTCGATTAGGATGGCGGACGGATTGCCCCCGCCGGGCTGGCGGTAGCCACCGCCAGCCTGGTGGGGAAAATCCGTCCGCCATCCTCACAGAAATGACCCCCCGGCACATTAGGATGGCTGGGGGGTCCGCGGCGGATGGGAAGACCGTCCGCCAATTTTCCGCCGCGGTCGCCTTGGCGACCGTGGTGGAAAAGTTCTAATATGGTGGTGGTGTCTATCAGACACCACCAGCCATATTAGGATGTGCCTTGGGGAATGCCTTTCCATGGCGGCAATGCCGCCACGGAAAGGCATACAGTCTTTGCTTTGATGAAGGGGGAGGTGGTGGGTGCACATGGGGGCCCCTGCGTTTCAAAGTACAACATGGTAGGCACTGCGCCTGTCATGTTGTGCTTTGAAACGCACAACATGCATTTTTGGCATTGCGGCGGACGTTGCTTTCGTCACCACCCGCCGCAATGTTAAAAATGCGGGATGCACCCACCACTGTGGCGGGTGCATCCTAATTCGAGGCACCGGAACTCCGCCCTTATGGCGGACGGTTCCTGCCCACGACAGGATGGCGGACAGACAAAGTCCGTCCGCCATCCTAATGACCCCCTAGTTAGGAAACGGAATTAAAAAAACCTTAGAAATTCACTGAAAAAAACAAAGGTTACAGGGACGTTATAGTTAGGCTCAGGTGTCACTCATACAAAACCAGTGAAATGCAGCCGTTATAGTTAGCTGAGTTACTATGACTCATGCACTCGCAATGAACTGCCTACGACCTGACATATTACATCACTCATTACACGGTGAGTGGTGGAAAACGAGGTGGGGCCTTCGAACACCTCTCAGCAATTCCAGTGAGTGGAGCTTACTGCAGGTAACAGGAGGGCTAGTTGGCCCCCAAGGAATCTTTGGAGCTAAGGGGACTTCATCCCCCTACCAGCAGTGTGCCAGGAGGCACATTTGCAGAGTGGTGGAGAAAAGGGGTGTGGCCTCCAGTAAGACCTCCAAGCTATTCCACTGTGTGAGACATACTGGAGGTAACAGGAGGGCTTGTTGGGCCTCCAAGGACCCTCTAGAACCAAGGGGACTTCACCCCTCAACCAACAGTGAGCCAGGAGGCGTGTTTTCAGAGTGGTGGGGAAAGGAGGCGTGGCAGCTGATGACCTCTCAGCAAACCATGCTGTGTGGGATTTACTGGAGGTATCAGGAGGGGTAGTTATTTACAGATGGGGTGAATTGGGCCCAGGGGATTCCATCTCCCTGGGCCTGGCCATTTAAAATGGTTGTCTCCTAGGCAGCCACTCACCACAGGGACCACGGGGGAGCTTAAAGGCCCCCATGGTCCCTGCCAGCTCCCCTGTGGGAGCAGGCATTGCTTTTGAACAGAGGGAGCTGCTGAACATGCGTCTCCCTCTGTCCAAAAGCAATTCTGCTCCGGTTCAATGCTCTTGCTTGCTAGAGGCGGGGCAGAGTTTGCTATGGCTTAGTGGGCGGTGAAGCTCCTGCCAAGCCATAACAAACAGCTACGTCCAGGGGACAGGCACCCTGGGACATAGCAGGAGCCGGCCCTGGGAGTGGCGGTCCCCAGGGCCATCTTTGGCTCCAGGAGGAGGGCCATGTGGGAGGTGGTGCTCCCTGGGGCGCGGGTGGTGCTGTCTGGGTACCCCCACATAAACCAAAACAAATACCCCGGGGAGGTGGTGGTCCTTAGCATTTACATAAACCCTAGGGGGAGGACCCAATGTGCCCCTCCTTTATTCTTAACATGCTCCTGGGATTTAGCCCACCGGGGGGTTCTTGTAAAAGAAGTGCAGTTTTGTTTAATTTGCATGGATCAACCTGCAAATTCATGGCAAAAGAAAATGCTTTTAACAAATGTCGGGGTCTCTGTGGGACCCCCCCAGCCATATCTGGGGGTGTCAGAGAATTCCTACCCGCCCCCTTTTCTGTATTTTTTTTACTTTTTTTGTGGGACCCAGCTTTAAGACTAGTCCCAAAATAGCTACAAACCCTTCCTGTTTGAAGTGTTGCCAGCCAATCAAATTTCAGTAGGATCTGCGAGTCCACTGCAAGGACTCGCATCCCCAGATATCTATATTTTTTAAAATTAAATATCTCTACTGAACGGATTTACAAAATATCACAAATAACACTCTTTCTGGACCAACATCTAGACTTCTACCAAATTTGGTGTAATTCCGTTCAGCGGTTCAGGCTGTAGCCATGTTCAAAAATTAAAAATCTCCATAGACATAACATGGCGAAAACGCGTTTTGGGACCCCTTTTTTTCTCAGACCCTGCTTGACCGATCACTCCGAATCTCTCCACACAGCAGCTGAACTAAAAAAGGGAAGGTATTCAAAATTTCGTCAAGAATCGTCAAATGGTACCAAAGTTATTTGCAAAACAAAAAACTTTTTTCCTATGGAAACTGTGGTCCTAACTATAACTACCTACTGGCGACCGAAAGTAAGTAATATATAAGATTCAATACCATTGATACCATTGTTGAGTGTGGGGATGGTCCATGATTCACAAGAGGCAAAGTCTTTTGTGAGTTATGGTTTCCATTCCCTTCCCAAACAACGGTAAGAAATAGTATGTTATGCTCTCCATATCTGCATAAGTGTGTCATACTACGGTGTATTTTCATGTGCACTCATTTTAATAAAAGATATTTAACCAAAACCAGCATACAAGGGGTCACATTTGTGCAGTGTGGTAAATTCACATTGATAAGACCTCATAACAATTAGTGTAGGTGCATCACTGTGTAAAGTAATTGTTATGTGCAATCTGTGCAGTGGTAAAAGGTCATGTTCATGTTCCGAGCTTGGTTTTCAGAAAAGCTTACACTAACTATTTTTGAGCTAATGTACGTGTACAAAAACACAAATGAAAGAACACACAGATCCCTTCTGCACCTCAGCAACACAGAAAACAGGATAATAATATGACGCCTGAAGAACCAGTTTGTCTCCAAACATTAATAGGTACATCAGCACTTTTAATAATGCTTTCCTGTTTAACACCTCTTAATCCTTTTCCTGAACAATTTCAAAATCTGGTATGTTAACACATAAGCAAGTGCCACAACATCCACAGTTAACTGGGTTTGATAGGCTTTTTGTTTGTAAACTATAGATGCTTTTTACCCATACTTTTATACTCTGCTCTAACTTCAACCCACCACACCCTCCACTGGGAAGCCTCAAAAGCATCTTGTTAAGATAGCCCTACTGCATTAAAGAGGAATCAATGAACCATTGAATAGTCTTTCTGAAAATAGCACAATGAGACCCAGGCTGGTCAACATTTTCTCAAAATAATGATTAATGTCAAGATGTGCTATAAAATTCTCAATCAAATTTAATACAGGTCACCTCACTCTTATGCATCCTGCGCATGCATCCATTTATTTGAACGTGGAAATGTTATATTCTGATAATGTTTCATAATATTTGCTGACATTTGTGAGCAAGGCTGCCATGGTATTATTAATATTGACAACATGATGTGGTTTTCAATATACATCTATTTATTTCTCTTCATAATTTGCATTTTGAAATGACATATAGAGAAGATTGAAACATTCCAGCGTTTTCTTCGCCCATATTTATTTTTCTGTTTAGCCATTGCGATTATTTAAATGTGAAAAATCTCTGTGCTAGTTGGTGACAACGTGTAGCAGCTGTTTGCTAAGATTTTATATTCTGGTTGCAGATTTCTCTCTGAACTGGTTATACGTTCCATTTCGGTCTTGTGTATGAGTATACTTGGTTACTTCTCCAACTTGTAATACGTTTTTTATGACCTGGAGGTCTTTTGCCCCTTGTTTCACTGACTGGTTTGGTATCTTCACCACATCAGTTCCGAGATCCCCCATTCCAGTACAGCACAAGGGGCTGAATAAGCACGTGAGAGCCCTGCATAACTAACGAGGCATCTCCTCCCATGGCCACTGTTTAATATGAGTTGAAGATCAGCAAACTAGAACAATCATCATCAATACCTATTCACATAGCAATGTGAGTCCTCAACCTCCCATAGAAGACTAGCTGTTCACACCTGGTTCTGATTGATGTTTAGTAGTAGGTTGATGTAGTGGTTATAATGCAGCACTTTGGCATTCAAGAAAGTTGCAACAACCTATTTTGTTCCATGTCAGACTTCCTTCCCATGAAAGCATTGTCTCATTGCCTGACAGAGATGAAGCCCTGCCTCGCTCAACATTAATTTGGTTAGCCATACACAGATGAGTCTTGCATCTTGTAATCTTCCCATTCTCTGACAGTTAAGGTGTTTTTTCTTGATTCATGTTGATGCTTAATATGTCCCATTAATACAAACTTTCACGCATCTATAAAAAACAATATTCTGTAAAACACAACTTTTTCATTTTTTTACAAGCTACTTAAAGTAAAAATAAGGGTGGGAGTGAAGGTTGACTTAGTATAGTGGGTTTGATTGAAGGGGTCAATGTGGCAATTTAATCTAAGAATTGTCTAACTTTTTATAGCAATTCCACTGAGAACCTATTAGACAAACATAACTCAATTTTAAATTTTACTAAATTTCTCAAGTTTTTTTAAACAGATTTAAATGTAAAAATTTGTTTTATTTATAAGTTTACACTTTTATGAATATTTATGAATTGTATATTACATGGAAGCCTGCAATCCCTGTCTAAAAGTTGGTTTTTAATTTCCTTATGACAACCATAGTCACCTGTAATAAAGAAATTATTTTGCCACTCAACAGTAATAACATTTTACAGATGAGTTCCGATGTCACAATGCTTACTCCCAGAGCCAGCAGCAGCAGTGAATGTCAGGTCACAGAGCATAATAAAGCTGCACAAAGTTAGGCCTTTCTTCCTTCTTCTCTGTTTTTCAAGATGAACAGTGATAATCAGAAAAGAGACATTTATGGAAACATGTTTACTTTTCCTTAGGTACTTACAGGAAAAACAGAATATCTCTGCATGATTCCATGCATTTTGAGCAGCACCATTTTTTCAAACCTTCTGATTTGTACTAATGTAGTTCTAATAATAGTCTTTTTGCAACAAATATTTAAATGCCCACAGGTGTATTGAATTCTATACTCAAGATTCTAATTCTATTCTTCATGTTTACACACATCCTATCTCTTTCATATGAAAAAGTGTCACATCAAGGATATAAGTGATTTGTGGGAAGGGTTATGGTGTGTATTACAAGGAATGGTATTATAAGAAATTATTTGGCCTCTTTTCCCTATGTTGTCACATAATTCTGAGAGTTGCAATATGCTTAGAATGTATGACAGAGGTGTTTTATCCCATGTGAAATATATAACTTTATGCTTAAAAAACTCAAATCATATATATATTTTTCAGTAATGGTTGGAAATGTTACCAAATAAAATGGTCAAGACATCTGTGTAAAATGAATCTCAGGAAGGTCACATCATACAGTGTGCCCTAAAGGACACGTGCTCAGTCTACAGCATTCTGCAGCATGGACTATTCGCTCAAACAAAATGTGTGTTTTTCGAAGATCTGACATACACAACATTGCTGGTCCAAAATGTACAATAGAGAAGAATCAAGAGGGTCTGCTGCCGCCTACAGGCTGCCAAAGGAATTAGATATATATTTCCCTTTGATCATCAGAATCTGAGGCTTTGGAAACCAACATAATAATTACATACCAGCCTATTAATGATACATTTGCTGTGGGCCAGATAAAATTGTGTGTGGGTCGCATGGGGTCCCCTGGCCGTAGATTGGAAACTTCTGATCTAGCTCACACACATACACCTGTAAACAAAGAATTACAATTTGTCTCCTTAGTCTCTAATGAACATTTTCAAAAATAAAGCATGTCAACTCCAAATATTGAGCAAATGTATCTGATGAGCATTTGAAGTCCATTCTAATAATTGGTTCTTAAAGTTTGAAAACCTTAGTTTAGTGATATTTCGAAATAAACAAAATCAGTTCCATCATTCCCATTAATCTTGTGCTTCTTGTTTTGTTGTTTACGATTGAAAACTCCAATTGCCAGAATTGTGTAGAAAGGTGCAAATTGAATTTATTTTTGTCCACCTTTATTACTACTCTAGTTTATTTTGAATTTGTTTTCTTTGTTTAACTGAAGTTCTTTCTTGAAGTGTGTTTACTTTTCTTACTGTGTGCAACACAAAATTGGATACATTCTCATTTTATGCAAATTTGTAAATTTGAGTATTTGAAATTAATTGAAGAATGAGTAGTCTGTTTTTCTTATCTACCATTAAGTAATTGTTTATTGCTAATTTTTAACAGTTAAACCCACTATACACCATTTCTCAGTTTGAGCACAGGATTGCTTCTTTGTAATTGTAACATTTCTCTTTTGTTCTGAATCATATGCTGATTACAAAAAAGATCCAAGTCAACCTTAATTATTCACTCATTAAAAGTTTATTCTAAGCCTGGTGGAATATCGCGAAGTTCCACTGTGCGGAACGCTGCAAAGGGCAAAAAATACTCCACCGCACTACGCGGAGCTCGGTAAGAGACGGAGTTTCTTTAGATAAATGCAGTTTGTGGTGATTTTCATTGCCAGGTGCTTGTCCGCACTGTGCAATCATCGGAAACGGCATCATGCACAGCACAAGTGGGTGCTGTTTCCTTTCTGCTCTTCAAGTAGATTTTTACTCGAGATGCAGATTTCTCAACGCAAGTGGATGGTTTCTCAACGTGCGCGGTCGCGAGCATAGGCGACCACTCGCAATGAGAAATCTGCCTGCCCGCATTGAGAAATCTTGCCAGGAGGTTGAATTTCTATGCTCGCGCTCACCAACTTGATGTTGACGATTGCGAATGAGGGAAAATCTCGCTGGGAGGTGGATTTTCCTCTCTCGTGCTCGCCAACTTGACGTTGATGAACGTAAGTGAGGGACAAAACTGCGCTACACGGAGCAGAGTTTTTGGGAACTACACGAGCTCCACAAGATGTGGAGTGCAGAAAACTCCACAAACTCCATGAGTGGAGCGGAGGTTATGGGAACTCCGCGAGCTCCGTGTAATGAGGAGTGCAGAAACTCTGCAAACTTCGCGAGTGGAGTTCACCGCCCAGACTAAGTTTATTCATTCATTTATACAACTGTTTTTATCGGCCCAAGAATAATTGTAAAATCTACGATGTGACCCTCATACTGAAAAGTTTAGAAACCCCTGCTCTAAATCTAAGAAACACATTATCTTAACACAGTTAATATATTGAAGTGCTGACATCTATCTTTAATGTTGTATTTCCTTCATAAGAAGTGGGTTAATGTATATTTTTTAATCCTTTTAAATGTTCTTGAACAGCAACAAAAATAAATGACACATTTTTTGAAACAATAGGTGATGTATGTGCGCTATTGCTCACAAACATTTCAATGATGTCACAAAAATGTAAATTATAAATTGCCAATAGAAAAAATGTACTTGAGACATAGCTTACCAATGGATTTGAGTGGTTCATGAGTGAAAATAGAGTGGTTTGAGTTCATGACTTGTGATGAAAAGCAGTGATTTCAATATTACTGACTTTAACTCAAATAAAGATCCTGCATAATGCATTGTCACTTGTGTCATGACACATGACCACACATATTAGAGAATAGTAATTTGGCAAAATTAACAATGATAGTATAACAAATAATTCATATCTATTTTATAGAAATGTTGTAATTTTTTCTGATGTTGGATATACTGTGTTTATGCTTAATTTTTGAAGTCATGTTAGGTATATAATGTAAAAACTTCACTGACATCTGTTGCCAAGTTTAAAAGGCACTACAAAGATCAACCCTTTCTTTATAACTTTTTATAATTTTTAATGGACCTTTTATCATAAAAATAAATAAAAGAAATGTTTTTGAGCATGGCACAGATGTGTCCAAATTTAGTGAAATCAAATGATTTAATTGTATTTAAAAACTTGTCTTACAAACATCCTATATCTTTCATATACAAGAGCATATAAGTGGTTTGTGGCAAGGATTATGATGTGATCATGTATTTCAAGGAATAGTATTGTAAGGAATAAGTTGGCCTCTTTCCTCTATGTTTTCACAGATCTTTGTGAATTTCAATATCCTTAGAATGTATGGCAGGGGAGCTTCCACCCCATATAAAATATATAATGTAATAGTTTTAAAAAATCGTTTTATTTTTTCAGTAATGTTTTTGAATGAGCAACTTATAGGTGCAATTTGAATGTGTTTTAGAAATCTTGTTGCTAATCTATTTTAAGAATATTGTGAGTTATTCAGTTATACCAGCACTAAGATGCCATTTTGCAGTCAGAGCTCTAGTGGCTGGATACCCGCAACATTTCCTTTTTGGGGGCATTTAAACTCAGACATGCCGCAGACGAGCAGTGACTTTAAGATGTGATTTCAATGTGTTCTAGAAATCTGGCTGTTAACCGGTTTTAAAAATACCATGTGTTGTTCAGTAGATGGTGTGGAGGGATGCTAATTGGTAAATTGTGGGCATTTTTATTTAAGTGGTCCCAGTACTAAGATACTATTTTGCTATCGGCACTCTAGTGGCTCGAGATCCACATCATTTGCTTTCTAGGGACATTTAGATTCAGACATGCCGCAAACATGCCGGAAACCTCAGCATCATAATCAACACCTCCCTCTCCATGAACAAGCAGGTCAACGCTGTCACGTCCAGCTGCTTCAACACCCTTTGCATCCTCCGAAAGACCTTCAAATGGATCCCCCCGAGTCAAGAAAGACAGTCACCCACACACTCATAACCAGCAGATTGGACTACGGTAACGCCCTTGCCTCCGGCATCAACAAGTCCCTACTCCGCAAGCTCCAGATGATACAGAACACCGCAGCCAGACTTGTCCTCGCATCCCCAGACACAAGCACATCAGCCAACACCTACAGAACCACCACTGGCTCCCTGTCGAAAAGAGAGTCACTTTGAAGATACTCACCCATGCCTACAAATGCCTCCACAACACCGGACCCCAATACCTCAACGAGAGAATCTCCTTCCACGTACCCAAGAGAAACATCCAATCAGCCTTCCTCGCCGAAACCATGTGCATCCGCAGAACCAGAACAGGTGGAAGAGTCTTCTCCTACATTGCATCCAAGACCTGGAACAAGCTCCCTATCGACATCAGATGCACCCCCTCCCTGAACACCTTCAGGAAGGCACTCAAGACCTGGCTCTTCGGGTAAACGGAACAGTGGTTTCCCTCCCTCCCAGGGCCTTTTGACCCTCATGGGTGAGTAATGCGCGTATAATTCCCTCATTGATTGATTGATTGATTGATTGATTGATTGATTGAGGGGATGCGCTGCTGGTATGCCAGAGATGCGGCAGAGGCATGCCCATCTATGGCCAAGAGCATGGCCAGTGCCAGCCAGGCTGCTGCCACACTACACTACTCACATACTCAAGGGTCAATTTACTTAACCTTCGCAGATACCCATGCAGTTATAATTTGGATTTGGGGTGACTTGTGTAGCTCTCACTAGGTTCTTTTACCCAGAATTCCTTGCACACCTCAATCTTTGTAGAAAAAAAAACACATTTTCATCACATTTCTGTGATGGAAAGTTCTGGAATCTGCGTGAATCCCCAAACCTCTACTCATCCAGCATTTCACAAAGTCTGCCTATAAAAATGGCACCTCACGTGTGTGGGTAGGCCTAGTGCCCACGACAGGAAATGGCCCGAAACTCAGCGTGGACTCACCACATTTTTACAGTGAAAACTGACCCTTTTTTTCTAAAGTGCCTAACTTTGGATTTTGAACCCTAGCTCAGCCGTCATCTAGGGAAACCTAGCAAACCTATATGTTTTTGAAACTAGACACCCAGGGAAATCCAGGACGGGGTGATTTGTGTGTCTCTCACCAGGTTCTGCTACCCAGAATCCCTTGCAAACCTCAAACTTTATAAAAATAACACATTTTTCTCACATGTCTGTGATGGAAAGTTCTGAAATGTGCGTGGATCTGCAAAATTCCATTAACCCAGCATTCCCCAAAGTCTCCCAATAAAAATGGCACCTCCCTTGTGTGGGTAGGCCTAGAGCCCCTGATAGGAAACGGCCCATATTGCAATCTGGACACACCACATTTTTACAATGAGAACTGACCTTTTTTTTGCAAAGTGTCTACCTGTGGATTTTTGTACTCCAGTTCAGCCGGCACCTAGGGAAACCTAGCAAACCCATACATTTTGTTAAACTAGATGCCAAGGGGAATCAAGGATGGGGTTACTTATGTGGCTCTCACCAGGTTCTGTTACCCAGAATCCCTTACAAACCTCAAACTTTGGAAAAAACACCAAATTATTCTGGATTCTGTGTGGATCCACAAACTTTCACCCACCCATTGTTCCCCCAGGTCTCCTGATGAAAATCGTTCCTCACTTATGTGAGTGGGCCAAGTGCCTGCGACTGGCAAGGGCCCAAAACGTATTGTGGAGACATGAAAATTACCTATCACAAAACCACCTAGTTTTGCAAGCGGGGTCACCGGGGTTTTTTTTCCCTGGGCTTGAATGCCATCTAGGGAAACCTACCAAACCCAGAGATTTTTTAAAACAAGGCACCCAGGGAGTACATGGATGTGTGCCTTATGTGGATACCCCAAGGTTTTCCCAACCAGAATTCCCTGCACACCTCAAATATAGCTGAAAGAAAATCGCATTTTCCTCACATTTCTGTGTGGGATCATCATGCCGCCACAAATGTCCTGCCACACAGGGTTCCCCTCAGTCTCCAGAGAAAAATTATACCTCACTTGTGTGGGTGTGCAAACAGCCTGCGACTAGGAAGGGCCAAAAACATAGGGATTAAGGGTATAGCAAGCAATTAATCAATTGATGGTTTATAAAGCGCAGCTACTCACTCGAGAGGGTCCCAAGGCGCTGAGGTAAATGCAGCTCCCGGATGTTCATGGTGATTCATCCAAGAGCCAGGTCTTGGGGTCCTTCAGAACTTGGAAAGTGTTGGTGTCTGTCGGAGGTGGAGAGGGAGGGTGTTCCATGCTTTGGCCACTAGGTTGGAGAAGGAGCATCCTCCTGTTCTGGTCTTCTTGATGAGTGGTACCATCACAAGAGAGAGCTGAACTGAGCGGAGGATCTTTGGGGTGCGTGGAACGAGAGGCGGTGGTTCAAGTAGGTTGGTCCAGTGTTTGGAGGAATTTGTGGGCATTGGTGAGAAGTTTGAAAGTGATTCTCTTCTCGCCAGTGTAGCATCTGTAGGTGTTGGCTGATGTGGCAGTAGTGTGGTAGGTTAAGGACTAGTCTTGCAGGGGCGCTCTGGATGTTCTAGAGTTTAGTAGTGATGTTCCTGTTGATCCCAGGGTAGAGTGCATTGCCGTAGTCCAGTCTGCTGATGATGAGGATGTGGGTGACGGTTTTCATGTGTTCAAGGGGATTCCTATTGAAGGTGTAGGAGTAGGCGGAGGGTGGGGTAGCAGGACGAGGTGACAGCGTTGATCTGGCGGTCCAGTTTGAGTTCCGAGTCCAAGATTATTCCGAGGTTGTGTGCGTGGTTCATGGGGGAGGGAGGATTCCCAAGGGCTTGGGGGCCACCAGGTGTTGTTCCAAGGATCGGGATCGAGCCCATGATGGGTACTTCGGTTTTTTCCGTATTGAGTTGTAAGCAGCTGTTTTTCATCCATCTAGGGACTGCTTCCATTCCTTCTTGAAAGTTGTGTTTGGGGATGTTGGGTAAGTTGGATAGTGAGAGGATGAGTTGGGTGTCATCTGCGTATGATACTATGTTGAGTCCGTGAGATCTGAAGATGGATGTGAGAGGGCCATGTAGATGTTAAACAGGGTGGGGCTGATGGAGGATCCTTGGTTCCGAGTGGAAAGGAAGGAGTCTGACTCGCCGCGTTCTGCTGGTGAGGAATGAGTGGATCCAGTAATGGGCCTTTTTCTGGATTCCTGTGCTGTGGAGCCTGTGGGCTAGGGTGTGGTGTGAGTCTGTGTCGAAGTCGGCGGAGAGGTCCAGTAGGATGAGGGCCACAGTCTCTCCTCTGTCAAGAAGGGAGCGGATGTCGTCTGTCACGGCGAGCAGGGCAGTTTAAGTTCTCTGATTCTTCCTGACACCTGACTCGGAGGAGTCAAGGATGTTGTTTTCTTCCATGAAGGAGGCGAGTTGACTGTTGACGACTTTTTTCCAATAACCTTTGCCGGATATGGGAGTAAGGAGAACGGTCTGAAGTTCTTGAGGTCGGGGGGTCTGCTGAGGGTTTTTTCAGGGGAGGGTTGATCTCGGCATGTTTCCAGTCATCGGGGAAAGAGGTAGTCTTGAGGGAGCAGTTGATGATTCGTTGAAGCTCGGGGCATTGATGTCTGTGGCTCTGTGATAGATGTGGTGGGGCAGGGGTCTGTGGGGGCCCGCAAGTGTGTTGTCTTCATAGTCTTGAGGGTGTCTTCGATGCTGAGGGCGGTCCAGTTATCCAGTGTCGGATGCGTGGTGTGGGGGGCGGTGGGAGTGGGTACCTCGTGAAGGTTGTCATCGTCGAATGCTGTCATAGATGGCCTTGATTTTTTGCAGGGGTCCAGGGGGCGGGAGAGCTAGAAGGCGGGAGCGGAGTGGGAACACACGGGAGGGGCAGCAGTTGAGGGAGGCAGAAATCTTAAATAAAGATCAAGTAATCGAGAAAATAAAGTAAAGAAAAAAGAGGAATGAGGTAAATAAACAGGAGTGTGTAGATCAGAAACCCTGAGGTGTCTTGCTAATCTGAGCATGCAGCGGCAGCAGTTAAATAGGGGTCGGGGAGGGAGAGACAGCTGGGAGAAGGGAGCGGGAGTGGGAACATGCTGGAGGGGATCACGGGGGCAGCAGCAGCAGGAAAAAGTGGTAGAGGGAGGCAGAAATCTAAAATAAAGTTTAAGTAAAGGAGAAAATAAAGTAAAGTAAAAGAGAGGAATGAGGTAAAGAATCAGAAGAAAGTAGATCAGAGAAATGAAGGCAAAAAAGAGGAATGAGGAAAAGAAAAAGGAGAAAGTAGATCAGAGAAATGAAGGCAGGCAAGCCGCTGTGAATAGCGGAGCAGACAGAGGGCGAGCCCTGCCTAGGTGAGCCGTAGGTGGAGCTGTGCGCTGGGAGAGCAGTAACCCAGAGCACAGTGAACTTTATGCACAAGTGAGGTATCATTTTATGTGGGAGAGCAGGGGGAACTCTGGGTGATTGGAAATTTGTGTCAGCCCAGTGATCCCACAACGTTCCCACACAGAAATGTGTGGGAAATTTGTTTTTTTTCTGGACAAAATGTGAGATTCGAAGTGGATTCTGGGCAGGATAACGTTCGGGGATCCATGCGAGCCACTCATCCATGGACTCCCCGGGGTGTCGAGTTTTCAGAAATGTGTGGGTCTGGTAGGTTTCCCAAGATGGTCGCGGAGCCCGGGACCAAAAACGCATGTGCCCCTTTGCAAATGCAGATTGTTTTGTGAAAGGCGATTAAGACATCTCTACAATATGTTTTGGGACCTTGCCTTTTGCGGGTACTTGGCCCACCCACACAAGTGAAGTACCATTTTTATTGGGAGACCTGGGGGAACGCTGGGTGGTAGGACATTTGCGTCAGCCCAGTGACCCCACAATTTTCCCACACAGAAATCAGAAAATTTGATTTTTTCAGCTAAATTTGAGGTTTGTAGGGGATTCTGGGTAGGAAAACGTTGGGGCGTCCACGCAAGCCATACCTCCCTGGATTCTCCCGGGTGTCTGGTTTTCAAAAATGTCTAGGTTTTGTTGTTTTCCCTTGATGGCCCCTAAGCCCGGGACCAAAAACCCAGGTGACCCCCCCTTTGCAAAACCAGGTCGTTTTGTCATAGGTAATTTTGATGTCTTCACAATACGTTTTGGGCCCTGTCTGTCACAGGTACTTGGCCCACCCATACAAGGGAGGTACCATTTTTAATGGGAGACCTGGGTAAACGCTGGCTGGTAGGAAGTTTGTGTCAGCCCGGTGATCCCGCAACTTATCCACACCAAAGTTGGAGAAAAATTTGAGGTTTGCAGGGCAATCTGGGTAGGAAAACATTGGGGGGGGGGTCCTCACAAGCCATACATCCTTGGACTACCCCGGGCTTCTAGTTTTCAGAAATGTGTGGGTTTGGTAGGTTTTCCTAGAGGGCGGCCAAGCCCGGGGCCAAAAACCCAGTTGACCCCTCTTGCAAAACCAGGTCGTTTTATGATAGGTAATTTTGATTCTTCCACAATATGTTTTGGGCCCTTGCCTGCCGCAGGGACTTGGCCCACCCACATGAGTGAGGTACCATTTTTATCGGGAGACCTGGGAAAACGCTGGTTGTTAGGAAATTTGTGTTTTTTCTGAGACCAGAAGATTATGACACAGTAATGCAAGGGAAATGTGTGACTAGTATCACATTTTGAGGTTTGCATGGCATTGTGAGTTAAAAAAAATGTGAGATCCATGAATGGCACACCACCCAGTACTACCCATTTTTTTCAGTTTTCAAAAATATCTAAAGCTGGTAGATTTTCCCTACAGAAAAACTCCACCTTAGCACAGAAAGACAGACAAGATAAATATGACTGCCTATCGATTTGTTCCTCAGTACATACACATACTGGTTGGATTTGGCATGATGGTGAGTGAAAGGTTCAAAATGTTTATTTTTATTAACAAGAGATTTCACAAAAATTAAATGCACTGGTAATAATTAAAAGGTTAAAAACCTGAACCAATAACTAGCAGCCCATGCACTGTACAGCCACGGTAAGGCACCAACCTCTTTACAGGCCATTCACACACCTTTCATACATGACAAACGCTGGCCAAGCACATTACAACATTCACATCAACAGACAGCGCCATTCAAGGGCCCATCACTTTTATACACCCATATGACTGACACAGCAACCACACCGGCTGTCGGTTGATGTAGTGTGTGCAGTGGCATTTGGCTAGCAGTGTGTGTAATGTCCAGCAGCAAGTCACTACTCACATACCTCCAGCCAAATGCCAACCTATGCATACCACCAGTCAAGCGCCAGTCCATGCACACCAACATCCAAATGCCAGTCCACCCACACCTCCAGCGAAGCACCAGCCCATGCATACTGCCAGCCAAGCGCCAGTCCACGCACACCGCCAGGAAAGTGCTAGTCCAGGCACACCACCATGCCAAATGCCAGTCCATGCACACCATCATTAATTTTTTTAACAAAGAAAGAAAACACAAACCTATTGGAACTAGATACAAAACTATAACTACAAACATAACAGCGGTAACTAAATACATCTTTCTAATGCCAATTGTGAAACTGAACATCAAATATAAAAACATACTGACCAGGCAGTACACTATCAGACTCACGGTTGCTCCCAAAAAATCTTTTAAGTGTGATACAATCTGAAACATGTGGACACACAGCCCAGGATTAGAAGGACAATCAGCACAGTGCATACAACTCTCCTTCTGCATACCTCTTCACAAACAGACTCTACATCTCTTACAGGTATTTTTTTTGTAAGCCTTATGAACAGCAGTATAAGGCTCCAACCTCTGATCTACTCTATGGACACCACCCATGTGCTTATTGTAGTCTACAATGCACACAGGTTTGCGCACTTCAGCAACCTGACCCCAAACAGTCACAGGTGATGTACTTTCATCATCAATTGTAGTCAGCAAGTACACACCCCTCCTGTCCACAGATTTTACAGCTAGCAGTACATCACTACGCAAGGCAATGCACTGTCCTCTCTCAAGCTTTTTGCAAAAAAGGTCTTTTGGGTAACCTTTACTGTTAGAGCATATTGCGCCACAAGCAAGAGTATCTACGTCTAACAATTCCTTAAACAATTGCACAGCAGTGTAGAAGTTATCTAGGTACAAATGGTGACCTTTGTTAAAAAGTCCTCTAGCAATTTCCCATATAATTTTCTCGGAAAAACACCTAATGTAGACGGACAACCAGGGGGGTCAATTGTGGAATCCCTACCAGTGTATACCCGGAAATTGGAGACATATGCTGCCCTACTCCCAGACAATATATACATTGTAATTCCATAACGTGCCCTCTTGCTAGGAATGTACTGCCTAAAAACCAAACGGCCCTTGAACAGGACCAAAGACTCATCAACAGCGGTTTCTTTCCCTGGAGTATAGATCTATGAAAATCGATCTACAAAGTGATCAAGGACAGTACTTAAAAGATGTGAAAAACAATTGGGTTTGGGTAAAGGACAGGAAGAAATGGCGCTCTAGCAGGTGCGATAGAAGATCCACCACCTGGATCCCGACGTTATTGCAAGCGGCACTTATCCGGTGCTTTGATCTACTATGTAGATATTTACCGTGAACCACCTTCTGGACACACCCGTCCTGAGGTTTTTCCACTCACCGGCTATTTTGCCTAGCGGTAGTCCATCTCACCATACAGATTTACTCCATCTATGCTCGTTCCGCAGCCGGGTTGACTTCACACCGGACCTGCGCACCATTTATCTACTTTAGAATCCAACAGCCCTGAAGAGTCACATTCTTCACACGATGTGATGAAACACGTGTCGGCTAGTTTTGTATGTACTGATCAAGATTGAACTATAAACTATCGTTTTACATCACTGGATCTCAAAATCATTTACTTGAACCATATCTATTTGTCTGGTTCTGACAGAAGAACCAAGAATTTTGATACGTATGCACAGGACTTGTACTCAAATCTTAAAAGATGGTCACAGTCAGGCTGATCTAGTGGCAACGCCGAAGCATTATCAACACAAAGTAAAAGTAAATACCGATCATGACTCATAATTGCAGGAAATATGGCCATTGCCATCAAGGGACTGGTGGACCAATACAAAGCCAGGGGTGGCTTTCTTATCAAGCCCATCAAAAAAGTTAAAGTCAAAAACTTCTTAATTTTATCCAGATTTATTGAAGTCCACTAGGTAGCTCTAGAGTGGGGTCTAACTATGGCACTGTTATCCCTCAAAAACTGTTCAAAATACAAATTAGTATGCTCAACAATCTCAGCCAAAAACACATCATCAATAACCAACCCAAAAAACTGTATTGGCAAAAAAAAATCACAATTCACTCTACATCACCACTAAAGGCAGGCAACACCAGCTGATCAACCCATAGTCCAGCATTTCCGATGGGAAGCCTTGGGGCACCAAGCTGCGATCCAGAAGCCTCTTGCTGCACCATCGACATATCAGTGTCCTCCTTTAAAACAGGCACTTCATCCGCACTGGGAGTAGCTTCATCCACACTGAGAATAGCTTCATCAACAGATGATTCCTCGTGGACAGAATACTCACTGCCGAAATCATGCACTTCCTCCTTTGCCTAAGATGCAACGTCAGTCTCATAATCATGGTCAGAGGAAGATTCAAAAAGCATACCAATCACCTGCTGAGCAGTAATTGTGCAGCTAGCCATAATCCTTACTAATAAATTAACTTGACAAGCAAGTCAACAGAAGCAAACATTTTGTAAAAAAGTAATAAACAAAATGTGGCTTCATCACAAAGACCTATGTACTCTAAAACAATACCTCTCACTTGCTAGAAACACCTGGACTCACCACCACCTACTCTGCACAGACGCATAAAGGACCAACAATATCCCACTGAAAAAGTAACTTGACAAGCAAGTCAACAGAAGCAAACATTTTGTAAAAAAGTAATAAACAAAATGTGGCTTTATCACAAAGACCTATGTACTCTAAAACAATACCTCTCACTTGCTAGAAACACCTGGACTCACCACCACCTACTCTGCACAGACGCATAAAGGACCAACAATATCCCACTATGTTATGTTATGTTAATACTGCTCAGCGCACGGCTACCCAGGACGGGTGTCCCGGCGCTTTAGCAAAGAGACCTGAAACATAACCAAGAAAACCCAGAAGCGGATACACTATCAACGCACAGGTTACGCAGAGAAAAGGACGGTCTTCAGCTCCTTCCTAAAGGCCAGAAGATTGTTAGCCTTATGAAGTGAGAGAGGGAGCTCATTCCAGAAACGAGCTGCCGTAAACTGGAAAGACCGGCCTCCCATCCGCACTCGTTTGATCACTGGCACCTCCACTTTAGCCAGGTCGGCAGATCTCAATTTCCTCCGGGGAACGTAGAAGGCAATACGCTTCCTGAGGTAAGCCGGGCCCGTCAAGTGGAGGGCTTTAAACGCCATCATGAGGATTTTAAACCTGATTCTACAAGGCATTGATAGCCAATGCAGCCTGCCACGCAACAGAGAGGCGCTGACTCTCCGTGGGAGGCCAAAAATTGCCCTGGCCGCTGAATTTTGGACAGTTTGTAATCTGGACACCAGATATTTAGGCAGTCTGGCAAAAAGTGCGTTAGCGTAATCTAAACGCGATCCCACAAGCGCTTGAACAACATTCTTGCGGTATTGTAGGGAGAGCAATGGGAGAAATTTTCTCACCATTTTAAGAATGCCGAAGCATTTCCCCGCTAAACCCGTAATGTGTGGACGAAAAGAAAGACTATCGTCGAACACAACTCCCAGATTTTTTACTTGGGAGGAAGGTTTCTCGGGAGGAAACATGTCAGGGGGCCACCATGACTTCCATCCAGGGTCAGGGGCACAGCCGAAAAAAAGCAGCTCGGACTTGTCCGAGTTGCATTTCAAGCTCTGGTGCTGAAACCATGCAAAGACTGCACTCAAACAGTCTCTAATTCTGCCACCGTCAAAAACCTCTCCCTTCTTGCAGGTAAACAGGAGCTGGGTGTCGTCAGCGTATGAAATGACCCGGGCTCCAAATGCCTCCGCGACCTTCGCCAAAGGGGCCATATAAATGTTAAAAATGGTGGGGCTCAGGATAGATCCTTGAGGCACCCCCACCTCTAGCGAAGGCATTTCCGCGGAGAATGGTGGAGCCCAGATCACCTGTCGACGGTCGGCTAAGAATGATTGGAACCAATCCAACACCGTCCCCCGCAGTCCTACCTCGTTGAGTCTTAAAAGGAGGCCTGCGTGTGGGACGGTGTCGAATGCCGCCGACAGGTCCAGCAAGACCAACATAGCCTTTCCCCCAAGATCAAGCGATTCCCTGATGGCGTCGGTCACCTCCACAAGAGCTGTCTCCGTGCTATAATTAGCACGGAAGCCAATATTGGGAGTCATGCAGCAGTTTGTTATTCTCAATGAAGGTGGTAAGAGTATGCTGAACATGTTTCTCCGCCACCTTCGCCAGAGCAGGGAGGAGGGAGATTGGTCTATAGTTGGCCAACTGCAAGGGGTCAAGCAGAGGTTTTTTAATCAGCGGGAGAATGAGAGCATGCTTCCACTCTCTAGGGACCACTCCGGAGCTCAAAGACATGTTGAGCAAAGGGTTCAGCAAGTTGTTTACAGCTGACGCCACATTGCTCAGGCATTTAGCCGGACAAGCATCCAAGGGGGATCCAGATTTCAAACGGGAAAGCAGCTCAAGTGAGGTTTCGCAAGAGAGCGGGGGAAACGCCGATAGCGTGGGCCCAGACTCAATTTCAGCAGAAGGGGGAGCTTTAGATCGCTCTCCAAGGCCACAGCAGCTTTCAGAGGCCCCACCCTACCAAAAGAGTCCTGAATCTTTAAGATCTTAGCCACAAAGAAGTCAGCGAGCTGCCTGATCCACTCCTCCGTATGGGAATGTACACGGGCGCTTGCAACAGGATCCACGAATTCTTTCACAATACGGAATAGTTCCTGGCTCGTATTATCAGCCTGATCAATTCTATGCTCAAAGTAGATCTTTTTAGCTTCGGCAATCTGTTTGTGATATAGTTTCATAACACCCCTGTACTTCAATTTCTCCTCAGGGTCGTACTTGCGCCGCCAGAGCCTTTCCGCCCTTTTACAGTCCTGGCGCGCTTTCCGTAACATGGAGGTAAACCAAGGAGCAGAGTCCTGACAGGGGGCTGTCCTAGCCGGCTTTCGAGGGGCAAGCTCTTCAAATCTTGCCTGAAGCCAGTCTTGGACTAGCAGCAGGTCGGCTTCTAGGTTCCCTGTCATGGTACAAGGGTGTAAACAGAGTGCGTCAGCGAGCATATCAGCTGTCACCAGGTGGAAGGCTCTAGATTGGCGAGACCCATCCTTGTGAGTTCTATGGCTAATCTGACACTCAGCCAATAGAACAAAATTTATTAAGAAGTGATCAGACCATAGAACCGGTAAAGGGAGGGACACCTTAATCGGCACGGTGGAAAAGATTAAATCAAGCGTGTGCCCTTTGACATGCGTGGGACTGTCAATAAAAGGAACCAGCCCAAACATCTCGGTAATATCCCGAAGTTTGGACGCTTCAGCGTCAGTTGTTGAATCCATATGCAGATTTAAATCGCCCAGCAGCACACAGTGCGCCGAGCGCATACAGGGTACTGACAACGCCACCTGCAGGTCCTCAAAAAACGAGCCTATAGGCCCTGGAGGTCTGTAGACAAGGATCCCTGTGCAGGTATGTGAAGCTGACAGATGGAGAATAAAGCCAAGAGCTTCACATCCAGCGATGTTATCCACAGGGAAAGAGGAGCATTCCAGGGACTTGTCGACAGCTAGGGCCACTCCGCCACCTCGGCCTCCCGTTCTGTCTCTCCTTAGGATGGTAAAGTTGGGTGGAAGGGCACTAGCGATGTCCGGTTCAGAGCCCGCCCCCAACCAAGTCTCTGTCAAAAAAAGACAGGAAATTTTAGAGAGCGCAAGGAGGTCCCAGATCTCCACCGAGTGACGCGCCAGAGATCTAGTATTTAACAAGGCGCAGTGACATTCTACGGGAGGAAAGGACAAGATACGAGGTGGTAGGGGTACAGGACGCCAAGCACAACCAGGACATCCTTTGCCCAATTGGCGACCACCGGGAAAAAGAGATTTACAATCACGCCTCACAGGGCGAAGCGCACATAAAGCGGCCGCGCTGTAGACAATCATCCCTGAAAGCCTACCCGTGAAGCCAGAGTCCCGCCTCGACCGCCTCCGAGACGCTGACGAGCGCAGACGGGCAGGACTCTGGCACGACTCAGGCGCAGGGAAGGCGCACCGCTGCGCTTCACCGCTGCGCTGGTCAGGGGAGCTTTAAATAGCGTCGTCTCGGCGTCCCAGGTGACCTGGACGCTCAAAGATGGCGCTCGCACTACTCCCCTCACTAAGATGGCGCTCAGTCCAAACCCTCCCGGTAACCCGGATCCGCCCAACAGCGGTGGTGTTAACAGATTACAGTGCAGGTAAGGGCCAGAAAAAATTAGTAGCAGGGAGGCAGGCTAAAAAATTAATAAGCAAAGTCCACAAAAAACAAAGGTTATTTTAAAATTGAAGAGCTAACAAGCGCGCGACCAGCGCGGTCAACAGCGAGGCGCCAAGTGCAATCTTGGCCTCAGGAACCCTAAGCAGGCTCACCTTGCTGCAGTCTCACCCTAAATAGCGTCGTCTCGGCATCCCAGGTGACCTGGACGCTCAAAGATGGCGCTCGCACTACTCCCCTCACTAAGATGGCGCTCAGTCCAAACCCTCCCGGTAACCCGGATCCGCCCAACAGCGGTGGTGTTAACAGATTACAGTGCAGGTAAGGGCCAGAAAAAATTAGTAGCAGGGAGGCAGGCTAAAAAATTAATAAGCAAAGTCCACAAAAAACAAAGGTTATTTTAAAATTGAAGAGCTAACAAGCGCGCGACCAGCGCGGTCAACAGCGAGGCGCCAAGTGCAATCTTGGCCTCAGGAACCCTAAGCAGGCTCACCTTGCTGCAGTCTCGCCCTAAATAGCGTCATCTCGGCGTCCCAGGTGACCTGGACGCTCAAAGATGGCGCTCGCACTACTCCCCTCACTAAGATGGCGCTCAGTCCAAACCCTCCCGGTAACCCGGATCCGCCCAACAGCGGTGGTGTTAACAGATTACAGTGCAGGTAAGGGCCAGAAAAAATTAGTAGCAGGGAGGCAGGCTAAAAAATTAATAAGCAAAGTCCACAAAAAAACGAAGGTTATTTTAAAATTGAAGAGCTAACAAGCGCGCGACCAGCGCGGTCAACGGCAAGGCGCCAAGTGCAATCTTGGCCTCAGGAACCCTAAGCAGCTAAAAAAGAAAAAGAAAAAAAACACATGAGACAACGCAATACACATTGTGCACAAATACAAAAACAATTTCACACTCAAAACATAAGCTAAATATGCTGCTATCATGACACCACTTACAAAAAATTCATTCATGCATGACAATAACACTCATTTAGAGTAAACACAACAAAAATGTTTTTCTTACTAAACACCTGCAACTACGCAAACTGCAGATTAACCACTGCCGAAACCACAAACAGGAATCAAAAGCTTTGCACTAGAATAAAAAAATAGATACAAAACATTACAATCACATATGCAAATAATACATCACAATCTACCAGCCAAGCCTGGGGGGCAGATGTGCCTAAAAATAAAGAAAAAAAATGCACTCCCAAAAGGGGCCTCTCCCCAAAAACAACGTAGTGAAACTAATGTCCCCAGTGTCTAGTGGCTTCTGCCCCCTTGGGGGCAAATGGCCTAAAAACATAAGGCCGATCTGCTCCCAATTGGGCCAGAAACTGTCAAAATAATCACCCCAGTAATAGGGAGCGACCATTCCCCAAGGGGCAGCCCCAATGATCGCCAAAATGGATCCATAAATAAATCCCTGGTGTCCAGTGGCTTCTGACCCCTTTGGAGGACAGATGGGCCTAAAAACATATGACCGTTCTGCTCCCAAGGGGGGGCAGAAACAGTCAAAATAATCACCCCGGTAATGGGGAGAGACCCTCCCCAAAATTGATTAATAATAAATCACTGGTGTCTAATGGCTTCTGCCCCACTTGGGAGTAGAAGGGCCTACAAACATAAGGCCGATCTGCCCCTAAGGGGGGCAGAAATGGCCAAAATAATTACCCCCATTAAGGGGAGCGACCCTTGCCCAAGAAGCCGCTCTCTAATATCAAAATAAAAAAAAATCCCTGGTGGCTTATTGGGGCCCCAAAAATTAAAAAAAAACAACTGCCGATCTGCCCCCAGGGGGCCAAGAACAGCCAACATGATTGCTCCCCTAAGGGGTTCGACCCTGCCCCAAGGTTCTGCTCACTAAAACATGAAATTGTTCCAAAAATAAAAATTCCTTGGTGTCTAGTGGACATTCCTGCTGCACGATCATGCACCATGTGTGATTGTGCATCAGGAATGCTCCAAAGAGACAGCGGTGGAAAGGAAAACTCTTTCCTTGCCCCTCATGCCTCTTTGATTTAAAAAAAAAAAACGTTCCCCAGGATAAACTTACCTCCTCTTCCTGGACGCGCTTGAAGCAAATGGCTTCCAGCCCATAATGACGTTGGCATGCGGTGCGCGCTGATGTCATTAGATGATGTGGTGGAGGTGCGGGGGCCGTGGAAGGGCTCCCGCTGCCTTCCTTGTTGGGGTTTGCACACAGGGCAGCCCACAGTGGGAGCTCCAGCACTCCCCGTGGGTGGGTGCTAGGATGGCCCAGAGCCATTGCACGCACACACACACCATCCCACGCACAGAAGAGGTTAAGGCTTGGCAAGTAGATTTCAACACCAAGTCAAAGTGGCAGTAAACTGAGCACACACTCACTGCAGTGGCAGGCCTGAGACAGGGTTGAAAGGATACTTCTGTGGGTGCAACAAGCAGTGCTGCAGGCCCACTAGTAGCATTTAATTTATAGGTCCCGGGTATATGGGATACCACTTTACAAGGGACTTGCAAGTAAATCAAATATGTCAAACAAGTGTAAACCAATCAAACTATGTTTTAGGGGAGAGATCACCTGCAGTTTGGCACTGATTAGTAGTGGTAAAGTGCCCAGAGTCCTAAAGCCAACAAAAAAAAGGTTCAAGAAATGAGCGGAGAAAGGCAACATGTTTGGGGATTACCCTGCAAAAAGGCCAGGTCCAACATGAGGTATAATTACACAACAATGGATAGTGTTGTTCCAACAAAGTAATGGACAATTGGGCTGCATCTCCACTGAGATAAGATAGGACAAAGGAAACCTTAGCGGCATCATCTGGAAATGCTGTAGGTCTGGCCATGAAATGTAGATGGCACTTAGTTAGAAATATTCCAATATTTTCACTTTCCCCATAAAAATGCTCAGAAAGGGCCAATGATATAGGCTGTAGTGTGACCACCTGAATTTGGGAGGCCACTGCGCCACCTGAAGCCTGAAAGCTTGATGGTTTAAGCAATGTTTAGCAATTATTTCTTCTTGGATTGAACCATGGGTGGGAGAGTCCATGGATCTCCAGTTGTGGTTTCTGCTGCTAATAGGGTTTGAAGCGCAATTACTTCTTGTCTCAAAGTCAGGTTCTTTACTCAGATAGCTGCCAAGATATTGCAATATCCCTCATTGTTACCTCGTGGCTGTCCATATCGCCTGAGTGAAGCGAGGACCATGGGCTATGCCTTCTGTCAAGATTCAACGCAGACCTTACTAGAAAAACTGTCACATGGCTTCATACAGATGATATGGAGTAGCTCCTTAAACCCTACCATCTTACTTTTGATACCTGGATACACCAAGAAAGATAGATGGGACAATGGGGTGACCCAGTTGTTCCATAGCATGATTCTTCACTGCGGGAGTGCAGCTGTCAAACCTTAAACACACAAACGCAAGTCATGAGAATCTTTCTCTGTCTTGAACTAAGCTCTCTACATCCCTAATGTGCACCCAGTAGTCTGAATCTCAGTCTACCTGCGAACAGCTGGCTGCCTCTCAAGCTCATGCCTAGCGATCACGTCTCACTGATCAAATTCAGCTGGGCTGTCTTTTCTTGGGGGATGTCGTAGCAGATTCCTCAAAGAGTCTGCTAGGACTGCCTTCATGACTGCTAGTGGCAAAACACACTATTAACAATCTTATCCACACAAGTATCAATACAACTACTCTTTTTAAGAATTATTTATTTAAAATTCACAAGCAACCAATACAGGTTAGAGAATACATCAGCAGAGATCTTAATGTTCGACCACAATACTATACAAAGCAATATAGGCTATACAGTATTTCCACATCTAGATATAGTTGCCCCCACAGGGAGCAACCTACGCATATTTCAGCAAAGTACATAGCATACATGGGGGCAGATTTACAAGCCCCCTGCGCCTCTTTTACGCCGCCGTTGAGTCACTTTTGAATCATTGGACATCAATGTTGCCTCCTCATTCTCCTAGACCAATCGGCAGCATTCGACACAGTTGACCACAAACTTCTCCTACAGGCTCTCGAAGACAGGGCCGGTCTGGATGAGGTGGTCCTCAAATAGTTTGCTTCTTTCCTCCACAACCACTTCCAGAGAATCAAAATCAAAACTTTTGAGTCCGACCTCCATCCTGTCAATAGGGGAGTACCCCAAGGATCGGTGCTTTCCCCTCAACTCTTCAATATTTACATGGAACCCCTCACCTCCCTACTCAGGAAAGCCAACATCCCTTTTCACTTGTATGCTGACGATACTCAAATTTATCTGGAAATCTCCTCGGCCAAAGACATCCAAAGACTGAATGAAACACTAAGAGAAGTACAACTGTGGCTGTCTAGTAACCACTTAAAATTGAATCCGGAAAAAACTGAACTACTCCTCATTTCAAACAAAGATGAGAACTCACAAATGGGAGAGTGGTTAAAATCTATCGATGCGCTCAATGGGAACCTCACCCTGGCTGATTCTGTCAAATCTTTAGGCATCACCCTAGACTCAACACTTGACATGACGAAACACATTAAGATCTCGGCGAAGAGCGACTTCCTTAACCTTAAGCTTTTGAACAAAATCAAACCTTTTATCCCGCCCAAAGACCTTAAACAAGCCACCCAGGCTTTGGTGCTGTCTAGACTGGACTATGGGAACGCAGTCCTCTCTGGAATAGCGAAAACACATCTTGCCCCACTGAAAACAACTCTCAACGCGGCTGCCAGAATGGTCACGGGAATAAAGAAATTTGACCACATCTCCCCTGCACTCAAGGACCTCAAGTGGCTACCAATAGAATGGCGAGCGAACTTTAGAACAGCCTGCCTCACCCACAAAGCCCTTCACACAGGCAAACCTGAATATCAGACGGCTAAACTCAAAAAAGCCAGCCAGAACAGAACTCTCAGAAGCTCTAACACTCTACTCCTCATCCCGCTAAAACAACGAAAACTAAAAACTGCGGCCAGGTCCTTCGCTGGTAACGCGCCCAAAATCTGGAACTCTATTCCCCCTCACATCAGAACTATTCCTTCTTTCGCTAAATTAAAAAATCAGCTCAAAACCCTCTTCCTCGATCGAGCCCTAGCGAACAGATAGAAACAGCGGGTGCCCGGAGATTGACTACTCACCCCTTCTGGATGTGGTGTTTTCAAGTCCTCGCATCAGAACTCTGTATCATTGTCTTTTCGTCTGTCCTGCGCTATTGTATTATGTTCTGCTCTCATTTCTTGTGCTCTGTAACTGATATGAAGCGCTCCGATACCCCCCGGTCTGGCTAGCACTATATAAAACTTCTGAAATAAAAAAATAAATAAATAAAAATACAAATGTCATCTGCATGCATGGATTGCAAGAGTGTACTGAAGTGGAAAATGAGACCCCTATTCATATGTTGTTCCTGAACTAGGCAAGCTAAAGGGTCCATGGCTCATACAAATTGTAAAGACGATAGGGGGCAGCCCTGACACGTACTTCTGTGTATATGAAAGGGTGTAAATAGGAGGCCATTGACTATAACTGTGACTATGGGGTTAGTGTAAAGTAAACGAATAATAGCCTGAAATACTTTTGAGAGTCCGAAACGCCTGCGTACCTCAATCAGAAACACCCATTTTAAGGAGTCTAATGCCTTCTCAGCATCTAATAATATCACTGCTACCTCAAGCTCCAGTTTAAGTTGGGACAAGACAGTAAATACCATGGCAAGGTTGATGGAGGTGGAACAATATGGAACAAAACCGGCTTGCACTATACACACTATCTTATCTAGCAGAAGAGATAGTCTAGTTACTATCACTTTTGTGAGGATTTTATTATCGCAGTTCAGCAACGAAAGGGGTCTAAAAGAAGAACAGTAAGTGACATCTAGGCTGTGTTTCGTAAGTACAGAGAGGACTGCTTCGTGCAAGGCTGGACGAAGGGTACTGTAAACAAGTACCTGTGCATAAAACTCCATATGGTGGGGTACTAATATGTTTTTGAAAGCTTTGTAACAGCCAATAAACAAGTCTTCAGGGCCTGGGGCCTTGCCCTCTGCCAGAGCATCTATCGTGGTTTCTATTTTCTCCACCAAGATCGGTTGGCTAAGAAATTGCTGATGACAGCATGCAAACCAGACTAGGGCCACCCTGACAAGGCAAGCTGGTACACATGTAGAAGGGTAAATGAGTCATGCCTCATAGAGGTCATCATAATGTGAAACATACTCCATCAGAATTTCATTGTCCTTCAACAGTGTGCCTGTCTTAGGTGTAATAGCACAGTTGTTCCTCAGTCACCTATTATGGTGTAGTAACCAGGACAGTGTCTTATCGAGCTGCTCCCCCTCGCTATATTGGCGAGCTTGTGCATTTTTGCCTAGAAAACATATCTCAAGATCATCTAAGTCTCAGAATTCCCGCAGCAATTGGTGATGCCGACACATAGTGTCCCAAGTCAGGGCAGCTGTAGCTTGGATGTCCGGTTCTTTGAGCCTATCCTTTAGTATGGTGAGTTGTCTCCATAAATTGTGGGGAATACCTGCGTGCCTGACAATTACCACCCCTCTAATAAAAGCCTTGAAAGTCTCCCAGAGCGTACCATATTTCTCAACTTTTCCTTCATTGATTTAGAGATATTCCAGAATAGAAGACTGTTGCTCCTCCCAGAAGACCTGATCTAAATGGGAGTCTTTGGGGAAAGCGAGCATGGTCTAAACAGGTGTGAGGATGGAAAAGATAGATGCAATTTAACACTAGAATGATTAGAAAGGGTACAGGGTAGGTGAGCAACATCCGTAACGCAAGCTCTCAAGTCAGGTGTAGAAAACCAGGAATCTATTCAGGAAGAGCAGCTGTGTGGATAAGAGTAATGAGTACAGTCTTATAGTCTCTGTCAAAAAGCTGTAATTGACGCCATAGGTCCTGGAGCCCATAGAGCTCAAAAAGCTTTTCAAGGACTTGCAAGGAGTTCGAATGAAGAGAAAGTCTTATTCCTGTGCTTACAAGATCTGAATTTCACACTAGATTAAAGACCCCTCCCAAGACACAGATCCCTCTTGAGTATATACTATATGAAGAGAAAAAACATTGAGAGCCCTACTTGTGTGCAAAGTCGTGAGTGGGCTTAGGCAGGAGGTGATTTTCTTGCAAGAATGCAAAGTCAATGGAGTAGCGATCTAGGTAGGTAAGCACTTGGTGGGCCTTACGGTGGTAATTTAGCCCTTTAATGTTCCAGGACAACAGAGACAAGTACTTTCTATACACAGAGATGGGGCTCCATCTCTGTGTATAGTGGAAGTAATGCAGTGTGGATTCCAGGTGAAGGGGCCTAGTGTTGCATCTCATAGACGGATCGTATTTAATGTACCTCAAAATGTAAGAAAAACTCAACTGAAGACGCCCATCCCCGCCCAAACTGACTTCCCCAACTGTCAGTCGCACATAGCCACAATAACATCCCCTTAATGGTTCTTAAGGAATGCAAGCAACAAACCAGTAAGAAAACAGTGCAAGAAAGAAAACGATCCAAAGTGGAAGTACACACCATGGGGCTTGACAGCACCACTTGACACACACATAGTACAGACATAAATGACCACAGTGCACTGTTCATCATGATCAGGCGAATCCTGCCCAAGCCAAGTGAATATTGATCATCCAGCGGTGTGGCAAAAAGACTGGGGCTGGGTGAAATACAAAATTCTTCCCCCTGGTATACTGTCATCATCCAACATAGGGCGAAGATGGAGAGGAGGGTAATGTAGGGGGATCAACTCAACTTCGGTAGTCCCTTAGCGCCTAAATGGGCCTAATAACACAACAAAGTTAGTATCATTAGTACCACACACCTGTGCTCAGGTATATCGTAATTACCTAAAGGCTCCACATGAGTGGGAGTTGTTGGTAGTAATCTCTTCTCTGTTGCTTCAAAAAGGTTAACTGTACTCCTCTGAGGTTTTACAAGAATTAGTGCTGGAAAGTCTTTAGCATGTTATGCACAATACAACAATGCCCATTGTTTTCAGGTTCTTGGCTAATAACAGGTTAAGTTGCATGTATGGTTTCACATATCTGTTGGGTACAGTGTAGTTTCTCTAAATGATCTCTTTTCCTTTTCACGCTATGGTGAGCACTCTTGCTCTGGGTGATGTGCTCGATGCTGCACACCAGAATGCCTGAAGACACGCTTATAAGTGAAATTGCTGGAGAAGGTCCTTCTTCTTTGAAGATCTCAAGGCAAAGACAGTTCTACTTCCTGGGTGAGGTTTAAATAGGGCTGCACCTAAGATAGCCCCCGGGATTTGCCAAAATCTTGTGAGATATCGGCAAAGAGTGGTGAGCGGTGACCTAGAAACAAGACAAACAGTGCATCTGGCATAACCCTGATGATGCCGCATAAGGGAGTGAAGATGTTCTATTTAGAGTGTAGTGTCAACCCAGGGGCTGAAAATCATGAGATATATAACAGTGCTGGGGGGCTGGGATGTATGAAATACACAACGGTGCCAGAGGGCTGAGGCACAAGAGATTCACAACAGTGTTGGGGCTCAGATACACATGGCACCATAGGGGGAGGAGAGAACAACGGGCTGGGACCAGTTGACTCAGCGTGCCTGAACATAATGTAGGGAATAGGACATGGCAGGAGAGGAAACATACGATGGACCATGAGAGCATGTCCTACCACACACAGGCTCAGTTCAAACACCTCCAGCACTCCATAATGTTATAAGCCTTTCCTTGCTAAAAAACATTGGTGCCATCTCCAGCTTTGTGTGGCTATTTAGTAATCTGCTAAACTACATATATATGAGCATGTGAGGCTGAACAGGGGGCTTAGGTAGTATTTGGGAGCATGACAATGTTATAAGGGGTTCTGAGACAATGTCTGTTCATGTGGTAATAATAGAAAATTATAGAAAACACAAAAAATTCCAAACTGAAATTTGGTCACATATTGGTGTAGTTATAGGCTATCCTGGTCTAGGTTCAAACCTATAATAACTGATACAGATAAACAGCCCTCATCAGTGTAAATATATAAATTCTAATAAACGCCGGCACAATCACAAACTAAAATGCCATTCAGGCAAAGGAAAGTGGGAGGGAATGGATAATTTTTTTCCTTCCTGAAAGTGCAACACAAAGTAACTCTATTGTACAATAAAGCAGCAAGGAAGACATGTCTTAGATTGCTAGTAGTAACAATTGTAGTAACAATTGTATGTATTTGGTCTCTGTATCATGCTCTTTGGAGATTCAAATGTATTAGTCAGATATACCATTGATAAAATACAGTTGGAGACATTGAGAATCTTAACTTTGATAAATTACTCTATTTAAGAGTATCTACTCTATCATTCAAGTGTCTTTTGCAACACTTATAGATTATTCCAATTAAGTTCATGTTAACTCCTGTAGGAACTTTCTAGCAGGGGCAGAGAGCTCTTCAAAAAGAGTGTTAAAATATTACCCATGAACAAGGTGTTATACTATTTTCCCTCAAGATGCTGATGTTTCACTCTGTTCCCTGTTACATTTTTCTTCCTGTATGTTCATATCCACAGGCTCTACCAGAGTTTACTACACAATAGAGTGTATGGATGTGTGATGGGTTCTTATTGATGCCTGCCCGACCAATACCCTCCTCACCTAGGGCGAGATGTCAGTCTCTCCTGGCTTTGGGGAAAAGAAGCCAAAGTCTACTTGGAGGGAGTGCGGGCTGATAAAGGAATACTGTTTAGGAGTTGGGTATGTGGCTTGATCCCGTGATTTTAGAAGGAGATGTTGTTATCATAAAGAGGAAGTCTAAATCAGTCAAGAGGAAGTCCAGCCACTGTGGGCTTCCAGGTCTGTCTACAAAGCTCCATTACCTATTACATTAAAGTGACTGGAAGTGTCTACTAATAGACTGGGTGGCATGTCACTCTGGGCAGAAGGAAAATCTGTCCATTTATGACAGCTGTCATATTATCGTCCATCATGAACTCGGGTCCTAAAGGGTAATAGCTTTGTGTGAAAGAAATTGCACTTGATGCAGAATAATAAAGTAGTAACAGGCTGGGTGCACATTATTTGCTATGCCTTTCACACAACAGGATTCCATATGGTCATCATTCATGGTTTATAAATCAGTGAAATTCAAGCTCTGTTCCAGCATAGCAGGATTCTATTTTCAGCAGCAAATGGTGAAAGGCATCAGTAGTAGATATATGATTGTGCTAATTATCCTATATGGTCTAAATATAGACATTTCTACTACTCCATAATTCCGTGATTTTGTTATCAACCAAGACATGCATGGACCATATGATTGAGGCTTTAACATGCCACTGCATACCTCACACCAGATGTGACTCCTGTCCATAGCCATCTTCACATTAGTGGACACAGTTAGCTGTGATTGAAATGTAGCTGCCTGGAGACAGGCTACCCAATGTTAGACAGTACACATTCTACTCAAGTATGGCTTATTTTGTGATAGGGAGGAATGTGCTGAATACTGGGGTAGTCTTAGTGCGCTGTCCACATATCCTATCTAGCCAAAGCCATTTAGATATAAATTATGCATTGAAGGTAGACCAGATTGGAAAATTAAGTCCAATTTTTATCTGTCCTGATCTTTTCTGCATCTCTGTCTGAAAGGTTCTTCAGTTTTTTCTTAGAAATTCTGTGACTAGTGGCAAGCATAATGTTGTATTGCAAACAATCCTTATTATTATAAGTATTAATGGTATTGTTGTATTTATAAAGAGTGGTATTCCTAAACCATTAACGGCTGAGAAGTTAAAGACTGAGGGCCTGATTCACAAAAGTAATCTGAGACAAAATCGTAACTTTATGACTTTTGGTATTCACAAAAGGCATTTAGGAGTAATACAGTTAGGATTCCTAAATGTACTACTCCTAAACTGAGAAAAATCCTAACTTTACGACTTTCGATATTCACAAAAGGCTTTTAAGGGTAGCAAAGTTAGGATTCCTAACTTTACTACTCCTAAACTGAGAAAAATCCTATCTTTACAACTTCTGGTATTCACAAAAGGCATTTAGGAGTAGTTATGTTATGTTATGTTATGTACCTGCTCTTTTATAGCGCACGGCTACCCAGACGGGTGTCCCGGCGCTTTAGCAAAGAAATCAGAGACCAGTAAATCCAGACCGCAGCTCAGAAAGTCATGTCAATCACGCAGAGAAGAGCCACGTCTTTAGCTCCTTTCTAAATTTCAGGAGACTATTGGCTTTCCGTAAAGAAATCGGAAGCCCATTCCAATGGAGGGCCGCTAGATAGCGGAAGGACCGACCACCCATCCGAGCACGTTTAATAGACGGGACCACAATCGTGGCAGATGAAGCTGATCGCAGCACCCTCCTTGGAACATAAAAGGCCAGTCTCTTCTTAATGTATATAGGGCCTACAGAGTGCAGGGCTTTAAAAGCCAAAGTCAGAGTTTTAAAAATAACTCTTTTAGAAATCGGTAGCCAATGTAACTCTTTAAGCAAACCGGAGGCTCTGGCTCTGCGTGGAAGGCCAAAAATTGCCCTTGCAGCAGAGTTTTGGACTATCTGCAATCTTGCCACCAAATATTTCGGCAGGCCCGCATAGAGTGCATTAGCATAGTCAAAACGTGATCCAACTAATGCCTGCACAACAATTTTCTTATATTGCAGTGACAACAGCGGTAAAAATTTTCTGAGCATCCGCAGGATGCTAAAACATTTCCCTGATAGTGCATTAATCTGGAATTTAAATGACAGATCAACGTCACAGATCACACCCAGATTTTTGGCCTGCATTGACACCGCTTCTGGAGGAAACATGTCTCGAGGCCACCAGGATTTCCAGCATGGGTCCGGAGCACAGCCAAAAAAGAGCAACTCAGACTTGTCTGAGTTGCATTTAAGGCTGTGTTGTTGGAACCACGAAAAAACGGAGCCAAGGCAGTCCCCGATTTTTGCCCCATCAAACGCCTCTCCCTTCCTGCAAGTAAACAGGAGCTGGGTGTCGTCAGCGTAGGATATGACCTGGGCACCAAAAGCCTCCGCCACCGCCGCCAGAGGGGCCATATAGATATTAAAAAGGATACGGCTCAGAATGGATCCTTGAGGAACCCCCACCCCTAGCGACGGCATTTCAGCGGAGAACGGTGGTGCCCAGATCACCTGTCGGTGGTCAGATAAAAAAGATCTAAACCAGTCCAACACCGTCCCGCGGAACCCGATCTCCTGGAGTCTTAAAAGGAGACCGTCATGCGGGACGGTGTCGAAAGCCGCCGACAGATCCAGCATGACTAGTACAGCCTTACCTCCAAGATCGAGCGTCTCCCTGATAGCTTCAGTGACCTCCAGAAGGGCTGTCTCTGTGCTATAATTAGCACGAAACCCCGACTGTGTGTCATGAAGAAGGTTGTTGCTCTCGATATAGTTGGTAATCGAGAGCTGCACGTGTTTTTCAACAACCTTAGCTAGAGCAGGGAGAAGGGATATCGGTCTGTAATTAGCATGCGTCAAGGGATCTAGATTTGGCTTTTTGATTAGAGGCAAAATCAGTGCATGCTTCCATGCCAAGGGAACCACTCCCGTAGACAAAGACATGTTCATCAGAGGGTTCAACAAACTGTTAACAGCTGCAGCTACTCTGCCCATGAATTTAGCCGGACAGGGGTCCATAGGAGAACCTGACTGCAGTCGAGATAAAAGATCAAACGAGGTTAAACAGGTCATTTGAGGAAATGTCGAAAGGGAGGGCATGATATCCTCACTCAAGGAGGTGAAAGTAGAGCTATGTACTGGTAATGTGGGGTCGACAACAGGAAAAGACTCCTGAATAGTCTTAATTTTATTAGCAAAAAAGACTGCAAGCTGTTTTATCCACTCTTCAGAATGTGAGTGGGCAGAAGAACAGGCAGCCGGTGAAGTGAACTCCCTAACTATTTTAAAAAGCTCTTTACTAGTATTGCTGGCTTCGTCTATTCTATGTTCCAGATAGCTTTGTTTACTCTCGGCAATCTGTTTATGATACGTTTTGATCATATCCTTATATTTTTGTTTATCCTCACTCCTAACTTTACTACACCTAAATGCCTTTTGTGAATACCGAAAGTCGTAAAGTTAGGATTTTGTCTCAGATTACTTTTGTGAATTGGGCCCACAGAAACTGTTAGCAAAGTTAAATAGCATGTTTTTTATGTTGTTGAATTATATTATGTTGTATTTACTTTATTTTAAAATGTAATTGTAATTATTTTAAAATATGATTATAATAATGTATATTTTTTTGAGAATGAGTTTTTAATGTATTATTTTTTAAAGTGATTAATTTACCTATAATCTTTTATTTGTTATTTTTATTTTTTTACAGGTGTAATACTTTATTAATTTGTTTATTTAACTTTACTTTCATCTTGTGAGTTTATTTAATCTTTGGATGGGTAATAATTTTTCATTATTTACTAGTTTATGTTAATTGAATATGTTTAAGTGTTATCTATTTGTTTAAATTTTTAGCACATTTGTAAAATGTTTAATACATTTTAATTATGGATTCTGGGCTTCATTGGGGGTTGGGTGGATAGTGTTTAAGTAGCTATACGTTAAATAATTGTCAATTCATAAAAAAAAGGTACATGTGTTTTTGCAAGCAATTGTAATATTTATTTTATGGTTAGTGTTGTCAATTGGGGTATGTGTGGATATTGCTATTTTTAAAATGCATATTATTAGTGTTACTCGTTTAATATTTTAACATTTGGTGGCTGATTCCGATCTCGCTCGGAATGGCTCAGAACGCGATCCGGCTGGGAAAAGTACGAGTCGGACGCATGTTTTCCGACCGACTCGTACAACTGTACTAGCAAGCAAGTACCATGCGGGAAACGTGAAATCGCTGAACGAGATGTTTCTGGGTCCGGATCACTCTGTATGTGTTGGCCGTAAGCGAAACGTGACGTGCAATAGAGGCAATTTCTGACCGAGCCAGTACGATGCACGATTCTGACAGCCGAAACGAGACAGAGTTTCCGACTCATAAAAGTTCCAGGAAGCGGACTTCGGGGGTCTGCGCCAGACCCCCTTCACCTGTAGCCATACGAGTCGGTCACAGGGGGGGAACCAAGGGTCCCCCAACACGTGCATGTACGGTGTGGGTGGCACAGATGCGTCCCCACTACAGGGGGCGCCCTTATGCACAAAATACCTCTTTCATCAGTGGGAGCCTATGTACGCGTCGTACAACAGGCTACCATTGACTTCAATGGGGTTCCGAGCGACCCCAGTCCGTAAGCGCGTGTATGCATTGCACTCGGGCATTCGGAGCCCATGAGTGCGAGTCGGTCAGAAAGCACTTCGGATCCGGCTCAGACAGAGGGCTTTCCCAATGAGATCGGCCCCAAAATGTTTGATTTTCTATACTGTTTATTATTTTATCATTTTTGATACATGGAGCATGAGTGGAAAAATTAGGTCTTTTTCAAATAGTTAAAACATCATGATTAATAAAAACTGAAATAATGTTTGTTGCTGTAATATATTATGTTACTTTCCTATGAAGTTATGTTGGCGGGTGGGCTGGGATTGTTTAAAGGATACTGTTTATTTTAAATATTATTTTTTATTACTAAAAAAATATTCTTGTGCAATAATGATATATTTGCTTTATCTTTATTTTAGTATTTAAAATCTTTAATATATTCAGATTATGATTTTTTATTTAAAATTACGAAATAATCATTATGTTTACTTTTATTTGTGTGTGTTTGTATTTAAATACTCAAAACTATGAACTTTCCCCAATGGGTGTGGGATTGGAGTTAGAATAGTACCTCTAGCCCATCAATGTATGCAGTGTCCCCAGTATTTGTTGGATTGGAGTTACAATAATAAATCTGAACCACGTGTGCACTTTACAAATGTGTTGTTACTAGAGTTAGAATAATAAATCTGAACCTCCCAGTATATACATGTTCCCCATTGTTTGTTAGATTGGAGTTTGAATCGTAAATTATGACAAGCAAACCTTACCTCCCAAATGTATGCACTTTCCCCAGTGTTAGGTAGACTGAAGTTGTATCAGTAAATAAAGGCCCTCCACCAGTGTACCCACCCTACAACATAGGTTCCAAAGAGGATGCGTTCAGCGATGTGAAGTCCTGCATGGGGGATGTGTCACACAGCGGCAGTTCTGAAGCTGTGAAGAGATGCATCACCCTGCAGAGCACCTTCAGGTTCACTTCCTAGGGTCGAAGATTGGGTTGGCACCACTTGGAGAGAAAGGTTCACAGCAGATTGAGTCCAGATGTTGGGTTCAAGGTGATTAGAGCCTATTCAGTTTCTGAGGCTTCTAATCAGGATACCAGCCACCGGCCATTGGAGTCACTCTGATGTTCATGGGCTCAACAAGTAGGTCCAGTCCTTTCTCAGGCAGTAGGGCAGTAGGGCAGCACAGCAACAGAGTAGCAGTCCTTCTGTTAGAGCAGCACAGCAGTCCTTCTGACTCTTCCACAGGTGCAGAGGTGTACAGAAGTGTTAGGTCCGAGGGTCCAACAATTATACCTAGTGTCCACTATGAATTAGAAGATTTTTCTGGAGGGTTCAACTGCCAAAGGTGCTGAACCTCCTGCTTCCCTGACCTGGTCCCAGATAGTCTGGGTCACAATAGACTAGTGTCAAACCATTTGTGAGTGTGCTCAGGTAGAGCCGTTGTGATGTGCAAGTGATGTGGCTCCCCATCAACAATAGGATATCCTTTAAGCTCCTCATTCATGCACACAAAGCACTCCACAAGACCGGCCCAGCCTACCGCAACAGGCGGCTCTCCTTCTACATACCCAAATGCCAGCTATGCTCCGCCGACCTCTCACTCGCCACCGATCCTTCTCCCACCTCGCCGCCAAGACATGGAACACCCTCCCACTGAGCCTACGACAGGCCCAAGACCTGCTGACCTTTAGGAGGATACTCAAGACTTGGCTGTTCGATCAGTAGTGCCCCCCCCCCCCCATCCCCAGTGCCTTGAGACCCTTGTGGGTATGCAGTGCACTTTACAAATGATTGATTGATTGATTTGTAGATGCCAGCTCGGCCCCTCCTCAAGTTAGAGATGGTCCATCCTGCCAACACCAATGGCCCTTTGTGTCAATGTCTGGGAGCAATACACAAAGACCAACTGCCAGAGACACCTAGTCATGTGAGCCAGGATACAGGCAGCAGACAGTAAATGGTTGGGATACAAAACTGCCAATTTTTTAAAAGGGGCATTTTTAGAATTGTGAGTTAAAATCTGTTTTTACCATTAAACAGGGCTTTAAATTTCATTTCCTTAGACACCAGACTCGACATTTCTACCTGATCCCAATTGAAAGTTATCACTTACTAAAGATAAGTTAGGCCAATGTTATCCTAAAGGAGAGGTATGCCTTGCAGTAGGTAAAAATGTATTTAAGAATGTTTCACTACCAGGACATGTAATACCTAAAAGTACATGTCCAACTTTTTAACTATACTGCACCCTGCCCTTTGGGCTACTTAGGGCCCACCCTAGGGGTGACTTATAGATATTAAAAAGAAATGTTTAGGTCTGACAAAAGGTTTATTTTGCCTGGGCAAAATAGCAATTTAAAACTACACACACAGGTTGCAATGGCAGGCCTAAGACATGTTTAAAAGGCTTCCTAAGTGGTTGGCACAATCAGTCCTGTCGGCCCACTAGTAGCATTTAATTTACCAACTCTGGGTACATGTTACACCATGGCACTAGGGACTTACAAGTAAACTAAATGTGCCAACTGTGTGTAAACCAATTAAGTCATTTTAAAGGAGAGAGAACATACACTTTAGCACTGGTTAGCAGTGGTAAAGTGTACAAAGTCTCAAGGCCAACAAAGCAGGTTAGAAAAACAGGAGGGTAAAAGCAGTACTTGAGTAGCTTGCTTCATGGAGGCCCAGTGGACAGAAGTCCCCAGGTAGACACTGAAAATGGTCATATAAAGTGGTGGTTGGGGTGGATGACCTTAGATTCTACAAAGAAGACAGAGTGGAAAGAAGCCTCCATTTCCTACTACTGAAGAAACTGTCATTGGACCCAAATGAGCCAAATAATTATCGCCCTATTTCCAGGTTACCATTCTCACCTAAGGTCTTGAAAAACAATTGAACCTGGCAATCTCCAAATTTATAGAGAAGGGGATCCTATACTAAGCAGAATTCGGTTTTAGGCCAAATCATAGAACCGAGTCAGTGCTAGTTGTGGCTTAAGAGGAGATGACAAGTGTTTTAGACAGTGAAAGGAAGGCTGCAATGATCATGCTTGATATATCGGCAGCCTTTGACACCCTCCCCACTAATAGCATTAGTGGGGAGGATGGGGGTTAAAAAAAATAAAAACACTTACCTGGCCAGCCGCCGCCTCTCCTCGGTCCTCTGCATCCTCTTCCTTCGTTCTGCTTAACAGGAAGCAGGAACAGGGAGCACCCACCCAGGCTTCCCTGACCAATAACTATTCTCCAATGTAATGTTGTAATTGGTCTGGGCGCCGTTGTTCGGTGCTCAGTCAGGGAATCTGAGCCTTGGGGAATGTTCTCAACCCAGGTTGTAATGCAGCATGGTTGGAGAACATGCAAAGTGCGCATGAGTGTCTGGCCGGCCCAAGAGGGCTGGCCAAACATTCATGCTCACTTGGAGTGGGAAAACCACTCCTCCCCTGCTTTGTGAGCAGAACAGCCCTGCCCTGCCCACAAAGCTGCCGCAGGACGGAAACATCAAATGATAACATTGCGTAATTATCATTTTATTTTTCCTTTTTTTGCAGTGCTGAAGGCAGTGGAGCACGCTTCTCCACCTTAGCGGAGGAGCTGCCCCTGTTCGACACTGTCAACTACGAAGTTCTGATAGATTGGCAGGCAGAAATAGGAATTGAAGGGTCAGCCCTAAAGCTGCTCTGATCATTCCTTATGTAAAGAGTGCAATCAGTTGTATTGGGAGATCCTGGTCTCCAAACCTTTTTCATTGCCATGTGGGGTTCCCTAGGGGTCCTCTCTGAGCCCCATTCTGCCTAACATATATATATGGTCCCTCTCACAAAACTAATCCAGTCCTTTGGCTGTGCTCCAGTCACCTACATAGACTACACACAAATTGTGGTGTCTGTCACAAATTATATCGATGAGATGGAACACCGCTTCAGCCAAAACCTAGGTCCTTCTATTTGGCAAGAATCTGGCCACTTGGGGCCAATCCTGGTAGCCTCAGGCACTCCCCCCACATCCCGTCTTCCACTGTCAAAAATCTTGGTTTAACTTTTTTACCGTGATCCTTCTTTCAAGGCTCAGATTAACAAGCTCACTTCTTCCTGTTTCTTTCTTTTACGCAAGATTAAGAACATTCTTACTTTTATTCCCTTTGAATTTCAAAAATGACTAGTCACAGCCTTAGTGCTATTGAGGCTAGATTACTGCAATGCCCTTTACTTGGACATCATCAGTGCTCACTGAAAAAGCTTCAAGTTTAACATGATGCTGCCGACAGACTTTTGAAAAAAATCCCGAAAATCAAGTCTCTTTGAGAACTCTACTGGCTTCCAGTGAAGTAGATAGTTCATTTCAAGGCATTTTGCATAGCTCATAAAACCCTGCATGGAAATGCCCCAGCATACCTGAAAAATAATCTTTCCTGGTATGGACACTACGATCAACTAACTCCAGGACAAAAAACATACATAAAATCAAAAGAGAGTAGAGGAGCGGCAGCAATTTCTTCCATACTACAGCTCAATTGTGGAACAATCTTCCTTAATGTCATAGAAGTCAGCCTAATTTGCTTAGATTTAGGAAGGAACTTAAAACATGGTTTAGAAGCTTAATCAATATCAATATCATGGTTTTGGGAGGGTGCCCAAATGTCATGTATTGTTCCCCATTTTGTATATGTGCTTAGATTTAGAAAGGAGCTTGAAACATAGTTATTTTCTGGCCCATTATGATAAGTCTATTTAGTAGGCCTTTGTCCAGACCTATTCATTAGATAGTGCTTTGGCATTAGCTCCAGGACACCATTGTCATTTGAGTGCTTTAGAAGTTTAATCAATATCAATCAATATCAATATCATGGTTTGGGGAGGGTGCCCAAATGTCCTGTATTGTTCCCCATTTTGTATACGCGGCATGTGCACCAAGAGAATTTCTTGACTGCTGCCAGTTACCTCACAGGATGGAGTACACCTATGTCCCAATGAAAGAGCTGGACCTGCCTTGTCCATTCTGCCAAAAGACAAGAAAAGACGACACTCAAGCTGCTGCCAGGTTTTGAAGGGTGAAGAGACAGAATATCGAGAACAAAATACCAAGTTGCCCAAATAAGTCATTAATATTGTAGGTCAAGAATATCGACAGCAAGAATATCGTGGTCAAGAATATCGACTTAAGGTAAGAAATATCGTTTTTAAAAATATCGAAGTTTTAAATATTGTTTGCAAAAATATAGTTGTTAAAAATATTGTTTTTAAATATTGTATTTTAGTATATATTTTATATGTATGAGATGTATGTTTTTTTGTATAAGATTTAGTATTTTTAATATATATGTTACATTTTTTGTGGTAGGTTAATTGTGTAATTATTTATATTTGTGTGTTGTAGTTTTTATTGGTGTAAAGGGTGGGAAGGAAATTATCTATAATTGATTAATTAATAATACATTGTTAATTAATTTTAATTAATTAATTGGTAAATAATTATGGTAATTGTGTAAATAATTTTATGTGTGTGTTGTGGTGTTTATAGGCATAAAGGGTGGGAAGTAATTTGTGTTTAATTAATTAATATAGAGTTGTTAATGTTAATTATTTGTGTTTGGGTTTACTTTTAAAGGGGCAAAGGGTGGGTATTAAATGACATTTTGTTATTTAATTATTAGTTCTTAATAGTAATAGTTTTTCTTTAGAAACTATTATATATTTGTGTTTTATTATTTTATAGTGTAATTTAGGTGTGTTTGTTGTGGATATTAGAGTGTTAAAGCTTGTGTACTCAATTAATGTTTTTTTTATTTTTTATTAATAAGATGTTTTTTAATTCAGTATTAATTGTGTTAATTATGGAAATAAATGTAATTAAAATGTTGAAGTGTTATGTTATTGGTGTGGTGCTATAGGGTATGAAATAAAGTAAATACATTTATGTTTTAAATATTATTTTGGTTGTTAATATTTGCTGTTAAATAAATATTGTTTATAAATGTATTTATTAATGTTCTAATATATTGTTTGTAGGTGTTATATATGTTATATTTAAAAAATATCATAATATGTGTTCTTTTTATATGTTTAATAGATGTTAATTTATATTTTTAATATATTGTTTTTTATTTTTAGGATTTTTTCAATTTTGTAATACTTTTTGTTTTTATTCAACTGTTTAAGTGTTCTTAGCAATTTTTGTTCCTCTGCTATCCAACTCTTTCACTAATTTTGCACTCACTGGAGTGGGATTAGTAATTTTTACCCCTACTCTATCCAGCACTTTCCCTAAAGTTGCACTCACTGGAGTTGGAATAGTAATGTTTACCCCTACGCTATCTAACACTTTCCCTACTGTTGCACTTACTGGAGTGGGAATAGTAATTTTTACCCCTCCGCTATCCGACGTTTTCCCTACTGTTGCACTTACTGGAGTTGGAATAGTACATTTAATTCCTCCACTATCTAAGACTTACCCTACTTTTGCACTCACTAGAGTGGTAATAGTAATGTTTACCCCTCCGCTATCCAACTTGTTTCCTACTGTTGCACTCACTTGAGTTGGAATAATAAATGTAATTCCTTTGCTATCCAACACATACCCTACTTTTGCACTTACAGGAGTGGGAATAATAATTTTTACCCCTCCGCTACCCAACATTTTCCCCACTGTTGCACTTACTGGAGTTGGGATAGTAATTCTTACCCCTCCGCTATCCAACTTTTTTCCTTCTGTTGCACTCACTGGAGTTGGAATAATAAATGTAATTCCTTTGCTATCCAACACTTACCCTACTTTTGCACTTACTGGAGTGGTAATAGTAATTTTTACCCCTTCGCTATCCAACACTTTCCCTACTGTTGCACTCTTTGGAGTGGGAATAGTAATTTTTAGGCATCCGCTATCCAACACTTTCCCTTCTATTGAACTCTTTGGAGTGGGAATAGTAATTTTTTCCCCTCCGCTATCCAATACTTTCCTTACTGTTGCCTATCACTGAAGTGGGAATAGTAATTTTTACCCATCTGCTATCCAACGCTTTCCCTAATGTTGTACTCACTGGAGTTGGAATAGTAAAAGTAATTATTCCGCTATACAACACTTTCCCTAGTGTTGCCTTTATTGCATTGGTAAATGTTATTTTTTTTTTTTTAAATAGTTTAATATTTTAACTTATTATATAATGTTTTATTTTTATGTTAAATCATTTATATATATATATATTATTTGTATATAATATAAAAATGTAAAATGAAATAAAGATAATAGTTATTAAATTATTTTTAAGTAAATATATGTATGTATATTCACAATTGTTTGTGTTTATATTTTTTAATTACGTTTATTTGTTATATTTAGTTAACATGTATATTAAAAGTAATTAATTAACATATATGTAATTATTTATCATATGTAATATATATATATTTATATATATATTATTAAACTTATATTTTTTACATCTATATTTTGTACCTCAATATTTTTGTGTCAAGGTTTTTGTACTTACCTGTTAAGGTATGGGAGTGATTTTTTTTTTAGCTGATATGTTTAACTCGATATTTAGAACATCGATGTTTGTCACATCGATATTCTATCAGTGAACTGTTTTAAAGGCCTTGTTAGACTCCAAGGGTGAGGAGCTCATTCTTCTGACTGTCATTGTTCTGAGAGTAAGCCAGAACCAGAAAATACTACAGGAGATTTCAACTGTGACAAGCCCTGCCACTCTTTGTCATCAGGGACATAGATCGTCTCATTACCTATTGGCTGGTGTGTCCCTACCCATTACGTTCCTGATGGTTCATGATGCTCTACCACCAAAACAGATAACAAGGAACAGTATCCCATTACCCCCAGGTCCCTCCGTCCTCGACACCTCCATAATAACAAGTGGAGATAACCATCTCCCGACAGAAAAAAAGAACAGAGGCATGCTGGGACCTTAATACTGCCCCTCCCACCGGGAGTACATAAGCAGTACCTACCCAGCATCCCGTCTGTTCTTTTTTTCTGTCTTCGACAGAATGGTCTGATGGTGTGCTGTGATTTTGCTGCCCCTGCTCCTGCTGGGCTGGAGTGGCGTGCAGGTTCTTCTCTGCTCCCCCTGTCCGGCTGCCTGGCTTTGCGGGCGGGGGTGCTGTTTCCTGGTGTGTCTGCCTCCCGGCCTGCCTGGCTTGCTGGGATGCATGGCTTCTTCCTGGCCGATGTTCTGGATCTTTTTGCCGGCCCTTTGTGGCTGGTGTGCCGTTTCCCGGGTGCTTCCGGGTCGCTGTGCACGTCTCCCCGAGCTTGGCCGGGTGGGAGACGCGCTGCTCATGCTATTTGGAGGTGCAGCGCTGGATGGATCCCGGTGCCGGCTGTGTGAGTGGGGGCCTTGTTCGTGGTGCTGCGGCCCCCGCTCCAGGTGAGTCCCGCTTTGCGGTGTTGACTCTCTACATTGCAGATTCCGATGTGTGTGCTTGGCTGACTGTCGGTTTCTGTGGTGATTTGTCATGCTGATGGGTTTCGTGTCCCTTTCCTTGGTGAGAAAATATGCCCTCCTTTGGTATGCGACCGGTGCTCATGTATTGCGCTCCGAGTCCTTCAGCTCGTGTTCGCGCTGCTTGCTTCCACTGGTCAATCTAATGGGGAGAGTGTATTCACTGGTGTTTCGGGATGCGACCCATGCCAGAAAGTATTTACCGGACGTGTACATGCCCCAGTCCGCATTGACCACTGCCCCCTCGGCTGGCGTGGGGGGCTGCCCGGAGGGAGCGCGCGCTCTTGTGGGCTTTTCAATTGTGGTCTGCGGGCTAGTTTGCCTACTTTGGTGCTGGGGTCCAGGGTTCGTGCCTCGGGGTCGTGTCCACCGCCTGTGCTTCTTGGACATTCACTTCAGTTTTACTGTTGGTTGTGTGGCACTCGCGTTGGGCTTGTTTTACACCTTGCTGTTTGTGTTCTTGGTGTTATTCCTGCCTTTATTTCTGCTGTGTTGCTGGGTCTTGGGGTGCCCTCTGGGCGGTGCACCCCTTTCCTTTCTTCCCGAAGTGTATTTTTTTGTCCTGGCGTGGGGGTTCGTTCCTTGTTCTCCGTGGCCATGGCATTCGATTCCTGTTTCCGCGGTCGGTGTGTCCTCCGGTGGCTGGCTTTCGCGCCTTGGGTGGTTCCTTCCCCTGGCCTTTTGTGGCTGCTGTTTCCTGGCCCTTCTGGTAGTTGGGCTGCGGGAGTCTCCTGGGGGTGCCGGGGTTTGTACCCGGGACCTCTTGCCTGCATGCGCTCTGCCTCTGCACTACATCCTGGTCGGTGCTCTCCCGGCTTCCCTGGCTTGCTGGGGCTGGGATGCTGCCTTTTCTTTGGGCTGCCTGGTTCCGGGGCTCGTAGGGTGCGTGGCTCCTTGTTCTGTCTTTGGTCAGTTCATGCTGCATGTCAGGGTCCTTCTCGTCTGGGTTGGCGTTTGGCTTCGGCTTCTGGTGTTGCCCTCTGCCGGCTTTGCTTGGGGGGCTTCCTGCTGGGGCTGGTCTGCTCCTCGTGGGTGGCTTTCGGCGGTCTCTTGCTTGTGTCTATCCTCTCGGGGTGCATCCTGTCAGGGCTGCTGTCCCCCTCCTTCTTGGTTCGCTTTTTTGCGGGATCCTCTACCTTCCGCTGCTCCTGGCGTTCGCTGCCTGGTTGGGTGCGCCTTTGGTTGGGGCGGGTCTACTCTGTTCTGCTGGTTGCCGGGTCTCTGTCTCCCCCCCCACCCTTGTGGTGTGTGGTGGTGGGTTTCCCGGGTGCTCTCTTGCCATGGTCTGCGTGGTGGGTATGTTTCTGCTTCCCCCGCGAGCCTTCTTCCATTGGGTCGCTGCCTTTGGGTGGGGTCCTTGCTCCTGGCCTTGCGTGCTTTTGCGTTTTGTCCCTGGCCTTGTTGAGGGTTTCTCCTTTCGGTTGTGCTTGTTTGCTGCTCATCTGGGTTGTTCTCTCTTCTTTTTGGTTACCTGCCTCTGGTTGGCGTCGGTTCCTGTCCCAGCTCTGTCTGTGCTTGCTCCTGGAGTTCCGTGTGTTGTTGGGTTCTTCCTGGCTGCTTGCTTCCGCCTTGCCCGCCGCTGCTCTTGTGTCAGGGCGGCCTGTTGGGGTTGCGCTTTTCTTTCCCCCTTCTTCTGCTTCCTTTGCAGCTCCCAGCCCCCGGATGGTGGTGGTCGGTGTTTTTGCTGGGGTCCTGTTGTCTCCCCAGGGTTCCTGTTTGCCTGCGGCTGGTTTCCCCGCTTTTCTTTCTGGCCCTCTGCACCGCCTTCTTGGGGTTTCTCCTGGGTGGCTGTCGTGGCCTGGTGTTGGTTGTGCTGCTTCTGCCCCTTTTTTTCCGGGTGGCCTTGCCTCCGCTGCGAGCTGCCTGTTGTGCTGTGGCCTGTGCTCCGCTTGCGGTGCGCCTCCGCTTCCTGGAATTGGCTTGGTTGGTCGGGGTTTGGTCTACGGGGGCTTCTGGTTCCTGGGGTTTTTCCCCCTTCTCTTGGGGGGTGCCTGGTCCCGGATCCAGTTTCGGGTGTCCTTCCTGGGGGTCTCGGGGGCGTTCTGCCTGCGCCAGGGTGGTTGGTGCTGCCTTGGCTGTGGCTGTTCTGTTCTCCTTTGCTTTGGTAGCCTGTGCCTTCAGGTGTTGCCCCCGGGCCTTTTTTGGCCTTGGTTGCTTCTGGGGTCTGGCTGCTTCTGTTCCTTGCTCCTGCTCTGGCTCTCCCTGTGCTTGCCTTTTGGCTTGCTTTGGGTGTTTTCCTGCCTGCTACTCATAGTACTGCCTGGTTTATTCCTGGTTGGGGGCCTCCTGCAGGTTGGGCTTCTCTGTCGGGGCTTGTGGGGAGCCTGCTTTTCTTGCCCTGGTGCTTCCTCCCCCCGGGTTGTCTTTCGGGTGGTGTTTGTGCCGCTGCTGTTTGGGCCTGGCTGTCTTTTGCTGGTGCCGCGCCCTTGGCGGGGCTCCTGGTTTTTCCCTCTTCGGGTCTCCTGTTCTCCCGGTTGGTGGCCTGGAGCCGTGCTGCCTTTCTGCGCTGGCTGGGTGTCTGCTGGGGCTTTCTGCTCTTGCGTGTTGGTCTTCTTTTGGGCTCTGAGTCCTTGCCTGGGCTCTCTTTGTTGCCTGGCGGGGCGCTCTGCTGTTGTGACTGCGCCCTGGTGGGTCCTTCGGGGCTTGTTTCCTGCTGCCGGTTCTTGGCGGTCTTCTTTCGCCTGTGTTGGGGCTTTTTGTGGGGTCCTTTGACTCTGGTGGTCTGCGGGCTTCCTGCTTGTTCTGGTTGTGCTCGGGCTGTGCTTCCTAGGCTTCCTGGCTGTTTTGCCAGCTCTGGGGGTGTTCTGCTGTGCATTTCCTGGTTTTGGTGTCCTGGTTGGCTTCTGTCTCCCTTGTTTCTCCGGCCTTGGTTTCCGTTATGGGGCTGTTGGGTGCCCTCCCCCCCCCTCCTCTCTCTCTTAGTGGGGTGTGGTTCCGTGGTGCTCTTGCCTCGGTGGGGTTCTCCCTCCTGGCTGCGGGTTGTCTGGGGCCTTCTGCTTGTTGACCCTCTGCTTCCTCTGACTTCCGTTTTGGCGGTTTTCTCTGTTCTTTTCCGCCCTTCTGTGTGGTTCGGGCGGTGGTGTGCTGGGGGTTCCCGGTACCTCCCTGCCCTTTTTGCTGTGCCGTGGGCTCTGCGTGGGCTGGTTCCTGGGTTTTGATTGGGCTTGCGGGTCCTCCTGCGTGGTCGGGTTGCCTGGCTCTGGTCCTGGCTTGCTGGTTCTGCTGGCGTTTGTTGCCTCTTTTTTGCGGTTTGCTTGGCTCCTCTCCGGCGTTGCTGGGTTGGGGCCTTGTGGTGATGGTCTGGGTGCTGTGCTCCTTGGGCTTTCTTTTCCTGCTGCTCCTGCCCTTGCTGCTGGCCTGGCATGGGTGTGGGGTTCCTGGGCCGTCCTGTGTCTTCTGGGCGTCTTCTTTATGCTGCACTCTGTGCCTCGTTGGGCGGCTGCTGGGGTTTCCCCGGTTGCTTTGTGCTCCCCTCCTGCCTTGTGTTCCATCCCTTTGGGGTTGGGGTTTTCTGGGCTTGTGGTCGGTTTTTCTGTTCCCGGCCTGGTTTTGTTTTCTTTGTTGCTGGTTTCCGGTCTTGTTGGCCTCTCCTTGTTTGGTGGGCTTTCGGCTGGATTGTGGGGTTCTTCCCCGTCCCTGTCTTTTGGGTCGGGTTCTCGCTCCTGTTGGGCTCCTGGGTGCTTGTTGCTTCCTGGGCCTCCTCGGTCGGGTTTCCTCCTCAGGTCTCTTGGGCTAGAGTCCTTTCTTTTTTGGGAGTTTGGCCAAGTTTCTGGCCTGTGCTTCTCCTTCCTTTTTGGGCTGGGTGCTTGTGCCTGCGCTCTGTTAGCCTTTTCTTGCTTTGGCTTTCTTCCTGGTTGTTTCTTCTTCCTGGTGGGTCTGCCTGGCCCTGTGTGCCTTCCTGCTGGTACTGACCTTGGCGGTCTTCTCCGGTGGGTTGTTTTGGCTGGTCTTGGTGTCCTGGTCCGGGTCTCGTTTGCCGGTTTATCGGGTTGGCGGCCTCCTTTTCTTGGGGCCCTGGCCTTTTTCTTTGTCTCCGGTCCTTGTCCCTGCTGTCCTGTTCTGGGTTGCGGGCCGGGTGTTTCCTGCGGTCTTCCTTTCCTCCTTCTCAGTGCTCCCTTGGGTGGCTGCTTTTGTTGTGGTTTCCTGGGTGTGCTTGTGCGTGCGGAAGGCCGGGTTTTCTGCTTTGGTATTCTCCACTTGTTATTATGAAGGTGTCGAGGACGGAGGGACCTGGGGGTAATGTCCTATTACTTACCGGTAATCTTCATTACTCCGGGTCCCGTAGTCCTCGACACCTTCATACGCCCCTCCCTCCCTCCCGGGCGGCCGGCCTAACTGTCTGGGCTTGGTTGTACAGACGGGATGCTGGGTAGGTACTGCTTATGTACTCCCGGTGGGAGAGGCAGTATTAAAGTCCCAGCATGCCTCTGTTCTTTTTTTCTGTCGGGAGATGGTTATCTCCACTTGTTATTATGAAGGTGTCGAGGACTACGGGACCCGGAGTAATGAAGATTACCGGTAAGTAATAGGACATTCCTTTCTGTTGTCAAAAGGGGCCAAGAAGGATCACTTGCCCAGAAATATATTCACCCAAAAGAAGGAGTGGTCCCATTTTCCCATTACTTCATTCAAAATTGTCCTATTTATCTTGTGTTCGTCTCACATATCAATTTTTGCACTCTGCTCATCAGTTTGTCCACAGACTTGTCTTTATTTTCTTACCAATACAATCTTTACTACCTCCACTGCCTTATTTCAGGGAGAACACTTTTCTCTACTAAAGTGGCCCAAAACGTGTATGTCAACAATATCATACTGGGGGAACAAAAGGCCTCTCCTAATTCACCTCACATTGAGGGCACCGGTTTGCTCTTGAAAACAGTTGCACTATTCTATAAGCCATGTTTATCAGTCCGTGTATTATGCTGTACATTCTGACGCTGACAAATGCAGATAGTTCAAAGAGTTATGTTCCCACAAGTCATTTGTTTCCTACAGTCACCTATAGCTTCTGTCTCTCCAAAGGCCCTTTCACTGTATACTAGTGTGGTACACTGATTGCATGCCTGTGAATCTCATATGCGGAATCATAAAAACACTCCTCTGACGGCACTACATTTCCTCCTTCTCATCTTTGAAATACTCTGGAAGCTGATCGCTTGCTCTGCCCCACATTTTAACCAGGAGAAAGGCTGGATAGAGGCTCTTCTTTGTCAAGTGACTATCCGCATGTAATACACCTTTTGTAGAGAATATTCTTGTGCGCTCAACTAGCTTCTCGTTTTGGAGTATGATATTTTGACATGATATCTACCATCTAGCTAAGAGTATGTAAATTGTTTACATCAACTGGTTTGTGAACAGAGATGCAATTTGAATATGATCTGTGATCAAATATATTGAAAAATATCCAATCATAGAGGGTTGCAAAATGCGCTCCTTAATAAATATAATTTTTACAGGTAATTATTTGTGACTCTAGTTAGTGATTGGCTAAGAACGTAGGGACGGCGTCCTCCATCCCTGATATTACATACCCAAGTGGAAAGCATTCTTTAAAAGCAGCCCATGTTTCCAAACTGATAGTTGTAATAAACAAACCTAAAAACGAATTTGGAAAATATTGTGAGGATCATGAAGTGGGCTGTAAAATGGATTTGAGAAAGGGATGCATTGCAGCCCTGACCTGGTCCCCAATCCTAGCCATACAGTAGTCCTGTCAGATATTTATCACCTGTCCAGAGCTCGGTCCCCAAAATTGGAAAGACATGCTGAAATCCTCCAGGAAACCTGGATCAGCTTAGGGGCTTATTACGAATCTGGCGGTCTACAGACTGCCAGTCTCAAAGGGGCATGGAGGTGGCGGTCTTCCAACCATCCTATTAGAACCAGGGCAGTCAACCCAGTACTGCAACCACCAGGGATCAGAGCTCCCTGGTTGTCGCGCTGCGGTCTTGAGGCTGCAATATGCTTGGCGGGGCCTGAACAGTCACACTTTTCATGGCGGTGCGACCAACATGAAAAGTTTGGCAGTGATAAAACTCTGGTGCCGCACACCATGTGGATGCATACAGGGGGGCACATGTGTGCATGCACACCAGTGCTTGCATGGCATGGACTGCCTTTGATGTTCCCATTGCGGTGCCTATTTCATGGGCACCGCCCTGAGAATGCCAAATCATAATACGCCAAGCTCATAATAAGGCCCTTAATTATTCCCTATTCTGAGAGGTCTAACTGATAATTGCAGGAATTATATGCAGAGATTTCGGCTGGTATAGATAATCTCCACCACCAGTAACCTCTCCATAGATTTCCTCACAAACTGTAATCAGGCATGAAGTAGGAAATCCCCACTCACAAATTTCTGATCTTTGCCCGTGTGCAGATTTCTGACATTTTGGAGCATATACAGCTTTCAAAGGATATGCTTTGAAACCTGTAACAGTCATAATTCCAGGAATAGTCCTGGAATAAATTTGTGAATTGCCATTTGCCCACATGCTTAGCAATTTCCACACGTAGAGAGTTTAGAACGTACAGCTGCACATGGTGTAACGCCCTTTCATGCGTGCAAATCCATTGTGTCTTTTTATTGTCCAAGGGGAAAATATTTTACATAGTGGTGACACCCTTTCTCCTACCTCCACAACAACTTTGGTAATGTTCCAATAGCATTCTCACCCTGTGAAAGGAACTACTCCTGCCCCGACTGTAAATCTCTGACCTTTACCAGAGTGATAATGGGTTGCAGAGGAGTTTGTGAATACTTGCCCCACACCTGGAAGTAGATTTAACCACACAAACGTATTTAGAGACCATTGAAAAAAGCATTTAGAAGAATGTGAAGGAGTACCTCACCCTGTAACAGTAAATGCATTTCTGAATTGGTTGCAAAATGTTCAACTCCCTATAGTTAAAATGAAATAATGCACCGTCTTTTCTATTTGTAATAGCTGTACATGAAAATACTCTCTGGATGTGCTAATTTTATTTTCATTTAAATGTTTGGGGCCAAATCTCAAAGGCATTTAATAGCAATGCAGTTGTACTGCAGGAGAACTATTGAACATATTCATTTGATATTTTTGCGAACAGGACCCTCAGTGTGAAGCAACACTTTCAGGACTGTAAGCCAAACTTTTATGAATTGCACAAGTGATTTTTCACTCATATGTGAGTGTAAGCAAAGCGTCACTCGCAAATAACTTTGTGACAGGGCTCTGTATTTCAGCTTTCTTGCACTTTTCAGAAGTCTCAATGAAAGACCTCCCTTTGCATCTTCTTAAAAATTGAATGCACAGCCTCTGGATGCTGTGCATAATGTTGAAGTAATCAAGGAATACAGATAATTTCTTTAGTTTTCAACACACTACTTTCACAATCTTAGCTTGACACAGGGCACACACCTGCTATATTGGGCGTCCTGTCGACGGGTATTTCAATGATAGCTATCACCTCCTCTGTCAGCAGGATAGTGTGGTTAAAACAGTAGGTGGCATTCAGAAACGGGGTCACCTGACCTATACTCCGCTATGGCTCAGTATTGGAAGAGAGCACCATTGTGCACTTGGTGGGCTACATGTTCCAGATCACCTGGCTTCCCTGTATGAGCTGTGCCACCACCCATCTATAAAATATTCCCTAGATCACTTCAGTTCTACCTGACCAGTCTTATGATACTTACTTTCTCTTGAGAGGGCCCCTTCATGCTCGATGGACTTCATACTTATTGATGGCATATCTCCACAGTGCACACTGGCCTGCTCCAGGACTTCCTTCGTTTCTCTGGTATCTGGGGATAGTGATTGTGCTTCTTGTAAATGGTCCTTTCGTCGGTCTGATCTTCGTCTGGCTTAAGGCAAGCTCAGGGGTGTACTTCGTGTTAGTAAATGATTGAATCAGAATTTAAATATTTATTGCCATCATTTTCACTGACCAGTGACTTCTGAAGATTTGGAGTACTTTCATTAACTGTTGTGCACTCATCGATGAATGAAGACCAGTTATTTAATACCTCTATGTTTGGTTCACAATGGTCTTCATTCTTTTTTAATGTAATGTACTGCCCAGTGTTAATTTTGCCTCTTGTCTGTTTAGAAGTTTTTCTTGATCGATTCTGACATCCCTTCACCTTTGAATGGCAGACAGGTCACCCTTGCCTGTTAAAGGTCTTTGTGCTCTTTTGGCCTTGACATTCATATGAGCAAACACATACCTTATATAGACTTCTAGTGACGTCCCAGGTCCACTAATTTCCCTGTGGGGCCTCGTAGCCAGAATTTCTATCTCTATAATCACATTTTACAATCATCAGAAATTTGCTTATTTCAATGTTGGCAAATCAGATAAACATTTTAGGCGTAGGTGAAATTAAAATTCCGCTGGTAACATTCATGAAATTTGTCAAAATTCTGCAATAATTGATTTTTCGTCCTCTTTTCTTGCACAAGACTGTTTAGCACAGAAAATGTCTCACCGAGAGACATTTCTGTTTGATCTAGTCCAGTTCGAGTATTTCATGTGACATTCTGCAAAACAGCCTTTGCTTGCAAAAAGCCATACAATGTACACTCAATCCACATCTCCAGTTAAAAACAAAAATATTGTATTAAATATATAGGACATTTCTTGAAATTTAATGAGAAAAAGTTGCAGAATTTTAAACACCCTAACATTTACATATTTAATATAATATAAAAAATATACAACATAAAAGCACACCTAATATTACCAACATAAAAGCTTAAAAACGAATATTTGACACTGGGCTATTACATTGTTCTACAAAAGCCATCAGATACTATAGGAGGTAAGATAATTGAAGATATCACCATGTCTACACTATAATAACACATATAAAACATAATTTTGATTGTACTGATAGAATCAAAGTGAGGGTAGGTAAAGAAAATTGTCTCAATGCCACGATAGTCCACACAATACGGCCTTATTCGCAGACACTTATCAGACACTTGATTTCACAGCTTATATCAGAGTTCAAAAACTAATATCCTGATGACAGTATCTCCCCTGTTCTGATGCTCTCATAAGTCTTCTTTCCCTTAATTCACATTCATATTTTGTGGAAGGAAGAGCTTGCAGATATCACAGTTGGGTTTGCCATCTGTCAAGTAAAATCACATGAGGACTTGACTGCAAGCCCCTGCCTCAGCCTTTCTATGACATTGGAGGATCAAAAATGCTCTTCCTACCTGGTACCTGGTGCATACACGCCAGCGGGCAATGTGGGATTTCTTTGCGTGCTCGCCTGTGTGTGTGTGTGGAATGTGTTCCTATGAGGTTTGTAAGTAGAGACACATGCTGTTTTCCAGTGTGTCTGTGTTCTCCTTGATGTTCATACAGAGGTTGGGCTTGCGGGGTAGTATATGCTTGAATTGCACATGTTTGTATATAGGGGGTTTGTTATGCTGTTACGGCATTCAACTGTGGAACGGACTTGTACAAGGATGTTGTTACTAACGATGAAGGTATAATAAATGGAAAGATAATCACAATAACGTTTCTTGTGATTTCTGGAATGTGGTTTGACCTCGATACTTTCCCAACACTGGCGACGAGCGGTTGAACCACGTATTCTATGTCAGTCCACGGAGGCTCAAATAATGCTTCTCTAACTTTACTGACAAATACAGCAGCAAAGAGTTAACTTTAAACAAGCATAACCCGGAAGAACAGCCCCCTCCAGGTATGCACCAATAGCATGACAGTAATCAATATATAATGTCCCAATGACGTAAGCACTTCCTCTTTCTTTGCTGCTGCAGCAGCGAGATAAGTGTTTTTTCATTCTTTATTCTGTATTAGTTGTTTGTTTCTGTAAAAAATATAAGCGCGCTGCGTTTTACATATCTAACGCGACCTTCGCATTTCCTTTGGTTGCGGGGAAGTCTTTGACGGACCGCATGTTTAAAAGTGTGTTTTTCCTTTTCAGAGTTGCGCAGTTGCAGGAGAGCGTGTCGCGCTCTCTCGCGCTTTTGAAAATGTTGTTCCTTACTTGAGGTTGAGGATTCAGTGCCCCTTCGGTTCCCTTTTGGTTGTGGGCTGTGGCGAGGGAGCGGAGTTGCGCACTTCGGTGCGTTCAGGGAGCAGGCTTTGTTTTAGCCCCGCCTTCGCGTGTCTGCGCATGCGCGAACAGCCGGTGACAGGATTTCTAGCCCGGCTCTTCGTACATTAACTCACGCATTGCCTGATAAATCCCTGGCTCCAATTTAACGCTGACTGGAGCGTTTTTCCAGACATAGTGCTTGGCATTAGGGGAATTGTTTCAGGGCTTGCTCCTGCCACTTCAAAATTGTTTGTTTTTGACCCAGTCTTTATACTTTTTACTGTCTGTGGTCTTTTAGCCCTTTGGTTCTTCCCCCTCATTTTGAACTCCTTCAAACCCTCCTATAATAGTGATGGCGTACTACGCTGAGGAGGAAGATAAGTGGGTAGAATTCAATGAGTTTGAAGAGTATGTGGAACCATACACTGACACTATGGAGGAGCATTTCATTGAAACCCGGGATACCCACGACCGGAGTTCTATGAATAAGGCGCTTCTTAAGGCGCTGAAGCCTTTGGAGAAGTCTCTGACTTCGAAGCAAAGAAAGTCTAAATCTAAAGGCACCTCTTCATCTTCTTTTCGTGCTTCGGCTGAAGCCGTGTTAAATGTTGCTAAGAGTGTGTTGTTAGACCATGGTTCCTTGGCTGATAAACAGGCAAAACAGGATTCTACGCCTAGTACCTCTACTACTACTTCTGATTCGGATGAATCCGATACACCTAAAAAAAAGGTCAAGAAGACAAAACGCACCTTCTATGATGCTCAGGCTGAGGTTCAACCTAAGAATTTATTATTCAACCCACAAAATTTGATACATCCACGGTCCACAGAATGGGGTATACAACCTTTACAACGCAACTTTTACCACGACCTACCATTACCACGCATTTTTTACAACGCAGGATCCATGACAACGCATACCATTACCACGCATGTATTTACAACGCAGGTACTTTTACAACGCATACCATTACAACGTAAGTATTGGTAAGTATATTATTTTATTAAAAATATTATTTGTTTTTTTTTGTAAAGGGTGTTTTTTGGGTTCAGGGTCAGTTTTGGGTTTTTGGGTAAAGGGGTATTTTTAGGGTTCAGGGTCAGTTTTCAGTTTTTGGGTAAAGGGGTAATTTTAGGGTTTAGGTCAGTTTTCAGTTTTTGGGTAAAGGGGTATTTTTAGGGTTCAGGGTCAGTTTTCAGTTTTTGGGTAAAGGGGTATTTTTAGGGTTTAGGGTCAGTTTTCAGTTTTTGGGTAAAGGGGTAATTTTAGGGTTTAGGGTCAGTTTTCAGTTTTTGGGTAAAGGGGTATTTTTAGGGTTCAGGGTCAGTTTTCAGTTTTTGGGTAAAGGGGTATTTTTAGGGTTCAGGGTCAGTTTTCAGTTTTTGGGTAAAGGGATATTTTTAGGGTTCAGGGTCAGTTTTTAGTTTTTGGGTAAAGGGGTATTTTTAGGGTTCAGGGTCAGTTTTGGGTTTTTGGGTGAAGGGGTATTTTTAGGGTTCAGGGTCAGTTTTGGGTTTTTGGGTAAAGGGGTATTTTTAGGGTTCAGGGTCAGTATTGGGTTTTTGGGTAAAGGGGTATTTTTAGGGTTCAGGGTCAGTTTTGGGTTTTTGGGTAAAAGGGTATTTTTAGGGTTCAGGGTCAGTTTTGGGTTTTTGGGTAAAAGGGTACAGTGTAAAAATTAAATATAATTAAATTTAAATTACATTAAATTAAATTGATTAAATTAAATTAAATTAATTAAATTAAATTACATTAAATTAAATTAAATTAAATTAAATTAAATTAATTAAATTAAATCAAATTAAATTAAATTAAATTAAATTACATTATATTAATTTTAATTAAATTAAATATTAAAAAATATTATATACTTACCAATACTTACGTTGTAATTGTATGCGTTGTAAAGGTATATGCGTTGTAAATACATGCGTGGTAATGGTATGCGTTGTCATGGATCCTGCGTTGTAAAAAATGCGTGGTAATGGTAGGCGTGGTAAAAGTATGCGTTGTAACGTCATACATCCACAGAATGGCAACCTTGTATGGAGGTTGCGCATTATGTCCAAAATAATATCCGCCAGGGTTTTGAAAACCAGGTCAGGGCTACACGTAGGTCTGAGTGCCCTCGACCCTCTTTACTTGGTAAGGTCACTGATACGCCAGATTTGGACCCAAATATGGCAACGTTTATAGGCAAATTTGCTAAGGACCCTAAAAAGGGTTTAGATAGAGCCTAGAAAGGTTGCCAGGATAAACTTTTGGATATTTCTGGCCCTTTGACTAAGATTTTGGATGCCGCGGTCGTGGCTAAAGATAAAGGTACCCCCCTGGACCCTTCGGATATCATGGAATGGGCACAACGTGCCATGTGTTTTTTGGGGAATGCAAATGTTGCTTTGTCTACCGAAAGGAGACGTTCATTTTTGATGCGGATAGATCCACAATTAGCAGAGATGGCTACCACAGAGCCAGGTTCCCTGGCCAATGGAATGCTTTTTGGAGAGGACTTTGTTAAAAAGATGGGGAAATACGTAGCGACTTTCTCTGCTCTGGATAAAGCGCAAGCTAACAATAAAAAAGTATTCCATACTGGTGTTTTTAACAGGGCCGGCCGCTTTAAAGGTCGCGGTTCCGGCCGTGGAGGAAAACAGACCTCTAGAGGTTCTGAGCAAAGGGGCAGAGGAGCTGCCCAAAGGTCCAAATTCTACCCCTCCAAGAATAGAGGCGACAGAGGCCGTGGTCAGCGAGGCAATTATTGAGGTCCGCAGTACCAGTCTGGAGACTCCTCATATTCAGGTACCCATTGAGCATTACGGGGAGCACATGGTGGGAGGTCGTCTGTCTCAGTTCTTTCCCAGGTGGGAGGCCCTGTCTTCGGATCCTTGGATCCTTCAAACTGTTCAGGGTTTTCGGATAGAGTTTTATTCCACTCCTACTCAGACGATGCTTCCAAGACCTCTAAGTTTTTCCCCTGTAGAGATGAGTTTCATCGACGAAGAGATTCAGTCTTTGTTGCTCAAAGGGGGTATTGTGCAGACAACGCTGCATCCACACGGCTTTGTAAGCACAGTTTTCCTTGTGCCCAAGAAAGATCTGGGTTTCCGTCTTGTTCTCAATCTGAAAGACTTCAACGTGGGCGTAGTGTACCGCCATTTCAAAATGGAGGGCATTCATCTCTTACGAGACATGTTGTTGAGCCACGATTGGATGGTTCGGTTAGACCTGAAGGATGCTTACCTGACGGTGGCCATTTTTCCTCCTCATCGTCGCTTTTTCCAGTTTCAATGGCGCAATCAATAGTTCGAGTTCGCGGCCATGCCCTTCGGTCTGTCGTCCGCTCCATGGTGTTTCATAAAACTCATGCGGCCAGTGGTTCAGTGGTTAAGGGAGAGAGGTGTGAGACTCATTATTTATCTGGACGACATTCTGATAATGGGTCAGTCTGTCGAGATAGTTCAGTTGCATCTTTCTTGGACTATAAACCTCCTTCAGGAGTTGGGTTTCCTCCTCAAAGTCTCTCCTGATTCCATCTCAGGTGATTGAATTCTTGGGTTTTCAGGTCGATTCAGTGACGTCTCAACTTCTCTTGCCTCTCAAAAAGAGATCCGCTATCAAGAAGGAATTGAGGAGAACACTTGCCTCTCCGACAATATCATTGAGGACCTTAGACCGCCTCGTAGGGTTGTTGGCTGCGTCCATTCAAGCGATTTTTCCGGGTCCCCTTCATTACAGGGCTTTACAGAGGTTGAAGATCTTACATCTTCGCAAGGGTCTGCATTATGCGGAACAGATTGCACTCTCTCAGGAGGCGCGTCTGGAGATGAATTGGTGGTTACAACACATGGATGCTTGGAATGGCAAGGCCATTTTTGAGACAATCCCAGATGCCATCATCGAGTCCGACGCCAGTCGTTGGGGCTGGGGGGCTCGTTGCGGGACTGTGGAGACCGGTGGTCGTTGGTCCCAGGAGGAATTACGTCTTCACATCAACTGCCTGGAGCTCTTAGCGGGCTCTTTTGCTATTCGGACTCTTTCTCCTCAGAAGGCAAGTTGTTGTATACTTCTGCGCATGGACAATGTGTCCGCGGTACTCTACATCAATCGCCTGTGGGGTACCAGAGCCCGTCTTCTGGTGGAAATAGCCAAGGATTTTTGGCATTATTGTCTAGACCATCACATATCGGTGACGGCAGAATACATTCCGGGTTCCTTGAATGTGGTAGCAGACTGGAATTCCAGATTTCTACGGGACTCAAGCGATTGGAAACTGCATCCCTGTGTGTTCCAAGCGTTGAACTCCAAATGGGGCCCGTGTGTTCTAGATCTCTTTGCCTCTCGACTCAACAGGCAACTCCCCCTGTTTTACAGTTGGCGTCCGGATCCGTTAGTGATCAGTTCGGACGCCTTCCTTCAATCATGGATGACGGGCATTCTATATGCATTTCCACCGTTCGTAATGATCCCGAGATTGTTGGCCCACACTCGTCGACAGAGGGCGGAAATAATCACCTTGTTGGAAACCTCAAGCGTGGTTTTCAGGAGCAATGACGCTGTCATGTGCTCCTCCAGTTCGAATCAAGTCCTTTCCGGAATTGTTGACCAACCCTGTCGGTCTTCTTCATCCGTTGATCATACAGGGCCAATTGTCTCTCATGGCGTGGAGACTTTCCGGCGACATTGGCAAGACGCTCTCTTTTTCCTCTCTCAATCTTGGGCACCTTCCACTCACAAACGTTATGAGTCCGTTTGGCGGCGATGGGTGCGTTGGTGTGGTCAACAACAGAGTGGTCCTTTGGGATCCCGTATCTCTGTAATTGTGAATTTTCTGTCCGAATTAGCCAAATCTGGTATGGCTTTCAGGACAGTCAATAATTTTCGATCCGCCCTTTCAGCGGGTCATCCTCATATTGACGGTAAACCGGTAGGTGAACACCCTTTGGTTTGTAAGATTCTTTGAGGTATCAGGTTGGTAAATCCTCCTCAACCCAAATATCACACCTTCTGGGATGTTTCCATTGTTCTCAGATTCTTGCAGTCTTGGCCGGCTAATGATGGTTTGTTGTCGCGCAAACAATTATCGGCCAAATTGACTTTGTTACTTTGTCTTATATCTTGTAGATGTGTATCTGATGTGCGTGCACTGGACTTAGCAGGTAGAGTATTTACTCCTTCTGGAGTTTCTTTTACCATTTCTTGTCGTACAAAGACAAATTCAAAATGTGTGTCTCATCCTGCTTTTCCACATCATAGCAAACTTTGTGTTGTGCAATGTTTGAAGGTCTATGAAGACTGTACTAGAGAATTTCGAAATGATGTGGCAGGTCAACTACTAATTTCTCTTCAGAGACCTTGCCGCCCAGAGTCTTCAGCTACTCTAGCCAGGTGGGTTACTTGGCTTTTGACCTTGGCTGGCATAGATTCCTCTGTTTTTGGTGCTCATTCTGTTCGAGGTTCCATGGCTTGTAAGGCCCTTCTCACTGGGTCTAGGTTACAAGACATCATGAATGCGGCAGATTGGTCATCTGAGTCCACTTTCAAGACCTTTTACCACAAACCTATTGTGGATATTGCGTCAGTGGTAGTGGAGCAACTATAAACTAGCATTATTTGAGCCTCCGTGGACTGACATAGAATTGAATTTTTTTTGTCGCGAATGCCAGACAATTTTTCATTGATCACGGAATTCCGTTTTTTCTTCGGATTGGCCACATGTTCGTTGTTACGCCACGCTATTGGATTAACGGCGAAAGGGAGCTTCTTTCTAATTGGTTTGCTTTTCACCACGTTAACAGAAGCGATTACCTTTAATCGTTTTTAATTGGTCTCTTCTTACTGTCTGTTTACGCAAGCTACGGCAATTCAGAGCAAGAAATCAGTTATATACTGCATGATGTTTCTTGCCTTCATGCAAAGCAATTTCAACCAATCATAAATGACACAACGTTTCTTCCGTTTAAGCTCCTGGAGTATCGAGGATAAAGCACACGCTCACGGAAGCAATGTAAAGGAATCTTGTTAAAAGTGTTTTGAGGGTAAAAGTGCACGTTTATTCACCACCTCGCAGGAAGTTGTTATAAACGTGTTGATCTATATTTACTGGTAACTTCTTATCAGGTACTTTGACTTTGTGGCGTATGTATATGCTCGGATATAACAAGAGCATACTTTTTTCAGTTGAATGGGAACTGGTCTCCAGATAATGTGTATACTGTCTTACAGTGATACACACACTTTCTATATCTCATAAGACTATGGTGACTACTTTTCTTATTTTCATTTTTTTTGCATCAAATTTATGTTTTGACATTTAGATAAGTTTAACCCCTTCCATGCTCATGACGAGCTCAACTCGTCATGTAGTACACTGCTTGTATGCTCATGACGAGCTGAGCTCGTCATGAACAATGGAAATAATGGATCTGCAGCACAGAGGAGAAATATTTGCAGCATCCTTGTGGTTAAGTATGTCTGGAATTCTGCCACCATCATCTTTTCTATCAGTTCTTGGTGAACCACCCATGGCTTGGAATATGTGGGAACCTGTGTTTTTAGCATATGTTTAAGTACTCAAAGAGGAAAAGTGTGAGCCGGAAAGGAAACTGGCATTAATGAAACATTGCTTAGGTTGTATGGGTTTAAAATAATTTAAAAATCTCCCAATGCTGGTCCACCCTAGAAGTCTTAATGTGTACCAATATTCAGCTGAAAAGCTAAGTTTGAGGTATGGTAAGAAAACCAACACTGTTATGGAGAGATTAATATTTTACTCTAGGAAACAGCTTGCAAATGAGTCAATTGATGATTATGTTTCCCCGTTAAGATCTCTGGCTGTCACATGTGATTTTGAACACATTTCATATGAGCAAGTGCTAAGGTACCAAATACTGTTGACAACCTCTGATATGTCTCTTAGTGCAGCTATTGATATTGCTAAAGCAATCGAGCACTCTGAGAAACTAGTATTAGAAGTAAGAGGCACAGAGTAATGTGATGTGCAAGTAGTTTCTAAAGATTTTGACAAATTAAAAAAAGTGCCTTCCAGATTTGGTAATAATTCCAAAATGACAACGAGTCTAAGGATGTGAGACAAGACAATAAAAGAGGCATATATGTGTGTTATAGGTGTGGTAGCAGTGGGCATCTGGGAAATTCCAAAAATTGTCCAGCAATTAAGAGAGCTTGTTTAAAATGTGTCAAGAAAGGACACTTCAGCAGAGAATGTAGGTCAACTCCCGGGAGGGTAAATGTTGTGTATATTTCTGATGATTTTAATACTACCTACGAGAGTGATGAACAAGATGTGAATACTGTGTTGTATTTATATGAAAGTGGAACCAAATTTCCTTCTTGCAATGCCACAGTTAATGGTGTGAGTACACTTGATTTGGTATATTCATGTGCTTGGTATACCATTTTGTCTCATGAAATTGTCAATAAAAACTAGCCCAACATCGAGTTAAATATAAGTCCAGGTGGATACACTACTCACAAAATTGACTTAGTTGGTTATTTTTGGGCTGATTTAGATTTCTTTGGCTGCTGCGCAAAAATGGTGAAATTTATGTATCTAAGAAGGGGCAATCGCTTTTGGGTTAGCCACATCAAGAAGAAATGGGGATAAAACTAGATCTTAATTCTGATCCTGAAGTATTGTAGGAAGTTCAATTACTCGTATCAATCATACTGCAAAGTTTACTAAGAATTAAAATACCTATTTCCCAAAGTTTTCAGTGATAAATTGGGAACTTATCAAGGATTTAAACATTCCATCAAAATTATGGAGGGAACGATTCCTGTACGCCATAGATTAAGAAATGTGCCAATGTCATACAGAAACAAACTTAAGAATATGTTGCAAGATTTATGTAGGAAAAATATAATTGAACCTGTAGAGTCATCACCATGGGTTTCTCCCATTGTGATTTCGGTCAAACATTCTGGCGAACTGAGATTATGTGAGGACTTGCGCAGCTTAAAAAGTACCATTTGGATAAATGCTCATCCCCTTCCAAACTTAAATGAAATGGTCTCAATGCTAGCTGGTGCAAAAGTATTTTCATGTATAGATCTGACCAGTGCATATCACCAAGTTGTTTTGGATGATGAATCTTAGAATTTTACAGCATTCATAACACCTGTAGGGTTATTTAGATTTTGTTGCATGCCATTTGGTCTTGCCAGTGCAGCTTCAGTATTCCAGAGACTTATGAAGGAAACATTGGAGGGTTTATCTGGAGCTGTAGTGTTCCAAGATGATATTTTGATTTTTGGTAAAGACCACGAAGAGCATGATCACAATTTGAAGAAAGTTCCATCTGCACTGTCATCAAACGACCTTACTTTAGGTGCTGACAAGTGCATATTTAAAAGACTGGAAGTAGAGTATCTTGGGCACAACATTAGTGGGGAAGGTATCAAACCTAAGAAAAGCCACATTAACAGTATCATCAATCCTAGTTCTAAGAACAGTTAGTGGCATTTCTTGGCTTATGTGAATTTTACGCAAAATATATTTCGAACTATGCTACTAAGGCGGATCCTTTCAGGTGCCTGTTAAAGAAAAATGCAGTTTTCAGGTGGACTCAAGAGATGACCACTGCATTTTCGCAGTTGAACGAATGTGTAATTAATGCTTAAAACCTTTCGTGATTGGTATGCAAAGTATTGTAATGGTTGATGATAGCAACAGTGGATTGGGTGATGTATTAATCCAAAGAGACAATGGCAGGGAATGGTTGTTGCTTATGCATCAAGAACATTGCGTGTTGCAGAGAAAAACTATTCTGTAATTGAAAAGGAACTTTTAGCTTGCGTTTGGGGTGAAGAACATTTCAGGACCTTTTATGGGGAACAAAATGTATCATAAAAACAGACCACAAACCCTAAGTATAGATGATTGCACCAGGTGGAGGTCACACCATGTCAGCAAGGTTGGCAATGTTAGCCTCTAGATTGCAAAATGTTAGGTATCAATTGGAGTATGTCAATGGGGAAAATAATGTGCATGCTGATTGCATGTCAAGGTTGCCTTCAGCTACAGTGTGTTCTGAGAAAGATGACAAATGTAGATTATGAAGTGGCATATGCATACAAGGATATCAATTTGATTGGCAATTCCTGTCTCATTGTTGAGGAGGGTATATGGTTAGTCGAGATGGAGAAAGACATTGAATTCAAGATAGTCGTAGAGTATATATTAAAAGGGTGGCCAGAAAAATAGGAACATTAAAAATTACTTATCTGGGTATTTCAAGGTATGTGAGGAGTTAGCAGGCGAAAATGGCATAGTTGTTAGGGGAGATACATTTAATCCACCTTTCAGTTAAAGGAATTTAATCATTGGTTTAGCACTCAAAGGACATTTAAGAATTTCCAGTATCAGAAGAAGAGTTAAAGAATGTTTTTGGTGGGCAGGCATTGATGTATGTGTTGAGCAACAAGTAAGGTTGTGCCAACAATGTACAACAAGTGACAAATCTGTAATAGCCCCTTTTTGCTGATCTGCAACCTGTTGAGCTCCCTGATGGTCCTTGGCAGAAACTAGGGGGCCGATTAGGATGGCGGACGGACCTGCGTCCGTCCGCCACCCCAGAGGTGGAGGGACTGTCCGCAGGGGCAGCGGTGGTCCCTCGTGCAAATTAGGATGTGACTGCCACCCTGGCGGTCACATCCTGTATGTTTAACATTGCGGCGGATGCAGCTTGAAGCAGCACCCGCCGCAATGTTAAAACTGCATGCACTGCATTTGCATGCACAAAGCGGCAGGCACCGCGCGGTGCCTGCCGCTTTGTGCATGTATATGCAGGGGGGAACCACAGGTACCCCCCATGTACACCCCACACCCCCCAACACCCTGGTGGCCCGCAACGGGCCCCCAGAAGCAAAGCTACACATGCTTTTCCATGGCGGAGAATCTGCCGCGGAAAAGCATGTTTCCTCACCCATTGTAATTTGGCTGGCGGTGTCTTGCAGACACCGCCACCAAATTGCAGACAACATCCCGTGGATCAGCGGCGGGTGGACTTGCCGTCCGCCGCTGATAACACCGCCATCCTAATGTGGCTGGTGGTGTTTTGGAGGTCCGCAGCGGTGAATCCGCATCCTCCGGCCCGGCGGTGGCTTCCGCCGGCCCGGAGTATGCGGATTCACTGCAATCCTAATAGGCCCCTAGGTCTGGACATTATTGGGCCATTTGCTGTTTTGCCCAAACAAGAGTCCTATGGATTGGTACTTATTGACTACTACTCTGACTGGCCTGAGGTCAAGATGGTGAAGGACGTAACGTTTGAGGTTGTAGTTGAATTTTTGGACAGTATATTCTGCAGGGAAGGTATTCCACAAAAACTGGTCACTGACAATGGATCGCAATTCGTCAGCAGATTTCTATAAGATTATCACACCAAACGTAGTGTGTCACATAGGAGAATTGTTGTGTTCCATCCAGAGTCTAATGGTCAAGTGGAACGCTTCACCAGGGTAGTTAATTAAGCCATTCAATTGAGTGTCAAGAGTGGTATTAAATGGAAGACTGCTTTACAGTCAATGCATTTGGCTTATAGAACAGCTCCTAATTCTATCACTTCAGTTAGTCCTTTTGAACTGCTTAGAGGACGCAAGCCAGGGTCAAATTTAGAACTGTGGTGGTTAAAAAACAAGCGTAACACAACAGCTGATGCTCCTGGGGGGGATTTCAAGGAAATTAGATGCCAAATTGAGGACTCTAAATCCAAGATGAAGCAAAATATGAGTTGCAAAAGGGGTTCTACAAGCAAGCAAAAAGAAAACGGTGATTTTGTGCGGATAAAGAAATTCTAATCTGATGGAAAGGGTAGGAGTGTATGGTTAAACCCAATCCGGGTCATACAAATTTTTAGAAATGCTGTTCGTGTTGAAGGAGGCACTGTATGGAACCTCAACAAAGTATCACGGTGTAAAGGCAAAATTGTATGTTATGACGCTTCTGAGCGCAATGTATTTTTGAATGTAACAAGTCTGGATCATTGTGTGAGTGGGGGACTCACTTAAGCCAATGACATCACCAGACCTAAATATGATAGAAGAAGAAGTTTACCAATAAGATTTGCTGATTGTATCCTTAGTTAAAAAATGTTTTAAAAATTATGGGGGAGAGTGTGTTGCATACACGCGAGCGTGCGATGTGGGATTTCCTTGCGTGCTAGCGTGTGTGAATGTGGAATGTTTTCCTATGAGGTTTGTAAGTAGATACATGTGCTGTTTTCCGGTGTGTCTGTGTTTTCCTTTAAGTTCATACAGAGGTTGGGCTTGAGGGGGAGTATATGTTTGAATTGCACATATTTGTATTCAGGGGGGTTTGTTATGCCATTAGGGCATTCAACTGTGGACCTGACTTGTACAAGGATGCTTTTACTAACGACGAAGATATAATAAATGAAAAGGTAATCACAATACCGGTTCTTGTGATTTCTGGAATGTGATAGACCTTGATACTTTCCCAACAGTACCCACCTCTTCTATTTCCTGGCCCAGTCCTAAATCTAATAATGAAATATGAAAAAATGGTCACACTCCTCCAGTGTTATGTTATTGGCTTTTTGTATAGCGTGTGAATCACACGGGGGCATCTCAGCGCTTATACCTGTGGGGGAACTTCTGGAGGGGAGGAAGTAGACTCATAGGCAAAAAAGAGGCTTTAGAACAGAAAGGTTTTCAATAATCTCCGGAAGGGTTGGAGGGATGTTGACTTGCGCAAACCCTCCGGTAGCGTGTTCCAATATTTAGGGGCGACATATGAGAAAGCCCTACAACCTGAGCGACTCAGGCGAATTCGAGGGACCCTAAGAAAGGCCAAAGTGTTGGACCTAAGGTTTCGTTCTGGCACGTACTTATGTAACTTCTCTTGTAGGTACCGGGGGCCTTCCCCTTTGAGAGCCTTGAATGAGAGGCAACAGGTCTTAAAAAGGACTCTCTTTTTCACTGGGAGCCAGTGAAGTTCTCTAAGTAAGGGGAGGGAAGGAGATCCTGGGGGGCGGTTCAAGACCATCCTCGCTGCAGTATTTTGTATGACCTGTAATTTGGCTACCGCTGTGTCACCCACTTCGGCCAATAATGCATTCCCGTAATCGAGTCTGCTCATAACCAAAGCCTGGATGACTGTTCTCCGATGTTCTAAAGGAAGATAGGGGATCATTTTTCGTAGCAGCTGAAGGCTGTGATAGCAGGACCCTGTAATGGATTTGATGTTGTCTTTCATAGAAAGTTTGTCATCCAATTGAATACCCAAAGATTTTACTGATAAGGAAGGAGTGGGGGCCTTGCCCAGCTCTACTGGCCCCCAATCGGCTGACCAGTAGTGGGAAGCTTTACCTAGGAGCATCAGCTCCGTTTTCCCAGAGTTAAGCTGGAGGCATCTTTCCCGCATCCACTTCGAGATAGCCAACATTCCTCTTGAAAACCGGGATTTCTCATTCACATGGTTAGAGCCAACAGGGAATCACAATTGTGTATCATCGGCATATGATACAATCTCAAAGCTGAAGGGTTGCACAATCTTCGCCAGAGGGGCCATATAAACATTAAAGAGTGTTGGGCTCAAGCACAAGCCCTGAGGGACGCCTTTCTCTAGCTGAAATTTTTCAGATGTAAAAGTACCTAGCATGGTGGTTTGGCATCTATACGTAAGGAAGTTTTTTAGCCATTTCAGGGCCATGCCTCCGATGCCACAATCCTGTAGTCTATCGGCCAGCAATTGATGGGATATGGTATTAAAAGCCGCCGAAAGATCTAATAAAATCAGAATCATAGAACCACCAGCATCGAGCGTAAGACGTAAGGAATCCGTAACAGCCAAAATCGCTGTTTCTGTGCTGTAGCCGGGGCGGAAGCCAGACTGAGATGGGTCCAGGAAGTTGTTTCGTTCCAGGTACTGGCTGAGTTGTTTATTTATAGATGATTCAAGTGTTTTTCCCAGAAGTGGTAGCAGAGATATTGGTCTATAATTCCCGAGCACCTGTGGATCTGCTGATGTTTTCTTCAGTATGGGGCGGACATAAGCTTCCTTCCAGGTGGAGGGAATACAGCCCGTATGAATGGAAGAGTTAAAAATAAGTTGTATTGCAGGGGCACATGTAGGGGAGAGCAAGGCCATTGTGCTTGGGGGGCACAAATCTGTTGGGGAACCAGATTTTGCCGCCCGAAGTAAGTTTTCGGTCTCTTCCATCGAGATATCAGCAAACTGATTTAGGCCACCCGTAGTAAGTATCTGGCAATTGTCTTCGGGTAGGGTGGAGTCCGAAATGGTGGACGGTACCGCTGCGAAATTGGAATAAATTGCGGCTATTTTGTCATGGAAAAAATTAGCTATTGAATCAACCAATGATTGAGATGGGGGGGGGGGTAACTGTCTACATGCAGGGGGAGAGGAGAAATCCTTAACGATGTTAAAAAGACTCTTGGCCGAGTTTTCTGCTTGTTCTATTTGGGTACGAAGGTGATAACATCTTGCTTCTTTGATAGATTTATGATAGTGCGATAGGGAGGTTTTGAAAGCTTGTTTATCTAAGTTATTATTCGTCCTCCTCCAGCGTCGTTCTAACGCTTTGCATCGGGATTTCTCATTTTTTAGATCACCAGAGTACCAGGGGGCAGAAGATCGCTGGACGGCCATAGTAGTATTTTTCTCTGGTATGATCATATCAAGAGTTCTTTAAAAAATAGTGTTGAAGGTATCCAGCAGTTCCGTAGGATCTTGCTGGACATAGCCTGAATCGGCCCATAATTGCATAAAGATAATATTAAAGGATTCCAACGTGAGTATTTTCCAGGGCCTACTTCTTCTCTGGTTCATTTGATTTTGGTGGGTCCGGGGGGGCCCTTTTGCCTGGATCTGAAGAAAAAATTGGATCATATAATAAGACCAAGGGAAGAGGAGGAGATACTCTTACTCCATCAAAATTAGAAAAAATAAGATCTAATGAGTGGCCCGCATTATGTGTGGGACCACTTCCTCTTTGTAATAGACCTATATCACTCAAGGCGGAGATAAGTTGCTGGACTTCCGGGTTTGTTATATTTTCCCCATGAACGTTAAAGTTCCCCTAGTAGCGTGAAATTACTTGAGGAAAATAAATGGGTAGCAATGTGTTCCATCAAATAGTTGGTGAAGTTAGTTTTTGGGCCTGGGGGCTGGTATAATAATGCCCCGTCCCATGATATGGATGGAGAGAGGGTAACTCTAAAAATGCCCAGTTCCATAATGGCGTCACTCCACGTCGACAGCCATTTCACTTTTAAGTGACTCTTAAAGGCAATCCCTATGCCACCTCCAGCTTTCCTAGTTCGATTTAGGTAAATAAACTTGTAATCCGCAGGGATGGCTAATGTAACAGCTGGGAGATTAGTAGATGTTAACCACGTTTCGGTTATGAAACAGAGGTCTGGGGAGTGCGAGGAGATAAGGTCCCAGATCTCAAACGGGTGTTTTGCCAGTGATCTGACATTGCATAAGATGTAATTTAATTCATTTCCCTTTCCCTGTTGGGTATCATCTTTTAAGGGGTTAGGTATCGCGTGAATAGGAAAAGAGCTTTGAAATTTACATTTAATACATGCCACAGGGCCCTCTAAAGTAGCGGGCAAGGAGGAGGTACAGCAGTTACCCCCTCTGTACCTTGTAGGAGCAGTAAGTTCTATATCTCGCAGCATGTTTGCCGTATGAGTTAAGCGTCTGGGAGCAGCGGTATCCGAGGTTGTATCGGCACCTTCTCCCACCTCTCGGCTCGGTCTGGCGCGGACGGGCCCAGACGGGCTCGCCTTTGGCGCGCCACTGGCGCGTCCGCTGCGCGTCCGGTAGGGAGTGACAATTTTATGGGGTGGTGTACCAGTTCTACTTCCAACAACTAGCCTACCAACCCAAATGACCCCCAATATGGCAGCTTGAGTGGTGTGGGCCCGGTGTTCCCGTGTCCTTCTCCTAGCAGCACCTAGTCGGCTGTATTGGAGGAGTGGGAGGCACTGTGTGCTGTTAAAATGCAATTCCAGGTAAGGTGCAAGTTATTTAAAAAGCGCAAAGTATTTAATGTACAAATCCGCAATTTTTAAAAACGAAACAGGAGAATTAGGTGGGTTCCCGGCTTCCGCCTCAGGAAATCACAAAACAGGTGCACGCATGCGTGCTTCGCCTGCCTTTTGAGCTCCAGCGACCAGCTCTACTTCCAACAACTAGCCCGCCAACCCAAATGACCCCGAATATGGCGGCTTGAGTGGTGTGGGCCCGGTGTTCCCGTGTCCTTCTCCTAGCAGCACCTAGTCGGCTGTTCTGGAGGAGCAGGAGGCGCTGTGCGTAGTTAAAATGCAATTCCTGGTAAAGTACAAGTTATATGAAAAGTGCAAAGTATTTAATGTGCAAATCCGCAATTTTTAAAAACGAAACAGGAGAATTAGGTGGGTTCCTGGCTTCCACCTCAGGAAATCCCAAAACAGGTGCGCGCGTGCGTGCTTCGCCTGCCTTTTGAGCTCCAGCGACCAGCTCTACTTCCAACAACTAGCCCGCCAACCCAAATGATCCCCAATATGGCAGCTTGAGTGGTGTGGGCCCGGTGTTCCCGTGTCCTTCTCCTAGCAGCACCTAGTCGGCTGTTCTGGAGGAGCGGGAGGAGCTGTGCGCAGTTAAGATGCAATTCCAGGTAAAGTGCAAGTTATTTAAAAGGCGCAAAGTATTTAATGTTCAAATTCGCAATTTTTAAAAACAAAACAGGAGAATTAGGTGGGTTCCCGGCTTCAGCCTCAGGAAATCCCAAAACAGGTGCGCGCGTGCGTGCTTCGCCTGCCTTTTGAGCTCCAGCGACCAGCTCTACTTCCAACAACTAGCCCGCCAACCCAAATGACCCCCAATATGGCGGCTTGAGTGGTGTGGGCCCGGTGTTCCCGTGTCCTTCTCCTAGCAGCACCTAGTCGGCTGTTCTGGAGGAGCGGGAGGCGCTGTGCGCAGATAAAATGCAATTCCAGGTAAAGTGCAAGTTATTTAAAAACCGCAAAGTATATAATGTGCAAATCCGCAATTTTTAAAAACGAAACAGGAGAATTAGGTGGGTTCCCGGCTTCTGCCTCAGGAAATCCCAAAACAGGTGTCACTCTGTTCTTCAAGGTGTGGAACACCTGTGTAGGTTGCAGTTGGGTATCGCCCACCGATCAAAGGCATAGACTATGATTCTATGAAGCTAAGCGTTGTTCTAGAACTGAATAACGTACCCACCTTGCACTCCAATAATATCTGTTAAGATAATTTTCTTCTTTTCGTATTAAAGGTAAAAAATTTCCAATGCATATGTCAGGGATTACTGACATATGCATTGGACGTTTTTCAATCATTGTGTGACTATCCAACACCATGAACATGAATTATTTCTAAGTAAATAAAAGAAGATTTGCAAATTGAAGAATTTACGACCAATTTTTGACCTTTAATAAGAAAATAAGAAAATTATCTTCAGAGATATTATTGGAGTGCAAGGTGGGGACATTGTGCAGTTCTAGAACAACGCTAATCTTTATACAGTCCTCAACCTGACACCAAACCCCACACTACACATGTCCCCGCTCCAATATACCACCTTGGTTTGAACAGGTGGTAAATGGGTGAGAATTTTGTCTCCGGAATTCAAACTCTGCATCCGGATTTGGATCTGAAAATTTGAGGCCCATGTATTATTCCCTACTCTATGGACAAAACTCAGACTAGAGGAATGTAATGCAGACAGGCAGTTCGTACATGGTATTTTTTGCCATTTAGTATTGCAGCACCTAAATCTAGTTCCCTTGTAATTGTGGCCTCTATGGGAAAGATGTACATTACACAAGATATTTTCATGCTAGGCCTGTTGATATCTACTAATGATGATAAGAAGGGCCACACATAACAAAGCTGTTTAGGACTCCACTAAAATATTTTCACTCTTAACTCAAAATATTTGGAAGATCAATACTGTATAGGCTATTAGGGCTTTCGAGCAATTATGAAAGTGAAGTTCATGAGTAACACTACTATTCTAGAATCGGTCAGAGCAGAAGAATTTTCCCGCAGGTTTTGTAAATTAAAGCTCTGCACCATACATAATGGTTAAAGTTTATTGATTGATTATTTAAAATCTTTACCAACAGAGAATGCACAATATAACATTTCAATTATAATAATACAGTTAAACAGTTAATAAGCGATAATTTCATAAGGTTAAAAGTTTAGAAATGTAAACAGTATAACAGTTCCCCAAGGAATATCATCATTAAAGGTTCTGAGCTGGGATGGGGCAGTGAGCTAAATAACGGTGATGGATCAAGCCCTGATCTTTGGACTGGGTAAGAGTGGTCTGCTTAATTCAGACACTCTGTTCATCACCACCCCCTTTTCTGAATAGCATTTTATTAATGACATTATCGGAGACTTGATTGACAAGATTGCTGTCATCTATTTAGATGACATTTTGATTTTTTCTAAAGATCCTCAAGAGCATCCGGAACATGTGAAAACAGTGTTGAATCGTTTGCAGACTCATCACCTATTCGTGAAGTTGTAAAAATGATGATATTCCTTGGGGCAGTATTTTGAGATAATGGCCCCAGTATAATATCATGTGAGGTATCCCTATTGATCATCTTATGATATGATATTCTCTGTCATCCTGTGACTAAAACCTCCACATCCGATGGTTTCTCAACTATGTTAGTAATGCCTGAATTCTAAGACAAGTTTATATCACACCTCTTGGTCTTATGCTAATAAAATTGTGGATAAGTGTGGTAGTAACAACCACCACCATGTAACTAGACAAAGGAGGATGATATTTATTGGGTTCAACCTTTGCCGCTACAACCGATTTCCCACTGATAGGTGTAAGATGCTCTCTGCGTATACCCCTACCGAGAGCGACATGTTATACATGTTTACTACATCATCTTTGTATTACCCTTTGGTGGTGTGATTAAAGCCTAAAATCAAAATTATTTATATGTTTCTTGGATGCTAACTATCCACTAATAGTACGGACAGAGTAACCCTTTTGCCCGGGTGGATTTAGCCTAATAAAGTTTTTTCTGAAAAAAAGTTCTTTCAATATGCCGTAGGTAGGCGGTCTAGTGCTTGCCTCTGTTTACCGGAAGTGAGTATTGAAGTCCAGTGATACGAATTCTATTCATGGTGGGTTTCGGTTAAAAAGTAATTAAGTGCATTATTGACTGGATTTATGACTTTATTTCCAAAATTTACTGACGATTTGATATCTAAAACGGCGTTTTGCAGAAACGGATTGGCCAGTCATGTGATCCGGCAGAATGCACGTGACCCGGAACTTCTAGTGAAATAACGTTGGTGCGCATAGTGCTGGTAAGATCCGGACGGCAGTGACCTTAACCTTAGGTCTATGGCGGCGAGTCGCTGAGCCTGAAGTAAGTCTATTGATTAGTTTGACGAAGTGCGAGGAGGGTGAGGGTCCTAATCTATTTCGGCCCCGTTTCTTCACACTCGTTTTACTTCTTAGTCTCTCCCTCTGCTTAGTGAGAGCACAGCGCGAAGAAGTTGCCGCACTGCCGGTCCATGTGGTGATTCAGAACTACGAGCTATGTGAGTCAGCTTCCTTCTAATCTAGTTTAAGAGATTTAGGTCTCCACGGGTCCCATGTCTCCTATGTACGAGCACGGGTCCCGGTTTTATTACGGGTTTCTTTCTTTTTGTTATTATTCAGACAGAGCCTTGATGTACTACCCATGCGAGTTGCAACTACGTACTCAGGGAAATTGGCTTGCAATGTACAATAATTTTTTTATCTTGCATCTTGATATACTACGAACAATTCTTATCATGTAGGACTCGCTTTGTAAATTTACTCGAGTCAATTTTATCCAAGTTGGAATTTCAGACTGAGTAATTATTGAGGTTCTAATCCAAGGGAGGCTGAAATTGCATTAGTTTGTATAATATTTTCATTTCTGTGCATTGTTTCATAGGTAATGTCTCCAGACAAATGGCAGGAGTACTGACTACGGAAAAACCGTGAGTTTTACAAGGCACAAATCAGTTGTTGCTTTTTTGTCCCTTTTTTCACATCTGTCTCCACGGAGTGGACACACCTTAGAGAGTGTGGACCCCCGGGGACTTTTTTTCACAACGGTCCTGAAGAAAGCTGAGCAAACAGCAATATACAGCAGAAACATGTCGACCTTTTGATATCTGGACACTGTGGTTCTATTACCAAACCACGGCGTGTCCCCACTGTTTTTAATACGATCGGCTGGTCCATTAATAAAATTCATTTTGGGCATAGCCGTGACTTTTTAAACACGCACATTCACCAGGAACACTTTTTGTTTCACAAGTAAAATTCTACACAATTTTTCCTGCTCCGCTGCAATTGCAACTACAAACCAGCACGAGCACCAATATTGCCAACCTTTTTCTAATGTGATATTTACTTATCACTCGAATTACCGACGACAAACAGTAACTCTTGGGAAATCCTTTTTCCAGAATAAATCAAATGAGTTTAATTAAATGTTTTCATTAAAGTGACCATTTCAATAGTCGCAAATTTTTTGTTTTTTGTATACAACACAAAACTTATTTTTCAATTCCACATCACATATAATTAGACATAATCATCCAACATAACAACTTTCACTCAAGACACTCATACATCACAGCACATCAATATATACAACATATATATACTTTACAACAATATTTACAAATTCCTGGTCAAAGTGAAAAATAGCACTGGAAAAATACAAATACAGAAGTTTATATAATTTGAATTCAATCCGATATTCCTAATGCGTTTCGATATCCCCTTAATGTGGGGAAATCTCGTCAGGACCATGTGCCTGTAAGTAAAGGACAAAAATGGATCAGCCTTAGGGGGGAGGAGAAGCCCGGGGTGTGTCACAACAGTGTGGGTGGGAAAAAATCCTACCTCTTGGGTGCTCAGGTTCCCTTTCTACAAGATGTCACTGCAAACGAGAACAAAACGTCTATTTAGGCTCTGATTCCAATGCGGAATAAACACTATGTCATTCTCTGATTCACACGTGCATACTTACATCTCTAAACTACTGGGGTCGAATGCGGGTTGAAGATGTGGAAATCTGTAAGAATTAGGTAGGGGTTTTAGCGCGGACAGGCGGGTGTTTGCATTAAGTAAAAAGCAGGTGGTGAGCGGTCTTACTTGTTTAGTGTCGGCGTCTTCCGGGATCAACGTCCGGGTTCTGGACGGCCGGTGCGTCCGCAAAAGTGTAGCTGGAATGAAACGGAGACCTGAGTGAGATCTCTGTCAGCACCTTATGTGCCTGCTGAGTCTGAGCTGCAATAGCGCAATTCCTTTACCTCTGAATGCAGGTCGGGATGACTCAATCGAGGTTTCTATGCGGTCTCGCCTCTGTTAGTTGATGCCGGAACCAGCGTCGGCTGAAATGCAAACGGAGACCTGAATGAAATATCGGTCTGCGCCCGGAGTGCCTACTGTGTTTCAGCTGTAGTCGCGCTGATGTATTACCTTTAGATTCCGTTGCCACTGACTTGATCAGGGTTTCTGCTTAATCTCGCCTTCGTCACTGAGTGCGAGTGCAGGCTTCGGCTATGCAATGTTGGAGTCCTCGCGTGTTTGCGTTTAACCCACTTCCTGGTTCCAAGGGTTCTGGGAAATGTAGTGTCTAACATGGGTCGTCATGACGACGATTAGTTTGCAGGGAAACAGATCAAGTCCAACCTCGTGTACTCGACCTATATGGCTCAGGTGGAGGAGACAGTTCTGCAAGAAGCAAATATCAATGTTTCTATATTTACAAACGGTAAATTTCAGAAAGTTCATTTAACCCGTTTGTCGCCGTATTGAACTTGACAATTAGCATGGCCTCATGGCGTGACAGTTTATCTTCAATATCTCCACCTCTGGAGTCTTTTTCAATTTTTGAGATCACTGTCCACTTAAGATCTTCTAATGTGTGGTCGTGATTTTTCCAGTGGTTGACTAGTGGGGCAGTCGTCACATTCTTCTTTATTCTTGACTTATGTTGGGTAATGCGACATCTCACCTCCTGGCTCGTTTTTCCGATATATAGTTTTTCACAAGGGCATTTTATGCCATATATTACATACCTCGATTTGCAATTGGTGAAATTGTCATGCCTCCAGAATTTATGTTGGTGTTCAAACACTTGTCCTTCTTCAGTGCTTGCACAACAGATGCAAGCTCCACATCTATGATGGCCTTTGATGGGTTGTAATCCTAGCATTGTCCCAATCGTAGCTATTTTCTTTTTAATACCTGCTCTAACCAAATGGTTTGAAATGCTTTGATCTTTTTTGAAAGCAAAAAGCGGTTTCTCCTTTAGCGTTTCGTCGATGTTTTCCACCAGATGCCAGTTTTGTAGAATCGTTTTTTTGAGCTGGTTGGAATTTGGGCAAAACGTTGATACGCATACTATCCTGTTGAGGATTGGTTTGGCTTTTTGTACTAGTAACGTTTCTCGGGGAATCCACCATACCCTTTTCATTGTTCTCCTTAGCAATTTCTTGGGGTACCCTCTTTCGGCTAGGTTGTCCGTCAGGTTGGAGGCGTGAAACATGTATTCATCCTTAGAATGACAATTTCTTTTGATTCGGAGGTACTGTCCGAACGGGAGGTTTTCTTTTAAATTACGTGGGTGGTTGCTTGTGAAGTGTAGCGCCCTATTTCTGTCTGTCTGTTTTTTGAAAAGTGTAGTCTCCAAGCCACTATCTGTGGGATAAACCTCCACATCGAGGAATGCCATTTTTACTTTCGAGAAGCTCATGCTAAATTTTATTTCTTCCGTTCTGGAGTTGAGCCACTCGTGGAATTTTTGTAGCTCTTCTTCATTCCCTCTCCAGGTGATGAAGACGTCATCGATATAACGGCTCCAGCTCGTTATATGATGGGCAAATGGATTATCCTGGTATACAAATTTCTCCTCATATAATGCCATATAAAGTACGGCTAATTCTGGAGCAAAGGGGCAGCCCATAGCTACTCCACTTATCTGGTAGAAGTATTCTCCATTGAAGTTAAAGTAGTTCCGTTTAAGAGCCATAGATGCTAGTTGAATTATAAACTCAGTTGGAACTCTAGTTGGTCTAGGTCTTTGATCCAAATAGAATTGGATAGCATCCAGGCCATCACTCTGGGGGATCTGAGTGTACAACGAACAAACGTCCATTGTAACCATCAAATCTTGGTTTTGTTCAAAATCGATAGTAGGAAGTCTGTTGATGAAATCAGATGTGTCACGGAGAAAAGATTTGACTTCGGACATACAAGGTTTAAGGAAGAAGTCCACGAATTTAGAAATAGGTTCAAAAAGCGACTCGCACCCGGAGACAATCGGTCTTCCGGGGGGGGCATTTATGTCCTTGTGGATTTTAGGTAGGACGTAAAATAAAGGTGTTCGGGGGCACGTACATTTCAGGTATTCGAACTCTTTTTTGCCAATAATACCATCTATTAAACCTTTCTCCAACATGGGTTTAAGCTGTTGCTGTAATTCAATAGTAGGGTCTTTTTGTATTTTCCTGTAGCATCTTGGATTATTGAGTTGGCTCATAACCTCTGTTATATATTTTTCGGTGTCCCATACAACGATTGATCCTCCTTTATCCGCCTGTTTGATTATAACTGACGTGTCTTTTTTTAGGTCTTCCAGCGCACTTTTTTCAGCTTGCGAGATATTAAATTTAGTCCAACTACGTTTGCCTTCCATTTTAGTTATAGCTGACAAGATTGTTTTTTCGAAAGTCAGAACCTCCTTTGCAATTTTATTTGCTGGTGGGCAAAATGATGACTTTTTTCTCAGTCCTGTAACTTCTGTTGTTGGATTAAATGTTGTTGATGCAAAAAATGATTTTAATTTAATTTTGCGGCAGAATTCCAGTGCCTCTATTTTCATTTTCACAAAATTAGTGTGTCGCGTTGGGACAAAAGAGAGCCCTTTTTCCAAAATGCTAGTTTCTGCTGGGGTCAAGATTTTATTAGACAGATTGAAGATGGGAGACACTACCAGTTTTTGTAGTTCTGCCTCAGAGTCGACATTTCCCATGGTTGGTTGTAGCGTGGGCGTGCTCGGTTTTGTGGTTGGCCTCTTCCTAAAAAAGGCGCCGATGAAGGACCTGATTGTTGTGCTCCTCTTTTATTAGCTCCTCTCCTCTGGTTGTCGCTATCTCCCTCACTGCTGCTTGAGGCAGATGAGGTGTCTGAAAACGAGATGAATTTGTTTGTTGATCTCCCTTGGAATTCTCCTAAATATTTCCTTGAGTCCGGTCTGGAATAGAAATCAGTTTGCAAATATGGATATGTCTTTTCCAGATTAAAATTCTTTTTGTCCCTTTGAAATTGATTCTCTTTCTGATCCGTAATGAGCTGATTTTGCTCAATCTCTGTTTCCAAGGTTTTTATCTCCTCCAATTGTTGAAGCGAAAGTCTTTGGGCTGTCTCCACCGTTAAGACCATAAGGTCTCGACTACACTTGGTCTCGATGAAACTGTAACCCTTTTTATATATCGGGTCATCTGTAAATATCACCGGGATGTTTTTTATCTGCAAACCTCCTGGTATTGTGCCAGCTCTCAAGTGCTGGAGGAGAAAATGTCCATGCAGATCCGTGCGAATTTGTTTCTTTTTTAGCCTCAAGAGTTTATCCGTTTCGTTTTGGTTCCTTGCGGATGTACTTAGGGACACTGAAGTGAACAAGGGGGGCTTTTCCAATAGATTCTTTATATGTTCCTCGCTATAGGCAAAGGTTTGTTCTACAGACATACTGTGCACCAATCACTCACAACTGTGAATATATGCTATAAGACCTCACTAGATCAAGAAACAAGAACTTACTACAAAACAACAAAATTCAATGGCACCTACTAGGGCCTGAAACAACCTCGCAGAAAGCCTTCTGCTAAAGTACCAATACCAAGACAGGGTCTGGGCTCAATGGCAATAAGGACAAGCCTCAAATATAACTACAAACCAGCACGAGCACCAATATTGCCAACCTTTTTCTAATGTGATATTTACTTATTTACTAATTGCAGGCGTCGCAGCATGCAGGGGGGATAGTCGGTCCCCCCTGCGGGAACCCTATGATGAAGCATGTCACCTCTAGGGTGAGTGAGGGTTCTTTTAAGAAATAATTATTTTTCTTTAAAAATATTCTCTCTTGGTTTTTTTGTTCTCATTTGAATTTACACTAATTCTCTACACTTCATTATAGTTTCGTTTAGGAGGGGTATTGTCACTTGTACATATTTCGTATCCTAATAGGTACTCTCGTGTTGTTGTAATATAAATAGTAATAGGGGTCGGAGAGTGCTCTTTGAGACCCTATCTCTCTAGTTGTTTGCATATATAGTAAATTTCACCAGGCAATAAATGTAATGTTTGAAATATCTTTCCAATTAGATGTGATAATTTGTAAAGCCAGGGCTATCAGCAAATCAATACATTTCCTAATTATTCTTTGAGAGTGCCAGAGAGGGGACAAACCACTCAAGAAAAGATGAACAGTGTTAAACATAATGTCTGTAGATAAAATGTTATTAATCTTATCCCAAATTAGTCCCCAAAAACTCCGAACTTGAGGACGTTCAAAAAACATATCCAAAAACCACTTTTTTCTTGGACAAAAGACCAGCAATTAGTGTCTGTGATAAGGTGAGACCTATGAAGTTGAGTGGGGGTATAATACGATCTATTATCAAAAATAAAATAATGTTTGAGTGGTAGTTGCAGCCCGAGAGGTAGTCTGTATCTTAGCCCAAATTGATTACCAAGTATATTGAGAACATTCTTAATTGAAGTCTGATTCCCATTGTAACTTAATTTTAGACTTTGGTCTACTCTCATGCGAGAAACATAAAAGTTTCTATATATAGGATGCCTTTACTTGTAAGGAAAAATTAATGGGAGAATAGAGAGGTAAAGGATGGATTGATGAGGAGGATTTTTTTTTTTTAAATCTGAAGAATAGTGTGCCTAAGATGTTGATATTGAACCGCATAATAGGATGAGACACCATATTTAAGTGGATGTCCTAAATTCTAACACTGATTCATTAGAAATTATATTGCCAGATACTATAATTCCTTTGTCAATCTATTCCTTGATTTTTTATTTTAATATTCTTATCATACCATAACGGGGTTTGTGGGAAACTTTCTAATGGGGAATTAATATTAAGAAGTAAAGGTGTGGCAATAGAAAGGGAATGTAAAAGTAGGGTGTAAAAAAGCACTAGGAGCTTGGGAAATATGAACCTTCTTCATAAGTGATAATGGGGCAGTTTGGGCTTGTTCCAGTGTATCCCAGACTTTAAATTCATCCAAGGAAGGAACGGAAAAAGAGGTCCATACTCAAACGCAGATTGATATAGTCTGGAAATGGGAAAATAAACCCCTCCATTATTCTTAGACTGTTGAAGCCTTAATAAAGAAATTCTTGGTTTACATTTATTCCATAAAAAAGATATAAGCAAATGATTGATAGACTTTAAAAATACAAGAGTGAGTTTAACAGGAAGCATGGACAAATAAAAATTGATTATTGGTAACATCATCATTTTACTCGTAGCTAATCTCCCCCACCAGGACAAATATAAAGGAGACCAATTAAGTGACAGACTAGAAAGATGTGACTTAACCTGATCCAAATTAATTTGAATGGTTTCTTTATTAGTGTTAGAATACCTATAATACATTTGATGGTCTTAGAAGTACAGGTGAAACCTGTTTCGTTAAACATATCAGGGAGACAATACCTATTTAATGGCAGCATCTCTGATTTCTCTGTTAAATTTATATCACGATATTGAGGAGTACTTGTTAATAAAACAAAAAACAGCAAGAAGCAAATTTTGTGGGTTTGGCACACATAGTAGAACACCATCTGCAGTAAATTTCCCTGTCATATGCTTATATTTGAATCCGGAAAAAGCTGACGATCTATGGATTTTCTCTAGGAAGGTTTTCAAAGATAAAATAAAAAAAAGGGGGGCATAAAGGGCATCCTTGTCTAGTTCCTCGAAAAAGAGAGAAATATGAAGATTATTTGCCATTAATGAAAATTAAAGTGGAAGGCTGAGAGTATAAAAGATGAATATATCTAAGAACGTGGGGTCTGAAACCATGCTATTTTAAGGCACCAAACATAAAACCCCAATTATCCCGATTGAAAGTTTCAGCGCATAAAGTTATGGCAGCCCATGGGATGTTGGATTTAGATACCATGTAGACTATATTAAGGAAAGTTTTATAGTTATCTGAATCACGAATCCTGATTGGTGAATATCAATCAAATATTGAATAACCTGCTTAATATGTGCAGCAAGGGCCTCTGCAAATATCTTGCAGTCCGTATTAATCAGAGAAATAGGCGCATGATTTCCATACTTAGATAGATATTTACCTTTTTTGGGAAGAAGGCAAAACATTGCCAGGGAAAAAGTTCCTTGTGTGCATTTTTGGGTGACAAAGTGGGAAAGTAATAGTACTAGTTTTGAAAGCAAGAGATGTGCAAAATGAGCGTAAAATTTAACAGAAAATCCATCAGGATCAGGAGCTTTGTCTTTGGGAAATTGAAAGACAGCATTTTTAAGCTCCATCTCTGTTATATCAGTGTCCAAAATTGAGAGATCTTATGTGTGATCCGACGATTTAGGTATTGATTGAAAAAAAGTATCTAGTTGATTAACAGTAGGAGAAAATTCTGATGAATATAGTTTAGTCTGACACCGTGAACAAAATTCTGATATTTTAGTGTCACTGGTGTGATTAACGTCATATGTATCTGCTATGACATGTATTTTGGATTTCTGCTTCTTTGTTTTTAGATAATTGGCCAACATTTTCCCAGATTTATTATGACCACCAAATATTTTTGCATTGATTTAAAGTAAAGCACCACAAGCTTCATTCCAAGATTGTTTGTTATATTGTAATTTAGCTTGAATTAATGTATGCAAAATATCGATTTTTTTTGAGGAAAAATACTCATGTTCTAACATTTTTATTTTTTTAAGCAATTGTTAAGAATCTTTAAGTTATTCCTTCTTCTTTTTGCAAAACATACAGGCACATACATCATCCATTTTTGCGAGCTTATTCTCAAAATTCGGCCATTTGCGCCCGCAAAAAGGACATTTGCGATGCATCAAGGCTCAAGGCACGCGCAATTTGAGAATTCACAAATAATTGCGATTTCTCAAATTGCAATTGCATTTAAGGAATCGCAATTTGCTATTCCTTAAATGCAATGCAAGAACCACTTTAAAATAGTGATTTCGCTATTAGGGGCGCCAATTACCATGAAGTTGAACTTGATGGTAATTTGCAAAAACTTTGAAAAATGCAATAAACTGCATTTTTCAAAGTTGTAGGTTACACACACACACATGCCCTTGGGGGCTGTGTGTGTGCAACATGTGTGCACAGAGCAATTTTAGGGGTGCAATCCCTGCACCCTTGAAATTGCATGCGCAATTTGCGAGTACCTATTGGTACTCGCGAATTGCGCATGCAATCTCCCAGTCATTCCTATGGGCCTGTTGGGAATATATTTAACCTGGGATTGACTATCTAAAAAGGGGTCTATTAGTTGATTGCAGTCTCCCCCTAATATATAATTTTCTGAAGAACAGGCAGATAAGAGAGAGGAAAAATGACCCCAAAATTGTGAATCTACGCCTGTAGGGCCGTAAACATTACAGAGTGAGAAAATTGGTTTCATTGAACAATTAAATATGGAGAGATTTATGTACCAAAATTAAAAAGCCAATCTTATTGTTAACAGCAGAAGAACTGAAAACAGATCCCACCCATTGTCTACGCAAACAATGAATCTCACAATACATACGATGTGACTCCTGTAGTACAACAATCTGGCAGTTCAACTTAGAAAGATGAGTAAGCAGCCTCTGTTTTTTAACAGGGTTTCGAAGACCTTTTACGTTCCAGGAAACAACATGTAACCAGAGAAACATGCATGAGTCGTGATTCAGTAAAAAGACACCAAGTAAGTGGAAAGTATAGTAAATTGGTGGAGTAACAAGAAAACAGGGTTGTGAAAGCATGAAAAAAGCCACATAAAATAGATGTGAGGAAAAGGAAGGAAATAGTAAAGAGTGAACAACGATAGAGAGAAAACACAGGACAGTAGGGAGAAAAAAAACTCCCCAGTTTAAAAATAAAAAGATGATGAAAAGTCGAGAGGGGGGGCAAGATGGCGGATGCAGCGGCGTCCGAGTAAGCAGCAGCTGAAGTGTACTCGCTGTGCTCGCTTCCCGACTGCGGCTCTAATGCGGTTCTAAATGCGGAGTTACGCGGAGTTATGCTCTCATTCTGCTAAAAATATCCTCCAAGCCTTTGGAGAAGTTTTAATAACATTCCTCCCTACCTCGATGCGGCTGGATCTGTGGGGAAGTTTTTGCCGGTCATTGCAGCTAGCGTGGCGGTTTCCAGCCACTGCTTCGAGCCGGAGCTGGAGAGCGGACCGGAACACAGCGGACTGGAACACAGCGTACCGGAGTACAGCTGAGCGGAGTGGTGAAGGCAAGCCTGCAGATCCTCATCAAGCGGCTCTCAGCCACCAGCAGTCTCGCTCTCGTCTTCGGCTTCATCGGCGTCAACAGGGGAGAAGCAGGATGGCTCCTAAGAATCCTACCTCCGGCACAGCATCCAAACCCCAGAAGCCAAAAACCAGAGCGGCCACGGAGGCAGCTGCGGATCCCGACCATAATGAAGGTAGCATTAATTTGAGCGCTGGTGATACCATGGGTTCTTAAAAACAATCCTCAGTGGTAGTTACAGGCTCAGGCTCAGGCGTAAATTTTCCACCTGCAAAAACTATTGACAGCAGACCTAGTATTGATAGGGGTGTCATCTCCCATGTTAGTAGACGAAAAGAGAAATGTTATCTTTATTTCTATGTCAATCCTGCGGGCTGTATTACTCAAGAATGGATTAGACCAGACCCACCATCTTTTTCCACTAGGAGGGCTCACTTGTTAGCTATGTATAATTTAGAGCGTGCTATCTACAGAACAAAGGGACGAAAAAAAAGAGCTTTAGGAGCGAAAATATGGGCGCCAGTTCAACAGTGGATTCAGGGGGAACTGGGGTAGCCTGATACATGTTACTATGTTTTCGACAGTGTGTTATTCTTCTTTTTCTTCCCTTGGTGTTTTTTGATTTGTAAGCTAACTGATATGCTTTATCTGTTTAATGCTCTTGGAAGGTTTTTTTTTGTATCCATTTTGAAAAGCACGTAGCTCTTTCTGTTAAATTCATGGAAAAATGTATCCAATCTGACTTGCTTGCAATAAATAAAAAATTCAACCAAAAAAAAAAAAGAAAAGTCGAGAGACTTTAGTCATAATCGTCATTGTAAATATGAAACAGAAAGGATATTGGTTTCGAGGGAGGGAACGAGACAAGATGTCCAGGTTGCCTAGAGAAAGCCAAGGAAGATAATAGATAACAGACAAATAGTGTCAGGAACAATAGCTTGAAAAAGAACAGACAAATGAGAGAATGCTACACATCCAAATAAACAAGGAAGCCCGGACAAACTTACCATAGGGGAAAATATTGATACATCAGACACATAGAGTGAAGACTGAAAGTAGATGAACATCAACAGGCACTACAGCATACTCTGACTTATCAAGGGAACATAGAACCTGTAAAGAAACATCAGAAACAGTAAGAAATACAAGAGTCTTGGAATAGCAGATCAAGTTTTGCTAAGTTCCACGTCTTCTCCCTTATGCTAATGGCTGAACAACTTAAGGTCCTTTGGATCCTCGAAGGTAGTCATCTTGTCCTTATAGGTGACCTTAAAAAACAGGGGTGAATAAGCCCATACTGTACATTAATAGATCTTAATACTGGTTTCAAGTCCAAGAATTATTTTCGCCTCATGGCTGTGGTCTTGGATGGACACATCATTTATGCCCCAACCAGAGCATCTGCTTATGTTGTTTGGTCATTATGAGGACTTCCATAAGATCTGAATATTGCAAAAACAAAGCAATAATCCCTCTAGGTGTATTAAATGTTGTGGAAGGGGAAGTACCAGTCCAATGAGCCCTTTGGATATTCAACTTGGCCGAAGATTTCAACCCAACAACTTTGGGGATGTGCAACTTAAGAAATTGAATCATATGCTGCCCTACTGAACCTTCCGGAATACCATAAATGTTCTGATTGTTGCAGCAATTACGATTTTCAAAATCTTCAGCCAGTCTCTTAAGCTGTGTAACTTCCTTGGTCAAATAGGAAACTTTGGCTGTAGCATCTTGTGAATCAATGACCCTCTGCTCCACCTCAGTAAACCTTGAATCGAGAATGGATCACTTATCCTCAATCCACAGTAAGGTTGCACTTGTCTCCACCGTTCAGGGTCTCATATTCTTTAACTCCTCCATTATAACTTCCAGCGTCATGGGTAATTTGGATTTCGTGGGTGAAGAGGGATCCTTCTTTACCCTTTTATTTGCACTGCCTCTGGACTATTTACTAGCAACACCATTTGAAACAGTAGAGGCCAAAGTCTTAGTGAAATACACAGTATCCCTCGTGAAACTCAGTGGTAGAGCTTAACCTAGAGAGAATTAATTAATCAAGTAACCGAAAATGCAACTGGTACAGGAGGTATAAATTTATAGTGACATGACCGTCAACAATTAAAGCACAGTGGAATGGATTATGAGGTACCCCTCAAAAAAGAACCATGAGCGGCATAGAAAAATGGTAAGCAGAATAGAATAAAACAAATTCCCAGAAAACAGACAGTCTGAGGACTGCTCAAAATGGCAGCTGCATCTCCTCGCCTGAGGGGAGTGGCAGGCAAAAGCTAAAAAAAGCAATGTAAAGAACAAATACAGGTCTAAACGCTTACTGCGCCGCTCCCTGTCATGTCCGACATATTTTCCGGCAGACAGCACATGTGAGCAAACCCAAACCACCGACCACGAATATTATAATCCTAAACTCCAGCAGGAAAGTTAGCAAGTGGCCATCTTATTTCATTGCTGGTGCGCGCTCCTAGTACTTAAAGTCTTAATTTAAACTTTTCATGTTGAACCCTTTTTTTTAACAGTGCTGCCTTCATGAGAAAACATGATGGTGTACCCCGCCCCAACCTTTTGGTGACAAAAGCTACACCTAAAGGTTCACCAGAAAGACGTGCAACATACACATAAAATGAGGAGGTGCTAAATTGCACCTATGCTTTAGGTCTTGATCAACATTTGAAGAATGGGTACAAAAGTGATCTAATTTAATTCAATGTTGGGTATTAGACTAGAAGGCCACATTGCATGCCACTGAAATGGAACATAACTACTCATGCCAGGCATGTAACTGTGTTGCACCATTGCTGTATCAACGCCTAGGGCTCAGTCATAACAAAGACACAGCAGTGATACTCATGCCGTATGCCACTTTTAGGCGATGTAGCAGAGAAATGACAAGCAAGAGTTGAACAATACAGGGTATAAGGTTTGATGTTAAATACATAGTGCTAACAGGAACCTGTCACATCATTCAGGTACCCATGCCCAAAGCATTGACAGATTGATTGATAGGTGTATTGATTGGTTAATTATAATGCTGTACAAAGTTTAATACAAAATGTACTGTCTATAGGCACTGGTTCTCTTCATGCTGTATGCTTCTTAGTAGAAGTCTATGGCACTATGGTACATTGGAACAGATTTATATTATTAACCTCCTCCCAAATGCATAGATTTTAGTCAACCTTGTTACAAAGACCTTTTGCCCCATCGGATCTAAAAAATAAAAATAAAGCTTCATTCAATTATTCAACAGTGGTTAAGATCATCTATCAAATGGTTTCTTTGTGTCTCACTACTAACCACTTAATATGATCATGCCCTACTTAATGAAAATAAGTGGTTTCTTAAGCACACCAAAATTTGTTTTCTCATGGGGCTGGTGGTCCATGGACTGCCAGACTCAAGGGGTGCGGCAGTGGCGGTCGGACTGTCATTGCAGCACCGCAACTGCCAGGGTTCAGAGATCCCTGGTGGTGGTGCGGTGGTCTTGAGGCCATAATATGCTAGGCGGGATCGCCGCGTTCCCACCAAGCATATTATGAGTTACCTCGCTGCCCCGGTTTATATGGCGGTTCTTCCTTTATGAAAACCATGGCAGAGAGGAAACAAAGAGGGCCCTGCAGTGGTCCCTTTTTCCTCAGGGCCATTAGGTGCATGCATGGGACACATGTTGTGCCCCCCTGTGTGCATGCAACCCAGTACCTGCACGACATGGACATTGACAAATTGAGTATTTAGTGCTGACTAACTGCCGATGCATGTTTATTGCTTGTAGTCCATCAGCCCAGGAAGAAGTGTTAAAGCACGAAACAAGTCGGCTGGATGCATGTTGAGTGTATGATAGTTGCAGGTGATTTTAATACAACATATGAACCTGTTGACTACATACAGGACCTACTAGCAGAAGGAGATGAAGCCTTGGGGTTCGCAAAGCTCCAGATACCACCAGTCAAGAAGCGTACCAGGGTTTGAGAACAGATTCTTTCATTTTCTATTGGCTATGAGGTATGAGCCTGGAATGGCAGGACATGCTCTGATAAAGAAGCACGTCATACCTTCAAGAGGGGTGACAGAAAAAGCAGAATTGATTATATTCTTGTTGGTCTCCAATTCTGGGCAAATGTCAATGATTTAGTCATTTCAAACAGGGAATACAGTGACTATAACGCTTTGGTACTTACACTGTCTGGCTTATCACTATTACATGGTCAGCTCCAGTACAAGAGCACCCCAGTTATTACTAGTAATAATGATAAAAGCGTCAAATGGCCAATGATACTCGCCGATCAAACAGCCCTGCCAAAAATGTATTCAGAAGTAGAGCAGGTTCTCCCTAGCTTGAGTAATACTGATAATAGCAAATATGACATTTTGGCCATATTCTTACAATTAAACACCACACTCAGACCCTTCTTTTATAAGACAGTGTAGAAAAGGCAAACAAGCTCGAAGATTTGCCCTATGGTTTAACGAGACTTGTAAAACAGCAAGGAATGATCTATTCACAGCCGTGAAGTTAAGACTCCAATCAGACATTAGTGATTATAGGAAGCTCTATAAAATTGCTCAAAACAAGGCCAAAAGAGACTGGGAATCTGAAAATTGGCGAATGCTTGTGGAGGCATCAAGACAGAAGAGTAGCCAATTGTCTGGCATTTTCAGTGAAAGGGGTCACCTAGATAGAAGCAGCAAATGATTTCCACATACAGACCCATGTGTGGAAGAGCACTTTGAATACTCATATACAGGTCATGGTGAGGCCTCTGATCTGGGCCTGCAAAATAGATCGTTAAACCCGTTATCAACTGAGGAGACTGACATTACTCTAGAGGAAATGATAACAGCCATAAAATCACTACAACAAGGGAAAGCCCCGGGACTGGACAAGCTTCCGGGAGACTTGTATAGGGCTGAGCCGGAAATATGGGGACCTCTACTACAAGTGGTCTTTAATACCATTTTGAGTGGAGGAGAGATACCGGCGTCTTGGAGAGGAGCCGAAATCACCCCATATACAAAAAAGGAGACAAAGGTTCTCCTGAAAATTATAGGCCAATCAGCCTTATAGATGTCTCCCAAAAGCTTTTCTGCAAAATCGTCCTGAATATGATCAAAAATTGGATTGAGGACAACAATGTCCTGTCAGGTCTACAGGCAGGCTTTAGGGCATCCACCAGCACAATTGATCAAGTCTTCAGATTTCTTATGCTCATATGGAAGGAAGTGACTGTGGGCAGAGGTCATCTGTACGTTGTGTTTGTGGACTTAAAAACAGCTTTCGACTCGATCGATCGAACACAACTATGGTCCACTCTGAAAGATAATGGCCTTCCACCGTACCTACTCAATATTTTGATTTGATTGCACCATAATACCTTTGCAAAGGTTAGGTGGAATTTGAATTGAAGTCTCTCCAAGGATATAAGGATAAATAAAGGTGTACGTCAAGGCTGTGTTCTGGCCCCAACATTGTTCACTCTTTTTATTAATGGGTTAATAGGGGAGCTGTTTAATTGTGGTGGCGATCCCCCAAAATTAGTAGGCAGTGTATTGCCTTGTCTACTCTTTGCGGAGGATACCCCACTTATAGCCAGGACACCCATAGGGATTCAGAACCTCCTGAGCAAATTTGATCAACCCTGCAAAGACAGGGGGTTAGTCATAAATTGTTCAAAGACCAAATATATGACATTTAATCCATATAATTCACAAAAAGGTAAAATAATGCTACAAAGCTAAGCCCTGGAGCAGGTTAGGGTGTTTGATTGCCTGGGAGTATGTATCAGTGATAACCTGGCGTGGTCACCACAAATTGAAAAAAGCACCTTGACCCTCCAAGGGTCAAGGTGCTTTAGTGCTATAGTGCAAAGGGCTAGAGCCTCCCTGTTTTGGCCACTTTCTCTTATTTTAGAACTCAACAGGGCAAAAGTTTTAGGTGCAGCCCTTTATGGGGCAGAGCTATGGGGGCTGAAAAATCTGAAAGACATGGTCCTTGCCGAAAACAAATTCTTTAGGGCAATATTGAGTCTGCCTGTAAACACTCCCCTCCTGCCACTTAGACTCGATCTTGGCCTTAGACCTATCAGCCATTTTGTTATTCTTAGGGCACTTCTGTTTTGGGTTAGATTTGAACTAGTATGACTCTTGCTTTCTAGATTTTAAAGGATGTGTTGGCTTTGAACCGTTTATGGATGTCATTGAACCACCCCAGGCAAGAGCCTTATATATCCAATTTAGGTATGGTTCATTGCCTCTAAATTCAAGATGTACCTGGGAAAATTAATCCATACTGCCAGTACGCCCCACCTGTCAAGCTTCCCCTGAGACCCTTGTACATTTTCTATTTCTTTGTCCGACCTATGTTGATCATCGGAAAAAATGGATTTTGCCTGTATGCCGTTCTTCACGTCTTAATGATACATTAAGAATTTTTATGTCTGATACTACTAGTTGGTTGGTTTTTGCTATCTCAAGATATTTAGGGGTCCAATAGGATCTCGGGCGGATCGCCACCGCCCGCATGACGGCGGTGGCGATCCGCCCGAGATCCGTCCCTGCCTGCCACCCATTTCCCCCTGCCATATTACTATGGCAGGGGGGACTGCGGCGGACAGAAAGACCGTCCTCCGCTTTTCCGCCCAGTCAACAAGTTGACCGGGTGGAAAAGAGTTTAATGTGGTGGCGGTGTCTGTCAGACACTGCCAGCCATATTATCAAGGATGCAGAAACATGCCTTTCTGTGGTGGCATTGCAGCCACATAAAGGCATGCTGTAAGTGCTTGTGGGCCCCCAGGGACTCGGGGGGTGAGGGGTGCACATAGGAGGGAACCTATGGTACCCCCTTGCATTTCCTTGCACAACATGGCAGGCACCAAGTTGTGCATGGAAGTGCACAACATGCCTTCCTGGCATTGTGGTGGGTGGTGCTGAGTGCACCTCCCACCACAAAGACAGGAATGCAGGATGCGCCTGCCACTGTGGCGGGTGCATCCTAATGGTCTCCACGGGACCCCCGGCCTTATGGCGGACGGTCCTATCTCCCGATAGTATGGCGGGCGGACAAAGTCCGCCCGCCATCCTAATGACCCCCCATCTGTTTGCTTGGTGGAAGAGATCTAAACTAACCAAAAATGCATTTGTGATTAACTCCGAATTATGAGCAACATACGATCTCTATAGAATTGTGCCATGACTTGTTTTTAATATGACAAAATATTGATTGCTTTTAAAACCTATAATGCTGCTATTTATGCTACAGGATGTTTTAAAGCAATTTTATTTAAAAATGATGTATTGTACTGTAATTTTAACTGTTTTACTATGATGTGATTTGATTTTTATGATGTAAATGATCATATATTTGATTGAAATAAATATATATATGAGTCTCCCTTTGGCATTCTTCCTCCCGAACACCCAATCCGGCGGCACCCGCACAACAAACTGCAACTCCACTATTCCAAGGTAAGTTCTTATGCAAGTTCATATTTATTTGCCTTTCACATGGCAAAAAATGCACTGTCCTTATCTCCACAATCTCGGATATATATATATATATATATAAATATATATATATATATATATATAAATCACGTCTCCACCAGCGTTTTCCTTCCCGATATTGTGGAAAAGAACTACACAGGAGCCATGGCCTCAGTCAAAGTGCAGGTTTATTTCCAGACACAACGTCCTACGCGTTTCGGAGTGAAAACTACTCCTTCATCACGGGCAAAGATTGTGCATCTCAACAAAACTAATAAAGTAAAATAATGTGTCACGTGATACAACAACATAAACAAAATATTTAATGTTTGTACTTTCATACACCAATTATAACAAATAGATTTTTCATTGTATGCTCTTTTCAGGCGAGTGACCGCTTGCTGATATCTTAACCAAAGCTTATTCAAAAACATTTTTGAAAAAACATCTTCAATAAATTGCCGCCGACCCATAAAGTTAAACATTACCATCCGTAATTTTAACAAAGTTGGACTCCATGTTTTCATACTCATATAACATTTCTGCTAACACTGAGCCTGTCATTAAAGTAAAGCGACAATGAATAATCACCATCTCTTAATCGGCAAACATGAGACTCAAACCCTCGGTCTCAAAAGACAAAATGTTAGTCTATTAGCCGGTTGCGCTACACAGTTTAACCATGCTCAATGTAGAACTGCCGTGGTACATACATGGTGTTTCACAGTAAAATACCATTTTCCAAAATAACACTTAAAACGACTCAACGTATTGCCCAAGTGGGCCAAATGCAATTTTCATGGCGTCATACAGAGGGTCTCATGGTATCAGCAATCTTATTTGTGACATGTAAAACAAATGAAAGTATTGCCCAAGTGGGCCAGAACTGTTCACAGTTGATATTGTAATCGGGTCAGACAAAATCATGCCCCAGTGGGCTAATAGTCTTGGTCAGCAAAGTAGCTTCTCATCACTCACTCTTGTACATACATCGGTAATATCTAGAAAGATAAGATAAAGTCCTGTTAAAATCTTCATAGCCAAAAAAGAGGTTTCTGAAGAAAACGCACAAAATTCTAAAAAACAGCAAACAGAGTAGCAACAGCAACAATTAATTTACACGTGCTCAAATTGAATTTAATGTAAGTGCACTGACAGTTCTTCGTCCATATTCAACCCATGGGGAACCATGGTGTTGAATCTGATAATAAATTTGGACTCTAGTTTCCTAAGTTCAAGCAATCTATTGCCCCCTCTCATGTTGGGAGAAACACAATCAATGGCTGCAAATCTGACAAGGTTAGCATTGCTTTTATGGTACTCATGAAAATGTCGGGCTATCGGATAGGTTTTATCATTGTTACTGATTGCCCTTAAGTGCTCTAACACTCTCTTCTTGCCTTTGTGGATGGTGCTACCGATATAATACTTAGAAGACGGACATTTGAGGGTATAGATGACATATTCAGTATTGCAATTGAGGTGTTTTTGTATGACCCATGGAGCCTCATTGTCATGAAATTTCAAGGATTTGACGCTGCTGCTGAATTTGCAAGCCTTGCATTGATTGCAAGTAAAAAAGCCTTGCACTGCATTCTTTTTTATTGGAATCGGGATCATATTGCTACACAACTGATCACGTAGTGACTTGGGTTTTCGAAAGGTTAGGGATGGATAATCACCTATATAGTCTTTCAGGTCATTGTCAGTTTTTAAGACCTCCCAAAACTTTTTGAGGCTTTTTCTAACTTCCCATGCATGTGTATTGTAAGTCGTAATGAATCTTATTGATTCCTTGGGCTTATTAAAGATTCGTCAGATTTAGGAAATATAAGTTCATGACGATTAAGGGCGTCCACTCTATTGATGGCTTTTTTGACTGTTTTGGAACTATAGCCTCGTGTCAGAAATCTTTCACTCATGATTCCTTTCTCTTGTTCAAATTTCAAGGTTGTACTGCAATTTCTGCGAGCTCTTAACAGCTCGCCATAAGGTATGCTCTGTATAAGATTGCGAGGATGGCAGCTGTCCGCATGTAGTAGACTGTTGCCAGCCGTCGCTTTTCTAAATAAAGAGCTCACAATGGTGTTATTGCTTATCTCTATTTTGAGATCCAGAAATTCCATGGAGTCCTTACTTATGTTATGTGTGAATTGGAGATTCATTTGGTTGTTATTTAGTATTTTCACAAATTCCAATGCTTGTAAGTCAGTGCCACTCCACACACAAAAAATGTCATCTATGTACCGCAACCAGAGGACGGCGTGGTCTTTAAATAGCCCGATCTTGTGGACAACCTGCTCCTCCCACCAGCCCAGGTAAAGACCTACAAAGCTGGGGGCGAAGCAGGTCCCCATCGCCGTCCCCTGGATTTGTCTATAGATGTCTTTGTCAAGTAAGAAAAAATTGTTAGTTAAACATATCTCAATCATTTTCAGTAACATGTTAGTATGCTGAAAAAAACCCAAAGGTCTACTTTGAAAGAAATGTTTGCAGGCTTCCAGACCTAGAGTTTGTGGAATGCTTGTGTACAAGCTACAAACGTCGAGGCCTAGCATTAGGTACTGGGGAGACCATTCAATTTCACTGATATGTTTCAGGAAGTCGCTAGTATCAAGGACAAACGAAGGAAGAGACTGAACCAAAGGCAGTAGAAAATGGTCTACATACTTAGAAGTGTTCTCTAAGGCACTCCCACAAGAGGAAACAATCGGTCTCCCTGGTGGTCGCTGGGCATTCTTGTGCAATTTGGGAAGCAAGTACAAAACAGGCAGTTTTGGATATTTGCATGCCAAATAGGAAAATTCATCTGCACTTAATATGCCTTCATCTTTCCACTTTGTAATTTGGTTAGCAACATTGAACATAGCTTGATCATACATTGTTCTAGTTGTCTGACAGTATCTACTAGTATCAGACAATTGTGAATATCCTTCTTGTCTATACATGTCTAGGGGCCAGATGACTACGTTCCCACCTTTATCACTTTGTTTAATGACAAAATCACAATTCGATTCAAGACTGTTCAAGGCTTCTCGTTGTCTTTTAGTCAAGTTATTTCTCATTTGAAATTTACGTGATTTCAGATTTTTCAATTCACTGACCATTCCTTTCTCAAAACAATTAATTGCTTCACAATTAATTTGAGGTATGAATACTGATTTGGGTTTAAATGGAGTCACTGCCATCATATCTAAAGTCAAATCATTATTCTTTGCGTTCAAGATAGGGTCTTCCACCCTCCCCTCGACTCCAGCCAATTCATATACCTCGTGTAAAGTCTCAATATCACCAATTTGGAGATCCGGTTGTTCATTAGAACGTTCAGTGGTTTGTTTTCTAGGTTTGTTTGAAAACCATTTTTTAAGTTTCAGCTTTCTTATATAGTGGAATAAGTCAATTTTTGATTCTGTGTAATTAAAACTAGACGTTGGACAAAAAGATAAGCCTAACATTAAAACATCAAGTTCATCTTCACTTAAAATGTAATTTGAAAGATTTACCACAGTCTTGTTCTTCATGTTTTCTTGGCAAGGCTTTTTTACTTGCAATCAATGCAAGGCTTGTAAATTCAGCAGCAGCGTCAAATCCTTGAAATTTCATGACAATGAGGCTCCATGGGTCATACAAAAACACCTCAATTGCAATACTGAATATGTCATCTATACCCTCAAATGTCCGTGTTCTAAGTATTATATCGGTAGCACCATCCACAAAGGCAAGAAGAGAGTGTTAGAGCACTTAAGGGCAATCAGTAGCAATGATAAAACCTATCCGATAGCCCGACATTTTCATGAGTACCATAAAAGCAATGCTAACCTTGTCAGATTTGCAGCCATTGATTGTGTTTCTCCCAACATGAGAGGGGGCAATAGATTGCTTGAACTTAGGAAACTAGAGTCCAAATTTATTATCAGATTCAACACCATGGTGCCCCATGGGTTGAATATGGACGAAGAACTGTCAGTGCACTTACATTAAATTCAATTTGAGCACGTGTAAATTAATTGTTGCTGTTGCTACTCTGTTTGCTGTTTTTTAGAATTTTGTGCGTTTTCTTCAGAAACCTCTTTTTTGGCTATGAAGATTTTAACAGGACTTTATCTTATCTTTTTAGATATTACCGATGTATGTACAAGAGTGAGTGATGAGAAGCTACTTTGCTGACCAAGACTATTAGCCCACTGGGGCATGATTTTGTCTGACCCGATTACAATATCAACTGTGAACAGTTCTGGCCCACTTGGGCAATACTTTCATTTGTTTTACATGTCACAAATAAGATTGCTGATACCATGAGACCCTCTGTATGACGCCATGAAAATTGCATTTGACCCACTTGGGCAATACGTTGAGTCGTTTTAAGTGTTATTTTGGAAAATGGTATTTTACTGTGAAACACCATGTATGTACCACGGCAGTTCTACATTGAGCATGGTTAAACTGTGTAGCGCAAGCGGCTAATAGACTGACATTTTGTCTTTTGAGACCGAGGGTTCGAGTCTCATGTTTGCCGATTAAGAGATGGTGATTATTCATTGTCGCTTTACTTTAATGACAGGCTCAGTGTTAGCAGAAATGTTATATGAGTATGAAAACATGAAGTCCAACTTTGTTAAAATTACGGATGGTAATGTTTAACTTTATGGGTCGGCGGCAATTTATTGAAGATGTTTTTTCAAAAATGTTTTTGAATAAGCTTTGGTTAAGACATCAGCAAGCGGTCACTCGCCTGAAAAGAGCATACAATGAAAAATCTATTTGTTATAATTGGTGTATGAAAGTACAAACATTAAGTATTTTGTTTATGTTGTTGTATCACGTGACACATTATTTTACTTTATTAGTTTTGTTGAGATGCACAATCTTTGCCCGTGATGAAGGAGTAGTTTTCACTCCGAAACGCGTAGGACGTTGTGTCTGGAAATAAACCTGCACTTTGACTGAGGCCATGGCTCCTGTGTAGTTCTTTTCCACAATATCGGGAAGGAAAACGCTGGTGGAGACGTGATTTATTCTAGGGGTGGCTACCCCTGCCGTGAGCCCGCCGATACAGAGGCTTGGGAACAGCTACAACTTCGTGTTCATATATATATATATATATATATATATATATATATATATATATATCTTACCTAATGGCGTTCGCCAGTAGGTAGTTATAGTTAGGACCTAGTTTCCATAGGAAATACGCAACATTCTATTGGGAATAACTTTGGCGCCGGTGGACGAATTCTCACGAATTTCTCAAATTAGGTGGCCAGTTCCGCTCCGCTCCTTCTCTGAAAGTTTGGGGGGGATTCGTTAAGCGGGGGCTGAGATAAAAGGGGGGTCCCAAAACATGTTTTCCCATGTTCATTTCCATAGGGCGGTTGGACTCACTTTTAGCCCGAACGGCTGAATGGATTCCCACGAAACTTGGCAAAATTGTAGGGACTGGTAGCCCGATGTGCCTTTGCTATGTCTCAAGATATGTGCTCCAGAGGATTTTGAGTAATTTAGGTTAAAAAAAATATATATATCTATAAGCGCGCCCCGGTACGCGCACCGGGGCGTGCTCTAGCGCGCACCGCGAGTTCGTGCGCGGAAAGCTGATTGGCTCTCGGGTGTCTGTCAACATTCCAAACAGTCCGTAGCGGCCGCCATCTTGCGTCTCGGTTGGATCGAGACACAAGAGGTGGCAAAAACAAAGGGGGAAATTACCAAAAGGGGGCAGGGTAGACCCCCCCTGACCCCCTAGGTTTGATGTGGGGGCCATAAAAGGGCTTTGGAGGCAAAAAAATATATATATATTTTTCGATTTTCGCGGGGGGAGCGCCCGGTACGCGCACCGGGGAGCGTACCATGAGGAAAACCCAGTGAAACAGTAAAATAATAATTTAAAGTGCTTAGAGGTAGGGTAGCTTTGCATAGAGTTGTTGTGTTGTGTTGGTGATTTAAGTACCAGCATGTAGGTACCAATGCAGAGTCTTAAATTCCATGTACACCGTCTCCTCTGTAGATAATTTGCATGTTGTTACAGAAGTTATTGTGGTATATGGAATCCATACCATAGTCTGTCAGGAAAGCAGAAACAACATGGAGGCAGGAGATGAAAAAGAGATGTGAAATACACATTGGAGATAATATAGTGGGAGAAAGGAAGTAACTATGAGCAAAATTACTATGTAACACAAAAAAGTTGCACAGTATACTATAAGTCTCACTTTATATTATATTCATTTTGGTACTATTACATGAATCACATATAAAAAAAGAATAATGTCTAGAACAATTTTTAATTATTAAATAAAAATTTATTGCTGTGATTTTTCAAAATTTAAAAGAACTTCCAACATTATATCGTCAGGAATGTCCTCATTTTCAGTCCATGATTCCATTTCTTCCACACAATTAACTAACTCTTCGTCCAGAGACTGATCCATAAAGTCAAAGTCTTCCTCAGGATTGTTCTCCAGAAGAATTTCGAAAGAAATATTTGGTTTTCCTTCCATTTTCTTGCTGGAAATTGCATTAAAAATAAATATATCAGTAGAGTTAGGGCAGTGTTGGGTTTAAGTTTAGACAGGTACTTCTGAGTTTTTAACAGTGAAGTTATCTTTGGGCAGTGTATGGTATGAGGTAGGAAGTAGAAATATAAAAAAGTGTATGTGAAGAAGCCTAAGTAAATTCATAATTATACCACAGAAGCCTAACTCAACCCATAACTATAATAGAGAAGCCTATCTCAAGCCTATCTCAATCTATAACTATAAAAGAGGGACAGTAAATAACTATCAGAAAATGTTTTTACAAATTAACTTAAAGTGCCCCTTACAAATTAACAACTTACCTTATTAAAAGGTGATGAAGATAAATGGAGAAAATTCTTTCAAGATGTACCTCAGGTAGTTGTAGTCAAAATGGCCGTTTTTCCGTCTCACTTTTCATATATATTCATGTACATAACCAATCAAATGTCAGGAAAAAAAAGTAGAAAATGAAAGTAACATTTTAATTGGTTGTAAATCCTAACACTTCATATGTGTTTTTGTCATGTAATTTACCTCGGGATATTTAGACAGTGCTACAGTTCAAATGGCTCAATGGAATTCCAAATTTGGGAAAATGGTAGGGAGTGGTATGTAGTAGGGCCTATTCTATATTTGGTGAAAGTCTCTCCAGTGGTTTTTATGTAAATTAACTTTTTAAAAAATGTTGGGAGCGCTTACCGGTGCGTGCCCCGGTACGCGTACCGGCAGCGCAACGGGAGTCCTCCATCTTGTGTTTTGGTAGATTTGAGACACAAGATGGAGGACAAACAACGTTGGAAATGGGTAAAAGGGGACACGGTAGAGACCCTCTGACCCCCTAGGTTTTCTGAGGGGGGCTTAGGAGGCCTATATAGGCCAAAAAAACAATTTTTTTAAAAACTTTTCGCGGGGGGAGTGCACCGGGGAGCGTACTTTGGTGAAAATTAGTGAAAAAAGTTAGAGTAAAATAATCATTTTGAATGATGAGATGTAGGGTAGCCCCGAAAAGAGCTTTTGGGTCTGTGGCTGATTTAGGTACCTACAAGTAGGTTCCAATGCACAGTCTTAAATTCAGGAGGAATATGCTATTCCCCTCATCTGAGAAGTGCACACCATCTCCTCTGTAGATATCTTGCATGTTTTAATGCAAGTTATTGTTGTATATTGAACCCATTCCATAGTCTCTCATGTAAGCAGAAACAGATTTATTCAAATGTTTCCGTGATTTCTCAAATTGTGGACAAAATTGGTTGGACCACTTCCATTTCTGTCTTTGGCATATATTGGAATATACCATGGTAGTTTGTGGAAAAAGTGTCATCAATTGCCCAAAGGTGTCCTTTAAAACCATTTCCAGACCTACCCCAGTCAAAGTGCCTAGGTCATTTCCACCACAGTGCAAAATTATAAGGTCAGGGTGTGGCAGATGGTGAAAGGTTTTCACCAATGGTATCAATTGATGACATCTCAATCCTCTTTGGCCAATCCATTTGATGTGCACATTTGGTAAATCAAGGTTGTGAAAATGTCTGAGAGCTGCATACCTTTGAGCCCAGTGGATGTATCTATGTCTAATAATCCAGACAGAATACATGGTGAGAGGAGGTTCTGGTGCAGTCAGATGAAGTGTAGGAATAAAATGGCAGTTGGAACAGTAGGAGTTTGCAAAAAAAAACTGTGGCGTTTCAGTGCTGTTGAATCACAAGCAATGATTGGTGGATTCAGATAGTTGAAAACTGAAAGTTAGGGTGCATGGTTCTGTTCTGTGAAAGAAGTAATTTGAATGGTTAAGAAAAAGTCATTAAAAGAAAGATTGCACCTGATAAGCTGGTGTATTGAGAGGTCAAACATCCTTGCTGAGTTCATTTGCAACATTGTAGAATAAACTTTTAACCCTGAGAGGTGAGTGAGGAGGGAGTTGCTATGGTAACAGGCAGAAAGGGCTGAGGGGGGAAGGGTGTTGGTTTGAAAATAGAGAGGGAAGAGTTTTAATTGGTTAACATGAGAGATATGTGTGTAGAATTAGAGGTTTTCTGTGCCATTCATGGTTGCAGTGCCTGGAGTACATACCTTTTGCTCTGCTAAAGAAATATTGGTGTGTGTATCTGACACTGTTCTCAATCTCCCAAAGCATTTGTAAAGGTGAGTTATGATTCATTCAATATAGATAGAGAGTTCAGATTAGGAAGCACATTGAGCTTCTTTGCTGTTGGTTTGTGTGATGCTTTTTGAAAATGCATGGTATCAGTATTTGCAAGATAGAGGATTTGTATTTTGTGAAATAGTGAGGTTTTAGTAGTGAAATTGAATGCTTGTACATAGGACCTGCGCTCTGTTTCTAAAATGTTATTTAAAAACGTTTTTAGGGCAAATCAATGGGTTTCAGTAGTGAAATTGAATGCTTGTACATAGGACCTGTGCTCTGTTTCTAAAATGTTATTGTAAAAACGATTTTGGGGCAAATCAATGGCTTTTACATTTTTGAGAAGGAATAAATGGTGTGTGCATGATTACTTATAAATATTTGAAGCTTTCACAATCATTTCACCTGTGTTACCTCAGATTACGAAGCAGACTGAGCTTCTTTGCTGTTGGTTTGTGTCATTTTTTTGGTAATGCTTGGTAGGAATGTTTGCAAGAGAGAGGAAATGTAATTTGTAAAATAGTGAGTTTTCAGTACTGAAATGGAATGCTTGTACATAGGACCTGCATTTTGTTTCTAAAATGTTATTCAAAAAACGATTTTGGGGCAAATCAATGGCTTTTACATTTTTGAGAAGGAATAAATAGTGTGTGCATGATTACATAAAAATATTTGAACCTTTCACAATCTTGTCACCTGTGTTTCCTCAAATTAGGAAGTGGATTGTGCAGATGAGGTGAGGCATGTCCAGGGGTGCAAAGGAGTTGAGGCCTGTGTCCATGAGTGCAATGGAGAGGACTTACCTCCTCTGACCCTTAGACAAGCATTATCTAATCTGCGCCCCTTGGACAGACCATAATACATTGAGTATAATTGATGGTAACAGGGTGCATATGAGAAGAGGCGTGTCCAGGGGTGTAGATTAACTGAGGCCTGTCTAATGGTGCAGATGATTTGAGGTCTATTCATGATTGCAGATGAGGTGAGGATTGTCCAGGAGTGCATAGGAAGTGATGCCTGTGTTGAAGAGTGTAGTGGAAGAGAGGTCTGTCCAGGGGTGGAAAGAAGGTGAGAGCTGTGTCTAAGAGTGTAGTGGGGGATAGGCTTCATGTATTCCAGTACAGTGCACTCTTAGACACCGGTCTCACCACCTATGCTCCCCAGGACAGGCCTTACCTCATTTGTACAATCTTCTTACTAATCTGAGGAAACACAGGTGATATGATTGTGAAATGTGCAAATATATTTTTTTAATCATGCAGATACTATCTAATCCTTGTCAATAATGTAAAACCAATTCATGTGCCCGAAATATTTTTTTAGAATAACATTTAAAAAACAGAGATAAGGTCATATGTATAAGCATTATAGTGTTTATATTGTTTGCTTATTGTCATTGCTTTGTTGTTTGGTAATAGTGGTCTATAATGATTTTTTTTATTTGTTTACCACAGATTGAAATCAAGATTTCAATAGTAAGGAAATATGCCCTCAAGGCAGAGGACACGGAAAGATGCTATGCGGAAAAAATCAAAAACAGCAACGGAATTAAAGCAGTCTCCTACAACAAATACTTCAAAAAACGCGAAAAAAGCTCCTGGTAAGACAACTAAGTCTTTTTTTCGGAACATATGTAGATCCCAAAAAAATGATAATGTACATGTGAATGTACAGAAGGAGAGAGCAAATTTGAAGAGGAAGGAGAGATCCCCCAAAAATGTTACTACTGCAGCAGGAGATAATAATATGTATAGGAATAGAAGGCAAAATCAATTTAGGGACATTCGTAAACGAATGTTTCGCAATAGGGTGGTTTTAAATTTGTTAAAAAACATTAGGAAAGGTAAACCGAGAGCTACTTTTTATAAGAAAAAGAAAAATGTAGAGAAGATTGTTGATCAGGCTTTTATAGTTAAGAAAAAATTATTTATTTTAGTAATCAATAGAATTAGGACACTTAACAAGACAATTGATGTTTTCAAATCAAAGAGAAGATGCAAAAGAGTAATTAATCGGACTAATTTTTGTAAAGTTTTTTCTGGAGAATGGATGCATAGTTCAAGTTGTGAGCCATTTTTTAATGAGGAGAGTTACTTCCAGGAGAATGATTTGGTGCATGCAGTTGACACCAGTGGTCGAGCATATGAGGTGAATGACGGTTGTCCGATTGAAAAAGAGAAACTTGTGCCTAGAGAAGCAGAAGAGGTGTTAGCTGATGAAGTTTTAGGGAGACGTACTAAGGGTCCCGTGTACACTTGGAAGTGTAGTAATATTTGTAGTGTGCGACAGGAATCAATCGATTTGCTTTGTAATTTCTTACGTACGTATAGTAAGAAAAGTTTAAAACAGAAAATGAAGATGTTGCAAGACTTAGATCCTTGCAGAGTGAGAGAAAACACAGGTTTGCAAGGGTATTCACTGGCTTGTCTTTCTAGAAAAGTATGTCAGAGTGTTTTTCATCATTTTAGGATGTTAGCAGTGCAACATAACAAAATGAGGAAATTAGTGAGAATGTTGTATTATGCAAAAAGTCCAGCACTTAAGCTTAAACAATTAAACAGTGCTCTTTTGCATGGAACTGAATTAGATGTGAAGAAGATTTGTGAAGAAATTGAGATTTGATATTTTTGTGAAAAAGAGGACAGTGTAGAAATTGACACAGTAATACAAGGTAATGTAGAAGACAATGTACAGATTTCAAGTACAGAAAAGTTTGATCAGGAAATTACCTGGTTTAAGGTGAAATCAAGTGAAAGGCCTAATTTTACTTGTGTGTTGTCGACAAACTCATTATAAGCATCAAACTAGATTAGTTGATTTATATGTAAAAAGTGAAAAGATAAATAATTATGAGTGGAAGGATTTTGCAACTTATTTGTGGGTAGAGAATTCTTTTGATTTGAGTTCTGATCAGCGTATTTGTAAATATTGTTATAATAAATTAAATCAAAACAGAATGCCTGCTAGAGCTGTTCATAATAATCTTGAGTTGGTAGACATTCCTCCTGAATTGATGGATTTAAATACATATGAGTCTATTTTGATTCAATGTGTCCATCCTTTTCAGGCAATTGTGCGCATGGAGCCTAAGATAGGGAAATTGCCTCCTTCAGATTTACAGAGAGGATTAAATGGAAGAGTTGTTTATTTGCCTCTAGATTTTAAGAAAAATATTGATACAATTGGTGTAGAGAAAGTGGAAGAGGAACCTCTGGTTATTCTAGTTAATGGGGTTCCGACAAAGAGTAAGAAAATCTGGCAAGATTTAGTGGTTGTTAGGAAAGTCAAAAAGGCAACGTTGTATTTGGTCAAAAACAATGAGTACTACAAACATGTATGTGTTGAAGCAGAGGAAACAGCTACAGATGAAGACAGTGATTGTTCAGCTGGCCAAATTGAAAAAGTTGATGTGTCTACAAGTGAAGAAATATATGAACATTATACTGTTCATCCTTTGCATTCCAAAGAAGTAATGGGGAATGCAATTGACTTGTTTCAAATGAAATCAGCAAAAGGAAGTCCCATTAGTGTATGGGAAGAAAGTTTGGAAGCTCGTTGTTTTCCACAGCTATTTCCAAAAGGTCGAGGTGGACGATATGATGATCGACCACTTCAAATTCCAGCATCTGAATACCGGACTTTAAGATTATATGCTGAAGATCCAAGGTTTCGTCAATGCATCCCATATTTGTTTCATCTACTGTATGAAAGTGACTTGTCTGGGCTTTCTTATGCAGTAAACCATATACTGAAAAGTGGAGCACATCTGCAAAATGTTTCGTCGAGGGACTTTATGGAGAAAGTCAATCTGCAAGACAATATTTTGGAATCTCATCTAATCAATCTCATGGCCTGTCAGCGTGGTACAAACGAGTATTGGTACCGCCGTCATGGGGAATTGAAATGTATGCTAAGAAACTTAGGAACTCCTACATGGTTCCTCACTCTTAGCGGTGCCGAGTATGCCTGGGACGACTTACTTCAATTTATACGCGAGGCAAATGCAAATATACAAAATATAGAATTCAAAACACCTGGAGAACTGTGTTCTTTGGATCCAGTTAATGTATGCAGATATTTCAATCATAGATTTGAAGCTATGATGTCTTTTATTACCAACAAAAAAAATCCTCCCCTTGGAGAGGTTTTGGATTTCTTTTGGAGAAAGGAGTATCAAGCGAGAGGTGTTCCTCACATACATATGTTGGTGTGGATTAAAGATGCACCCAAATTTGGAACAGATTCGGATGAAACAGTTATGAGTTTCATTGAAGAGTATTCAACATGTGCTGTTCCGAAAACTACCGAGGAAAACAGTTTAAGGCAACAAGTTTTACGCTTTCAATCCCATCGTTGTGGGAAGTATTGTCGTCGAAAATTCAAAAACAAGGAAAAGTTCTACACAAAATGTCGTTTCAGCTTTCCATGACCAGTGATTTCTAAAGGAAGAGTAAATAATTTGATGTCTTCTCTACGACATACTGTGACGAGGAAATCACCTAAAAATACATACAATTTAAAAAGAAACGAAGAATCCAAGTACATCAACGACTACAACCCAGTGATTTTGTCCATGTGGAATGCTAACATGGATATTCAATTCGTTGCTGACAACTCTATTGCTGTGGCTCGATATGTGACGTCTTACATCACAAAAAAAGAAAAGACAGAACTGAAGGAAATGTGGGAGGATATTTCACATGAAAAGAGTCTAAGCAAGAAATTATACAGTTACAGTTTGAAGATGTTGTCACATAGAGAAATTGGAGCATATGAATGTTCTGATCGATTGTCATCAGCAAGTCTATATGCCAAATCTAGAACCATCATTTGGGTGAGTCTAGGTCTTGCTGCAACACGAAACCGAGTTTTGAAATCTGTACAAGAAATAGAGTATTTGGCGGAGAAAGAACCAGAAAGTACAGATATTTTGAAGACAAACATGTTTGATACATACTATCCAAATAGAAGTCCTTACCTTGAGAACGCTTGTCTCTATGAAGTTCTGCAAAGATATATTTATAAGAGAAACATCAGAGAAGATATCAATAATGGAATATATGCTGTCATTGGATGTGAAGGATGTCTAGTGAAACAGAGAAAAGGTAATTTGATTAATCATCGAAAATTAAGCTGCGAAAATCCAGACAAAAGGGAATTTTACTATTTGGCTCTTTTGCAACTCTTTAAACCATGGCGTACAGAAGAGGAACTACTTGGAGATTTTCTCTGTTACGAAGACTCTTTTAATGCAACCAAGGATACCATAGAACGTCCTGTTTTTCCAAATTATCTGAACGAAGAAATAGAGCAAGAAGCAACAATTGCTGCAGAGATTGCGAGAGACAGTTCTCAAGACAGTCAGAGTTCTACTTCATTGAGTCAGGATCCACTAGGAGGACCAAATATTCAAAATGAGGCTGCCACTGCCATGGATGAGGTGGAAAGAGCTTTGGAACAAGCTGAAGAGGATGTAGTTAACTTAGAAGATTTGGTGAAACAACTAAACCTTGAGCAGAAACAGATATATGACGAAGTCACAGAACAGGTTGAACATGGATTCAGTCATGAGAAAAAAGAGTGCTCATGTACATCATTTAAGCCTGTCCGACTGTATGTGAGTGGAGAAGCGGAAACTGGAAAAAGTTTTCTGATTAAAGCAATTGCAACTTATCTGCAGAAAAGGACTGATTCACCGCTGTCTTGTGTTGTTACCGCTCCAACTGGGCTGGCAGCACATAACATTAAAGGGATTACTTTACATAGTTTACTGATGCTACCAGTTGAGCATGATAACAAATTACAATACCACAAGCTATCTGGAGATGCTTGTTCTGAAGTTTCGAAAGTCCTAAAGAAAATGAAACTTCTTATCATTGATGAGGTAAGCATGGTCTCAAATCTAATGCTTGCTTTTGTGCATTTGAGAATGCAAGAAATTCTTAGAACAGACTATGATGTCCTATTCGGAGGAAAACACATTATTGTTTTTGGAGATCTACCGCAGTTGACTCCAGTGAAAGGACAACCAGTGTTTAAAATGGTCACGCATGAAGATACCAGGAAGTGCCTAGGAAGCATTGGAAACGTTAATATATGGTTAAATTTCAAATATGCAGAACTGCTTCAAAATATGCGTCAGGCAAAGGATGAAGATTATAAAAATATTCTTCAAGATGTAAGAATCGGAAAAGTAAGTGAGCATGGGAAAGAAGCATTACATGCACGATTAATTTCAAATTTGTATCCAAATGAAAACATTCTTCCAGAGAATATTTTTAAGAAAATTACTGAGAACAAATCTGGGATATGCTTGATGCCAACTCTGCAAGAATGTTCCATCTTCAACCACAAAATGTTAAAGTTAGAAAATGAAGAGATTGTGAAACTGGAAGCTATAGATAAAATAGAGCATATGGGAGCAACAATTATTTTGTATGAAAATTTGAAATCAAAATTGGATTAATTAGAGAAGAGTATATCTAAAACTTCTGTTTTTGAAAAGACTCTGAATGTGTGTTTAAATTGTCGTATCATTTTGAGAAGGAATTTAAATGTTGAAAGAGGTCTGGTAAATGGAGCAATGGGTCATGTTGTTGATTTTGTGAATTACAAAAATAGAGATGGAATTGAAATTTTAAAAATTAAATTTGATGGCATTGACGAAATAGAACAAATTTGTTGTTGTTCAGCTAGATTTTTGCTTGTGAAAGACTTATATGTTCGCCGAAAACAGTTTCCTGTTTGTTTGGCATATGCGGTGACAATTCATAAATCTCAAGGTTTAAGTGTAGATAGTGCTTTGGTGAACATTGGAAGTTCTGTGTTTAAAGAGGGTATGGCATATGTGGCATTGTCACGAGTCAGAACTTTATCAGGATTGTACTTGATTGAGTGCGATGAAACAAAGATTTGTGCAGATCTAGATTGTGTTAAAGAATACAATAGGTTAAGAAGAGAGTATGCTCCGCATTTGCCTCAATATCCTCTGTTTGAAAAACGTGTGGTAGGCCGAAAAAGAAGAAATGAGAATAATTGCAGTGAGATAGTAGCAAAAAGACAAAAAGTAGATGAAACTGTAATTGTAAGCAGAAAGAAAAAGGATTCTGTTGAAGATGTTGTTGGATTTCAGTTTGAAAACAGTTCTGGTGTCAACTGCTATGCTAATGTAGTGCTTAATGTTGTTTTTTTTCTTCAAAATTTACAAGAACAGATTGTTGAAAATCGGGATGAAACATTCTGCTGTTTATTGAATTCTGTGTTTGAGAAATGTAGCAGTGATAGAGCAAAAATAGAAAGTGTTTCAGAAATTCGAAATCTTCTAGACATATGTTCTGGTCAAAATCAATTTTCACAGAATATTTAGCAGGATTGTCAGGAATTTTTAATGTATATGTTTGATGAATTGAAAGATGAAGGTGTAGATATAAAAAATCTTTTTAGCCTTTCTTATCAATGGCAGCATGACTGCGACAACTGTACTTTATCAAGTAGTACTAGAATAGACACTGAAAGATTTATATATTTGATTTTACCAGACTGCAAATCAGTGCCTTTTAATAATCTAGTTAAAGCAGCTGATCACAATATGGTGTGTACCCAATGTAAGTCTGCAATGCTGTCCACGTTATTTTTACAAACTTATGATAAATATGTCATTTTAATATTCCAACGATGTAGACCTGATGGAAGTAAATTGTCAACTTCTATTAAAAATGTTGTGGCTTCTCAGTTATCAATTTCAGGAAGAACTTTTGCAACCGTAGCTATTATTTATCATGACGGTCCTTCAACAACATCAGGGCATTACACATGCTATTTAAAATGTCGTAAAGGTTGGACCCACTGTAATGACACTCATTTGACTTTCAAACAACGTTTGCCTTTTGACTTAAAAAAATCATACCTAGTGTTTTTAGAACCAAAATTTAAGTAAAGGTAATTGCCCTACGAAGACGGGAGCAATTAATAAAAGTTAGTCTGCTGTTTAAAATTATATTGTGAGTAAAAGTGATGAAGATAATATAAAAATTATAGTTCTCATAAAGGTACGGTAAGTGGATCGCATAGTAAGTGATATCAGTATTATAGGAAATGTTCAACATGAGAGAGCCAGAGCTGGAATTATGAATATTTAAATATTGTGAAAATGTTGTTTGAGCCTTTCTTTCAGAACGTCGGGAAAACTGTAATTTTAGAATTTGTTTTAAGTATTTGAAAATATACTGATACATCTGACACTATTTGGCCTTAAGGAAAAGTGAAGGAATGAGCAAAGAGTCATGACTGAAAAAAAGGAGTATATGAAAACATTAAAACATATTCCAGATGTTCTTCGAGCTTTTCTTCTAGAAAGTCGATGAAATGGAATTTTTAGAGAACAGCAGAGTACTTTCCAACGAAAAGGACCTTCATGATGTACTATTTGGCCTAAAGGAAAAGTAAGTGAATGAAAGATTAGTGTACATTTGTGATTTTTAAGTTTAGATGTTTTTTTTTAAAACACAATCTTTTTGATTGTGTTTTTTTTCCCGCTGTCATATGATGAGTAGTTTGAACTCACTGTTTTAAGTGAAATTCAATATATTCTGAGAACAGCAAAAATAAACTATGTAACATGTTGTACAAGTTATTCTATAGTTTGTATTGTGTAATTTAAATTGTATTCCCATTGTCTCACACTCACTTTGCTTTTTGCATTCTCTTTCAGCTCTTTTTACTCACTTATAATGTCTTTCTCTCACTCTGTTTCACACCCATTCGTTTACTGCACTTCTTTCACAACCCCTCATTTTCATTTCAACTGTCTGCATCCCCTCTCTCCCTTGCACCAATTTTCAGCTTTCAGTCTCTCTGCTTTACTTCCCTTTTCCGTCTTTTCCTCCTTTGCTCTTTTAGTAATTCCTCTTTACTCACTCAGCAGTATTGTCGCACTCTATCACTATAACTCACCCACTCTCTCTCGCTTATCTTTTTTTGCTCCTTTCTTTTGACCTCTTCTCTCTAGTTTCCGTTCACTACCTCTATGTCCTCAGTCCCTCACTCTCCTTTTTTTTTTTTTTTAATATTTTATTTATTCATTGGCAAATTCAGACAGTCAACATAAGTTATTTAACATAAGCAGTGCAAATAAATAAGGTATGTATGCAATACAACATGAAGGCATGACATATGTTGAAATGAGTAATCAATATAGTACCTAAAGTATATGAATCATCCGTCAATTTAAAAATATACTAAGGGAGTGACGTAAAAGCAACAAAAACCATATACATTTTAACCATGCCAAGCAGTAACATCGTTCGAAGCCAAAAAAGCGGAAAGTCACATAGTCAATAAGGGAGAAAGGTGAGACGGAAGGGAGAAGGAAAGAAGCAAAGTAGCAAGATACACAATCATACATCCAAAACAAGATTTCCACTTTCAGTATTATACCACCTAGTAATGGGCTCCCACAGCTGTTTACCAATTGCCCTCATTTTCCTGCCTCTTGTGGCATAGATTGCAATTTCCTGTTTATAGATGGCAATAAATCGACTAAGCCACATATGAAAGGTAGGGGGCTCTACATCTTTCCATCTAGCTGCCAGAATTATTCGAAGTACGGCATATCCCAGAAAAAGTACCGCCTGTTCTTCATTACATTATTATGATCCAGGGAGTCATCATGGCCTAATAGGTGCAGTGTTATAGAGTCTCTTATCCGATGCCCAAAGATTTGGGCCCAATACTCTAGTATCATAGCTTTGACTGTTGACAATGCAGGACATTCAGAGAACATATGCAAGAGATTTGCAGATGGCTGTTTACATCTAGGACAATTGTCATCAGTCTTGAGCCCCCAAGCAAATAATTTGGCTGGTGTATAGTATAGATTATATATGGTTTTGTAATATTGGGCCTTTAAATTAGAAGCTATGAAGAGCTTTGCTGAAAGAGCTAGCGAGAGATCTATATCTACGTTGGGATTAACTAATTTTGAGGCCCAAGATTGTTCCGTGCGTTCGAGGTCGTCTGGAGTATTGGCCATAAACATCTGATATAAAACCCCAATTCTTGTAGAGTTTTTCCCTATAATGTCCAATAATGGTATATTATCTGGTAGAATTTTTGGTGTAATATTGCAGATGCTAGACGATATTTGATAGAATTTTAGGAAATCGCAAACGGGAATGTTGTATCTTTCTTGAAAGGACTCAAAAGATGATGGGATGTTATAACCAAAAAAATCGCCTATTGTATTAATACCAAGGAGCTCCCACCTCTGGGATCTAATGTCGTTACAAATGGGGGGGGATAATCTTGCAGTGCCATAATGGTGTATATTTCCTAAATGTAGGAATATTCAGATGTTTGCAGATAGCTTTCCATACCGCACGTGCATCTAATACTGTCTTTAATTTAATTTTTTTGTAGTATGATGGTTCCACCTGTCTTAAAAACAACCCCTTATATTTCTCCCCCAAGCTAAGCTCATATATCGACGGGATATATAGAGCTATAGAGGTTAAAGCCCTAGGTTTAGCAGTCAGAAGAGGGTCCATATATTGTACTAATGTTGCGCAAAGATATAATCTTAAATTCGGTAAAGCTAAGCCACCTCTATCTTGAGGTAGCGCCAGCAGAGGGAGGGCCCGTCTTATTTTTCCATAACTCCAAATAAACTTTGAAATAAGAGAATCAATAGTCTTAATAAAGTGTTCTCCTGGCAATACAGGGATTGCTCTGAAAAAATATAAAACCCGTGGGAATATATTCATGTTAACATAATTGGCCCTGCCGATTATAGATAGGTGCAAGCTATCTATCCTTCTAAGGTCTCCTTTAATTTTATCAATAAGGGGGGAGTAATTTAGATTGCTAATCTTGCTTACCTCCGCAGAGAGGCATACTCCTAGGTATGTAGCCTGTTTTACCCTAAGTATGCTTTCATAATGAGTGTTATTAGTGGCTAGTACCACCGTTTTGTCCCTATTCAGAGAGTACCCTGAATATAACCCAAATGCCTGAGTGATTGTCTCGATTTCAAGGATTGCTTCAGAGGGATTGGTGGTTATAACAGCGACATCGTCTGCATATGCCATGACTTTTGTGGAGAAAGAGCCGGTAATGACTGGTTGAATTGCAGGTGAAGTTAATAACTTCTGAATAAGAGGATCGATATAGAGGGCAAATAAAGCCGGGGAGCATGGGCACCCCTGCCTTGTGCCTCTTTGTACCTTGATAAACTCCGACTCATTGCTGCCTATGGTGATTTTGGCTGTGGGGTTGGAGTAAATGGCTTTAATGGCTTTAATAAAGTTGTTACCAAAGTTTTTGCTTCTCAGGATGTTCCAAAGAAACTGCCATGATACTCGATCAAATGCCTTCTTGGCATCGAGGAGGATCATCGACATCTCGCCCCCCGTGGCGCCCATGATGTCAAACAGGGTTATGGCTCTCCGAGTATGGTCTGTGGTATCCTTGCCAGGGATAAAGCCGTGTTGCCAGGGGGACACAAGATGTTTGATGACCCCACTCAGCCGATTTGCGAATATTTTAGCATATAGCTTTGAGTCGGAGTTGATCAAGGATATGGGCCTATATGAGGAAGGTAAGTGAGGTGGTTTGCCCTTTTTATGAAAAATTATTATATTTGTTTGCTTCCATGACTCTGGGGGGATTGTGTGGTACTGCACTCCAAGGAACAGATCAAGCAGAAGAGGAATTATTTGATCACCAAGGATTTTATACAGATCCAACGGAATTTTATCCGGACCCGCCGCTTTACCGTTGGCCAGCTCAGCTAAAGCGATCTCCACTTCAGTAAGCGTAATTTCTCTATCCAGATTAGCCTTGGTCTCATCATCAATAGCTTTGTGTAAAGCCTGGTCTGGGAGCCAATTGTTTAAGAATGATGTTATATCGCTATTAGAATGTGAGATATCACTGCCGTAAAGTTTTTGGTAGTACTTTTGGAATGCCTCAACAATCTCTTTAGGAGTTGTATGCTCATTACCCTCGAATTCTATTTTCTTAATACTGTCCAATGATTGTTTTTGTCGAGTACGTAATGCTAGCTGCTTTCCCACGTTTTCTCCTGCTTCATACAGTCTAGTCTTATTAACCTGATACGTTTCAGCAGCTTTTTGAATGAGCATATTATTGATTTCATTTTTTAAAATCATTATTTTGTTTAAGGTTTTTCCAGGATCTGAGGTAGGATCTACTTGGCCTCTTTGAGCCTGATTTATTTGGGAGGCGTGATGAGTCTCAAGATTAGAGAGTTCTTGCATAAGTTGTGTGTTAGTATGCTTTTCATTCTTTCGTTTATTTGCTACAAACAAAATAGTTTCTCCCCTCAATGCTGCTTTAAAACAGTCCCATACTATTAAACGGGACGCACTAAACTGGTTACAGTCAAAAAAGGACTGGGCCCATGATTTGATATAGGCTATATATTCCTGATTAACCAATAGCCTCCTGTCAAAAGTCCATTGAGTCTTTGGCTTAACCATATTAATAGTATCGAAAATGATGGTCAGCGCATTATGATCGGATATTGTTTTCGGGGATTTAGTTATTTCTATAATGTCCGCCTCCTCTATAGATGACATAATATAATCGATTCTGACGTATTTATTGTGGGGGAAAGAAAAGTAAGTAGAACCATCTGTGTTTGGCCCCCGAAGCAGCCCCCAAACATCCGTTAAATTATGGCTTTTCATCATCCGCCTTAGTGCGCTGTATACCTTCGGTTTACGCCCTTTATACTCTAAATACTCTAAAGACGGGTGATTCTCTGTGGGTAGCCCCATATCAATATTAAAGTCCCCGCAAAACATCAGAGGGCCAACCCAAGAGGCCAGTTCAATTTCGAGTTCCCGAAAAATATCTGGGTCATCTAGATTGGAGCCATAAATTGCACAGATAGTAATGCCTAACTGTAGCTGAACTATGACCCATCTACCATGTTTATCGGCCAATTTACGAATTGGGATACCTATTATAGGTTTGGCTAAGATGGCTACCCCTCTGGTTTTGGATGTTTGGGATGTAGTAACCATAAGGCTATAACCAGGTAGTTTGAGTAAGTCTCTGTCTGCGTATGCTATATGTGTCTCTTGCAGGCATATTATGTCAACTGGGTTCTGATGTGTCAATTGAAATAGCTGGGCCCTTTTATTTTTATGATTAAGGCCTGCCACATTCCAGGTGCATAAACTTATTCTCCCCATTTATTGACATGAGAGTCTAGCCTAGATATAGAATATAAGAACCCTGCGCCACCAATGTTCTCATAATGCATTATACAATTTTGCTTTTTACAATTTTTTTTTTTTTTACTTTGGTTATGTTGGTTCACATCAAACCATAATTTTTGTGATTTTTGTGTACATCTCGGCTTACGTCTGAGTTTGCCAATTTTTTTACATTTCCCCCCCCCCCTCTTTGCCCCCTTAACCACCACCCCCCTTCCCAACCCCCACCCCCCAGACACCACCCTTTGAGGCATATAGACTCTAGCTAGAGTCTGTAGTGATGGAGAAACACCCCCCGCCCTGTGCCATATTATTACTTCCGTGTTTATCTAATAGCGAGTGTGTGGGCTAGCGGAGAGATACGAAACAAAAAAGACGTTAAATCTAGAATAACCAATTTAGGACCTTATGATGCCCACTGAGGCGAAATGAAATGAAATGAAAAACCCACAAGTGCCCACAAGTGCCAAACAGTAAATCATTGGATCAGTGATAGAGGCATCGTATTCACACTCTAAGTGATTATCATAGCAATAAGAATAGGCGCCAAAATTAGAACTAGTTAGAACTAGATAGTCCCATTAAGCGTGCTTATACCTCCTATGTCATAAATCACAACCCACCAGCCGGGGATTAAGTAGTAAACATAGTAATCACTGAACACTGATCTTAGAGTTCTTAATGGAAGGTATCATTGTCTCGCATTTAGGTCATGCTGTCTAAGAAGGCCTTCGCTTTGATTTCAGAAGTGAAGAATTTAACCTGACCCTTATATAAAATTTTAAGCGTAGCAGGGTTATTCAAATAAACCTTGGCCCTTTTGTCCATAAAGGGTTTAATTAGCTGACGGAGCCGCCATCTCCGCTCCACAGTTGTGTGACAAAAATCCGGCCTAGCAAAGTATGAAATGTCACCTCGAGACCGATGAGCATCGGGCCTTGCCTTCTCGGCGATAGTTTGGCGCAGAAGAAAATTGCCGAAATAAACCAGTATCGCCCTGGGGTATTTGCTTTGAGAGTTATTATCCCGTAGTGTAGGCGGGGTTCTGTGGACACGCTGGACTTCTAGCTCCCAATTCCAAGATGATAACTCGGGGAATGTATCTTTGAAAAGTTGAATCACAAAACCGCGTATGTTATCTCCTTCGCTTTTCTCCGGGACCCCCAGTATCCGGAGGTTGTTGCGGCGCATGCGATTTTCCATCTCCTCCAGTTTCCACCTTACATCAGTCAGTTCTGCGTCATGGGCATCGACCTGTTCTTTCACCACCGTTGCTTCAGCCTCATTAACCACTATCCGATCTTCCATATCTGCCATTCTTGCGTTGGAGGCCGCTACAGATTTGGAGAGCTTGCGTACCACACCTTGTACCTTTTGTAGGGCTTGCTGAGCCTTCCGACCATCTTTGGAGGTTTGCTCCCTATGGGAGGCAATCGCCTGCAACACCGTGTCCATTACCGATGTTAAGGTAGTGTTTTGCTCCTTCGAGGAAGAAGGCCCTTGAGAGCTAGAGGTTGTTGCAGGAGCATAGTCCCGAATACGGCCTGCTACGCCGTGATGGCTTCTTTTTTTTTTAATCACTGTGTGCCTTCCCATTGTGGTTTCGTCCAGTAGCTCATCCGCGTCGCTATCTTGCGTGCTGGTACTGGAGCCTGAGTGCAAATCGGATAGGGAATATAGATCGGAATCCAAATCTTGATGCCTCCCTAGGTCCTCGCGGCCTTCAGAGATAGTATAGAATTCTGATGGTTCTAGATCTGTGTCAGAGGTGATCCCGGCTCCACTTATAGGGTCCGGCATAGACGCTGCTGGCCCCTCTTCATTTTCATTCCCCAATAGTATGGCTACTGCCAGAGTGCCTTGTGACTGAGTCACAGTCTGTGCTAGCGGGGGTGATGTTAAATTGTCCCCCTCATTAGCCATATTGGATGGAACAAAAAGAGTTTCGGTCCGTGGCTGTTTGAGCATATTAGCTGTTGCGAGTGCAGCATCGTCTTGTAATTGTGGCTGTGCTTTCGGTTGAATGACCTCAGCTCTCAATGACTCATTAATAGTAGATGTTGATGCTGTAGGCACCGTTATTATCGGGCCTGGCCCTGGAATCAGTATATCCACCCCTACTAAGGCTGCTAGTACTGCTTGAGCTTGGGAATTCGGTGTTGCAGGCACTGTTAGAGTTTTTGCCCCTACCGTCTCTTCAGTAAGACCCCCTGGGCCCTCCACAGAAGCTGCTAAGCCCTGCGGCGGTGGTGCGGGCAAATCGGCTGTGGCTGTGGTTGTGGCTGCAGTCGGGATACTCTCTGGAATACTCACCGCCTCGAGAGGCTCGGAACGGGTCGCTGCTAGCCCCAGCGAGTCCGCATTGGAAGGCGCCACCGGGACTGCGGGCGATGCTGCAATCAGCGGCTCACTTGTTGCGTGATGGAGAGAGGGGGATGACGCAGCTCCAGCCGGCGTTTTCCGAAGTAGGTCGACAACAGAGGGGCCCGGGCCCGGGATGTTGGTGACTTTTGTCGCTTTCTGATGCTTTATCTGGGACAGAGCCTGCCCCCCATCGGAGCCAGCGGTTTCATCCGTCAGGGAACCGGCGCGCCTTGCCGCCAGCTTCTGATCACGAAGCGCTTGTTTGGCAGCCCGGGTTTTTGAAGCGGCCGCCACCGCTGCTGCATTCTTTGGAGCCATCTGCCTGTTCTGCACGACGAGGTCAGTAACACGAGCACCTTTTAGCTTGTCTTGGGATTTTCTGACGGTGCGAAGCTGAATGAAAAGCCTTAACACCGTAAGGCCGAGGGCTGATGCGATGCAATGGAGTAGCGGCCGTGACTGCCCCGATGAGGATGAGGAGTCTCCTAATGCATCAAGGTAGGCACCATCCATTCTTCATGTTTTAACACTGCTTATGCCACTGTAGTCCCAACACGGCTAATGCTGCAATGTCGCTTATAGCTGCGTTTGGCATTCTAAAGCGGTCCTGCAGTGAACGCCCAAGGTCCGAGTCCTCCTAGCCCATTGATTAGGCTCAGCACGGGAGAGTGTCTCACAGCGGTCTAGTGAGCCGCCGCCATCTTGCCCCAGTCCCTCACTCTCCTTGTGTTATGTTCACTTGTGTTTATCTACCTTCTATCATTTCTCTTACAACAACTTCACTGCTCCTCTCTCATCGTTCTTCATCCCATTTCTTTTACTCTGGTTCCATTACCACCCCTCATTTCCTATCTTTCAGTGTCCTTCTCTTTACTTTCATCACCGAATCACTTTCTCTCAGTACCACTGTTTTAATCCTCTTCTCCTCTCTTTCCTTTTTTTGCTCCCTTACTCATTTCCTTTCCTCACTTATTGTACTCCACTTCACTCAGTCCTTCTCTTAGTCTCTCTGTGTACTAACTTCCTCACTCCTTTTCCCTCAATCCTTCTCTATTATCCTCTCTCCCTTCATGCCTTCACTCTATGGCTCTCCTTCACTTACTCTCAGTTATCTTCCATTCCTCATTCTTCTAAATGCATCCTTAATTAGACTCCTTTCCCTTTCAGTCATTATCTTTTTACTTACTGCTGTTTCCTGATTTTGTTTTGCTAACTCACATTCTTTTAGTATCTTTCTTACCTTCAGTTCATTTCTCTCTTCTTCTCTTCCTCTGTCAGTGAATCTATATGCTTTACTCTTTGTAATGTGCTCTCCTTCTATTTCTTTTTCCCTTTTTTGTCCTTCTACCTTACTTTATTTCCCTTTCTGTGTCCTTCACTCTTACTTTATTTCTAAATACACTGTTATGATTTTTAACCTCTTCATTTGTATCTTTTATTTTAAAATACATATTTTTCTAATTATAACTTTTTTTTTCTTCTCTCTTTCACAGATACAAAATGTACTAAAAAATGTAATTAAAGTTACATTAATGATATGGTAAGTGTGACTAAAAAAATGTAGTTTATCATCACCCTTTGCTTTAACCTCACTACTATTTTCTCACCCTACCTCACTCCTGTTTCTTTACTCTGCTTCCCTCACTTATTCTTATCCTCCATGTTTACTCCCCTTTCCCTAACTCCCCTCTCACATTCAACTTCTTTCAGTCCCCATTCTTTACTTCACTTACCCTCTGTTCCCTTCCTTTGCTCCCTCACCCCCCCACCACACACACACACCTCTGACACACACCCCACACACACACCACACACACACACCTCACACACACACACACACACCCACGAACACACTCCTCACACACCCACACCCACACATACCCCCCACACCCACACACCCCCACACATACCTCACACACCCACCCCCCCACCTACACCCACACATCCCAACCCACACACACCTCACTCCCACCCACACACACACTCACACCTCACAGACACACCCCACACATCCCCCCACACACCTCACCTCCTCCACACACAAACCTCTGACACACCCCCCACACACACACACACACACACACACCACACACACACCTCACACACACACACACACACCCACACACACTCCTCACACCCACACACACACACCCACACACACACACACCCACACACACACCCCACCCACACATCCTACACACACACACCCCACACACATACCCCCCACACACACACCCCACACACACACACCACACACACACACACTCATTATTTATTTATTTTTTTTGAGGGGGTGCGCGCCCGGTACACGTACCGGTACACGTACCGGTATGCGTACCCTGGAGAAAAAAAAGAAAGACAGAGTTTTTAAAAAATGTAGCATTTTTATATAAATTGGAGGTAGTTCTGAAAAGAACTGTTTTTTTAATTCTTTTTGTTGTTTTATATTTTTTTTATTGTTTTTTGAACATTTTTTACTTTTTTTGGGCTTTTCTGAACAATTTTATATTTTTTTGTAGTTTTTCTGGGGTCAAACAAAACACAGGGAATTGCAAACAGCTCAAAAGGAGCAAAAAAAAAAGAAAAAAATTAAGGTTGCTTGCTGCAGTGATGGTTGTCTGCAGCTCGATTGAGTAAAGTGATGCTTTGCTCACCATATGAAATTGTTTTGTTGCAATATTTGCAAACAAATTTAAAATTTGCAAACCTGGTTTGTACATTAGGGACCATCTCCCTAGCCTCTGCATCCAATAGAGTGGGTTGATTGGAGGCGCTTGAAGAAAAACGACGGGGAGGGTTCTTGGTCAGTTCCCTGACCTCTGCTGCTGAATAATTGTTCGGGTGCTTCCTCTGCATATGTCGAATCATAGTGTGGTTCCCAAAAGAATACTTCTTATTTGTGTTCCCTCTTGACAATTGTTCGCTACAGATGAGGCAAGTCACCTTAGCTGCATTCACTTTTTTTGCACCCCCTGGTATCTTGAAAAAGTTCCAAATAAAATGTTCCTTGGGTCTGTATGGGGGATTGTCCTCAGGCAGGAATGTGTTCATCCTCTCCTCCTCCTCCTCTTCGTCCTCCTCTTCTTCTTGACCACCAATGTGGTCTTGTGGTGGTCCTTGTGGTGGTGGTGGAGGTGGTGGTGGTGCAGATGCACCTGCAGCTGCTACTAGTGAAGCCATTTCTCACAGAATGAATGCAGGTCTTCTTCACTCAAACAACAAAGTGAGAATGAGGAAAAAAGGTGGGGTCTTTCATCATTTGGAAAACAAAACTGTTGTGAACCAATCAAAAGTGTTATTTTCAGGTCTCATGACCTGGGCTTTCTCATCATTTGGAAACCAAAAGTGTTCTGAACCAATCAAAAGTGTTATTTTCAGGTCACATGACCGACGCGCTTACGCTACGCGCCCCGGGGCGCTTACATTCGCGATCGTATGCGCTCGGGTGCTTCCGGGTGCGCGTACGCAGTGCGTTATATGACGCGGCTACGCGATACGTCACAATGTTGTTTTCGTTCGCGGGAATAGCGCTAACGGGACGCTCACCGGTACGCGCCCCGGGGCGCGCCGTAGCACTGCGCTTGCCGATGAGCGCATCGGTATGTGCCCCGGGAGCGCTCCTTAAGCCCCCCCCACACAGCCCAGGGACCGCCACCTCCCTGGGGTGCTAATAGGAGAAATTAATGTCCGCACTCGCTCAGTATATTAATCGGGTTTATTAAAGCAGAGACTCACATATAGCCCCCTTCACCTACGCGTTTCGACCGCAGGTCTTGTTCACAGTGTTGCCCCCTGGCGCATACTAGAGGTTCCTGGTGGGTTAGTTGTCCTCCAGGGACCCCCAGTATGCAAGGGGAATTAGTTCCCCCTCTGCAAACGTGCCAGGGGGGCGCGTTTGCAGAGAGGTGCAGGGAGGGGGCGTGGCTTCCTCCCGATCCCATTTTTAAAAAAATTTACTTTGAAGAAGGGGGGCTGTGTAGCCCTTCTTTTTTTTTGGCCCTGGGGACCCCATCCCCCAGGGCCTGCCCCCAATTTTTTATTAAAAAAAAAAGAAATCGGGAAGGGGGCTGTGTGGCCCCCCCTCCCAAGGCCATACTTTGCCCCTGGGACCCCATCCCCCGGGGCATGGGCCATTTTTTATTTTCACTTTTTTATTTCGAGGGGGGCTGCTTTGCCCCCCTCCTGTGGCCTCCTTTGGCCCCGGGGACCCCATCCCCCGGGGCCTGTCAATCTTTTTTTTTTAAATGTTTAATGGTGGAGGGGGGCCGCGTGGCCCCCCTCTTGGGCAACTTATGGCCCGGGGACCCCATCCCCCGGGGCCTGCCTTCTCCGTTGGGGGCCATGGGGAGGTCCCCAAGCCCCCCACTGTCCCTGCTGGCTCCCCGCATCCTGCGGGAGCTGGCATTGCTTTTTAGCATGGGGAGGAGCTAACATGCTGATCCCCATACAGAAAAGCAATCGGCTTTGGTTTTTGAAAGAGAGAGCAGGTTTCCTCCGGGACAGCAGTGTCCCGGGGGTAGGCCCCCAGGACACTGCAGGAGCCGGCCCTGGGGGGTGGCGGTCCCCAGGGCAATCAAGGGCTCCAGGAAGGGGGCCGCGTGGCCCCCTCCCACCAAATAAAAGCCCTGGGGGTGGTGGTCCCCGGGGCTGTGGGGTCCGTCACGGACCCCCCTTTTTTAAATATTAGCACCCCAGGGAGGCGGCGGTCCCTGGGCCGTGTGGGGGGGGCTTGAACCCCCCACACAGGTATTTTTTTTTATTTTAAAAAAAGAAGCCACAGGGGTGGGGGGCCCCTGGGCTGCTGGGGGCCGTAAACCCCCCCGCATACAAAATATTAAAGCCCCGGGGGTGGCGGTCCCCGGGCCTGGGGACCCCTCTGGGCCCCCCATTATCATAAAAAAAGAAGCCCCGGGGGTGGCGGTACCCGGGGCTGTGGGGGGCCGTGAGCCCCCCACATATATAACCTGAAAGCCCCAGGGGAGGAGGTCCCCGGGGATGGGCGGCCCCTCTGGGCCCCCCATTAAAATAAACACAAATGCCCCCGGGATTTGCCCCCCCCCGGGGCTAATTAACAAAAAATCGGCGTTGGTTTTTTTTATTTCGCGGAATACGCGTACCCACGCGTATCCCACAATTTTATGTTTTTTTTATTGTTTTTTTCACCTTGGGGGTCCTTGTGGGACCCCCTGAGCAGGCCTAGGTGGTCAGGGTGTTTCTACCCTGCCCCTTTTGCGTGTTTTTCGCGTTTCTTTCGCTGCTTTCTTGTGGCTCGGTTCTACCGAGGTACACGATGGCTGCCAACACTTCCTAGTTTGGAGTGTTGACAGCTAATTAGCATGCAGCTCGTGCTCAGGAGGGTACACGTATAATCCTCGAATGGTACGCATACGGTACAACTTTGCAAATATATCTATGATTTTCTAAGGAACTACTGAACGGATTTACACCATTTAACAAAAAGCGTAATCTGCGAACCAAACTCTACCTTTTTGCCAAATTTAGTGTAATTCCGTTCAGCAGTTCGGGCTATAGCCTCACTTAAAGGTCCCTAAGGAAAATTGCATGTGGAAAACATGTTTTGGGACCCCCTTTCTTTCTCGGCCCCTACTGGACAAGTCAACCCGAAACTTTCAGGGAAGGAGTGGAGCGAAACCGGCTTTCCTCTTTGAGAATTTCGCAAAGATTCATCGACCGGCGCCAAAGTTATTCCCAATAGAATGTTGCGGATTTCCTATGGAAACTAGGTCTTAACTATAACTACCTACTGGCGACCGCCAGTAGGATGTATTTATATACATGGCCATTGTAACTTTGATAAAGGCTGCAATCAGCCGAAACGTGCAAGGGAACTGATACACTGTGAATAAGAATAAAGGAATCTTTCTTACCCTGTCTGGAGTGCCAACTTTTTCTCGTGTACCTAGAGGCTTGGAATGGATATATATATATGTGATCAAGCCACTCCGGTGGTGAAACGCGTTATGGCTGACTAACGAGAAATAAACGCTACTTTCTGCACTCAACCTGGGTTCGTGTCTGCTTTTCGTTGCATGCTGGAGACAACGCGCTGCATCTGATTCCCTCAAGCGGCTTCTGGGATATATATATATATCCGATCGTGAGCAAGGTGCCAGGAGCACTGAAAAGCGTAGATCGTTTGTTTGTTTTCATGCTGAAATAATCAATAAATCAAATTGTGGAAATTCAGCGCGAGTGCGCCCATTACTTTCGTTTCTGCGAAGGAGTGAGAAATATTGAACGGCGAGGTTCCGCCGTAGGGTACGCACCCACACTGAGCGCTCGCAAGGCTGGGAAACCAGGAACCGGCGTGTGAAGATATATATATATATATATATATGTGTGTTTGTGTGTTTATAATAATTTATATTTATTTATAGTAACTTCCAAGACTAGCTGTGTATCCTTAGAATGGTTCTAAGAAACAAATCCCATGTTTTGGGCTGTGTCACAGCATGAAAATAATCAAGGTAACTCTTATTTAGGGGTGGGCAATAAATTCTGCGCCGCTGGCACATTTGGCAGAGTTTTGCCCACTCAATGTTACACTTGTAACAAGGACGCCATATGGCAGTTGTTTCTCTTGTGCGACTCACCAATGGTAAGTTGGAAAGTGAAAGTTGGCACCCCCTAGCGTGATTTTCAGGTGCTAGGAGGGCACCTGCAATATCCCCCCCCCCCCCCGCGGGTAGTTGCAGGTGTTCGTAGGTGGTCGCGACTACTTGCAGTGAGAATGCTGCAGCTTGAGAACAAAATCAATTCGAGCAGCAGCACTCACTGGTTTGCATGTATGTTGCCACTTGCACTGATCTTTAAGCATGGAATGAGTTCCCGGCGCTAAATATCAGTGCAAGCAGCATGGCATGCCGATTTCTACGGAACTCCGCAGAATCTCACTGAGTTTCCTTGTAACGCAGCAGAATTCCGGAGGGTTTCACTCAGTGAGTTCCGCCCACCCTAACTGTTATTGTCTTGATTTGTTTTACTGACCTCAGCTTTCTTACCACAAGTCCTATCGTTCACAGTTCATCACATTTGACTTTTCATTTAAAAAATGTATTATCTCCATCACTTTCACTTCTGAATCAAACCAGCCAAGAAACATGAATTCATGCACCCAGCTATTATCTACTATAATGTTCCTGTTTCCTAACAATTTGCTGCAGCAGCTGTTCCTTTTCTTCCATGGCACAATCTTTCATGCTGTTCTTTAGCATCTGCAGGTCTTTTTGTCTCAGAAGGTACTGGGAGAGGAAAGTTTAAAGAAACATCAATGCTGGTTACAAACTGGGAAATAGAAGCCTTTTATGACTGGCATGTTAGAGGTGGAAGAGACAGTGAAAATGCAACAAACTACAACGATGCTTGAACAGTTCTAGACTGAAATGTTCACAAATAGAGGTGGCCCAAGGATCCCCTAATGTATCCTTGCTAATCCTTATGTTTGCTTGTTCATCGATGAGGTTTCAAGTCTTATCCATGAAAAGGGTCAGGGTCACTGCCAGAAACCGAAAAAGTCAATTCAGAACAGTTTGAGTTAAAGAAGAAGAATTTGCAGTCACAGGAGATTTCCCAAAAATATGACTAAATTGACTGAAATATTACTTATGTTATAGGCATCCAAACATTTCAAGGGCGTATCCAGAAGAGCATAGAGTAGGGCAGGTGTTGCAGCGGCTCCTTCTTTTTCAACCCGTAAATCAGTGCATACTGAAACATAAAGGAAACTGTGCTTTTGGAGGGTGTTGGGTTGAGGTTAAGTGTCGCACTGCCCCTTGGATGTGGGGGGAACTGGGGAAACAGCACCGATCAGAGTGCAGTAAATTAACTGCATCCAATCTGAGAAAGCAAAAAGTAACCTGTGGTGTAAAGAAGTGGTGGCACTCACAGTGTGAGTTGGCATGGCATGTCCTGACAGATGTGGGACAATGTGGTCCTAGCCCAGATGGACATTTGATCCAGCCACACTGAGGATTTAGGAGGGTGCTGTTTTGGAGATTGGTGTGGTGGCTTCAGAAGTGACTACGAAGGGTCATGAATTTGGCAGGTACAGACCCATACAACAGTGGAATCACAACAACGGTACTTGCCTTAAAGGGGGAAATATGACCTGGAGTTAAGAGTAAGGGGGTGAGGAGAATGGATTCATTGTCTTAAGGAGTGCTCACCCCCTGGACAGATACATTGGGAACACCGCACTGGCAGCAGTGAGATCTGGCTTCGAACAGAAAACAGTGAGCAGGCCTAACTTGTGACTGGTGATTGCAATGGTGCATATAGATAAGGTGGGGCCGCACTTGATCCTAAGGGACTTTTCCACAGGCTATGTGGTTTCTTGTAAAGAAGAATAACACACAAAGCATTTGTTTAGTGTATGGCCAAACTTCTCCAGTCTCCTCTTCACCTACAACATTGGACTGCTGTGGTTGGTTTGGTGGGCAGTGAGCTCCCTAAACATGGGGAAGGAGACACAAATATTGCTTTCCTTGCAAAGGCATTGAGGCATACATAAGCTTTGTTACCGGAAACCCGCTTAGCAACTATCATGGGAAATCCTAAAAGCAGCCCCTATTGTGTAGTTTAGTCTTGCACAACTCAGGACCAGTCTATTAATTATGATTCCCGATTTATTACAATTATATGTTTTAGTGACACCTACCCCCAAACCAGGGTGATCTGGTGACTTGTTAGTGTCACTTGTTCCAGTCAGTTCCCCCTTGATCCATGGGTTACCCACACAGCACATTTGAAAAACTTGATCTCAACAGTCTGCTTTAGCGAAACAATAAACATGGGCTGCTTAAAAAAATAACTGTTTAGCAATACGAATGAAGGGTTGGTTACCAGCTGTTCCTTGCAGGCCACCATCCTTGTGTTTGTATCACAGGAATTGTTAATAGCGACTTGCCCAATTAATATTCATTAGGCAGGTCATTCTGTGCCTGTGCCCGCCTGTGACTGGAGATTTTGTGATGTGACCAGACGCGGTCGGGGCGGTGACGTGGGGAGGGGGAGGGGCAGGGTGGGGGTTAGTAATGTATGGATAATGGAGGTTTGCAGGTAAGTAAATATTTAAATAAATCAAACAAATGTCATTGAGCGCACTGCATTTCATTTGGGGATTTGCAACCTGCCTCTTAGTACATCGGCCCCTAAAACTCGGAGAGAAAATATAGAGGTCCAAGCACTGACTTTGGGTGCGGCGCCCTTATTGCAAGATTTTTATGGTTTTAAAAATTCCTGCTGCCCTGTTCCTTGCCTCCAGCAATTTCTAGGCAACGGTAAAAATGTCACGATAACTCCGGTATTTAATGTTCTTCCGGGAAAGAGATCGAATTTTGTCTAGTGGAAGTTTTAAGTCATCATAAGGTAGGACATAGGGTTAATATGTCAGCTGCAAAGAACTTGTACGATGCAAATCACAAAGTGCATAAAACGTAAATAAACCAGAGGGTTACTGTTTTTGTCAGAGAGATCCTTTTGTTACTTGCAGTTTATAAGTGGACATCCTAATATAGACAGCCAGCTATGAACTGTGATCAAAGAGATACATACAAAGTGAAAGGTATAGAGGAGAGCGTAATGATTTTATCTCCAGTCTGTCATTATCCTAATGTTGCAAAAAGGGTTAATTTGGGTAGAAATCAATTCTTATTAAGAAGAACCCCCAACTATGGTGTTGCGTTTTAAATTCTGAGTTTGTGCTTTTCCAGTTCAAGCGCTCTTAAACTGTCCTCCCTACCAGTATGAATGACACTCGTACACCTTGTAGTCTTCTGTCCTATGTAATGTTTTCTATACACTGATTTTCAGATGCATGATTGATTGTCTCTGTGTATTGTATGTGTGATGTAAAGTGCTCTGACACAATACACTGGTATTAGTGGCGCTATAAAACGAATTAAATGCATCCGAGAGAGAGCGGTTATGGAGATATGAGTGGCACTGTTAAAGGGTGGTAGTGAGGGAATTCAAGGCAGAGGTGGTCATTAGGGGGTGCCAACAAACATTGTTGCACTGGGTGCCACCAGCGGTACAGCTGGCCCTGGGTCCGAGGGATCCGAAGATTACTTGATTGTAATTGATGGCCTATAGGATACACTCTAATGATAAAATGATTGCAGTGACTATCCTCTGGTTTTATATCTCAACCCCAGAAAGAGTTTGAACCTTATAGTATTCTTTGTTCATCATTTCAATTGCCCTATATTTCAATATTGTAATATTATCCATATACTATACCTTTGACTGGATATTCCCCGATATTTTGTGTGAATATTGTGTCCAATGTGGTTAGGAGTACAATGAGAATACTTAATCAATCCAGTCAGAGTGCGTATGATACTCATGTCCTAGGTCACCACTGATGAATGACATTCCTATCTTGGAAACTGCACAGTTACCTCTTTCTGTTACAGAACCCGCTGACAAGTTCGCACTCACAATTTGATGCGACAACTTCAATTCTTTGCAAATGTTGTTTTGGTGGACAATCGTAAAAGCAGATACTGTGATCAGGGTACGCTAAAAAAATTAATATAAATATATGTCTCGTCAATATACCCAGGGCCTCTACAAATATGCTGCAATTGAGGACCACATTTTTTACCATGGTTGGATACATTATGCGACCAGGAAGGGCAAATTATGAGAAATGATGCAGCATATTCTTTGGCGGTATTATTTCGATATTTAGTCATTTTAAGACACATTAAAACTGCTTGGGAAAATGTTTCACCTCATTAGTACCAGTACAACATCTGAATACAGCAATCAGCAACTGAAAGGTGAAAGGTGAACTGTTAGCTTTTAGAAAGAGCCTGCAACTATAGATAATTAAGCTAGAAAACATTTTTGTTGTTTAAATGTGAAAAATATGCAGCAGATGTTTGATGGGGGTGTGCATGGGAAAAATAATAATTTCGCACAACAAGGGGCAGGTGCATATATGTATGACTTCACTAGCCCAGAATATACTGTACAGACTGAAGGTTGTATGTCTGATAACAAGAATTGAGCGATCTGGGCACTGTAAGAATCAATATTATCATTGTTTCCCAGAGTAGTACGTACAAACAATAATATACAATGGTCAACAGTATCTCTAGACATACTGTTGACCATTGTCTAGACATACTGTTGACCATTGTATATTATTGTTTGTATGTACTACTCTGGGAAACACTGATAATATTGATTCTTACAGTGCCCAGATCGCTCAATTCTTTTTGCCTGAAGAACCTTTCCTTTCATTTCCTTTCCTCTCTATTCTTAACTTTCCAGTACGGTGCAGGACTGTGCCTTAGTGGAAAAAATTGTTTGTTGCTAAATGTATTTAAACTCTTAAACACCTGAATTGATTTATAATAAATTCCCTGTCCGGCTGGGCAAGGAGAATATATAGCAGCCTATTGTGGTCTATATAGTACTAGCTTCTTATTCCTTTTAGCTTAGGCCCTTTGTTTTTCTTAATTAATCAGTGGCACCACCAGCATATTAGTGCTCTGAGCTGCTGCGCGACCGCCGCTGGATCCTTTATCACTGGCGGTTACAGCAGTCCTGTGGCGGTCCAACCGCCACACTCGTAATCCTGTGGGGGGGCCTGCAGTGTGGCTGTTCTCGTACCGCCACCACGGGTTCGGTGGTCCTATAAGACCCTACATCTGGATCCAATGAAGCAGGATGTTGTTGTCCATGGACCTTAATGCAGAGAGCCCCATAACCTCCTCTGAAAATTGCCACTCTGGGCCTGGGCCCACATCGCCAATGGCAAAAGCCGTCCCTGGTTGATGGGCAATGGAAATACCTTCATAAACATTGACCGGTCACATTTAAGTTGCTTATTGCTGTGATTGGGTTTTAACCTAGAACTATGAGGTGAAACCTTTGTCCAGACAATGTTAACATTTGTACAAATGCCAAAATAATGAACTAATACTACCAAAAAATGTGCAACATTCTACTGGCAATTAGATCCAAGGTGATGGAACTGGTGAATTTAAACACAGTGAGTTTTTGCAGGAAGAGACATATTAGAGCAGCTGAAATAGGCTCACTGGAATTATGCGCTCATGCAACTGCAGAGTTTTCCACATTTTTAGGGATTAGATGCATGTACCACCTAAATCCTTCATCTTCTGCATAATTTGCAAAAGTTAACAAAACAATGCTGGGGCTGATTTACAAGCCCCTTGCAACACTTTTGCCCCGCCGTTGCGTCACTTTTGTGATGCAGCGGCACCGTAAACAATGCGGCCAATTTACAGCGTGAAGCATCAAAGGAATATGGTTCATGTTGTGTAGCCCTGCATCACATTATACCTGTGTCAGGTCTAATGTATGCAGGGTGGGCGTTCCCACTTCGGAAAGCCTTGTAAAAGTGACGCAGTTAAATCTACAAGATTTCACTGCGCCACTTCGAGGACGCCACTGAGTCAAAACCTTACGCCTGCTTGAAGCAGGCATAAGGAGTGACTCAGTACAATAAGTATAGGCCTCAACATGCATTGCTGGAATTGCATCGTGCTTACAACACGATTCCAACTGCGCGAGACTTTTGGGCCAACAGATGCGACAGAATTTCTGATGCATCTGTCAATCCTTGCACCATGGTGCGCCGTATTGTAAATACGGAGCATCCATGGTGGCGCAAAGGTATCACAGGCTGGTCAGGGAAACTGGTGCATCTCTACAGATGCGTCAGTTTCTTTTAAATCTGCCCCGCTGTTTCTATCTCAAACGGATCAAAACTTACTAACAAGTAACCCTGGGCGTAGTACGCGTAGTCGTGCTATGCGAAGCTACGCGAAGACGTTCTCGCACTACGCGAGCTTCGCGAGCGTGCGTAGTAGCTTGCTGGTCCCGTTCACAAGCCGTTTTTCTTGCTCGGGAGCGCGTTGTGCGTGTTCGGGGCGCTGTCTGCGTGTTCGGGGGATTGTAGCGTGCGACCTTACCCATGTGGTGGGCTATGGGCACGGCCATCTTGTTTTTTCAATTGTCCCGCCCGCTCGCGTCCCCTATTTCCTCTTCCGGGTCGCGTATAACGTGTTCGTGCGGTGCACATCTTGTTTGGGAACACAACTACTTGTTCACGCTGACAAAGTGCGTGTTCGTGTGAAATCGCGCACGAACTTACCCACGTGGTCGCGATGGGCGCGGCCATCTTGTTTTTCACACTCTATGCTCTGGTTCTGGGCCTAGTTTTCTATCCACCTTATATCTGTGCAATCTTTACCTATTTTCACAGTTTTTCTTACTTTTTTTACTTATCATCTATCTCTCTCTGTCCCTAAGTTTATATTTTGCATTTTATTGCTACTTTTCCACCTTTTTTTAAACTTTTCTACTTTTTTATTTTACTTCTTTATTAAAGCTCCTACTTCTTCCCCCTAACTTTTTTTCCTTTTGTTCTAACTTTTCTTCTCCACCTCCACCTCCACCCCAGAACCATGGGAAAGGGGAGCAGCAGAACCGGCTCGAAGGGCAAGGCGCCTGCGCCCAAGAGCCGTCTGCCTTGCGGCAGAATGCGACCTTCAGGGGTGAAGGCCCGGATTCTTTTCGGGGAGGCGGAGGTGGCCGCCTTTGGTTTTTTTATCCAGCGCCACCTCCCCTTGACCTTGGAAGCAGGCGGCAGGCCAGGCTCTGGTTACCTCCCAGAGGAGCGTCACCGCCGATGGGCAAAGGTGCGCCGGGCAGTCTTCCGCCGCACGGATATCCGGCGCACCCACCAGCAGCTGGCCCACCGGTGGGCAGACATTCTGGACAGGGAGCAGGACCTGTTGGACCTGCTAGGTGTTGAGGTCGTGGGGCTTGGTGAGTAGCTAGTAATATTAATATATGTATATATAGTAGTATAAGTATTGTGTATAATTCTTGGACGAATAAGGAACACGATTACTTGTGCGCTTAGTTACATTGCAGATCAATTCCGTCTCAAAATCTTCTGTTACCGTATGACACAGGTGCTGCTCGCTCGCCACTTCTCTTACTGGTTTGTAACTGTGCGCTAGCTTGGGCTGGTGATTATTGATGTTAGAGTTTACTTTAGAGAACTGAAGTTAGTTAATGCTATTGCTAGAGTCTAGTCCTTACATTGTCCTTTAGTGAAATAGTGGTGGATGGATAGTATTAGTTCATATTTTCTTAACGGTCTGCATGATGCGGCGCCTCCTCTGTCACTGAATGCTTAGTTAGTTCTTATTTATCCCACCCCTCCATAGAACCGGTTTGCAGTTTGTTTACTGAGTGGTAGGCTTAGCAGCAATAGCATTGTCACGTCAGTCAGTAGCACTTCATATGACGCAAGCAACCAACAATTTCGTGTATGCACAAATTTATGCATGTGTCCTACTCCTCCATCTCATCTATGCATGTTTGCGGGCAAAAATAAAATGGAAATGCCGACTTATTGAACAATTGGCCCTGCTGGATTCTGGAATTGGTGGTGTAGGTCAGAAGGTACTGGCTTCGTTAGTATATTCTGCAATCAGAATGTTTATGGAACATTTGATAGTGTTCTATAAGTAGACGGTCTGTGAATCCTGCAAGCCAGTAGTCATTTAGACTTCGAAGTAAATTTTATTGCAATTGTTGTTTCCTAAAATGTTTGAGAGGATTTTTGAATGATGTATTTGTTTCACAGCACTCAATGTTTCTTTTTCTTTATTATTTCTTACATGATCAGCACCACCCAGGGGCACGAAGACGGGGTCCGAGTCGGCGGGACAACCACCAGAGGAGCGCTCCTCTACCGAGGATCCTGCTGCTGGCCCCAGTAAGTCCTCCAGTGCTTATATTATTATGAATTATATTCCCTAACTTTTTAACGCACCTTATTGTTTCAAACTTATTAAGCCTCCTTCCTAATTAAATGTTAGCTAAACCTTCTTTGGTCTTCAATTTGTTTTCCAAATTTTGGGTATCTAATGCCATCCCTGACTTTAAATTCCTTCAAACTGCCTCTGCCCGATGACTCTCTGTGCTACTACTACTATTAGACTGTCTTTAGCTAAGCTTGTCCTGTTGGCCACTCTTTAGTTAAGATAAAGCTGTGATAGAATAGCTGTAGACACTGGGTCCACTCCTGTCTTTTGCGTTGTCCTCTGTAATCTCTAGTCTTGGTCAATTCCCACACCAAAAAATGCGCAACCAGATGTTTGCCTACTAATTTTTGTTAGGTTATTATACTACTACTACTGTTGCGGTTATTCTCTGCACTGGCACATACAGAACTATGCACAAGAAAATACGATGTTGGTGATAGGGAGGTTGGACCTTACTTACACCCTAGTCACAGAACTCAGTCAGAAGAACCCACAATTCAACGACAGTCTACCTTCCTAAGTGTCTCAGTCATAGTCATTTGTCCCACTCCCGACCCCCACAAGAAGATAGTTAGATATACCCAATGATTTTCTTACACAACCCAGAACAGAAGAACACCCTTTCGCTCACTCACTCGTTTAAGTCCACAACACCCCAGACACTCAAAAATATATACCACAGAGTCTATGTGCAAGTTCAAAAACTTTATTTTTTTAATAACAAGCTCTGTATTGTTGTAACTTGTAAGTTGTTCCATGAAAAACATCCGGCTCCACCATGCAAAATAAAGAAGATTAAATACTCTACATTTTTGTACAACTAGTGCACGGTAGAGAACTGTGGGAATTGTGGGAGACCCCTCACCGTTGAACGTATACTGGTTACACATGCATCTTTTGAAAGCTCTGCTAATCTCTGGTTCGTAGAAGGCAATCTTCTCATCTGCCTAGGAGAAAAATGTTGCACGTTAGACAGTGAATACAACTATGCCAGTTTATAGCAGTCATGCTAAAAAGTGTAACATTATGGATAAGCAAAAGGGATTAACAATACTGTAAGTAAGTAAGTAAGTCAACCTCTTTAGTTGTATGCAACACTCATGTGGCATCAAAGGTGTCTTTCTTACTGTGCAACAAGCTGCAAGGTAAAAACATGGGCAAAACAGTAGACCCGGATCATTCTAAAATGGTTACATGTCTCAGGCTAACGTTCCAAAGACTAGAGTAGGAGTAGAGATTAGATGACCCTAGGGACCATCTAATAAAGTAAAACTAAACTATGTCTAATGACTGCTGTATAGTAGTACGCAATTTGGACTAGTTACACTTACAAAGCTTTATGTTGTACGTAACTGTATTTTCAATCTTCCTTCCTGGTGAAGTACAACTAGTAAAATAGGTGAAGTTGTGCAGGCATCTCAAAAGGTGTACTTGCTTTTATAGGTGCACAATCACTACCAACGACCAGTGCCACTGCCGACGAGGCCAGCGGCGATACTAATGCCATCCAGGAGGGGACAGTGGCTGTGGCACCTGCAGTAGCAACAGTGGGGGAGGAAACTTCAGCGGTGGGCGGTGGTAAGTTATATTCATTACTTATTTGCATTACTAGGTGGAAGGGGAACATTTCCCTCACTGTGCTATGAGACTTATTAAGAAAGTATGAATTTGAAATTGTACTGGACAATATACAATGGTTGAAGAAGACACCCTTTGCAGCATTACCAGCGTGAGTTGAGTAAACAAGGCCTCTTCTATCAGACTCCAACTCAGCTGTGAAAGTTATGGAGAAGACTAAAAGTCAGATCAGATGACCTTGAGGGATGTGTTGAACAAAAAGGGAAAGAAGTGAACTAGGGAGGAAGGAGGAAGGACGAAAGATGTAATAAGACTACCATAGAAGGATACTTTGGAAGGTTCATGCACGTGGCTGATATGAACCCGATGCATGGGTTGTTGAAGGATGGGTAGAACTGGAAGGTGAAAGAGAAGATGCATGCCTGGTTGGGCAAAACAATTAGGGTGCATGGATATAGTGGATAGCAAGAATCATGAGCGGAGTTTGTGACAATGAAACCCAAGGCAAGGAAGGAGTGGACACATGGGTGGTTGTTGGTGAAAGTGAAACCAGCTAAGGCGATAATAAAGAATGATAGACATTTATTTTTATTGGCTGTTTTCCCCCTAAATGTATTGTATTCATCATAGGTGGAGACTGTCACTGGAAGCAGAGTCTTACTTTGAAAATATAAAAGGAGATACAAAAAACACTGGTGTTCTTCTGTGTACTCAAGTCCACCCATAGTACTAGGGCCAGTATAATGCCAGAAAAAACTTCAACAAAAGTTACAGGCAGGGGAAGCAGGAGGATAGATTAGATAGATACTAAAAGTTGCCACCATTTGTATGTACTGCGCTTGGTAGTGCTACTATGCCACTATGTGTTGAATTAATTTGGAAGAGTTTCAGTTACAATTCTGTTTCTTTTTTTATAGATACTCATACTCCTTCCCAACAAAAACCATCAAGGAAAGAGTTGGCAGCCAGGGCCCGGAAAAGGAAACTGCAGGCCATTGTGGAGGAGTACCGCCGGCTGGTGGCTGAGGCCGAGGAGGAGGAAGAAGAGGCAGCAGCTGCTGCCTCTACCAATGCCCCAGGCCCCAGCCAGGCCCCACCTGCAGGAGTACGGCGCCGTGGTCAGGCAGCCGCTCACCGGTGGCATTTAACAACATCTGCCACCCCCCCACATCATGGATGCAAATGTAGGTGCCGTGCATTTCGGCAAAAGATTCTCCTCCGGGTGTCAAAGTTGGAGGATCAATTAGAGGAGCGTGTGAAGATATTGGTGGACAAACACCTTAAAGCCCACCGATTGTGATGGACCCTGTTCATTTGCCCCTTTTTTAATACTTTTGTTGGTGGGTGGGAATTGGGTGTTGGGGTTATTTTTGTGGGACATTCTTTGGACTTGGACATTGGTTGGGGTTAGGGTGGGGATAGGGGTGGGATAGGAGAGGACTAGGAGGATATTTGTTTATGTACATATGATGTTGTTTTGTGGTGGGGTTACTGTTGTACGTCACAAGGTTTACTCTACATGCAGGGCAGCGGACAGTGTTTGATTGAAATAATTTATTAATTGACCACATGTAACAACATCATGCCAACAGATAGATGCGGTACCCCTCACTGAGTTATATTTGTCCTATTTGTACTACCAGTCTCTCCTCCATTATACCTCCTAGCAAACTTCTCTTCTTACCTGTGATTGATGATGATTAAGTTTGGCACTGCAAGCAGGGCTGCATGGTTTCCCAAGAGAACAGAGAATATGCCGTGGTTGTGTGATGGTAGTAGTAGACTAGTAGACACTGGCACTAGCATTGGAAAACAAAAACAAAGAGACAGTCATTTGCCTGAGACAGAATGTGGGAGAAGTTGAAAAATACACTACATAAGACTGACCCAAAAAAATACAAACAATATTGCAACTGCTAGTGCTAAACTCAAAGAAATCAATGTTGTCGGAGACTGCCAAGTACAAGAAGATAAATGTAGTTGTGTTGAAGGAGTCAGTAAAACACAATCCAATTCGTAAACTTAAATGCTGTCAAATTAAATTCAAACAATGCCACCAAATATTTAGATGTATTTGTTGGGTCACTTTGGGAAATTAATTGCCTTGTACACTAGTACATACAGTGAGCTTGGGTGGGCAAGCAGAAGAGGATCCTCGCCCTGCCTCGTTGACATTTCATTAGTGTTGCTTTCACCACATCTGCCCCAGTAAGCGTGTGATTAATTGTTGGCGTAGATTTAATGTAGTAATATCACACCTCAATATAAAACCACACAGCCCGGGGAAAGAGGGTTAGGGTTTGATGAATGGATGGGAACGGGGGTTTGGGGAAAGGTTTGACAAAGAAAAACAGTACGCATGGAGACAACCAAAGCAAAACAATGAAGACGATGATTGATGATCCACTACTACCCAATAAATGTAAAGTCAAGTAAGAAAAACGAAATGGATGCATGATGAAGGTTTATTATTAACTTGATGGTTAATAATAAGTGGTACTTACTTAACTACTACTACACAATTCAAAGGAAATATTTCTTATACATGATATGAATATGACTTTTGCCTAGGCTGTATGCCCTCTGAGAAACCGTAATACCTGATGTAGCGGGCTGAAAGCTAGCAAAGAAAATTAAGAGATAGTTTAAGTGAACAATCAATTACCAAACACAAGCGTAAAATAAATGAAGAGGAAAAAGTAATCAAAGAAAATTACGAAAATGATACTAAAGTTAATGTATTATGTTATCCAGGGCCAAATGTGTAGTTATATCTCGTCATTCATCTTTGTCCTCCCTTCCATGGACACTGTGACTGATTATATCATTCTTGGGCGCCTCTGGCTGGATGATGATGAGGAGGATGGATTGGTAAGGTAAGTGTGAGTTGTTGCTCCACGTATAATAGCGCTGGGTGAAAGGCCGGCCTGTAAGTGTTGATGAAAGAAGAAATGGGGTATTACAAAATAAGTTAACTGAATGAAAACATAAAAATAAATTACGGTGTAGTGCAAAAAAGACAAGACTCGTGAGCGAGAAGATTTTCAGACTGAGGCTGCTTGGATACATTGATTAACTCTACTCTTCTAGTTGCACAGCAGTCCTCGAAAAGAACAACAAGATAGGATCCAGCACAGAACAGTTACATGGCCACACCACAACACCGGGCCGAGAGTCTGTGGCCCAAACTCCATTTACCTACATTTTTCACAGTTTCAGACAAAAGGCATATACATCAACCTAGCATTTTTAAAAACAAGTGATTAAATCAATGCGCCAATGGCAGTCAATCATACCACTATTCTATTCCACCACGGCACATACATGTAGCCTAGGTCTACTGTGGTTCTTGTTGATTGGTTGTGCGTTTACCTTGTATTCCACTTCCTGAACATATTCCATCAATCATCTCTGATCAAACTGACTGACAGCGCGCAAAGATGATATGGTGGTCATCATCATTCATCATCCGGTGTAGCACGTGTACGTGTTCTCCAACAGACCACCAACAGCAAATCAGTCTGTGAGTGACTACGATTAAGTCCAGAGTCAGACTGCACCTGCAGTATTAGGAGTACAATTAGATACATATTATTAAACAACATGGAAACATTGACCATCACTTGAGACACAAGTACTTTGTTATTATATTAAACTACTAGTATATTTCTACTTAATGCACATTTGCTCTGAGTCAGCAAGCAGCCAATGCAATGTATGGCATCATTCATTTCATATACCTGTCTTTCTCTTCTTTGTGGCTGTCAGATGACAGATGCAGCAGAGTCTTCTGAAAGTGATGACAAGTTTACTTTAATTTTGGAGCCCTGCTCAAGTTCTGACATTGAAGAGTTGTGTATGCCTGCAGACAGAGGTGTAGCCTTACAAAGACAGTGATGCATTTCAGATTGGAAACAAAACAGAAGATGGCTATAGTCACGTACGTTTCACTTGTTATGGAGGGACTGTTAGAGGCTACATTATTGCACTATTGTCCATCTCCATCCAATGTACATTGGCAAGATGGAAATGTATTTAGGGTGAGTCAGGAAGATGGAGCAGGACTCTGATGAGTGGAGTGCACAGTAAATGCTCAGATGTGCAACTCCAATAGGTAATTAAAAGAGAAAGGAAGATGGTGTTGGTTTTGAAGTTTGAGTCAGAAAGACAGATACACACAAATAAGGAAGGGAGAAATAAAGGAAGGGAGAATGCAACAATTTCAAAGCCTAGTTGTCAGGGAAGAGGAGCTTGTCCTCAAACCCTGGTGGTTCTTCCGACAGAAGTAGGTCCTGTAACCCACTAATTATTTCTTCTGACTCGCTCTCCTCTTCCAGCTCTGATTCACGTACTTTGTAGTCTGGTGGTATCAAGTGTTGATTCATTTTGATCACAGTTAACCTCTCCACGCTTTTGGGTGAGAGACTGGTCCTTTTCACAGTCACAATGGCACCAGCAGCACTGAAAACACGCTCAGAAGAGACACTTGCAACAGGGCAAGCTAGATACTTTATCGCCAGCCTGCTGAGCAGTGGCCATTGGCTTCTTGTCCCATACCAATACACCAATGGGCTTTGCTCCATGAACACCTCTGTTGTGTCATCCAGATAGGCCTGGACCAACCGATCAATGTTCATTGGTCTTCGGGTTTGCTCGTCCTCTTTTTGCTTTGCGACAGCAAGAGACTTACCCATCCCTTTCTGTAGAAACCAAGCAGCTATTTTTTTGCTTGAGTCTGATGAATCAGATCCTGTTGGTGCGGTTGTTGTTATTGTTTGTGTTGGTGACTGCTGGGAAGCAAACGCACTGCTCGCATGCTGTGAAGAAGAACTTGACTCTGTAGGATGCTCAGTAGTACTTGCACTGTCCTGGGCTGGCACTGGCAGGCCTCTAATTGAGAGCCGTTCGTTTTCTAAATCAGTGGCTTCCTCTGCTATTACAGTTTTGTACTTGGAAACATCCCCTTCTGAAAAAGGAATTACTGCATTACTGTTCACAAATAATTTGTACCGTGGATCCAAAATTGTGGCAGTAATGTAATGTTGATGCGACACAATCTTATTTTGAATCCTTGTGTTCTCAGATAAGCGGCCGGCTAAGGACTTCGTCAAATTACATGCTTCAAGTTTTCCTTCAACACCTTCGTATGTTTCAGACACCTCCTTCAGCTCTTGCTCCAGCATGTACAACAATGGGATAGCTCCAAAAATACTATCAGAAACTTTCACATAGTGATGTTTCATACTCTGATGCGGGTATTACAACATTCTTGAACAGCTGGCTCCCAGATCAAGACTCAAGTGCTAGGATTGATGATAGGGTCAAAGCAAATCTGGACAGAGAAATCACGTTTACGGAAGTAGAGATCGCCTTATCCGAACTTGCCAATGGTAAAGCGGCAGGCCCCGACAAAATTCCTCTAGATTTATATAAAATCCTAAGTAGTCAAATAATACCCTTTTTATTAGATTTGTTTCTCGGAGTACAGTATCACTCAGTTCCACCGGACTCCTGGAAACAAACGAATATAGTAATTTTCCACAAAAAAGGAAAACCATCTCATCTCCCCATATCATATAGACCGATATCCTTGATAAACTCTGACTCAAAGCTGTATGCCAAAATACTAGCTAATCGGTTGAGTAGGGTCATCAAACATCTCGTATTCCCTTGGCAACATGGCTTTATTCCTGGAAAGGGCACTACAGATCATACCCGGAGAGCCATTACCCTTTTTGATATCATGGGCACCACGGGGGGCGAGATGGCGATGATTCTCCTCGATGCCGAAAAGGCTTTCGATCGAGTATCATGGCAGTTTCTATGGAACATCTTGGAACGAAAGAATTTTGGAAACAACTTCATTAAAGCCATTAAAGCCATATATATCAACCCTAGGGCAAAAATCTCTATATGCAGCACTGAGTCAGAGTTTATTGAGGTACAAAGAGGTACAAGGCAGGGGTGCCCATGCTCCCCGATTTTATTTGCCTTATACATAGATCCCCTCATTCAGAAACTCTTTTTGACACCCTCAATCCAACCAGTTAAAGTAGGCTCATATTCCACCAAAGTCATGGCATACGCTGATGACGTTGCCGTTATAACCACCAATCCTGCAGATGCAATTCGGGAAATTGATTGAATTAGTTACCCAGGCCTTTGGCACTTACTCAGGATATTCTCTAAACAGGGATAAAACTATGGTGTTAGCTACCAAAAATATTCAATATGAAAGTCCTCTTAAAGTTAAAGAGGCTACATACTTAGGAATATGCCTCTCTACTGAGGTGGATAAAATTAACTATCTGAATTACACCCCCCTCATTGATAAAATTAAAAAAGATCTTAAAAGAATAGACAACCTGCATTTATCTATAATTGGAAGGGCAAATTATATAAAAATTAATATTTTTCCACGGATTCTCTATCTTTTTAGAGCAATCTCGCTGTTAGCGGGAGCTAACTTCATTAAGACCATCGATTCTACCATCTCTAAATTTATGTGGAGTTATGGTAAGATAAGAAGAGCCCTCCGCTTGATGTCGCTACCACAGGATAGAGGAGGACTAGCTATTCCTAATCTAGAACTATATTTATGGGCAACATTAATTCAATCTATGGATCCCCTACTTACTGATAAAAAAATTATTATCTCATTGCCCCCAGACTCATACATCCCTTCGATCTATGAACTTAGCCTTGGTGATAAGTGCAAGGGGTTATATTTAAGGCAGGTAGAGCCCTCGTATTATAAAAAAATTAAACTGAAGACAGTTCTAGATGCATGGGCTGTGTGGAAAGCTATCTCTAAATATCTATCTATTCCCACTTTTACAAAATATACCCCTTTGTGGCATAGCAAGATTATTTCCCCCTCTCTTAATGATACTACCTCGCAGAGGTGGGAGCGTCTAGGTATCAGTACAGTCGGTGACTTTTTAGGACATAATATCCCCATCTCTTTTGAATCTTTCCAAGAAAAATACTCCATTCCCACTTATGATTTTCTCAAATATTTTCAAATATTGTCGAGTATCCGCAACGTTATGCCAATAATAGTACTAGATAACTTGCCACTTTTTGAAGCTATAGGTAAAAAAACTACAAGAATAGGGGCTCTTTATCAGATGCTGATGGATAAAACCCCTGATGATCTTGAACGAACTGAACAATCCTGGGCTGTAAAACTAGCAAACCCCAATGTCGATATCGATCTCTCAATTGCTCTTTCGGCAAAATACTTTATAGCTTCCAACTTAAAAGCACAATACTATAGAGTTATATACAATTTATACTACACACCGGCAAAATTATTTGCTTGGGGTCTCCGGGCCGACGATAACTGCCCAAGATGCAAACAACCACTGGCCAATCTATTACATATGTTCTCAGAATGCTCGGAACTGACAAGGTTAAAGACCATGATACTGGAGTTTTGGGCCCAGGTCTTTGGACATCAGATAAGAGACTCATTAACTCTGTATATATTAGGCCATGATGACTCTCTGGGTCATAATAGTGAGGAACAAGCGGTTGTTTTTCTGGGGTACGCCGTCTTTCGTATCATTCTGGCAGCTCGTTGGAAAGACCCGGAACCCCCTACCTTTCGTATGTGGCTAAGTCGATTCCTCTCAATTTATAAACAAGAAATTGCAATATATGCTACTAGAGGTAGAAAAGTAAGAGCAGTCGGAGCACAGATCTGGGACCCCATATCTAGATGGTATACTAATGAGAGGGGCTATTCAGATTCTGCCAGTGATTAATCAATTTGATTCTTAGATTCTTGTTTTCTATTTTCTATATCCTTTCTTTTGTATGTTGTAACTATGCCATTGATACTTTAAATGCTTTTTTTTATACTATATTCGTTGTTTAAGTTATGATATGAATCGCTATATTTTGTATTCTGATTTTCTCCAGGAATTTGTATGAATTTGCCATTAAAAAAAAAAAAAAAAAAAAGGGATAGCTTGGCTCATAGTACAGTCCTCCCTGCTGACTGCACGTGTGAAGACCTCAAAAGGAAGTAGCCTCTCTGTCAGGCATTTAATGAGGTCCCATTGCGACATCTCAACTGTCATGGGTTTAATAACACCAGTTGGATCCCCTGATCTTCTTGTCATGACATAAGCATTGAGTGGTATGTACTGCTCAAACAGCCGATCAAGCATGTAATAAGTAGAGTTCCAACGTGTTGGTACCTCCTGGATGAGTGCTTTGACTGGCATTTTATGCTCACATTGAATGACCCGTAACTGCTTCCGGGCTTTAAAAGAATGATTGAAATGCGTGCAGATTCTTCGGCAAATGGTCAGTAAGCTGCTGACTTTGCTTTCATTTTTCAGAAAGTCTTGAACCACAATGTTATTGCAGTGTGCCAAACACGGGACCCTAAAATAGCCACCATCTTCCATGGCCTTAACTACATTACTGCCATTGTCGGTGGCAACAAAACCAATATTGAGGCCTCTTGGTCGCAGCCATTCAAAGACCTTGCTGTTCAACTCATCCAAAATGTTTACAGCAGTATGCGATGTCTCCATAGCAAACATTGCTACAGTAGCATGTCTGCGAGTATCATTAAAAATCTCAGTGGTGTCAATGCCTGTAGATATCTTGTCTCTAACACCTGTAAAACTGATCCAGTGTGCAGTGATGAACATGTAATCAGTGGCTTGGCTACTGGTCCACATGTCTGTTGTCTGGTGGATACTATGCACAGCACTCTGCTGCAAGGCTTTTCCAAGCAATTCCAGCACGTCGTGGTGTAGTGCTGGAACAGCAACTCCGGTAAAATAGTAGCGGCTGGGAACATTCCATTTTGGGCAGAGGGTTGTCACAAATTCCAGGAAACACACCCCTTCAACAAAAGAAAAAGGGAGAAGGTCCAGAGCTAACATTTTGGCAAGCTTAGCATTGTACAAACGTGCTATTGGGTGGGTGCGCTCGTACTTTCCCTCCTGCCTAAACATGCTAACAATGGTACGTTGCTTGGTATTTCTTTCAGTTATGCCTGATGCAGTACTTCGCGTCGCAGACTTCGCACCCGTACTCCTTGGTGTCTCCGGGTTACTCTCACTCTGGTGCCACTGAGATGTTGCTGATGCGGAGAATGTGGGATCTACCACTGCAGTGCTGGGGAGTCGGACAGGGGTACTTAGTGTACCACTACCAGATAGGATGTCTCCCTCTTCTTCCTGTTCGACCCGTTGACCTTCTACTGCTTCCCCACCAACATGAATGGTTCCTGCTCTTATGAGACGTAGGTGGTCCTCCCACTTGATTGCATGGTGTTTTTTCATATGGGTCATTTGGCCTCCGGTACCATAGTTTGTACCAAGCTTACCACGACTAACAGAGGAATGACAAATGGAGCATATAGCAATGTTCTCCTCATTTGCGCTAACTGTAAAGAAGTCCCACACTGGGGAGCTTAACTTTTGTCTCCTGCTAGAGGTGCCACTTCCAATGCCAGATGAACTGGAGGTTGTGTGTTGAATTTCACTATGTGACTGTGCAGTAGTACCACTACCTACTTCTGCTGAGGTGGGACTTGTGCTGGATGTAGGACGCTGCCGGCTCTGTGCAAATGTAAAAATGGAAGCTGGAGGTAATTTTGGTGTGGCCTGTGTTGTCACCATCATTATCCGGCTGTTCAACATCGCACTCCATAAGTGGTACGCTTCCTGGAACCTTCCTTTTCCCTAGCCTGGTCTTCTTGGGATGTCTCTCCCTCTCATGCTCAGATTGTTGTGGCTCCCAATTGAGATCAAGATCATCAGAAGGGATGCTTGGCGAAGAACTCGATGGACTAACCCTCCTTTTCCTTGGTGGGGATTTGGAAAACAATAGATCTCCTACATGAAGTGCTGCCTCTTCTTGCTCTGCATCAGGCTCAATTTCCTGAACTGCCCCGACTTCGGGAGGAGCATGCAATGTGTACTACTTTGAGATAGCGATAAGTTCAGGTCAGGCTCAGTATCACTGCTTTCCACCATTAGGCTGGCTACCTCTTCCCCACTCATCTGCTTGGGCCTGGGTTGGTGGCTTGGGCCCACTGATGCAGAGGTGCTGGCCCCAGCTTGGACCCCGGTCACTGCTGCTGTAGGCGTACTTTTTTTTTCCCAAAAAAGGTTTTCGGGTCAACACCAGACTTAAGTGTCACTTCCTTCTTCTGTTCTTCTTTCTTCTTCTCAGCAACTTTCTTGGTCTTGGAGGACCTGGTACCTGCTTTCTTTGGGCCCATCTTCTTCAGATGTCAGCAGCAGCACTCAGTTGCACAAGTTGTTGAGAATGATGTCTGGTCAGGTTAGTCACACCACACGTAACGTAGTACAGAAGGACGTCCGTCTGGCAGTAGAACAGGCAGTGAATGATGACAGACACCTCCTCTTCAGTCTTTTGTGCACCTACAAGCAAAGAAGGCAGAACAACATCAGTCAAATGTGGATTTTTGTTAGCTTTAATTTTAATTACTACTAGAAGTATTAGTACACTCAGTAAGAGTAAGAATAGCAAAGAACTAAAATGCAAATGTAGTGGAAGTGGAACTTGTTTATCCTTAATTTGTGCATCATTTCGGATGGATGCAGCATCAGTGACCTGCAGCAGATAGCAATGGGGATGTGAACAGTAGTAAGACAACAGGAACAATGGCAAGACACATGCCAATTTGTCAAAAACAAAACAGCACACTACTACTACCACCACAGCTCCACATGGGCACTCTCATCACAGGTACATGGGTAAAGGCCAGAAAACAATAAACTCAAGCAGGCCTTTATCCCTCCCTATATGGCCAGAAAAAGGAGGATGCCTGTTACACATCACAGCTTAATGCAAAAAAGAAAATCCCCATGGCTAAAAAGGTTTGAAAGTTACACAACAACACAAACAACAAAGGCATTTACAGTTAGTTTACACCCAAACAGTTAACTACACCCCAAAAACCACATTTGAAAATTCAGTGCATTACCACCCATGCCCTAAATGATGTTAAATTCAACAGACAAAATGGAAACCGCTACATCAAACATCCCCGCTGACTACCTCTGGGACTCTAGGCCTACTGGCAGAAAAAATCACAAGTTTGTAGGTCTGCGGCAAAAAAACTAAAGCACGATGGAAGGTCACACAAAATGGCCGCCCCCACATGGCCTGGCCACTCCCAAAAACATGAAAAGAAAGAGAAGACAGACAATACATTCCTATGGCAAAAGGACAATGCTTGGCTTGACAAAATGGCCGCCAAGCCGCCCACATGGTCAGGCCACCCTCAAACAACAAAGTACAGAGAGGACAGAAACAGTAAGTGGTCCATGCTCCAAAAACTACAAGCAAATGACAACCTGAGGAGTTTCTTTAGCAAAATGAACAGCATCTACATTTTCGGGAAGGTCTTAGGCAACTCGAGAGATATTGCTCACGAGAATGCAAATTCGGCGTGTTCGGCAGCGCGAACTGTACAAAACGACGTTATCGCGTTCCCGAGCACGCACATTGGGCGCGCGATGAAGACAAAAACTGTAAGGTCGCGTTGTAGCACTGTGCAAAGTTTCCAAAACTACGCGAGCTGAATTCTCGGCTTACCTAGTGTGCAGAAAAAGCCATATTATTCAACACACACCCAAAACCTGCAATTCAACACCAAAAACACATTTTGCTAATCAATCCAAAGCCATCCACCATGACCTACATGATGTTACACTTACAACTTAAACACCCCAATAACAGTTGAACAACTTTCATGCACCCATGATGAGGACTCTAGTAGTACCCTTGGGCCTACTGGCAGAGTAGGCCACAAGCATGGAGGCCTATGGCAAAAACACAGAGGCTACTACTAGTACCAGGAAATGGCCGCCACGACATGGACAGGCGGTCACAATAAAAAAAGAAAAGGAATGAAAAAATAAGAAAGGAATAAAAATAAAAAACAGACAAAGCAGGCCTATGGGAAAAGCAAAATGCATGGTTTCACCAAATGGGAATGGGCACCAGTCCCATGGTCAGCCCACCAACAAGAAAGTACATACAATTTAAATAAACTCAAGCAGGTCTATCAATAACCCTATATGGCCAGAAAAAGGAGGATGCCTGTTACACATCACAGCTTAATGCAAAAAAGAAAATCCCCATGGCTAAAAGGTTTGAAAGTTACACAACAACACAAACAACAAAGGCATTTACAGTTTACACCCATACAGTTAACTACACCCCAAACACCACATTTGAAAATTCAATGCATTGCCACCAATGCCCTAAATATTTTAAATTCAACAGACAAAATGGAAACCGCTACATCAAGCATCCCCGCTGACTACCTCTGGGACTCTAGGCCTACTGGCAGAAAAAATCACAAGTTTGTAGGCCTGCGGCAAAAAAACTAAAGCACGATGGAAGGTCACACAAAATGGCCGCCCCCATATGGCCTAGCCACCCCCAAAAACATGAAAAGAAAGAGAAGACAGACAATACATTCCTATGGCAAAAGGACATTGCTTGGCTTCACAAAATGGCCGCCAAGCTGCCCACATGGTCAGGCCACCCTCAAACAACAAAGTACAAAGAGGACAGAAACAGTAAGTGGTCCATGCTCCAAAAACTACAAGCAAATGACAACCTGAGGAGTTTCTTTAGCAAAATGAACAGCATCTACATTTTCGGGAAGGTTTTAGGCAACTCGAGAGATATTGCTCGCGAGAATGCAAATTCGGCGTGTTCGGCAGCACGAACTGTACAAAACGTCGTTATCGCGTTCCCGAGCACACACATTGAGCCCGCGAAGAAGACAAAAACTGTAAGGTCGCGTTGTAGCACTGTGCAAAGTTACCAAAACTATGCGAGCTGAATTCTAGGGTTAACTAGTGCGCAGAAAAAGCCATATTATTCAACATACACCAAAAAAACCTGCAAATCAAAACCAAAAACACATTTTGCTAATCAATCCAAAGCCATCCATGACCTATGATGTTACACTTACAACTTAAAGACCCCAAAATCAGTTTAACAACTTTCACGCACCCATGATGAGGACTCTAGTAGTACCCTTGGGCCTACAGGCAGAGTAGGCCACAAGCTTGGAGGCCTATGGCAAAAACACAGCGGCTACAAACATAAAATGGCCACCACCACCTGGCCAAGCCACCCACAGAAAGTAAATGAACTCAAGCAGGCCTACACTAACTCCATGAACTACTAGGGTTACCTAATTTTACTAAATTCTACTACAACAGAGTATGCAATTAAATTCAATGCCATCCATGATGTTTTACAGACACAACAGAAACATGGATGGACCCTTGGGTACCTCTAGGCCTACTGGATGAAATTTCAAACACATACAACTTGGCCCCTCATGAAAGTACAGGCCTCCCTCAATAATAATTTTTAAGAAAGATTGAGAAGCACAGAAAACTGTAGTTAAAAAAAAAACCAAACCAAAAAAACATTTACAGTAAACCAATTCTCAATTCTCAAACTTACTTGTAAAAGAAAATGTCAAATCCAAAATTCCTCAATAAATCCAAATGCTATGATGCAGCAGACATACACAAAGAGTGATCCTTCCAGCTCCAATTTCAAATGAAAGTGAACACCACATGGACAAAGCACTGGGAGGAGCCTGGTGGACAGGAACAGGAAGTTGGAGACTCAGGGGCACTTCCTTTCTCTTGAAAAAAAGAGTAGAAACAAAAAGAGGACTCCTAGCCCAAAATAAATACAGCCAAATCACAATCTGAGGGGTTAAATGAACATTTTTGAGAAGATTTTAACATGCTCGGGAGATATTCTGTGCCAGATTGCAGTTTCTGTGAGTTCGGAAACGTGATCTTACCAACATGGCACTGCAAGGAGGATCGCACGTCCCAATGACATGTTCGCGCGTCCAAATGACGTAATCGCGTTCTCAAAGTCGCATGGGATTGTGCGGCCGGATTCCAAACATCGTAGCGAAGGTGACCGGGAGAGAAAAGCGAGAAAGCGAACGCAGAACCACGGTAAGTCATTACCGCGCATGCGAGAATGCTAATGAGTGCGCGAGGAAGAAAAACTACTACGCTACGCTGTAGATTGCGAAGTAGTCGACAGCTTCGCGCTCGCAGCGAAGTTGCCGAAAATTCGCAAACTCCGCGAACGGAGCATAGTTCTCCGCCCAGGGTTTTACTACAAGGCAGCAACGTGTGTTGCCAGCAGAGTGCACCCTGGTCAGAAAGAAATGTGCCAACCTCACTGTTGCTGGTGAATAAAATGAGACAGCCTGGAGCACCTTTTCATAGGTAAGTCACTGGCTGGCTACATGCAAACTGCCTTCACTGCTTCTAGTGACTGGCCTCTGAGCATAAACATCTTGCACCTCCCCCAACTCACCTTATTCGCCCATAATTGTGCTCTGTCAGACTGGCGTCAAGTTGTTTGTTGTGTTGGGGAGAGGTTGTTAGTGTGTTGCAGCAAGTGGTGAAAGGTAGGTGGGAGGACAGAAGGGGGCTGAAATTATGTTAAATAAAATGGTTGCATCATGTTAAAAAAAGATTAGAACAGCTTTAAACTATGGGCCTTATTACAACTTTGGCATTGCACCAGCCACTGTAGGACTGCCAAAGCTGTGGTGCTGCCGCCTGCCAGATTAGGAGTTAAATCCTGGTCAGCCTGCTGGTGCTGCGGCAGACTAAGGAGCACTGACTGCACCTTCCTACACAGATCGGCATACATGCCACACCGTGCAGGAACTGGGGAGGGAGCCGTGGGGGGCACTCCATTTACCTATCTTGTTAGAGGCATAGGAGTGGCACAGGGCCATATAAGGGCCCCCTTTGTTGCAGTTCCCCCACCATTTTCATGGCAGGCTCACCGCCATGAAAACTGCGCTGGACAGGCCTCTCCGAAAATGCTTGGTGGTGCAGCAGTGCCACCCACAGCATATTAGTGTTCCGGGCTGCTGCATGACTGCCACAGGATCCTTGATCACTGGTGGTCACAGCAGTCCTGTGGTGGTCGGACCACCACACTCAGAATCCTGTGGGCGCGCCTGCAGTGTGGCTGTGGTTGGACTGCCACCATGGGTTTGGTGGTCCTATGGATCGCTGAACTCATAATAAGTAAGCATGGGCGGATTTTGCGGATCCACGATTCACGAATTTGCGGATTCACGGATCGTGGATCCGCAAAATCCGCGGATTTAGCGGATCTGCGGATTTGGGGGCGGGGCTTCCTCGAGTGTGTGGGCGGGGCCAAACGGACGGGGCTTCCATGCGAGCGCACATGCCTCTTGTGTGTCTAAAAGGTCAGAGACCGATCAGAGCAGCAGATTAAGAGACAGAAGCCCCTGGTCACAGGAACAGCACGGGGATTGCGCTCGTAAAAGTCAAAGATGCAAATGCCTTGCTCTGGCCAGCATCACAGCGGATTTTCGATGGTATATTTGGGAAGAAGGCACATCTGCCCAGCCTCCCAACGCTCACAATTTTTTTTGGGCTGATGAATGAGTCACTGCATTTGCGCTTCAACTAGTTCCAGCGACCAAGTGTGTGTTACTATGCAATCGCGCCGAAGTGCGCAGGGGTCCCTTGAGTGAAATCTCCATCATAGTGGGTAAATGGCGGGAAGACGGTGCACACCTCGAGTGTGTGGGCGGGGCCAAACGGACGGGGCTTCCATGCGAGCGCACATGCCTCTTGTGTGTATAAAAGGTCAGAGACCAGCATCACAGCGGATTTTCGATGGTATATTTGGGAACAAGGCACACCTGCCCAGCCTCCACAACGCTCACGATTATTTTTGGGCTGATGAATGAGTCACTGAATTTAAGCTTCAACTAGGGCACATGCGTTATTGATATCTGCAAGTGTTTCCTGTTGAGGTTTGTTTTTTGTGCCAGGACCGTCGTGCCAGAATGAACCCTGCCAGAAGACACCATGTAAATAATTTACGATGGCGCCGGCAAGCTGCAGCGCCATCCTGCAAAAGTTACTTAATTAGCTTCAACAGGAAGCTCCAACTGATAAAATAAAGCAGGCGCTCGAGCCCCTGCTTTGTCTTATCTGTTAGAGCTTCCTGTCGAAGCTAATTAAGTAACCATTTGAGGATGGCGCTGGCAGCTTGCCGGCGCCATCGTAAATTATGCATTAGGCTTGAACTTTTGACCGCAAAATCCGCTCCGATCGCGGATTGCGGATTCTCGGTATATTCGCGAGAGTTCGCGGATCGCGGATTTACCGAAAATCCGCAAAATCCGCGATCGGAGCGGATTTTGCGCTCATGCTTAATAATAAGACCCAAGATCTCTGGAACCAAGGTAGAGGGACGTTGTTGTGATTGGACCTTAATGCAGAGAGCCCTGCAACCTCTTCTGAAGATTGACACAAACCCTTCTCTGTTGGAGGAAAGGAAAGTGGCTGGAAGGAGCCATTGAGCTGCAGACCAACAATGCACCAGTTAGGCATCAATAGATCCAAAAAAAAGGTGACCATTCATTTTCACTGAAAAAACTAAGGTTAAAGTTAAATAACGTTATAGTTAGATGAATTTGTCAGTGACAATATTGATGTTTTGAATGAAAAAAAACACAGAAATTCACCAGTTATTGCTAGCAGCGTTAACCATAACTGGCGCCCCTGCCATGCACTGCTTTTGACCGCACATATTTCATCACTCATGACATGTTGTATGACATCAATTTATGACATCACTGTTGACATTATCCAATGAGTGTGTTAGTTTGTTTTACCGTTTACATAGTGACGAGTAGCTACCATAACACTTTACTCCCTAATTTTCTACAGCCTGTGTCCAGCTGAAGGGTGTAAGTGTTTACCAAGTGCATGTGCTCCTAATGCAGCATAAGTGTGTAGAGGTATTGAACACATTATACATGTTTGCATTGAAGAGTTACCTTGTGTAAAGGTGGCAGTTGGCAACTTGTGTTCAACATGTTCCTCACAAGTTTTTGGGCTCTGCAGAAAAAGTTTGCACAAGGGAAAATATTCTACATACAACATATTGAGTATTGTAAGTAGTCTGGAGTTATTAGTCAGAATCACCTCAGCATGACAATTTCTTTGTAACATAGATGACCGTGTGCACCAGGTATTAAGCTATATACATGTGCTTGTTTTACTTCAGAAGATGGTCTATCTGTAAGGTTTTCACCATTATATGAAGGGTGCAGGGAGTACAATCTTTAGCACCTTCAGATGCTGCTTATTTTAAGTGAATAGTGTCTATTTTGCCAAGTGCTGATTAGAGTGTACACTATTGTTAGTAGATACTGTTTAATACTCTGAAGTGTATTTCTCATGAGCGTTTCAGTGCAAGCAGTGTGCTACAAGGTAAACCATCACCACAGAGTGAATACTGTTTATAGTACCCTCTTCTCTACTCATAATAACTTAATTTGTCAATTTAGGTTTGGTGACTGTCAGGGATTTGATACAGGTAAAAGCTGTCCACAGTAGGGCATTCATTTTGGAACAGACATTCAGTATTTTTAGGAACCTTTGTACAGGTGTATATAGATTGAACACCATATTCAATTAGGGTTTCCCATATATCTGAGTTTGATTGTTGATGTGAACAACGTTACCCGTGAATTGTATGGTATAGGGTCAATGTGGCACATAACCCATGTTTTCCACACTTAAGGGAGTTGTTTCTGTGATGGCATTAATTATGCCTAATTATGAGGGTGAGCCATCCCAAAATGATTGTGTGCCACCAAGAACCCCGCCAATAGAGCACCTCACAAAACAGTCCTCATCAATTATACCCGGCACATCAAAGAAGCCAATAAAGCAGCCATCACCACCTGCATTGACTCCACAGCCAACCACACAAAGCAACTCTTCAAAATGGTCATCAAAGTCTCCAACCCAACAGCCATCGAGAACACCATCCACTCCTTCCAAGAACTCTGCAGCACCCTCTCAGACTACTTCCACAGCAAGATCACCAGCATCTACAACAATTTCAACATCCAACCCGCCATCCTCAATCCCAATGACCTGAACCAACCAGCAAACACCAGCAAAACCATCCCCACCTGGTCACTGCTCACCACCCTGACCACCTTAGCCATCATGTCTTCCATCCATGCCGGGGCACCCACCGACCTGCGTCTCCACCACCTCTACAACCTCACAATGAACAAAATCAACACGAAACTCACCAGCATCCTCAACACCTCCATCTCCATACCAACCTTCCCGAACAGAAGGCAATCCACAGGTATCAGACCCCTCATAAAGCAAGCCTTCGCTATACACCAATGATTTCAAAAATTACCATCCGATCTCCCTGCTCCCTTACCCAAACAAAGTTCTAGAGAAAGCCATCAACTAGCAGCTCACTGAATCCTGAATGAAACCACGTACTGGGACCCTGTCAATCAGGGTTCTGCCGCAACTACAGCAGTGAGACCATGCTGAATGCTGCCACAGATGACATTCGAACACTTCTCTACAGTGGAGAAACTGTGGCCCTGATCCTCCTCTACCTCTCCATGGCATTCGGTATAGTCTCCCACAATACCCTTAACATCAGACTCTACAACATAGTCATACAGCAAGACCCCCTTGAGTGGATTGCAACCTTCCTTACAGCACACACAGAGCATCCGATTGTCTCCTTTCACCTTTGCAAGAAAATACATCATATGCCGCGTACCAGAAGGATCATCCCTCAGCCCCACCCTGTTCAACATTCACATGACCCTCCTCGCAGACGTCACCAGATTAAACATAATCTTTTATGCAAATGACACTCAACTGATCCTCTCGATCACCAAGGACCCCTTCAACTCCAAAAACAACTTTTGCAACACCATGACCAACGTAGCCAAATGGATGCGAGACATTTGTGCCCAACTCAACTCAGACAAAACTGAGGTACTGATCTTCAGGAAGAATACCTTTGTATGGGACTACAGCTGATGGCCTGCTGAACTCATACCCACACCCACACAGACTGACCACACACGCAACTTCAACATCATCCTAGACAGCCAACTGAAGATGAAACAAAAAGTAAATTTCCTCCTCCAGTTCCACACACACACCAGAAAGATTGTCACTCAGGCTCTCATCACCAGCTGCCTCGACTACAGCAAAACCCTCTACGCGTCTCGACACCGCTCTTTAGAAGACTCCAGACATAGAGAAAGCTACAGCTAAACTCATCATAGGACTCCTCAAGTGAACCCACATTGCCGTCCACCTGAGAGACCTCCACTGTCTCCCCATCCAGAAAGATGTCAGCTCAAGATCCTCACACATTCCTACAAAGCCCTCCATGACCTAAGCCTGCCTACCTCAACCATCAACGTTACTTCCACCAACCTGCTGCACACATTAGCTCCTCTTTACTTGCCCTTGCCCAAATTCCCCTCATCTGTCTCAGTCACAGCGGTGGCCGCTCCTTCTCCTACATCACTGCTGGGATCTTCCTCTCCAGCTCCATACAGCCCCCTCGCTGGCAGACATCAGAAAGAGACTCAAGACATGGCTCTTCAACGGAGTGACAGCACCCAGATACCCCTAGGGGTGACAATGTTGCATTTTGCAAATTAAGTTTGTTGTTGTCTCATATTCTTCTGAGCTATTTTGTACTTACATTCAGAGCTTTAATGCTATACCCATATATAAAGCAATGTTGTGAGGATTTGGGTCTGCTATCTGATATGGCTGTGGGGCCTTATCGTGGATAAGGGTGGGCAGAGCTTGTGAAGTTTCACTCAGTGGAATTTCGCGAAGTGACATAAAAACTCTGCTAAATTCCATGGAGTTCCGCCACCTGAATGTGTGGAACGCAAGCTGCTCTGCTCTTCATTCCCTCACGCTTGTCCGCCTCCCTTCAATTCTATGTTCCTTCCTCCATTGACTTTGTGCTTTTGTGCATTAACAGCAACTGCATAGGCGCTCTGCTACAGCTGCGTGTTCAAGGTTGCCAGAATCTGAGGCTTGCAAAAAGAACCTCCTAAAATAAGGAAATGTTCTGTGGTTTGTTTCCTCTCCACACTAAAAACTATGAGCCTTTTAATTAATAACACAAAATAAGGAGTCACAGTGCTGACAGCCATGCTGCACTCCACATTCCCAAATAGACTGCCACAGGACAATCTCCTAGGGTTGCTACGTACCTCCCTGGTAGCGCCTGCCACACTGTAACATCTGCCTTTGTCGCTGATTGGTCTCTATAGTGTGGACTTGCTTCCCCCCACCGTAATGGTGCCTGTAGCCAGTCAAAAGAGGCTACTGCGCTGGCCCGGGGCTGAGATGCAGAACTCCGTGCTGGATATCTCCTGTCTTTCTAATGGCACATGTTGCGCTGGCAATGCTGCACCTGCTATTTCCCATGACAGCAGAGGGGACTGCATCTTGTCCTTGCATATGAGGATGTTTTTCCAGGTGCCCCAGAGGCAGGTCATACCGCGCCTATTTTGGTTGTGCTCATGTGACCCAGTTTCTGTCAGGTGCAACAAGCTGGAAATTGTGTCTTAACTGTGTACCCATATGCAGTTTTATCCTATTGACTGTATAGTGTACATGTCACTCCAACATTGTGGGCTGGGTTCTGCAATTGATTTTTGAGTTCTCATCATAACAAGTTAGATTTATCTATTTAGGAAAAGTGTTGATTGGCTGTCCCATGTAGGAAACAAGGTTCGCTAGCAAGCTGTAATGTTCCTTGACTTCCTAATTGGCTTTTCCTAATTGGCTATTTCTTTTAAGTTTCCCCTTACAGTGGCTGGGGCAGCACTGGTATGAAGCGATGAGTTTTGCAAAACTCCATGCTCCAAGCTGAGCGCGGATATGCAAAACTCCACAAAATCTGTTGGTGGAACGGAGTTTGATGCCCACCCCTAATCATAGAGTACACTCGCAAATACTGTCTTGGGTCCTGTCAGACTCATTTACTTAACCTTAGCTCAACCCTGAGTAGTTGTGCCTGTGAGCAGTAAGGCTTGGCAAAGTAACTTAGTGTGAAGCAGTTAATAGCATCAAACAACAAAATAAGAAAATAAGGAGAAATAAAGTCACACAACAAGAAAGAGACACAACAACAATTTATTATAAGTAGAGCATATTTTTGTGAATTGTTGGAGACCTTGAGCATCAAAACCCATAGAAGGGTCCTGTAGATACCGATTTTAGATGTGTTTATCACTTTTAAATGCTTCACAGATAAGCATTGATCAACAAAAAGTTTGTAAACTTTTTTAAAGTTTTGAATGAGTAACTGCGGGTACTCCGGCTTGGGTTGGGTAACCAAATCTGTCAAGGAAAAGGCCTAAGGGGCCAGAGAGGATACTTTGGGCAGTTAATTGGCCACTAGAGCATTTTTAAAGCAAGTTCCAAACTTTACAGGAAGACCACCAGAGAAATGAATGCAGTGGTCCAGATGCTGAGGATACAGGCAAAGGATGCTCTGGTTGAGGTGTGGTTGACAAGGGTGTCTTTGTGGTGGTCCCTTGGTCTACGGGTAATGAGGGGAAACTTTGGCCACAGAGATCGGGGTCCCTCGAAGTCTTCTATGTTGCAGTCATGGGACAGATGATGCTGGGCTACTGGTCTCCATGCACCATGGTTGGAGTGAAATCCTATGTGGGGTATAGTGTACCTTGGGTATGATGAATCCAGGCATTGATAGCACCAACAAGCATGCACAGATAGTACACTAGCATATTTTCAATTTGATGTGATTGATTTTACAGCTGTAGAAAGCAGAAAGTCAAATAATTTGTAATCATCAGGGGAAGTGTGTAATGAAGTGTGTTAGACTTACAGATAATGATAGTGAATGAAAATGGAAGGTGAAAATTGAAAATCTTTTTAATGATTTCCCATACTTCCATCAAAAAATGGGAAATAATACACCACTCATAAAGCATGTGTATTATTGAACCTAGCAAAGTTTTACGATGCCAACAATTTGGGGTATCAAGTAATTTAGCCTTAAAATTTTATCTGGAGACCAGAAACAATTGTATAAAAGAAACAAATTAGTTTGTAAAAGTGAAACTGGAAAAAAGGTAGCAAGACTTCATATGCAAACAGAGTTCCATTGATCAGGTGTTAGTGGACTCTCTAAGGAATTTTTTTGTATACTTTAGATGCTATGTGTCCTGCAAGACTAAACACATTACTGTATAATTCCATAGCAGACACTTTAGGTGGTGGTTTTCAGCATTGAGAATGGAGTTACAGAGGATTTAACATTTATAATAATCATGTTGGGGAAAAGGGAATTTACTTTGTAACTCACTTAAGGAGTACAGCATCTCTCCTTGGCAAATATCACTGCCTGCAACAACCCAAGAAGTCCAAAAGGAAATAGGTTTGTTAAGTTTTATTTAAAGATTATTCCAAAGTGAAGCCTTTTTAGAAGATCTCATATTGGTTAAAAAGAATTTGTCAAAGTATACTAAAGCAAGCTTAGTTGTATTTTGGATAGGTGAAAGTTTACCAATTTTTCCATTAGGCATGGTTACAAAAGCTGTTAGAGGAAAGGGATAGAATAGAGAGCATGTTAATAGTAGCCATGTAGGCGAGTGTAAAGGATAGGTAAAATGAAACCAAAAGGAACTTTGAGCAGTAAGAAATGATATGTAATCGTTCTTAAAATCAGCTTAACCAATACCCCACGCTCTTTTGGGAACCTGCAAGTATTTAGGCTAATATGGGCAGGTTTATTGCTCCACAGAAATTGATTGATTAACTTACAAAGAATTTTCAAAATTGAATGGGAAACAAATCGGTAACATAAAGTGTAAAATATTTGGTAAGTTATAACCATTTTAATTATTTCTACCCAGCCTCATCAACTCAAGTGAGTGGTTGATCATTAATTAGGTTTTTCTTTAATTTTAGTGATTAAAATAGAACACTTTAGTTTAGTTGTTTGCTTGATGGAGGTCAAAAAATAACTGCTTAAGTATTTAAGAGAAGGAGAGTTCCATAAAGTATCTGTATTTGCTATCATATCAGGAGTACACTAATCATTTAGGGGAACAAATTCTGTTTTATTTACATTTAGTTTATAACCAGAAACATGTACATATTTACTAATAATATCTAGAATAACAGAGATAGAAGTAGAAGAGTTGGTGACGTACACTAGGATATCATCAGCATATTCTGAAACCTTCCAAATAAGATCTTTTATAATAATCCCAATAAATCCTTTATTCATATGGAGAGATCATACAATGGGTTGAATGGCAATGAGGAATAAGAGAGGTGATAAAGAGCAAACTTGTCTAGTTCCTCTATGTAAATTAAAGGCATGGGAGAAAGTACAATTAACATGGATAGGAGCTGATGGAACAGTATATAATTGGTTAATCATATTCATGAAATTAGGGCAGAAACAGAAAGCTTCGAAAATTTGAAAAGGGAATTGCCAATTTACTTTATCAAAAGATTCTTCTGTATCTAATGATAACAGCTCAGCAAGATCCTTGAATTTATCAGCAAAAGACAAAACATGGCATAGAAGGAATGGGTTATGTGCAGATAGTCTGCCCCCTTCATGAATCCTGTTTTATCTGAATGAGCAATAACATTTAGAATATTAGTTATTCCGTTGGCTAATATCTCAGCATATATTTTACAGTCTCGGTTGATAAAGAGGATCGGACAATAATTAGTGATTAAAGTAGGGTCTTTATCTAGTTTGGGTATAACAATGATAATAGCTTCTTTAAAAGATCCTCCTACAGTGGAGGAAAGCTGAAAATCAGGAAATAATGAAAGTGGAGTCGGAGATAGTTGAGTCGGAATTTCTTTTAATCCAGCTGGGATACCTCCAGGGCATGGTGACTTTTTAGAGTGAAGAGATCAAATTGCTGAGTAGATTTCTTGAATAGCAAATGAATGTTCTACATGGAGCCAGTCTTCTGTAGAGATGTGGGGCAGGTGGCAATCCTTTAGAAAGGGTATAATGACATAACTTGGTAGAGCAGTAGGGTTTCCATAAAGGGCAAAGTAAAAGGATAGAAATTCTTTTCAATGTCTTTTGCTTTGAGATGTAAAGTACCATCAGATTTCATAATTGCAGTAATGAGATTTTTGTATTTTTTTATATGTAAATAATTAGGTAAAAGGCATCCAGATTAATTGGAATTAAAGTAGTAATTTGTTTTTTCTTTAGCAATTTGCAAACTCAAAATGGGCCACAATCTTTTCGGTGGGGTAACATGGCGGCCACAATCTAATCAGCTGCGAGCTCACCGGGGAGGACAGCGTTTTTTTCTTGTGTCCGCAGGCCCCCTCGCCCCCCCTTACTCCCGGCACTCATTTACCTGTGACTCGCCCCCTTGCCCAATAGGATTGCTACGGCGGGCGTTTGGAGTTTCTGCGGTGGGTCCCAACCCTGAGGCAGTTCCTGGTGATTCGTGCTGGGAGAGTGTAGCGCGGGAGCTTCGGAGAAGCACAGCAGCCAGTGTGTGGATCCGGTGCAGCGGCAGTCGAGTCAGCACAAAGTCGGAAGGATGAGCAGAAGGACTGCTTGCAGGCTGCTGCAATTTTTCTTAAGGTTATCAGCAGCCTGCAGGTGCAGGTGCAGGGCAGAAGTTGGGAGGAATTCCTCCCTCAGGCAGCAAGAAAACATATTGAGGCACTTCACAATCACAGTGTGCCAGCCCAAGAAAGGAGCTGGGGGCCTTTTCGGGAGGCAGTAACAGAGGTCCATCGAGCATATTGCCCCTTGCCAATGGAGAGGAGTAGTCATCCCCTAGAGAAGGGCATTAGCAATGTTTCAAGTTATACACTATGTACCAGACACTTGACAGCATCCCCACGGGTAGACCCTAGGATGGATTTCCCATCTGTCGTAGTGGCCCCTCGGGTTAAGAAAACCGTAAAGGGACAAAACCCAAAATCTGGGAGGGCAGCAGATGCAGAGGGCCTCCTTAGTGAAAGCTGGGAAACCTGCTAAGCTGTCGGGGAAGAGTCTGAGTGGTAGGGGAAAACATGCCCCTCCCCCAAGATCAAGGTCATCTTCTCCTTTAAGTCTTTCTATGAAGTTTTGACACTGCCAGGCCCTCTAAGCGAAGGGAGAAGGGTGGATGCAGTTACGAGCCAGAAGATCTTAAATATAGATAACATTGATACCCAGTCTGTAACTGGCGTTGATACGCTGGCTTGTAGAGATTGACCCCGGATGTTAATAAAGGGCCTGGTACTGATTTAAATTGCCTAGCTTAGGTCCCTACCTGTAACAGAGATGATGTTCTAGCTGTTGTAAATGAGCAAAGATCTGGCAATGGGTATTCCCAGCAGGTGATGGACACTCGGAGCACTGATAGGGAGCAGCCAGAGGAGTCCTTGGCCTCCATGCTATTGGGGCTAAAAGAGGAGCTGAAGAATAGATTAAAGATATCTGAGGCCAACCAGGCAGACATTCAGACCTCCTGCATTGCTCTGGCTCCAAAACTTGAAGAAGAAGCCTGTTGTACGGGAGCATTGGAGGAGGAGGTGGTTACAATGCGGAAAGATATAGCTAAAAACACCACTGGTATATGCCTGCTGTCTAAATAGAACCAAGGATTAAGTGATGATCTTGAGAGGATTGAAAACCACTCTTGGAGGAATAACCTCAGGCTCTGGAATGTCCCAGAAGTGGCGAAGGGCTCCGATATCAAGGCTCTTGTAATTATGCTGTTGCGGGACACTGCTATGAGAGATAGGCAAGACATAAATCTTGATTTCGAAATTCAGCGTATATATAGAGATCCCTTTAAAAGGAACCCTCAAAAGCAGAGGCCAAGGAAGATACTAGTGAACTTCCACTCATATGCAATGAAGAAGGCGATAAGGAGTCTAGCCTTAAGAAATGGATGCTACTCTGTTGGAACTTATTCCCTTTCCATCAGATCGGAAGTTAGTTGGGCAACAGATCAGAAGCAGTGGGAACTAGGGAAAAGAATTGAGGACCTGCATAGGCTAGGGGAAAAAGCTCAATTGAAATTCTTAGCAATGCTCCATGTCATGGGGAACAATCATATGTATAATTAACGATCAGTGGAAGAAGTGGATGGCTTGATCGTACTCATAATAAAATAGGCTGTCCCTTGAGACTCATGGAGTTAAGGAGTGCCAGATTGGAGGGGGGTAAAGTTGGTGGGAGGGAGCTTGTCTCTGTGCAATCTAATGGTTCATAATCACTCCTCCCTGGGAGAAGCTCACCACGCAGTTAATGCATGTAAGCTATGGGAGGGTTCCTCATGGTGAGATGGGATGGGGGCATAGGGGGAGGATGGGCACTGGGTGGGGAGCAGCAGGAGAAAATGGAAACAAATAAATCCTCAATGTCACCTAGATGTCTCTATGCTGTATGTAGGCCTAGGGCAATGAGGAATAAAAAAGGGTCTCTGGGAAATGATGGGGGGGTTGTAATGAGTTATCTTTTAAACATGGAACTTGAATTGCCTCATGTCTAATAGTCAGCAAAGACTGGATATGAGATACCTAGAAGAAAGTTTGGCTCATATTGTCCTTCTACAAGAAACTAATCTAATGGTTAGCAGGAGTAAAGCCCTCTTTTCCAAATGCAGCTGGGTGGATAGCTATGTTGTTTCAGACCAAATAGAGCAGTGTAAGGGGGTGGCTATCCTGATTAGTAGCGGAGTTGGAGTCGAGGTAAAATCCTCAAAAACTGATGGCTCTGGAAGGTGGGTTCTGGCTACTCTGAACTATGGGTATTATGAGTATTTATGTGCTGAATTTTACAGCCTGAATTTGGATGACCCCCAGCACATATGTAACCTATAGTGAAACTTAGTGGAGGTTGCATCCCCAAGATTATTGGGAGGGGTTTTCAATATCCTTCTAGACCCCTTCACGGACAGATCCACCTGAAGGAGGTACGTGCAAGCCCCTAGGGAGAGACGCGCTCTTAAAAAAATGCTTCAGAACATAGGCCTAGTAGATGCTTGGAGATATACAAAGGGTTCAAGGAGAGGCTACACATTCCTCAGTAAAAAATACTGTCACTTTTCCAGACTGGATTTAAAATTTGAAGATAGAACTATAGCGGAAAATATAAAGGTGGTCCGTACTCTGCCTGGCTATGTTTCGGATCATGCTGCGGTTAGTATGTCTTTAAAGTGTTCTAGTGGCCGACAAAATGTGAGGTGGACTTTAAAAAGGACTATTCTCTCAGTTCCTGAGGTTCTTGCCACCCTGAAATAAGCCTGCATGACTTCTTTCTTGACAATACAGGATCAGCCCCCCTCCCGCCCTTGATGTCATTTGGGATACTTTTAAACATATATTAGAGGGGTGTTGCAAAGTTTGCCTCACTTTAAAAATAAGTCTGAAAGAATAGGTCTTAGATAGATTGGGGGACTGGAGGTCGAGTTGCAGCATCAAGGCTTGAGGTAAAATGAAGATAGGGAAGGATTATTAAGGCAGTTGGAAGAGGTGAGGCTAAATTATAATATTATATTGCATAAGATTTGCAGAGCACGTTGACAAACATGGTGTATGAGGTAATTTGAATATGGAGAGAGAGTGGGGGCCTTAATAGCTTGGAAGGCAAGCGTGGAGAGATCTAGGAATCATATCAGTGAGTTGGTAATCAATCCTCAGGGAGAAGCCTCAAATAAAGCAGAGGAAATGCAGGCCTGTCTAGTTTCCTCCTTTGTCAAACTATACACAAAAGAGGTTCAACCTGACTCAGAGAGGTTTGGAGTCTGACTGAAAAGGCCTCAGCTTCCTGGACTTACAATGGAGGGTAGAGAATGTTTGGAATCCCCAATAACCAAGGAGGAATTATGACATACCTTGTGCGGGCAAAGAATGGTGAGGCGGCTGGCCCGGACGCTCTTCTATCAGATTTGTATAAACTCTTAATAGAAGAATTGGTCTCAGCATGGGAATTACTGCTTAACTCAATATACCGGCAGGCCAGACAGATCCCAAACTTGTGGGAAAGAGGCCACAGTTGTATTGGTTTTAAAATCTGCCAAGAACCCTAAGAAAGCTGATTCACATTGCCAAATCTCTCTGCTAAATGCAGATTATGAAATCTTCATGAGCATCTTGGCAGGGAGATTGGCTAAGCTTGCCCCCCTGCTGACACAGACAGATCGGAAAGTATTTATTACAAAGAGGCAAATTTAAGAGCTCATGCCACAGCTGAAGAAACTATCGATCTCAACACAACTCATTCTATTCCCTTGGCCGTGATCACAATTGATGCGGCTAAGGCTTTCGATCAGGTATCCTGGACATTTCTGTGGGAGGTCCTGGATTTAATGGGATTCAGCCCGGGCGTCACCCTTACTCTTCAGAAACGCTATGAAAACCACTCAGCCAAGATTCTTCTCAATGGCTCTCTAACTAGGAGTTTCAGTTTAAAAAGGGGTACACGGCAGGGCTGCCCCTTGTCGCCTCTTTTGTTTGACATATACATTGAGCCTTTGGCACAACTGCTTCGGAAAGATAGTCAGGTCATCCCTTTTTATTCATCTACTTTTAGTAGTAAGATTGCATTGTATGCTGATGATTTCATAATTTACGCATCAGACCCGGTTAAAACTGTACCAAGGGGGGAGCAGGTCATGGCAGAGTTCAGGCCCTGTCTGGATATTCAGTGAATAATTCCAAGACGGAGGCTATGTGTTGGAATATAGAACGCTGGGTCGGGAATGCAGAAGTCAAATATTTAGGTATCACTATTGTCAACTTAGTTGATCAAATTCCATCACATAATAGAAAAGGGGTGGCTAAGAATGTTGACTCTCTACTCTCCAGATGGAAAAACTTGCCACTAACAATCTATGGGCAAGTTAACTTAATTAAGATGTTGATCCTCCCTAAACTGACATATCTTTTTAATTGCATCCCCCTCACATTTCCAGGATCAATAATAGATAAGATCCAGGTGAAAATTACCAGTTTCATATATGGGCTTCTAGGGGGGTCAGGTTGTCATGGAATAAAATGAGGCGAGGGCTTGAGAACGCTGGCTTAACTCTCCCAGATCCAAATGTCAAACATTTCTGCATAATTTTGAGAAAGCTGGATAGCTCAAAATGGGGAATGCTTTAAATAGAAATGATAAGAGAGCTTGGTGCAGATAGGTTTTTGAATAAGTATGGCACCCCAAAATTATTTTAACAGGTACGACTGAAAGTCTTAAGGAAGGCACTTATCTTCTGGTGGAGGGTGAAGAAAACGCTATTTCCCCTAGCACTCCAGAATGCTTGAAGGATGGGTTGAGTTTCCCTTTAAGGCTGGCAAGGATTGTCACCTAGGGAGACCTGATCACAGTCCAAGGGATACTACACTGGGAAGTCCTGAGAGCCAAAGTTGGAGGTAGTCTATCCAGGTTTAAATATGTGCAGTTGTCCTCCTGGCACATGTCCGCGGTACAGGAGACTGGAGGGGAGTGGGAGTTTGAGTCCTCTCTCCAGGATGTAAGATCTAAAAGAAAGGAGGCAGCCATATGGTACTGGGAATTCTTAGCAGAGGAAGATAAGAAAATGAAGTCTCCATATATGGTGTGGGGAGATACCTTTCAGGGGGTTGACTTACAACCAATATGGCTCTGAAACTATTGTATTTGATCATTAATCCAGCAAACCTAAAGCAAGACCACTTCTTCACTATCAACAGACTCCACAAAAAAATGCTACGTAAGTTTCTCTGCCCACCCCTAGGTGTAAAAGGAGTGGTCTTTTAAAAGCCAATGATGAACACATTTTCTCTTTATGCCCTAGGATTAAAGCGTTCTGGCTGACATTGAGATGATTTTAAAATATATTTTAGGGGCAAATATAGCCTTTTGAATTCTTTATGAGTTCTGTTGGGCGTAGATAAGACCTCCATTAGCTTATTGACCTGGGAGCCAAGCAGTGTTCTATTTGATACTTTTAGCAAGGAGGGATATCTGTAAACTGTAGATAGACCCATCCCCCCCGAAAACTGCAGACTGGATTAAGGTGGTTAATTGGGCTTAGCGTACAAATATGGAGCATAAGATCAGAAGGCCTCCCCAGATATGGGTGGATCGTTCTAGGTGGTATGGGATTTAGGAAAGATCCTCAGTTAGAACAATGAGCTCATATGATTACACCAAGGCACCGCTCCAGGAGATGGCCCGACTTGGTTGGCTTAGAACAGCAGAGCTAAGTGAGAATACAACAGACCATGAGGCAGATAGAAAGAGAGGTCTGAGATTTGCAGATGCTATAGTGATATAAGGATGAAAAAAAGCAGTTTGCAAACCTGCTCTTTTACTGAGTAGGTTGTTGTATTCGTATCTCCCTTTTTGTAGTTTAAATTTGCAATTACTATCTCGAGAACTAATGAGCAAACTCTCCAGTCAACTATTTGATATTCTAGTGAAGATAAGTTAGCATAAAAGGTTTTGTTTTCATGTGCCATAACGGTTTTATGGTAGCACCTCTGCTGTATGTTTAAAGGCCTCCCAATGTATGTATTTTAGGTCTCATTTGGATTATTGTTTGTAAAATATTCATCTATAGCATTGGAAAGTTTAGGAGCATTTAGAGGATTTAAGACAATATCATAGTTCATTCTCCCACTGTAGATTTTGGGAAATAGGTATACTGAAGGATAAAAGAAAACAAGACCAGACCATGATCATAGATAGAGGTTTGTTCAATTTTCTGATTTGTGATCACTGTACATAGGTGCCTTGGAATAAGTAAGTAATCAAGTCTAGAAAAATTAAAATGTGTGTGAGAAAAAAAGTAAATTCTTTGGTTGTAGGATTAGCTAATCTCCATAAACCAAATAATTTTGTGATGGAAAAAAAGGATTTAAATATATGAAAGACTTAATGGGTCTAAAACTAAATGTAGATATTCTGTCTAAAAGGGGTTTGCAGATAAGACAAAAATCTCCACCCATGATGAGAGGGACATTACTGAGTTTTATAATTTCAGTATTGATAGTTTTTCAAAAAGAGGATCATCTATTGTGGGAGCATAAAGATTAACTACCTTGAGGGTATAAGTCCCAATTTTGGTTTGAGCATATAAGAATCTACTGTATGAATCATTGTGGTGATTTAACAGTTGTATAGGAGAGTGCCATGAAAAAAGAATTGTCGTAACTGGTAGTGTTCTTACCATTTCTGGCTTGGTGGAGAGATTCTGGACTTCGGTTCTTGAGGGTTCTGGTCCGTCCAAGGTAAGGAAGACCCCTTCTGGTAGCCACTGTGCTGTAAACAAGGAAAAATGCCAAAGTAGCCCGTGCTCTCCAAAAGGCGTCCCAAGAGGAAAAAACCCCATAGGGAAAAATCTTAGCTGGAAGTGGGGACTCAAGAAATAGAAGGCAAGGAATCCTTATTGGAATAGAAGACTATAACCAGGAACAAGATACAACAGCAGGAATCACAGATGCACTAGGCAGGAGCACAGGATACCAACAGGAGCGAGAACAAACCAGCAGGAGCAAAGTGTGTTGCAAAGCAAGGAAATAAAGAATTCAGCCCTTTAAATACCCATGAATAGGAAGTGACCAAACAGGAACAGGAAGTGACCAAACAGTAACAGGAAGTGATAAAACAAGAAGTAAGTAACCACCATGTTGGATAAGGAAAAGGATAGTGGACGGAAAAGGAAGGTCGCCATCTTGAACTGGTAGAGCAGATACTTCCCATGGCCTTCTGGGAAGAAGACTGTGGAATCATGGCAAAGATGGCCCCAAGAAGAAACAAAGAAAGAAATATATGTCCAGTGACAGGAAGGTAAAAATATAGTGCTCCAACATGTGAAAATAGAAATCAGCAACTCCAAAACTGGAGTTGCGGCATTCCTGTCATGAAAATTGTCAGATAATGGGCCGCTGCATAGGTATGCAGCGTGACTGACACAGAAACAGAACAGGCATCACGGGGCACACCCATGAGGCCAAAATGGCAACAGCGGACCTCCGTGCAGCACCGAGTCATGTGCGAAGAAAAGAGGAAGGTGCTGTGGGCTGTATCGTGGTCCACGAGGAAGAAGCAGACAGCACCGCAGGCCGAATCATGGTCCGCAGTGCAACGGAAATGGCTATTCCATTTTATCCTCCTGCTGCTGGGATTAAATAATAGTATCCACCCACCCTTTTGACATGGAATGTAAAATTTGTCACTGATATGAGTTTCTTGATGAAAACAAAAATCAGCATTAAACATTCTTAAGTTTCCTAATATTTTAAGCCCTTGACTGGGTGTCGTAGACATTTAGTTAATAATCAAAAAGAACTAGCTATACTGGTGCTGCTCATGTCGTGTGTGCCCCCCCCCCCCCCCGAGGCACCGAGTGTGCCTCCGGTGTGCTGCGACGACTGATTACAGCGGAGCGGTTGGTGTTTAGTGAGTGTGCAGTGATGGTGTTTAGAGGGAGGTTTAAAAACTGTCCTAAGGGTCCCCGTGTCCCGAGGGTAATTTATTTGTGGGCCCTTGGCAGTATTAAAAGTAAGGCTAGTGGATGTGGTTGGAGTGACTTATGGTCTCCCACATCCCGTGTGGTCAACTAGTTTCAGCCAGACCTCGTGTTAAAACTGGCTTTCTTCAGGACGTTATGTGTGAAATGTAATTTAAAAGGAGCTACTTATAATGTATATGTGTTCCAATGTGCAGCACTCGCTAAGGTGCTTTTACTGTAAGAGGAGGATTTCCTCTAGATTTGTACCTGTAAAGGAAAATTTACATGACAAACAAGTAAGCACACACATGTAACTACGGCATATTTACAGTGAATACATAAGTTGTGCCTCGGTGATGAGCGGAAAAAAACGGCAGTGTTTGTGAGTAGACATTTAACATTGAGTGAGACAATGTTAATTTTGTTTTAAGTACCCATAGTAGTTTATAAGATATGTCGGGGAAAAAGAAGAAAAGCAGAGAAAGAAAATCCGCCCATGAAAACAAAATAATGAAACATTCATAACTGATAGAGGTCACATCCCAAGACCTCATATTAAGTAGATAGGTAGAAACAGAGGTATGAAGCAAGATCGAATCCACTGAATAAACCTGCTATTATGTATATAAGTGTAAAATACATTGTCGCGAATCATACCATCTGACGGAACTGGAAGGTAGTGAGTATATTGTAACAGGATTTAGTTGATCCAGATAGGTGATCAGGTCCACAGAAGAAAAGGGTTTAGTAACATTATATTTCCAGATGCGCATCGTAGAGGGTTTAAAAAGACCATGTTTGTATACTGCTGCTCTTAATCTAGGTCTTAAGTCTGAGAATTGTCTGCATAGCTTCACAGTTTCTTAGCATAGCCTTGATGTCTATATACCTTTTTACCTTCCATTAGTAGAGTTAGAATTTCTAAAAATGGTTTTCTGCTTAGGAGACGATGATGATGACATAGAACTTTGAAAATGATCTGTTTTGATTGATGGGGTTTATGATGTGAAGGAATTTGGGGTGCTTTATCTATTTCAAACTTTTTGGGGAAATTAACGTTGAGGAGTGTTGGTAGAATAGACTCTAAATAAAGATGGCAATTTAGGCCTTCAAATTTTTCTGGCACTTTAAGAAATGTGCAAATTGTATTGACTGCTTCTGTGTTCTGACTCCTACAATGTATTTTTCATGGGGGAAATTTGATGGACTAAAGGTGTCAGAGATGAAATGGCTTTCTGATTATCTTATTTTTATCTCCTTGTCAGAAACTTTCATTGATAATGAAGCAATGTCTCGTTGAATATGCTTACTATTCGAGCATATGTAGTCAGTGTTTGGATGTATGGATTCTATCTCCTCTAATATTTTAGTTAAAAACAATTCTTGTAATTCTACTACTTTATATTTTGTAGGTGGAGGAGAAGCAGCTTGTTTCCGTTTGTTGGAGTAAGCAGAGGATGGTTTTGTTTCCATGCTAGCGAGCAGACAGTGAGCCGATCAGATTTATAGATATAAGACAAAATATTGGTATTGCTAAATCAAGAAATAAGCCACTATGTGCCTTTTTTGAAGTGCTAATGCAGTACGTCAAAGTAAACAATGTAAAATCATTATCAAGGAGCAAAATCCAGAAAACCAGTGAAGTGAATGGAATAATCCCTTTATTAAAGTTGAGAAAAAGGGAGCATTAATTGTAATAAGGCAAAAAAGAAGGACAGAATACGCTAGTAGAGTTGAAGATCCAAAACCACAACTTGCTGGTAGTAAGGTCTAAAACCAAGGGCGCACTGGTGTAGAATCCGGGAAATTCTATAATGTTCCAATCACGTACAACTTAATGTGATCCCACTGCCACTGGGCCACTTCCAAACAAAGTTCCAACCTAAGCGTGCTAGACCCTTTTGATGGAGCAGTCAGCTGTTTTCCCGATTGTGTCTTGAAACTGATTCGATACGTGTTTAATTAATGCTTGCTTTGCACAGAACTTTTATTATCTATTTTAATACTTGCTGAAATAATTTTAAAAGTTGTATGGGAAATGAACTAACACTTGTGGGGGAATTGAACTTTGAATGGGAATTTGAAACCCGGGATGGCGAGAACTGAGAGCTAGACTCTGCACTTCCTGGTTACTACTTCTCGCAGGGTGCGGTCTAGTTTTTTCAGGAGCTGGAGGCGTTAAAAAGGGATGCTGCGTGAGTGCGCTCGACCCTTTGACAGAGCAGTCAGCTGCTTCTCCGTTCATGTCTTGAAACTGACTCAATACGTGTTTAATAATTGTAAGATAAATGAACTAATCCTTGTGGGGAAATTGAACTTTGAATGGGAATTTGAAACCCGGGGTGGCGAGAACTGATAGCTAGACTCTGCACTTCCTGATTACCACTTCTCACAGTGTTTTTAGTTTTTTTCAGGAGCTGGAGGTGTTTAAAAGGGACGCTGTGCGAGTGCACAGCGGGCGCTCTGCTGGCGCGCCAAAGGCAAGCCCGTCTGCGCCCGTCAATGTCCCTGAGGTGACCGGCGCCGGAGATGCTGCCCGTTGCCCACTAGGCAAAACTATCGCCCAAAAGGTAAAACTGAGTTACAGCAGAGAGAGTCTGCTAGCCCTGGATGAGAGGGGGAGTTGTAGCACCCATTCTACCCTATCAGTGGACACTAACAATCTCTCATGTGGGAACTGTAACTGGGATGCACAGTCATATAACAATAATGACAACCTTCCTTCTAGTGTAGCGGGAGGCACAGCAGGTACTTACCAACTGCGGTCTGTGATGATTGGAGGCAATCTGAAGGCAGTCCTTCTTAATGCAAGATTTATGAAAAAACATGAGTTGGAATTGTTTGATCTCCTCACAGATATAAAGCCTAATATTATGTTTATCACTGAGAGATGGCTCAACGAGGGATCCAACCCGAAGATTGCAAATGCGATTCCCTCTGATTACTTGAGAATTAGGAAGGATAGGGTTAGCGGAGGAGGGGGGGTGTGGCCATTATTTATAAAAACTCTCTCTCATGCGTATCTCTACCTATGGCAGAGATTGAAGGGGCGGAGAGCCTTGGTTTTTGCCTGACGGTGTCTGCTCAGCAATCAATGGCTGGTGCAGTATTTACCTGCCACCAGGACCAGCTGGTCAATTTTTGGAGTCTCTTCGACCCGTCCTTTCCCCTATCGCAGCTAAATATAACCATTGCATGGCTCTTGGAGATTTTAACATACACATGGATCAAGCGGCAGACCATGAGTCCAAGAAGTTATGTGAATCTCTCAATATTTTGAACCTTACTCCGTATGTCTCGTTACCTACCCACGAAAAAGGCCATATCTTGGACCAGATCTTTTCGTCAATCAAGATTGCAATAGACCCACTCCTCCCTATCATCTGGTCTGATCATTTCCTGCTCACCTTTCATATAGGTAAAGAATCAGGGAGTCCCTTTTCCAGTGTAAACTGAGGACTAGTAGTTTTAGATCCTATGCTGAGTTTACGCTACTATATTGAGGCAACATCCCATTCCTTTTAGTGGCCAATTGGAGGAGGATGTCTGTATACTTGAAGGCTGGCTTTTAAAGTGGGCTATGCAATTGGCACCCCAGAGAACGTTGGTTGCTAAAACAGGTCGTGCCTCTGCTCCCTGTTTCACGGAAGAACTAAGGAAAAGCAAGAGTGCTTGCAAATGCTTGGAAAGATTATGGAGAAAGAATTTTGATCCCATAAAGAAAACCACTTATAAACTAGCCTTGAAACCCTCTTGCATTTTGCCAAAGTGCGAGAGGGGAAAAAAAGCTTTCTAGCTACTAAAATAGAACAAGCTGGGAACAGAAGCCTGGAACTATTCAAAATTGTTAAGGCCTTCTCCTCCCCGAAAGTAATTAAGCCCCCTTTAACTCCTACAGAGGAATGGACAAACCGCATGGCACAATATTTTTTTAATAACATTTAAAATATTCAGGATGCCTTCAAAACTGGGTGTCGAGCTGACGACGATAGTTTAGCTGCACAGGTTTCTGCTAACTCAAATTTAGATGAGACTCTCTGGGAGTTCCCCCCCATTTCTATGACTGCGTCACATAAAATAATGCACACACTTAAATCCAGTTCCCCTATGGATCCATGTCCGGCCAGAGTGCTAGCCTCCATTGCGGATGTGATCAATCCAGCTGTAAATCTGGTCCTGAATCTGTCTTTGTCTGAGGGCTCGGTGCCTGAGTGTTGGAAACACGGACGAATATTGCCACTTCTTAAAAATCCTTTGGCAGATCCCTTGACAGTCAGCAATTACAGACCCATAACGCAGCTGCCATACTTCTCCAAGGCTTTGGAGAAGTATATGAGCATGGTGTTCACTGATTTTATTGAGACCACCCACGCTCAGCACCCCAGCCAATCGGGATTTAGATCTAATTATAGTACAGAGATGGTGTTACTGGAAGTCTATGACACTATTAAAGCCACTCTGGATTAGCGGTGGGAAAGTGGTATTGATACTGCTGGACCTTTTGGCGGCTTTTGATACTGTGCCCCACGATCGACTTTTGCACAGGCTTCAGAACTATGGTATCGGGGGCACAGCTCTTAAGTGGTTTGTCTCCTTTCTCAAAAGCCGCCAGCAAACCATATGTTCCCCTCCTTTCACCGCCCCAATTCCTTTGATGAGGGTCGGAGTGCCACAGGGTTATGTTCTGAGCCCAACTTTGTTCAATCTATATATGGCTCTCTTGGCACTCCTGGCTGAGCAATACAGGGCTAAAGTTATATCTTACGCCGATGAAACACAGATGCTGTTTACCTATGAAAGAAATGTGGCGTTGAGAGGAGATGATATCAACAATTGCCTGTCCAAGGTGTTTTACTGGTTCAGGCTAAACCAACTGTTATCTAACTCCTACAAGTCCGAAATGATTTGCTTTGGCCACAGTCCTGATGTGGAATGGTGCAACTGGTGGCCTCAAGTCATGTCCCCTCCCATCTGTCCAGATACCACTGTAAAAAAAATTTGGGGTAAAAATGGACGCGGACATGTCCATGAAGGCACAAGTTCAATCTATGGCCGCTACCTGTTTCGGACTATTGAGAATGATGAGGAACTTTCTCCCTCTCCTCTCTGTTCCTCATATGAAAACCGTAGTCCAAGCTCTGATAACATCTAGGCTGGACTATGCTAATGCTTTGTATCTTGGCCTCCCCGACTGCCTACTAGGGCACTTGCAGGTGGTACAGAATGTGGCAGCATGGGCAGTCTTCCTGGATGATCTTAGAATGCATATGACGCCCCTCCTGATGTCCTTGCACTGGCTTCCGGTGCGAAAAAGGGTGATCTTCAAAGCTCAGGTATTAGTCTTTAAAGCCCTTCATAATGTTGGAGCACCCTACATTAGGAGCAGAATTCAGGCATACTCCCCTGTTAGAACTCTGTGATCCTCAACTCAGAAGCTGTCTGTTGTGCCAAAATGTGCACGCTCTCGGTTGGGCGTAGGCTCGTTTCAGGTGACCGCCACTAAGTTGTGGAATAACCTGCCGCCTCTCTTGAGACAGGAACAAGTTCTCCTTAGCTTCAGAAGAAAATTAAAAACCTGGTTGTTTCAATGAGAGCGGAGTCTATGTAGCTGCCCCAAACTGTTCTGTTAATAGGGTTAAGCCAGCGCCGGGACACTCGCAAGAGTAGCAGTGCACTTTATAAATACCCATATAACATAACATACCTAAGAAAAAGGATTTAAAAAACAGGCTATAACATTTTTAAAACTTGCATACAGTATCTCTTTCTTTTTGTTTGTATATGTGTATTTTGTTAAATTAGTAGTCTCTTTTATACGGTCGTGCATTTAAAGAGAAGTATGATTGCTCACTGTACTTTTCTTATTGTTGACTTGCCTATACATTGAGAAGATTGAATGTTTTTTTTACTTTATGCAAGATTTTTAACTGTTATAGCCTGTTTTTTAACAATCCACACAATTTATGTGAAGAATCTTTTTATTCATCGCAGATATTGTGGCTTTTATCAATAAAGAAATAAATGTACTGTTATGGGGTCCGACCTTGATGTCTCATGGGAACTATATGATATGACTGTCAGTAGAATGTGAATTGAGTGTGAGATCTAATAAGCCATATCCAAAGGGAGCTCTTTCACATAACTTGATAGTCTAGTTTCTGTACCCAGTCCCTCTGGATTGTGGGGTCCCTCTCTGTTTTTACTGATTTTCTGGAAGAATAGAGACTGGATCTGACTCCAAGTGCATTTTAGCACAAGTCTTGTAGAAGCCCACGTTCCTTTATTCCCCAACCCCGATGGTCTTTGATTGACAGTTCTGCCCATCACCTGATCCCTCCATTGCCTGCAATTCTAAATTTCTCTGACGGGGGCACAGGTTACCATTGTTTATTTTGATCGACAGCCCTGCCCTTCTCCCGTTGCCTACAATACTAAAACTGTTTTGCAAAACCACAAATGCTTCATCTGTGGAAACTAACTATAACTACTACACACATTTACAGGGGTACACAGAAAATGGAACAGGTCACATATTTATTTTATTTATAGATTTATAGAGCCCACAGCTTCCCAACAGGGTTTCCTGGCACTGAAAGCAGGACAACACAGAAGCCACACAATGGAAATGATAACATGGAATATTATGCTTGGTTGTATAGGAAGGTCTTTTATTTCTTACCGAAGGTCAAGAGCGATTGACACATCCTGAGTTCCAGAGGAAGGGAATTCCACAGCTTGGGGCCTAGGTAGGAGAAAGAGCAGCCACACAAAAAGGCTAGCTGATCTTAACTTTTGAGTGAGCATATAAGGTTTGACCAGACTTTGGAATTAGCGGGGGCGCAAAGCCATGTTTGGCGCAAAACATGTAACATAAGGCCTTAAACTTGATGCGTTTGTTCACCTTGAGCCAATGGAGTTGATGAATTAAAGGTGAGACTGAGGCATGTCTAGACAACTGGAAGAGGAAGCATGCAGCTGCATTTTGTATGAGCTGTAAACGGTGTACAGAGGCTTTATCAGTGCCCAGGTACTATGCATTGCCGTAGTCAAGTCTGGAAGTCACCAATGCCTACATAACCATTCTCTGGGCAGTAGGTTGAATTAGCCAGAGGATTTTTTTTTTGCCATTTAAGGACCGCAAAGCGGTTGCACTGACCCCAGTCACTTGGGCTTTGAGGGAAAGTTTGTTGTCAATAGTAAAACCCAAGTTCTTGACTTTAGGAACCAGAGCAGGTATCAGGCCAATGGTTAGTTCCCCAGAGTTCGGGATTGTTTCCAAGAATTAGAAACTCTGTTTTAGTGCAGTTCAGCTTCAAGGCATTTCTGGACATCCACAAAGAGATATTACTCACTCTAAGCTGGAGCAGGGAAGGGTCCTGATGCTGAGCGGCAGAGAGAGAAAAGATGATCTGTGTATCATCTGCATAGCAAACAAGCATTGGCATAGAAAATAGGTCTCGCCTTTGGGACCTAATAAGTGTTTAGCCATGGAACAGCTAATGTTGTTGCAGTAAGGATATTGTGCTGCATAACTAATTACTTATAAGGTCCCAAAGGCGAGACCTATTGGCTATGCCAATACTTGTTTAAGTTTGCCCTTGGTTCACATGGAGAGAGCTTCAGCTACTTTGGGGGGCTAGCATCAGATATCTTGGCCTACTTGCTCTCAAATAGTGTTTGCATGGAACATTAATGTAGTGCACACCACAAACTGAATTGTCACTTAGAAGTTTAACCAGAGGTGTGTGTATTACCCAGCAGAATGGCATTTCTTCTAGAGCTTAGAGAGATGACATTCCCTTTGAGTGGTACTTTCAGCTATTTTGCTAGATGTGATTTTCTAGCCAGTAACATCACTTTTAGAAGTTTATAGTAAATCATCAGAAAATCCAGAGCCTAATGTGGGAGAGGGGGAGAGAAAATGTCTTAATATTAAATATAAAGCTTTACAGGAGTGAAAGTAAAATATATTGCGAGGCAAAATTAAATGACCACTTTCAGAAAGGGAGAGATATCTATTGAAAGGGTTCATAGAAAGGGTTAATTTTAATTTTATTTAATTCAGAGTAAATCGCCCACTCTTGGACAGGAGACACCTGATTATTTGATTGCTGTTCTAAAGGAGTGTACCTGTGTTTATCAACAATTGGTGGCAATTTGTTTAGTCACAGTTCGACTGAGAGAGTCTATGGCTCCCGCTAAGTTTCCTAAGATGAAGGCCCAATCACAGATAAAGAAAGCATTTTCTCAACAGTGAAAACACTCACAGCATAGCATCGGTTCATTAGGCAAGATTTATCGTGATGTCTCGGTCAGCGATTTTAACAGGAATTCTTAGAGATCATCGGGTATGGTTAAAATGCGTGTTTTTGCTGGAGTTGCGTGAGAATTGTTGAAATGCGTGTCTTTGCTGCAGTTGCACGAAAGGACACAATTGTGATCCTGATGTTTGGCTGCGGAAGGAATATTTCTCAGTAATCACGAGAGGCCTAGGCCACGGTTTTCGTCTTGCCTTTCTTTGAACAGCATTAAACTCAGGTTTTTCCACATGCCCTCAGCAGGCAGTGTCACAGTGTAACTCCCATAGCCGGAAGGTCGGCTGTAAGCCGGCTCATCTGGAGGCAGGTGCCCGTGATTACCGGCGACCACTGTCATTACACAGCACTTACCAGAGTGCTCGATAACAGGCCCCCCTCCGAGAAAGACACACCAACGACGCCGCTTTAACGAGCTCTCCGTCTAATTACGCTCTGTAGTAACACCTGGCCGTCCTCACCTTCATTCAATTCCATTTTATAACCTGTTGTTTTCCTTCTGAAAGCTGCTCAGATTGCACTCCTGAAAGCTGCTCAGATTGAAGCTGCCCCCGGCACTTGTCCTTTATAAGGAGATGCTAGTCGCTGCCGTGGGCTACGCTGGTAGTTAACGCCCTTTAACAACGGGTATAGCCCAAGGCAGCTCGGCTGCAATGATGTCCTAAAGTATTCGGGAACAGCTAAAGAAACAAGCATTGGCCGCGCTGCAGTAAAAGTTACGCCGCGCGGCCGTGATAGCTAAGGTCATCACAATCACTCTGAAAGTGAAAGTGATAGCAATGACGCACTAAAGCACGCTGGGGATGCGCGTGCAGCAGCACGCTCACTAAAGCACGCTAGGGATGTGTGCGCAGCAGCGCGCGCTTGCAAGCGTGACAGAAAGCTGGTCGCTGCTTTGGTAGCACTTTTAAAAGCAGCTACTAAATTCTTGGCCATTCAGCGCATGCGCTAGATCAGGCCGAGACCTAAAAATAGTCAGTCCCGACTTGTCTGCAATGTCCACCAGAGGGCGAACATAGAGGTGAAAAAGTAGAGGGCTTAAAATCGAGCCCTGTGGCACTCTTGATGATAAAGATACTGGGTTTGATTTAGTGGTATGAGAAAAGACTTAAACAAGTGATCTTTTAAAAAAGAGAGCAACCACCTCAAAAACCACGTCCTCAATACCTGTGGCTTTCAGATGAACAGCCAGGATAGAGTGTGAGACTGTGTTGAATGCTGCACTCAAGTAATAATATATAGAAGTAAGACTAAAGTGTTTAGTCCTAGTTTTATGTCTGAACTGTATGGGTTTTTGCTTCTTAAAATCTGGTCACCCTCTCTGTGAGAGATGTGAGAGACTGTGTAGCTGCATGTCCAGCTGACATTGCAGGCCTCAGTTTTCCTGTTGAATCTCATTACCTGACATATGTCCTTTCGACCTCAGCAACCTGCTGTGGAGTCCTGGAGCAGGTACCCTAGACAACGACAGGCAGCAAGATAATAGATCTCCTGATTTAAATCCTTTGCAATCCACTATCGCCTTCGTATCAGTGAGATCTGTATAGTGAAGGCTGAGCCAGCTGTATTGGTACTATATTAGGAATTGAAAACAAACTCGGAAGAAGGATGAAGGGAGAGCTAGTCTTATTAGCAGGCAGGAGTCAACACAAACCAATATTGAGAAATGTAGAGGAAGAAAGGAAAGATAGAGAAACGGTGTAAGATGTTGCTTTGGCTGACATAGCAACAAGAGACAGGAAGAGGAAGAGGAAAAAGAAAGAAGTGAAAAAAACTGATAGAGGAAATGAAGAAGGTTAGACAGAAAGTGAAAGAAGAAATGGGGTGGACTGTGATGACAGAGGTAGAGCATCGAAGAGAGAATTAAAGATAGACTAAAGGGAAGAGGAGTAGAGGGATATAGTCAAAAAGTGGCACACCCAGGCTAGTGTCTAATACAATGAGAGATAGATAGGGAAACAGAGACAGAAAGAGGGAAAGCGAGAGAAAGAAACACGGTGAAAAAAAAGAGATTCCAAAGAAAAAAGAGGAAGAGGTAAGAAAAATTTGACAAGCTGTTGGGCATGAGGTGAAAAGAAACAGTTTGGAATATGAACAGAAATATTGTATTGTATTGTAATTGCATTTATATAGTGCTTACTACCCCTAGCAAGGCGTTGAAGCGCTTTTTTGGCGTGTAGCATGCTTCTCCGAAACCCATAAAATATTAGCGATGAATTAGTATAGTGAGATATGACATTAACTTGAGCAGTGGCTATGTTATTTGGATTGAGAAAGATAGTGGAGGCATAGAAGAAGGAAAAGCTTTGCATTTACATAGAGCTTGCTAACCCTGATGAGGTGTTGAAGCACTTTTCACTGAGTAGCTCACTACTCCCGAACCAAAAAAGGATTAGTCGTGAATTAATCTAGGGAAATATGAAATTAATTTGAGCAGTGGATACTTTAGTCTCTTGTTTGGATTGAAAAGGAATAGTGGAGGGTTAGAAGATGGAAGGGTCTAGAAAGGTTTTTTTTTGGGAGTTCATAGCAGTAGGAGGGGGTTTGGGATGAGTAGAGGGGAAGTGAAGTAATGTTTAATGTTGATATAGAGAAAGTTATAGACAGTCAGAGACAGAATGAGAGAGGGGGCAGGGCTTTAAGTGGGCCAGGTCTCGCCGGTGCTGAGCACCGGCAGTTTTTTACAGGGGTCCTCGAAACGGGTCTCTATCTCTGTTTTGTGCCCTGGCACAGGCGGTCCGTTTTTTCCCCCAGAGTGTAGCGACAGCAACCAATACTCCTGACTTGGAGGTGTGATGCTACTTGTATCATATATCTGGATGAAATGACAGAAACAGCAAAATAGAAGTCGGGCGGCACACTATGCTAAGCACAGATTTTTAGCTTAGGTTTTTTAAGCCACACCCTTAATCACATTGGCAACGCCCCTTTGGGAGACCCATCAGTTTTTTCATCCCACTTAAAGCCCTGAGAGGGGGCATCATAGGTAAAGGTGGTGGGGAGGGTTGGCAAATGTGTAGAAGAGTAGAACTGGATATGGACAGATAGGGGCAAATGAGAGAATTAAGGGACACAATGTGATATAAGAAAGAGAAAGACATGGAAAAGATAGAAGAGGGTGAGGTGAAAAGAGAAAATGGGACGGGATGTAGGCAATAAGGTGGAACATATAGAATTGTGAAAAAAGAGAGAAGTCGGCGAGAGCAGAACGTAAGATGCAATAGGTACAGAAACAGAGAAAGGAAGAGAGAGACGTTTTCTGGTCTGTGTTTTATTGCATTATTCCCGTTTCTCCATCCCCCACAGTAATTAATTTAACACTTTCCCTTTTTCTAGCTGACAGCCGAGAGCTTAATTAGAGTCTAATAAAACATTGAAAAGCCACAAATGCAAAATGGAATAAACAGTAAACAATGGGGGTGAGACGGACTGGAGGAGCGCGCTGATGGCTGCGTAATGCCGGAGATAAACTGTGCGCACGTTGACACTGTCACGCTCTCAGCAGCCCTGAGTGTGCCGGGAGCCTGGCGCAGATAGACAGCTCGAATTAATCCCGAGAGGGGTGCATGACAGGCGAGTGAAGCAGACAATTAGAATGAAGGAGGAAATTGGAAATGGCAAAGGTGTGAACATATGTCAAATTATAACTAAATGATAAATTACAATTCTGTCATTGAAATAAGTGGTAATTAAGAAAGATTTCAGCTATCCTTTTTTTAAAAAAAAACCATTTTCGTTCTTTTTTTTCTCCGAGTTTGGATGTGTTTGGCTCCCAATCCATTTCGTACAGTCAAGTCAGTAAGACCTTCCCAGGGCTTGGGAGCTGCATTATGTGTGTATACTAGAGATGAATTCCGTTCTCCTACCCCTCCCCCCAGCTTCCAACCTCTCCCCGCCCCCTACTCCCGTCTTTCAGCTACAGAAGTCACGGTGTCAAAACGAACTGGAAGCTGATGGTATCTGAAAAAGCCTGAATTTGAGGTGGAAAAATTGGCCTGCTGAAGCCTGCTGCACTCTAATTATTTTAAACAAGCACGGCGCAGTCCAGCTGACAATTAGGAAATTCTGCTTTATGGCTTGGGGGATTCGTACGCAACCTCATAATCACTGCATACACGTCCTTTCATTTAGACAGTAATGAATGTGAGGGTGGGGGCCGGGGGGAGGTTGCCTGGCAGTTTTAGACCACTTAAACACATTTTGAAACAGCTGTGTAATTACCGTGGCTCCGGCGTTCAGCAGCCAATCCCAATTTGTAGTCTCAGAACATCTGTGATTTCTCAACAGCCCCTTCGTCCCCCCCACCTGAGAGCCACTGAGTGCCCCCACCACCCCGCCCCCACAGGAAGTGCTGCGTGCCATGCTTGGGCGAGCCATTGCCCATAGATTCCGGGGCAGGGCATGTTAGCATGGGTGGGGGGCACGGGAGGGGTGGCTGTGAGGCACCCGGGCTGCGACAGACTGGAAAGCACGAGCTCAGTGTTCTCTTCGTAAGGATGTACTGGGATGACAGAACATTTCTAGAGGCTAGGAGAAAATGCGCGAATCAACATTCTCAGCACACTCACGACAAAATCGAGGCGGTGTGTTCCTCATCACACATTGCTGCTTTTGTGCGCTTTAGGGAGGAAAGGTATAGATAGAAAGAGTCTGTAAAGACGTTGCTTGTAACCTGCCTATTTCACAGTGTTTACGTCTTTGCTGTGACATGCCATTAGGCATCTCCAGGTGCAGCGTTCCAGGCATATGAAAGATCAAGTAAAGGCAGGCTTTCTTCCAAGGAAGATAGCATTACAGTGTGACAGTACAGACTTTTCTGTATTATTGGAAATAACAATTTGTTTTTATGTGGCAATTCTACGTGTCTAGGCGCTAGTAAATACAAGGTATTAGCATTCTCCAGTTTACCAACCTCGGAAGGATGGGAGATTCGTTTGGCCCTGACAAGGTTTGACCTTTAACTGAATGAATATTCCCATATGCCACCAGGGGCGAAATTTTGGATACTGCGCATTGTTCCACTCTGAACGGTGAAGAACTCAGTCAGTCAGTCAAAGTTAACTTTATTCGGTTAATTAAAACCATCAAAGTGCAAAAAGCAAAACAATACCTCTCAAAACTACATATATTGGGAACATTAATGAAGTAACAGACATCAAATTTTTTGACAAACAATGAAAACAGTTATTACTTCATGATTTCTTAGTATGTTCGGGCTCATTTTCTACAAAAAATAAAAATGCACTTCGAAAAATAACACAGGACTTCATACATAAAAATTAAACGACCCAACCGTCTATAGCGTAAACAAATACAAAAGACAGCAAACCAACCCAAAATAATTAGGCCCGGCAATTAAATAAATAAGTGAAGTCAAATTAGCCCTTCTTGTTTTATCCAATGTCGTATGTAGAGAACATTAAAAATAGACATCATTTAAACAGAGTCCATGGAAAAGTTCAGTGGTAACCTATTTCTATGCCTAATTGCTCCCGTTAAAAAGCTTGCTACTCCAAAGCACACCATAGGTGAAGCTAGCACTTGCGGGGTCCAGTGTACAAGCCCAAACAGACTGTTACACAAAAAGAGGTACAAAGTTCCCCAATGGGATAGAAGGGTTACAGGAAGGGGAAGACATGCTAGGTCTTCCCCTTCCTCTAATCCTTCTATCCCATTGGGGAACTTTGTACCTCTTTTTGTGTAACATGTCTAACACCTTATCTAAAGAGAGGCAGTGTTGGATAATCAGTTGCGTGAGATATGGCGTAGGTTGTGCCCAGGTTTTAAGCCAGCACAATAGAGGGGCGACCGCAATCTGATCGGCAACAAAGCCTGCTCTTAGCTCCTCATGTATATTAAAAACTGGGGTGAATGCTGGGACAGATAACAATCGACGCAAAGAAGCATTTTCGGCCCCCTGAATATCTCTTACATCTGTATATCCCCAGATATCGCTCCCATAAGTCACCATGGGGAGACACATAGCGTTATAAATCTTCATGAGTGCCGGGAGTGGCTTGCATCCAATCCTTTTTGCAAAATCCAGAATAGCCCCCGAAGCTCTAGCTAGTACATTCTTTTTGTGTGTGGGCTGCATGGACCATAATCGCCTGTCATCAAAAAGAACCCCTAAGTATGGAAAAACAGGGACTTTTACTAGTTCTAGATCCCTGCAGTAAAATGTAACCTTCCTTGCGCTCTTAGAACCTATGGACATAGCATGCCACTTTTTAAATTTAGTAATCAAGTCCAATGACTCCATAAAATCTATAAAACAGTTTAAAAGTGTTTGCAGGCCCCTAGCCGTCCTTGCCACCAATACCGCATCATCAGCATATAGAAGTGTGGGAATCATTTTGATGCCAGCTCTTGGGATATCTTTACAAGAGATCAGGCGTCCCCTAGTTTATTAATATAGAGTGTTAACAGCAAGAGTGCCAATATGCACCCCTGCCGGACACCTCTTTTAACTTCCCAAGAATCAGTTAGACTACTATCTTCATTGAAGCGCACTGCAGCTGTTGTATTTCCATGGATGGCAGTCAAAAAAGATATCAAGTCAGCATCTAACCCTGTGTCTTGGAGGGTCGCCCAAAGTTTTGATCTGTTGACAAGGTCGAAACCCGAGGTTAAGTCCATAAAGGCCAAATGGAGGTCCCTGTGCTTAGCGACCGTTTACTTCCCTATCACCAAATAGAGGTTGAGACATTGGCACAGTGTGCCTTTCCCTTGCCTGAAACCATATTGGAGGTCAGAAACTATGTTTGATTGATTAAGCCACTCTGTAAGTCGTGCAATTACCACTTTCCCCATAATTTTGGCTACGGAGTCAAGAAGCGAAAAGGACCTACAACAGGCCAGATCGTCTCTGGCTCCCTTCTTAAAGATTGGTACATTGACTGCCTTCGCCCATGACGGTGGAAAACCAGATAGGGTGGCTGCATTAAAAACATGTGTTAAAAAGTTTGCCCATAGCTTAGGATCTGCTTTGTAAAGGTCGGCTGATACTCCATCAGGACTTGGGGCTTTCCCCCTCTGACGTTGATACGATCGCCTTAGAAACTTCATCCGTTGTAAAAACTAAGGGATGTGAGACACGATCACAGCCTGCTGACCCTGCAGGTATTACAGTGATCACATCGCTATACACTTTCCCAAAGTGTTCAACCCACCTGTCGGCCAGAACTAAACAGTTGTTACTTGAATTTGATGATTCATCAAACATCGGGCTATTAACAACAGACCAGAACCTAGAGCTATTTTTCAGAACACTAGCCTGACTAAGCTCCTCCCACACCATTTCCCTTGGTTGTTTTTTCCGCCTTTCTACAGCAAGTATATAGTGAAAGGCTGAGATACCGTCTCAAGCTGCCATTTTGCCTTTTGAGGTGTTTTCCTGAAGCGGGTCAGGTGTGGTGCAAGGACCATGAAGCATCCCACCTAACGGTGGGTGAGGGCTATTTGTCCTTAGAAAAAGATCATTCTAGCATTCCCTTGCAACAGGCCAATTCTATTATTGGTCCAGTCTAGACTGGACCTATCAAGCGCCCTCTGGAGACACCTAAATATGTACAGGGCCTTGTTTAAATTAGTTTGGTGTGGTATAATTTCTTTAGTGGTAGAAACCATTTTACTTGCTAGAGTTAGGCTAGTAATATCATGGTGGGGTAGACAAAGAAATGGTCTTCTTTGGTAATTTACACAATAAATAGGAACATATTTTCTGAATAAAAGACAAAGAGTTGAGTGTTATTTTTTCTGAAGAAAGAAACCACATACCACATTTCCCTGTAAAGTCTGTGTGAGTTCCTAGCTAAACATGGTTCTGGCTGATTTTTGCTGTTACATAATCCTCTACCAGCTATCTTCATAGGAGATTCTCTTTTTTCTTGAATTACATGATGGGCTGGTAATCACAGGGAGTGCAGCAATAGTGAAGTGGAATGAATGGGATGAAAAATGTGATTACTCATTGTAGTTTTGAGATGTAAAATAGTCCCTAACTGTGACTTATGCATTGCAATGAGGCACCCCATGCAAAATAATAACCTAACAGCCAGTATCATGTGGTGAGAGAGAATTTTTCCACTGAAGCCCCCTTTTAGAGAGGTAATGACAACAGTTCTGGCTTACAGCCAGACCTGTCTACAGCCATTCTTAAAACTTGAAACTCCACAGCCGTACCTAAAAAATGGCATGTAGCCAATGCTCCAGATTTAGTATGATTGCAAAATAGAGACTGATGCTCATGGCATTCATTATTTCATCAGTTCCTGGTACAGGGAAGATCCGACCTTCTATCCTGATTCATTGTATCAAAATAATTATTATCTCCAAACAGAAACGAACTGATTTGTGAATCTAAACCAAAAGGAATTGCTAAGCACTGAAATATTGTTATGGCCAACAGAGTTGCTGTAGTTGAAACACTGTTAGCAAGCCAGGATTATTCATAGATAGTTGGCCACTAACTTCAAGGTAAGGCAGGCAAAAATAGCTCTGATTTAAAATTAAAATAATGACTTTCCTAGCTGTAAGAAATTGGGACATTAATTGAGGGGGCTGAGTACCCACTTCAAGTAATAATCCCAACCCTTACCTGGGTAACCATTAAAGTCACTTTAATTACCCCTGGTGCAACCCCTTGGTGCAGAACAGACAGGCTTGACTTAGAGGCAATGCGTAAAGTATTTATGTAGTACCAAAATGGTAATTACGTCAAAACACAATGCAAAAAAAGGCCAAACCAATTTAGTAAATTGAGGTAAATTTCAACAAATAAAATGACAGCAATCCAATAAGGTAAACCAGAGTTATGAGCCAAAAAGCATTAATCATCAACTGCTGTAATCTGGTTGCGCTTGACCAGTATTAGGTGCAAGTTAAGCTTGACCACTATGGAGCATGTGTTTGATTCAGAAATCAGGCTCCATCTGGTCAAACGTTTACCTTTGAACTTGGTTTCTGCACTGGAAATCAAAAATCCTTACGCGGAGAAGGTAGCATGCTGTGGCCAACGAGGGTTCAATATCATCGGCTAGCCACTGGATGAGGTCTCGGTGAAGCTGTTGACTTTTGGCTGGAGAGCTCAGAGCAGGAGACAGTTGCATTCTGCATACAGAGAAGGTCTTTCAACGGCTGGATACTTTTCATGCCTTTACCAGGTGAAGATTTCTACCTTTGGACTCGATTAATTTTTTGGAGCTCGGATTCTACAAGTAGGGCAAAGCTAAAGGCTGTAGCCTAAGAAGGCTCTGCAAGGCTGAATACCTTCTCTACGAGGTCCCAGAGAAATGGATTTCCTGCTGTGAAAAAGCTTTGAGCAGGAGTGTCTTGAACCTTTGACCCAGCGGCAAACTCTTTTCAGATTGGCTTGCTAGGTTGGTCCTCAACCTCTTGAGGTCTTTGAAGCAAAAAAGATTCCAAGTTGCAGGTTTCAGGAAAAGTTGGGAGGAGTACACTTTGACACTAGCCAAGGGTCCGGAACCTGGGGGAGAGCACTTGGGGTTCAAGACTAACTCCCGCAGATAATAGCAGCAGCGTCCAGGGCAGGCCAGGTGAAACTGATCAACTGGGCAGTTGTAGAAAATACCTCTAGTAGCTTTCTGTGCTCCTGTAGCTTGAACAGAAGTCAGCCTTATGACCCTTGGTGTCCACTTCTTTGACCTGGCTACAAGAGGAGAGCAGAGCCTTTCTCCTAGGCTCTTCTCATGCCTCAAGCAGCAGGTACAGGCCACTTCTGGTCTTCCACATGTCCATAAAGAGTTTGCAGGAGGGTACTCTTGGTGCCACATTTATGCGTGGCACCAGCTTGTGGGTGGGGGCAACTCCTGGTCACTTCCTAATCATTGAGCAAAAAGGATAACACTACCCACATTTGCAGGATCCTGTGTGCCCTACTGTAAGCAATCTCAAAGTGCCACTCTCACCTAAAACCAAGATGTCAGAACCTTTCTGCCTCTGTTCAGAGACTCTATACTCACCCTAGAGGCGTGGGCGGGGAAATGAGCAACCCCATCCTCTGTGGTCATTCAAAACTGGTTCTGAGGGCAGCTCTTCTCCGAATGGGATTGTTGCCTGGATGACTAGAGGGACAAAGAAGAGTGCAGGCCCAGGTGTTAGTTACATGTGCCTGTGACAGGGCAGACATCTTTGAAAGTAATTATGTTCCATGGCACAGCGCAGATCGCGAGCTTGCCAGAGGCACAGAATACCTCCACAATCCCAAGGTCTTTGTGTCAGCTTTGAGAGCTAATTCACACCTCATCAAAGAAGCTATTCAGCTACTGGCTGACAGTTGCAGTTCATGCAAATGGGCCTCTCAAGGCTCTAGCCATGGAAAAGCTAACTTCTTATAAGTACCATTTCCAAAATATTTACTACAAATCTGACAGAATGCAGAACAATGTTATACATTCACCCCAGTACAGAGATCTGGACCTACATCCATCGCTTCTTTGCTCACCATGCCATTTCAGTTTGGACCCAGCCATAGGCAAATCAGTCTTGACCCTGTGCCCAATGGGAACAGTCCAGCCCGAACTGAATCCCCTTTGGTTTTGCTTTGTTCGCCCTAAGTTGGCAGGGTATGCTCCGACGTGGGTCCCTTGCTCACTTTGCCACTGGATTCAAGCTAGCCTGGCTGATGACGGCTGATTAGCCAGAAACCGGTCCTGGGATGCTTGTTTTCGGTCCAGGGAAGACATGGCTTGGCAGTTCGGGCTGGACTGTTCCCATAAGGCACAGGGTCAGACTGATTTGCATATGGCCATGTCAGGACTGGGGTGGCAGAGTGAACTAAAGAATGATGATGGATTAAACCCAGATCAGTTGAGTGGGGGTGAGTGCTTGTATTGTTCAACACTCCATCCATCATCCCCTTTGATTTTGCTTTGTTCACCCTAAGTTGGCAGGGTATGCCAGATGTGGGTCCCTTGCTCACTTTGCTACTGGATTCAAGCTAGCCTGGCTGATGACGGCTGATTAGCTAGAAACCGGTCCCAGGATGCTTGTTTCTGGCCCAAGGAAGACATGGCTTGGCAGTTCGGGCTGGACTGTTCCCATGAGGCACAGGGTCAGACTGATTTGCATATGGCCATGTCGGAACTGGGGTGGTAGAGTGAGCTAAAGAATGATGATGGATGAAACCCAGATCAGATGACTAGGAGTGAGTGCTTGCATTGTTCAACACTCCGGCCATCATCCCCTTTGGTTTTGCTTTGTTTGCCCTAAGTTGGCAGGGTATTACCAGACGTGGGTCCCTTCCTCACTTTGCCACTGGATTCAAGCTAGCCTGGCTGATGACGGCTGATTAACCAGAAACCGGTCCCAGGATGCTTGTTTCCGGCCCAAGGAAGACATGGCTTGGCAGTTCGGGCTGGTCTGTTTCCATAAGGCACAGGGTCAGACTGATTTGCATATAGCCATGTCAGAACTGGGGTGGCAGAGTGAACTAAAGAATGATGATGGATTAAACCCAGATCAGTTAACTTGCATTGTTCCACACTCCATCCATCATCCCCTTTGGTTTTGCTCAGCAGTTAAACAGGCTTGTAATAAGTATTTTGTATCTACATGTACAGCCTGGTTACACATGGCAGGCCTGCAGTCATGTTTACATTGATACTACAGTGGGTGGCTCAATGGGTGCTGCAGCCCACTGTTAAAATTTAACGAAAAGGCCCTATGTCCACTTTGGGCACCAGATATGAGGGACTTTGCGAATGGCTTACCACCTCCTTGGTGGAAATAAGCAGTTCATGAAATTTTTGCAGGTTATAGTTACTTTAGGGGACAAGTTATAGTTACTTAACATAACTATAACTGGTGAATTTCAGTGGTTCTTTTAGTTTAAAGCGGTATATTTTAACTGACATTTTGACCTAACTATAATGTCACATTAATCTTTGGTTTTTCAGTTTTTCCCCAGTGAATTTCTATGTTTAAGATGTCCATAGTGTGCATGGCAGGGGGAGTGTTTAGTGCAGGGTCTGGACTTTGGCCAGGCCCTGAACCCACCCTCCATGGGTTCCCTATCCCACACAACACAAAACCTTTGGCTGTGCATGGCCTGGGGTGGGGGAAACGGTCTGGCTTGTGGCCAGGTCCTGCCCCACCCATTGTGTACGGCCTTCCGCATTTCAAAACGTGGGATTAGGTGCAGGGCCTGGCCGCTGCACTCAAACCTGAGATGCTGAGTTCAGCTGACTATGTCATTTAACAATATAAAGGGTGTCATTTTAAATAAGGCAGAATTACACACTTTGTCAAAGGATCATAACACCAAAATATAACAGGCAGGCCTATTAACTTTTCAAGGGGTAGGCACATCAACATATGTAAAGCAGACCTATTGTCTTTGTCAAAAGTCACCTATAACTATAATCAAATGTTTATTTTGATAAATTTGCACATTGCATTGTTTAATAAAAGTAATTGACATTAAGTATTTTTAAGAAGGCTTACTAAATAAAAACTATCAACATGTCTTTGAGTCTTTTTCTAGCATTTTTTCAGGCCACAAAATGCAACCCTGGAACCTATCACAAGGGGCGTTTGCACTCCAATTGAAGAGCATACAGCTCCAGCTCAGAATGCTTAAAAAATGGTAACCTCTTTCTGGGGTCATGGATTCAATGACACAGGATACTTACTGTGTTTTTTAAAATATTGCTGGGGGGTGCTGTTGCACTCGCCTGCAGCTACATACAGCCTTGAAAATGGGACAGGAGCACTAACAGCATAATTTTTCCTAGGGCATTATGAGGCACTCCTTGCATGGAGCAGTGAATAATAAATAAATGGCTCCTGCCTCTCATTTACTATTCATTTTGTTAGTTTGTTTTTGTAAAGTGGGAGCCCCGGGGACCACCTGGGGCACACACAACATGTCCAAATGTCAGTGGCTTCAGGTGAAGCCTCAAGGCCCCTACTACCTTGCCAACTCACCTACTGTCACTCAAACCGAGTGTCGGAAGGAACTTGTAATTTTTTTAATGTGGATGCTCGTAGCACCCACAACATGCCCAAATGTTGGGGGCTGTGAGAGGAGTCCCAAGGGCCCTGCGGACCCTGCTGGATCCCCAGCCAGCACCCATAGTGAGTGCCAGTAGGAGCCGGCAATTATTTGTTAATGTGGGTTGCCACTATGGGCGCACATGGCAAACAAAATCATAGGAGGTTACTCAGGGAACCTCAATGCTCGAGCTCCCTCAGCAGGCTCCCGAGCCTGCATCCATAGTGGGTGCTGGCAGGAGTTGGCTTCTTTCCTCCCTCCTGGACAGGAGCAAAGTTGTGCACCCTGTCCGGGAGGGGTGTATGACGTTACAATGCATACTATCACAATGCATGGCTTTACAACGCATTTTTTACAATGCTAATACTTTTACAACGCATGTTTTTACAACGAATATTGTTACAACGCGAAATATTAATATTAATAGTAAAGTGCTATTACAACGAAATTATTTACAACGCATACCTTTACAACGCAAAAATATCAAAATTATAATATATTTTTTTTTTGTAAAATAAAACCTGGCACGGGATGCAGGGAAATTAGGGGTTTTGGGTGGGGAAGTGTATTAAAATGTCGGTAAAAACTGAACGCAAATATAACGAATGCAACGATTTTCTTAAAATTAATACTCGAGTATTAAAATGAATACCCGAGTATTAAAAAATGAATACTCATGTATTCGTAACTATTAACATTTTTTACACAGGCAACGATTTTAAATATATTTGAAACTTATAATATAAGACTACAAAATAAAATTATTATTCGTAAATATAAACATTATATTTTTTTTTTGTAAAATAAAACCTGGCACGGGATGCAGGGAAATTAGGGTTTTTTGGGTGGGGAAGTGTCTTAAAATGTAGAGAAAAACTGAACGTTAATTCAAAGAAATGCAACGATTTTATTAGAATTAATACTCGAGTACTAAAATTAATACCCGAGTATTAAAAATAATTTCTCATGTATTCGTAACTATTGAAAAATTTAACACAAGCAACGAATTTAAATATATAATTAATTTACAATATATTATTATGAAAGAAAATAATTATTCGTAAATATAAACATTATACATACACATAGTCGCCATTTTAAAATGTGTAGTTCCTAAATATGTCCTACAACTCTTTCCATGAAAATAATACCACAACACTTCTTCCGAAATGGATGCCAAAACGGAACGAATAAGCGAAAACAATAACTCTTTATACGAAGTTTTAAATTATAACTTTCCACAGAAGTAATTTGTATTTAAAAAAAAATGCCAACGCTGTGTTTCTTAAAAAAAACAATGACACTGTCAAAAACTTATAAATACGAGCCAGACACCATTTTTAAAACAGTTGATTCTCAACTCCCAGAGTGACCAGACGCCAAAAGCTGACCCTGTGACCTGTTTATGAAGATAATAGCCGAATATATTTCAGGAGCATTATTTCTCGTAAAACAAGTGAGTTACTAAAACTAATGTCTACAATGTTTTCTTGAAACAATTAAAAGCCTACTCCTATTAAATTTGTTTTTATTATTTAAAGATAATAATATAGCACCAAGATATTACTATAATTATGGATACATATATCCATAAATAAAATACCATACATATATAAAGCATACTAAATTCTAAATAAAAGTGTGTATTATTTTCAATTATTTTTTATGAAATAAACATATATTATTTTCCACACATCACAAAATATTACCTTTTTTTTTATTAGTCGAACTACTATAAACTGCTACGAAAAAGGCCAGTTTACAAAAATTGGATTTTGCTACAGAAGCAACACTCCTCTTCAAGATTAATTTGAAGGTACTTTTTGATTTGTTTAAAATTCACAATTCTAAACAAATGAAACGGAAATACATTTTTAAATCCATATATATTTAATTTGATTTTCACAGAGAAATTCTATTTCGATAAAATAAAGAGCTACTCTCTACTTGGAAAATTGAAACTTCAACTTTTAAAGAAGGTAAATATTTTATTATTTACATTACTGATTTTTTAAATTTAGTTGTTAATAAAGAAGAGATTCATAAAGAATAAAACGTGTAGACATAACAATAATTTATAGAAGTCAATAAAAGTGCAACACAAAGGAAAGTGTGAAATAGTGTAGGGGTAAGAATAATTATTCTAACTCCAGGAAGGTGTAGCAGTAGAAATAGTGTGGAATAGTGTCATGGTAACAAATACTATTCTTACTTTAAAAAGGTGTAGTAGTCAACAAAGTGTGGGATGTTGTAGGAGTAAAAATGACTAATCTAATTTCTGGAAGATGCTGCAGTAGGCAAAGTGTGGGATGTTATAGATGTTATATTTACTATTATAACTCCCGGAAGGTGCAGCATAATGAAAAGGGTAAGATGGTGTAGGGGTATCAAATACTATTCTAACTCCATGGTTGGTGCAGCAGTGGGTAAAGTGTAGGATGATGTAGGGGTATTAATTTCTATTCTAACTCCAGGTAGTTGCAACAGTAGGGAAAGTGTGGGATGGTATAGGAGAATAAAATACTATTCCAACATCTGAAAAATGCTATAACAGGAAAAGGTTAGTATGGTATAAAACGCACAGTAAAGAGAAATGTAAATTATACACAATATTGTTGTCATTTTTAACTGCATCAGAAACAATTTACATTTAAATAACATTTCCTTTTCCTTCTTTTTTTGTGTGCAATTCACATTAATCTTCTTATCAGCAAATATCAATCAGAATCCCAAAGGGGCAACAACTCAAAATCCAACCAAGAAAACAAAAAGCAGAGAATAAACAAGAGCACAAAGAAAGAAACCAAACGAAAAGGTAAGTCTCCTATAGTATAGGGTATCAATTACTACTCTAACTCCAGGTACGTCCAGACAAAGGGAAAGTGTATAATGGTAAAGGGGTATTATTTTCTATTCTACTTCCAGGTAGGTGCAGCAGTAGGGAAAGTATGGGATGGTGTAGGGGTATCAATTACTATTCTAACTCCAGGTAGGTGCAGCAGTAGGGAAAGTGTGGGATAGTGTAGGGGTATCAATTACTATTCTAACTCCAGGTAAGTGCAACAGTAGGGAAAGTGTAGGATAGTGTAGGTGTAAGTATTACTATTCTAACTCCAGGTAAGTCCAACAGTAGGGAAAATGTGGGATTGTGTAGGGGTATCAATTACTATTCTAACTCCAGGTAAGTGCAACAGTAGGGAAAGTGTAGGTTAGTGTAGGGGTAAGAATTAATATTCTAACTCCGGGTAGATGCAACAGTAGGGAAAGTATGGGATGGTGTAGTGGTATCAATTATTACTCTAACTCCAAGTAGGTGCAGCAGTAGTGAAAGTGTAGGATGGTGTAGGGGTATCAATTACTATTCTAACTCCAGGTAGGTGCAGCAGTAGAGAAAGTGTGGGATGGTGTAGGGGTATCAATTACTATTCTAACTCCCTGTAAATGCAGCAGTAGGGAAAGTGTGGGATGGAGTAGAGGCAGGATTTTAGAAACATTAAGTTTTTGAACAGAAATGTAGACATTTTCCATTTTTCATCAAACATTTAAACCAAAAAATACATAATCATATTTTTTTCTGTTTGCAGATTATCAAACAACTCTTCAAAGACCAAAAGAAAATCAAATCCAAGGGAATCTGAGAACCAAACAAGGAAAACACACCAGACTCTGAAGGTAAAGTACAAGCATAGGGGTAAAATTTACTATTCTAACTCCAGGAAGGTGCAGCAGGAGAGAAAATATGGGAGAGAATAGGGATAAGAATTACTATTCTAACTCCAGGTAGGTGCAGCAGTAGGGAAAGTGTGGGATAGTGTAGGGGTAAGAATTACTATTTTCACTCCAGGAAGGTGCAGCAATAGGGAAAGTGTGGGATAGAGTAGGGGTAAAAATTACTATTCTCACTCCAGGAAGGTGCAGCAGTAGGGAAAGTGTGGGATAGTGTAGGGGTAAGAATTACTATTCTAACTCCAGGTAGGTGCAACAGTAGGGAAAGTGTGGGATGGTGTAGGGGTATCAATTACTATTCTAACTCCAGGTAGGTGCAGCAGTAGGGAAAGTGTGGGATAGTGTAGGGGTATCAATTACTATTCTTACTCCAGGTAAGTACAGCAGTAGGGAAAATATAGGATGGTGTAGGGGTATGAATTACTATTCTAACTCCAGGTAGGTGCAGCAGTAGGGAAGGTGTGGGATGGTGTAGGGGTAAGAATTACTATTCTGACTCCAGCTAGGTGCAACAGTAGGGAAAGTGTGGGATGGTGTAGGGGTTATCAATTACTATTCTAACTCCAGGTAAGTGCAGCAGTAGGGAAAGTATGGGATGGTGTAGGGGTATCCATTATTACTCTAACTCCAAGTAGGTGCAGCAGTAGTGAAAGTGTAGGATGGTGTAGGGGTATCAATTACTATTCTAACTCCAGGTAGGTGCAGCAGTAGGGAAAGTGTGGGATGGTGTAGGGGTATCAATTACTATTCTAACTCCAGGTAAGTGCAGCAGTAGGGAAAGTGTGGGATGTTGTAGAGGCAGGATTTTAAAAACATTAAGCATTTGAACAGAAATGTAGACATTTTCCATTTTTCATCAAACATGTAAACCAAAAATTACATATTCATATTTTTTTCTGTTTGCAGATTATCACACAACTCTTCAAAGACCAAAAGAAAATCAAATCCAAGGGAATCTGAGAACCAAACAAGGAAAACACACCAGACTCTGAAGGTAAATCAAATAAAAAGTACAAGCATAGGTGTAAGATTTACTATTTTAACTCCAGGAAGGTGCAGCAGTAGGGAAAGTGTGGGATAGTGTAGGGGTAAGAATTACTATTCTAACTCCAGGAAGGTGCAGCAGTAGGGAAAGTATGGGATAGTGTAGGTGTAAGATTTACTATTTTAACTCCAGGAAGGTGCAGCAGTAGGGAAAGTATGGGATAGAGTAGGGGTAAGAATTACTATTCTAACTCCAGGAAGGTGCTGCAGTAGGGAAAGTATGGGATAGAGTAGGGGCAGGATATACTATTCTAACTCCAGAAAGGTATTGCAGAAGGGAAAGTGTGGGATAGTGTAGGGGCAGGATTTACTACTGTAACTCCAGGAAGATGCTGCGGTAAGAAAAATGAGAGATAGTGTAGGTTGTTATTTATTAAGTGAAAAAAACATATTAACATTTATCTATTTTTCCCCCCACAGAAAATGTCAACTCAGGCAACAGCATCATATATGAAATCTAGGAAAGGAAACCGTCCATTAACACATGCAGGATATATATATTGTAAAGAAAGGATACGTTTTCCACGGAATCATTGGAGGTGTGTGCAAGTCTATTCATCCCGTTGCAGCGGCAGAGCGGTTACCCTTGATGATATCATAATAAAAACAACTGATCATAACCACTCTGCCTCTGCAATGGAGATTGAAGTAAGGGAAACCTTAAACGAAATGAAAGAAATTGCATCCACCTCCAATGATTCTACAGGAACAATTTTAAGAGAGGTTGCACAGCATGTTCCCAGTCATGTTGCTAGTAATATGCCTATTATTCCTAATTTGAGAAGAATTATACAAATACAAAGGCAGGCAAGTAATATAAATACTACAACTCCTCAAACCTTTTCTGATATTGTAATTCCTGAGGAGCTGACTATTTCTTTTGCTAATTAACCATTCCTTTTGCATGATAACAAAAACCCTCAAAAATGTATTATTATTTTTAGTACACCCCGTAACCTTGTGAAGTTAGAAAATTGTGAAATTTGGATGATGGATGGGACGTTTAAAAGTACACCCCATCCATTCACCCAAATTTATACAATTCATGGAACAATTAACAATAATGTGATCCCCTTAGTATATAGTTTGCTACCAGATAAGCAATCTGCAACCTATACTGAATTATTATCAGTTATTAAAAACATTACCAAAAAAAGTCTTAGGAAAATTATTGTTGATTATGAATTGACTATGATCAATGTGATCACTAAAACGTACACGGATACCCAAATTCAGGGATGTTTTTTCCATTTTTCCCAGGCATTTTGGCGTAAACTACAAAAAACATCCCTGGTTACCGATTACTCATCTGATAGCAAACTACAGTTTGAATTAAAAAAATTAACTGCTCTTTGTTTTGTTCCTCCCGAAAGTGTAGACGAGTACTACACTGCTATTACTGAATCAGAATATTTTAATCAAAATGAAGACAAATTGGCACCCATTCTAAATTATTTTGAAGACACATGGATTGGACACCTAAGCAGATCAGGTCGCAGGAGGAAGCCACGTTACCATGTGGAGTGGTGGAACTGTTACACGAGCTGTTTAGAGGGAGAAGCAAAAACAAATAATGCCATAGAGGGATGGCATAACTCCTTCAACCATACCATTGGCAAACCACACCCTAACTTCTACTCATTTCTTGAAATTTTGAAGAAGGAGCAAAGTTTTCAAGAATTGAGAATTTCTCAAACATTAACTGGTAGCCTAAACCCACGAATTTCTACCAAATCAAGGGAAATGTCTAAGAGACTATTGGGTGTACTACAACAGTTTACGTTGTGTGTGGCTCTAGACTACCTAGAAAATTTTGCTAACATTCTCCATTTCTAAAATATAACTTACTTTCCTGCTTTGACCTAAATTTATCCTAATACAAAATTCAATTGGCATTTTAATTTTTCTAAATCATTTTTTCAAATTTTACGTTGGGTCACCCCACCTCTAATTACCTATTTTTTTTTCTTTTCATCTATTTTTGCCCATATTAAAACCATTTGATGCAGTGTTAATAAACACAAAAATCCCCAAATTTACTCCTGTTCATCAATCAAACCATTCAAATTAATGACTTATATTTTAAAAGGCATTTATTAATATAAAATGGAATATTTTTTTTTCTTTCAAAATACATTATCTTTTCGAAAAAGCTTCTTTACACGCCATTATTTTTATAATACTCATTTGGAAAACATACTCTGAAAAAATTATTTTTTGTTTGTTTAAAAAACAAAAAATAAATAATTTAACATTTGGAACTTTTTTGAAAGTAATAAAGTGGGAATAGAATTTTTTAACAAACACCATGTGTAATAAACTCTAAAGTTTTAAAACTTAGATGAACCAAAAATCCATTTTCCACTTTGTCAAAATATCTTGCATTTTGTTGTACAGGAATACGCAAAGTTTTTCAACACTAAATGCTCTCCAAAATTTTAAGAATGTTCTATTTTTTTTAATTTGTCTAATTCCTTCATAATTTCTATAATTATTTCTGGAAATCCAATTTCAAATTTTTATTTTTCTTATGAAACAAACAGTCCATTAAATCTAAATTATCAAAATTCCTTCTGGATATAGAAAATTACAGTCCATTAAATCTAAATTATCAAAATTCCTTCTGGATATAGAAAATTATCCATGGAAAAGCACTTTTCAAAAGCAATATTATTTGCTATTAAAATCTTTCACCTTACCTCCTAGCAAAACATATTCTCACTATATGTCCCTTGCTAGTTTGTAACACGTTTAAAAGTATGCCTAATACAAAACTTCTACTTCCTACCGAACAATTTTCTGACTATTTCACCTTTATTATATTCCTAACACCATTTTTTCAAATTATATACTATTACAGAAATAATTGTACAATTTCTACCTCCTAGCAAAACATATTCTCACTATATGTCCCTTGCTAGTTGGTAACACGTTTAAAATTATGCCTAATACAAAACTTCTACCTCCTACCGAACAATTTTCTCACTATTTCACCTTTATTATAATCAAAAAGTTCCAAAACGATAAAAATCAATATTTAATTAAATAAAACTCAACCAAAATCAACTTGTAAATAAAAGAAGCTTTTTTACTAACTCATTGTATTCTATCTCTACCTTTCTATGCTATTAAAAGTCAAAAAGATATTTCTAAACAATGCATTTTCAAATATACAGTTGCGTTTCAAAAACATTAGTCATATAACATTTTTATTTCATCATTATCTATATTTAACATTAAATACAACAAATAATATTTCCCTATTATTTCTAACGACCCAACATAGTCATATTCTACTAACATTATCGGCGACATGCTGTTTTCACATAAATAACATTCTTTTTATAAACCGCAACCTCTCCTTATCCTTTCTTTACAATATATATGTACTTATTTTCGTTCTAATATGTTTAAATAAAGTAAAAAAGTGTTTCCTACCTGAGCGCAGATCAGCTTCCTGCTGCTTCCTCCATCGATGCTCTTCAAAATGGCCGCTTACGTGAACGTGAACGCGTCGACGTCATCTGAGCCTGCAAACATTGAAAAAGGACTATTTAATATCATAATATTTTAATAAACTTTTTTTTTAATAAGGATATATATTATTTATTTAAATTTGCAAAAATATGTATAAATTTACTTGTTATTTTTACTTCTTATAAATATATTTGTAATAAAAATCAAAAAATTACAAACATGTTGTATCTTTTTTTTTACAAATCTTTTAATTTAAACACAATCCTAAAAATTAATGTTTAAACATGTAAAGTACTGTTTTATTCTTCTTACCTCTTTACTTATTCCATTTCTTTTCTTAACTACTCAATTCATCCTTTTTCTTTACTTCAAAAGTCGTTCCGCGGGACCCATTGCTTCAATTCTAAAAATAAAAGAAGGACAAATGTTCCCATCACTTTCAATGGTAAAGCGTGGGAAAATCTTTTTAGTAATATAAAAGTACATACATTTTCAACATATTTAATTATGTAAAAAATTCTTAAAGGCTCCAAAAAATGTTTTTAGTTTTTCTTAATTGTAATTTTATACAAATTAAATAAAAAATGTAAAATATTTTTTTATAACAATAGTTTATGTACCCTGATTAATTTTTTTTATTACATTTATTTATTAATTATAATTAAATACGTTAAATATTTAATTAATAATGATTTCATAATTAAATAAATTATACATTAAAACATGAGTATTTTTGTTATAATATAATCCCTAAAATGTATAACTTTTTAATAAATACCTGAGTATTAATTTATTTACAATATATTCCCAATTAATATATACATTCATACCTGAGTATTAATTTAATTACAATATATTCCCAATACATTCATTTTAATCCTTTTATAAAATAATGTAATAATGTAATAAATCTATTTTAATTTTTTTAATTACATTTTTTTATAATTAACTTCAAAATCAATCTATTTATTTTATTAATAACAAAAAAATAAAACAATATCACTTAATACTTACTTTCTAAAGGCATTTGCGTTGTAAAGGCACTTGCGTTGTAAAGGCACATGCGTTCTAAATGCATGCGTTGTAAAAACATGCGTTGTAAAAGTACTTGCTTTATAAAAGTTGCGTTGTAAAGGTAGTGCGTTGTAAAAGTTGCATTGTAAAGGATGTTTCCCGTCCAGGAGATATCCCAGCACACTGTGGCAATATTGGGCCCCAGGGACTCAGGGAGAGCGAGACTTGCACCCCATCACAATTATAAGTAAAGCCCCTCCAGGGGATGGAGTCTCCAGGACCTAAAAAGGCTTGGGGAGGGAGTCTGCACATCCCTTTCCCATTAAATGAAAACAGCCCTGGTATTTAAGGTTTCAGGGGCCACAATGAGGCTTGCAAAGGGGCAAGTCTCACACCCCAAACCCCTGAAAAAATAAACGCTCAAACAACACAGGTTCCTGGCCCACCCCCAGGGGCTCACATTTTAAATGGACGGGAGCCTGCATTTTCGTTTAAACAGCATTATGGATTTGCGGATCCTCTGCATATCAGCAGCGCTGATAAAAACAAATTACGTTCTTGGCCCCGACCACCACACCTAGTGGTAAGGTTAGCCCTAAATTGTCCTTTACATGTTTTTGTGATTCTTTTTTAGGACGGGACTGAGTCCTCAAGCCTTAAAATTGCTGGCTCCCCATCTTTGTTGAAGTGTTGGCAGCCAATCAAATCTTATCTTAAGATCTGTTAGCTCTGCGTATCCTACGCAGCTTGATATATGTATACATTTTCATAGTGAATTTTTCAAAAACTAATGAATGTATTTACACCAAATCACAAAAAACACGCTTTCTGCCAAATTTGGTGTAATTCCGTTCAGCTGTTTTTGCTGTATCTCTGTTCAATTTTACTTTGGGAAACGGAGTGGAGAAAATGCATTTTGAACCCCCCCCCCTTTTTCTCAGCCCCCCACTTGACGGATCGCCCTGAAACATTCGAGATACGAGCTGAGGTTGATGAAACTTTTTTTGGGAATGTTTCATGAAGATTTTTCAAACAGTGCCAAAATTATTAGCAAATGCTTTTCCTATGGGAACCAGGTCCTAACCATAACTATTTAGTGGTGACCACCACTGGGTAATATTTTGGCCTGGGAGGAACTCGAAGATTCTGTGCAGTAATAAAAAAACTTTGCAGGATTCAGTGGAACTTCGTGTACGGGCGGAATAATGCTTGTCTGCCCATTCGTGCTGCTTTTTCAGGCCAGTAGGGTGTAATACCATGAAAAGTAAGTACAAATTACACCATGTGGTGCGTATCGGTGCAGCATTTGTCTTTTACTTGCTACTGTCTTTTCTATCTCAATCCATCCAAACCCATCTGCTCTTTCATATTCCTCCATCCTAATATTTTTATACTTAGTTTCTTATTGTGTCATTGTCCTTTTGTTTATTTTCAATTTTTCTGCACATTAATGTTTTCCTGGCCTATCCTGTCTGTCCTCCTCCTGTTTTGCACTCCAGCCCCACTGCTTCCTTAGTTCCTCCCTTCCTCCTCGAGTCTCCTACTCTCTCTACTGTATCTATGGCAGAGGCATGCAACATGGGTGCTACCTGCAACCCAAGCTGGCATCACAGAAGGGCAGGGGTGAGGGCCCATCCCATCTTTAGCGAAGCGGAGGTGGCAGCATTCATTTTTTGGGTGCAGGACCACCTCTCCACGCTTGCTAGCAGCAGGCCCGGGAGTCTCAGCTACTGTGGGGGCGAGTGTGGTAGACATTGGCGCTTTGATAGTTACAAGTGTTTGATTCCCTAGAACTGATACATGCCATCTCCTTTCTTTTTGGGCCAGCATAGGACCTTCCGGAGTGGCACCATACTTCTTATCCCAGGGAAACTGCCATTGACCTTTACATCCACAATTCTACATACCTTGGCTGTATCTAAGTCACAGTTCTACTCTTCCACTCAGATTCCTGTTAGACCTCTTTATACAGTGATAGAATCAATCTACATAAAACTGTAAAATGAATGAAAATGATCCTGCAGCTAATTTATACTGCTCTTGCAATAACAAGTGCACACTCTGTGTAGAAAAAGCAGGTTGCAAGACCAAGCATTTTTGCAACGTCATTAGCCATCGACTTCATTCTCCCATGTTTCATTTAACCATATGTTAACCTCAGTTATGGTGGGATATGTCCGTTCTTACCCATCATGGAAACTGAATATGTATTTGTAATGCCATCATTGCCATCAACCATAACGACTACCCAATTATTATAGTATATTAGGGAAATGAAGATTACCAAAGGACTATCAATTCCATGATCTAATAATAGATGCCATACATTTCATCCGGATATAATGTCAAGTGCAGCTTCGAGGTCCAGAAATGCCATGAAGAGTAAGCCCTAATTAATAATAGTGTATTCCTTAGGAGGGCATTGCTTCACTCCACCCCTCTCTTTTTAAAACCCACTTCTATTTCGGTGATTATACTGTTCCCTTTGATGATTCAAGCTTAGAAAGGTGGGCTATCAGATTCTCGCTGTGACATCTAAAGATTTTACTGTAGTCATCTTGCCTAAGTGAAGGACTGTTCTTCAAAAATGGAACAAGTTAAATATTCCGCTAGGATTCTGACAGAAATATCCAACTAAACCTATCTATTAGACATGAAAAATCCTCCCTGCATATAGATACCATCTAGTGGCTTTTATCTATAAGGCAGTCAATTGCTTACAAAATATCCAACTTTCTAAATAGCAGTTCCTCATTTTTATTGGATTTGGCAGCCCGGCTACTGGTGACTGGTGAGGCTTGTTTAAGTAGAATGCCTAACCCACTCAGATATAAGAGCACAACAACATCTTACTGAAGATGAATAGGAGAGGGCTTAATGCAAACTGCCAGAAGAAACTGAGGTTATAAAGGGCAAAGCTCTAAAAAATGTTGTGCTCCATCAGATAAGTGTCAGTACAAATGTCATCTTTATCATGTTCAACATTTTCCTTAATTTAGCGCAAGGAGTCCATAGTCAATATAATTGTGACTTTCCAAATATCGTAACTCCCGCTATCATATATAGTGCCATTCACATAAAGAAAACACAAAACATATTTAAGAGCAGTCTACAATTTTCAAAACACCAAAGTGCAAGAGTTTAAAGGTTTTCTTACATGGGTCCTCTACACAAGGAGGGCGACCAGTCCCATCTATGACAATGGTAATTGTCAGTATTTGTGCAGCTCACTACCTTTGGCGCTAGCAGATGTGACATAGTCTTCCCCCAGCACTACAAGTCTTTCGGAGTTACTGCCTAGGCCTAACATATCCCTGAATCTACCCAAGTCCTATTACAGATTTTTTATTGGCATGTCTATATCCTTTTTCAGCCACTATGGAGTGATGTTGTCTGTTCTACAAATTGATGCTGAACAACTTAAAGGTAGAAGGAATGTAAAAGCAGGCTGGTGCTTCAGTTTGTGCATCATTTTGTAAGGAAATGCCTCTTTTTGTATGTTTACCCCTACATTATTGGACTGAAGCTGTTGCTTTTTTGACTCTGAGAGTGCCCAAAGGCCTGCGAATCCGAACTCCGTGCCAGTGTTCTAACCCTATGTAAAAGATACGTTGAATTGGATACACCCAATTGGCAAGTACTGATGTAAATATAAGTTCCTAGCATATGGTTCCCAGCGCATGTAATGCAAAGTGTCCACCCAGGGCTGCAGCACTCTTTGTGCCACCCTGAGTGAGGCAAAGGGCATAATGGACCCCAGTCTGCCACTCAGACTGAAAGGGCAATGTTTACACTGCTAGTTCGACTTTAGCATTACAACTAATGGCAAAGCCCCCACGTCCCTTAATGATATATGTAACTCTCCTCAAAGGAAGGCCCATGGGCCCTATGGCAGGAGATATACATTATTAAGAATGACATACATGTTGCGTATGTCTTAACAGCTACACTTGCGATTTGTCATTTTGCTGTGGAAAGGTTAGTTGCGCCATTGGCTAGCAAAGGGTTACCCGCTGGCACCCCAGTCAGGCTAATCTCTAAATGGGGCTACCTGAATGGGACTTGATCTAATGGGTGAAGAAATGTATCAAATTCATCATGGCACTAAACAAGACCTGATGCCTAGGCCGAATCTAATGTCACTATTAAAGTAAGCAACTTTTAGAAAGCTGCCACTCTGCCCTCCAGCTAGTCCAGCAACCTGATACCTGCCATGGCACACAGATAGCTTTCTGCCCACCTGGGGAAACGTGTGAATGGCTCCCAGGTCCAGGAACAAAGGCAGTTACCACAGAGCGAGGTGTGACCTCGTATCCCATGATGGCTACTTGAAGCATTAGCCCAAAAGGTGAGCTTCAAAGTGGAAGCAACAACATCCCTGAGCAGAATTCCCTTTTGTTACTGCAAATAAATAGGAGACAGAGCCAGAGAGGGAAAACCTGTCCCCTAACTGGTTTTCCCATGGTCATGTAGCCCACTAGTAGCCACACCTCCAGGGCATTCTATTGATCTTCTGGTCACCAAGGAAGTTTTGTGCCATTTTGAAAGGGACTAGAATGGGGACCTAGTATCCCATTAACTAGTGACTGTGTGATACTCTTTCTTGGGATAAATATGTAACCCCTGGCACCCTGCCCTTCAGATCACACTGGAAGCATAGAGAGAGGACTGAAGAAGGACTGCCCTGCTGCCCTTGAAACAGCACAAAGAGAGGCTGCACCATCATAAGGACTGCATCTGATGCTCCATGGGATAGCAAAGTTTGGAATGTGCCTGTGGCTCCTGGATCAGGGAAAAGTTGATTCCAACCCCAACCTACAGCAGTGTCTGCAAGGATTAGTCGACTGATCCACTGGAACTAGCTCCAAGGACACAAGAGCTGAAGAAGCCCAAACCGACAAATTGGTAGCCATCACAGATGTTTGCTGCTGCCAGTTGCTGGGGGCACAAAAGGACGACAAATCGAAAATAGCCAAAAGTTGCACCCTTGTTTGCCGGACAGGGTAGAGGTATCAAAGACCAGATTTGTCATACCCAGAGGACAGTAGCACCCACCTAAGGATTTTGCTCCAACCAAGGTGCACAGAGATCAATAGACCAGCATCGGCTGGCCCTCTACTTAGGGTGACCAACTGGCATTGGTGCAAATTCAGGACATTGAGTGTAAAAATTCAGGACAAAGGGTCAAAATTCAGGACAAAAATTCAGGACAGAAGGTCAGAATTCAGGACAAAAATTTGGGACAAAAGGTACATGTTACAGACACATCAGAGGAGGTCGCGCAATATTACATAAGTAAATAGACAACCTACCTAAGTTCAAGTCAAAATAAGGTTATATTCGATTGAGAGAACTTTGCACTGCATCTATTGTGTGACGGATTGAAACTTATACACCGGCGTTTGCATATTGGATGCACCTTGGTAACATGAGCCAAAATGAAACCTCCACGCCCCCAAGAGCTTGGCCCCTGGTGAGGTGACAGGAACCCATGAATAAAAACAGTTTGCAATGCCCTGGGCTCTGGCAGGAGCAGTGGCGGCTAGTGACATTTGCAAGTGGTGTGGCGTAGAAGTTATTGATGAGTGCCCAGAAGCGAGCGCAGCGAGCGAGCCTGAACGCCATTAGGGGTTCTTTTTCTCTCCCGAGAAAAGTTTGAAACAAGAGTGGGCAAATGGTGCATTTTCAAGAATATTTGAGAAAGCAAGAAGGTTAATAAAGCAATCGTGAAAGTGTAGTTACTGCATCAATAAACAGATTTCATATGATAATGATGTAGGGAGCTGCTTATTCAGTATAACCACATAGCTGTTAGTCTGCCTAATATGGCTGCCCGTCTCTCTCTGCTCAGGCTCCTCTCGAGCCCCAGCTTCTATCTTCCCTCCTGCCAGGTCCTACTGTTTTTGCGCTCTCCCTTATCTCCACCTAGTTCCCAGACAGTCAACCCCTTGTTCTGCCTGCCTGTTGATCAATCCCTGCAAAGAGCAGTAAGTGTTAAGTTGCTTCCTGAAGGCATGGATGGCTGATGCTATGTTTAGTTTGTTGGGTAGACGATAGGAGGCACTTTGTGTGACATCCTTATCTGGTTTAAGTAGTAGAGATGTCCCCACCACTCTCAAAGAAGGAGAAAGTGTCCCTATTCGGACATAAAAGACCTCCACATGGTCATGGACGTGCACCCCTGCCTTGAGTTCCCCAACTTTACTGATGCCTTGATCCCTAATGCTGATATTTTGTTGTCACAGCCAAACACAGATCATGCTTGTTCACCATAACATAGGCCTGTCTCGCGGATTGCGGTCTTGTTGGACCAGGAGGGGTGCCCAAAGCGCAACCCTCTTAGTGGTGAGAGGCTACTGCCTTCACCAGGAGTTAGGCAGCACAAGAGTCGTTGTGGCAGCATAACATGTAGTGATCAGTAGGAGTCAACTGGTCCTTTTTAACTGGTCACTGGAGTGAGGCCTACAGGGCTCACTCAGTTAAAGTTCTGCTGCTGTGTGATTAACTCACTCTTGGCCTGCATGGGTTTGGTGTGTAGTACTGTGCACCATGAGTGGTGTATCTTTGGCTGGAAAATGTACGATACAGTGATAATGCAGTACTGTGCAGTACATGCATGCTGAATGTATGTACTGGGAGTATGTGGACAGAAGAGGGATAAAATACATGAAGGATGTAGTGTTGTGCAGTGTATGCATGGTGAATGCATGTGCTGGATGTATGTGTGCCTGTGTGTGGTACAGTACATGAAGGATGTAGTGCTGTGCAGAGCGTGCAGGATAAATGTATGCGCTGGATGTGTTTGTGCCTATGAGTGGTACAGTACTTGAAAGATACAGTGCTTTGCACTGTGTTCATGATTAATGTATGTGCTGGGTGTATGTGTGCCTGTTATTGGTACAGTACAGGGGAAGTAACAGTGCTGTGAAGTGTGTCTATGGTGTATACATGCACTAGGTGAACGTGTGCCTGTGATTGATACATTACATGGAGGAATTTGGGAGATCAGGAGTAAAGGGCCTCAACCCCCATGGTGGCACCCGGTAACCTCTGTGTGTCCCATGAGTTCTGAAAGTCCCCATCTCAAGATCCTCACTGTATGCCACAAGCAGATGGGAAGGCTTGCATGTTTCATAAAATTCAGTCATCAGTTTGTCCAATGCTAGGTCTTTGCCACTGGGTACTGCGTCAGTTGCTGTTTCCATTCCATATTGGTGATGTTAAAAAGGGCTTACTGAGTGTATTTCTGAATGCATCATCAACCCTTGTAATAGAAATGCCATCAAAGTAGTAGTTATTGAGACGTGTTGTGCCTTCAGATGTACAAAGTTGAGAGAATTACAAAGTAGCCAAGCTACCATCAGGTTTGCGAATGGACGAAATAGTCGTGTATGATACTGATCAACGAAAAACCTATGGAAGGGTTCTGATCGGTCCATCCCCTGCTCTGTAATGTCGGGCTCTAGCATGTTTGCCTGGAAATGTTATTTCTGGGTCACTTGTGTCCCTGAACAGCAGGTGTTGTTGGCTACTATTAGTTTATATATATTTGTCACCCATTTCACTAAATCTCCCATCAAGAGTTTGCAATGCGTTTTCAATATTGTTTAGTACAGTTCTGATCGATTTTAGAGAACCGACGTGTTTGGATAGTGAGATGCCCCGGATATATGCTTTACATGCTTCCAATAATATGAAGCTTTGAAATACTGAGGGTTTATTAAAGTTAAAATATTCAGACATAACTGGTTGGATTCACGGAGTGTTTTTGTCCCTGCAAATATGGTAGTTACTCCTCAGTTCTTAGTTTTTGACCCATTTCGCCCTCTTGCCTCGGACTTTACAAATTCATAAGGATAATAAGATTTTATATAGATATATATATCAATCTGTGATGTTCTACTGACAGGTGTCCTAGTGCGTTTTTAATGGGCTTTACATTTAGCGGCGAGAAAGCTGTGTTATGTAGGCTAACCTTGGCAACTATATCCTGTTTTCAAGAAATGCTAAACGCTGACTCGCATTTCCTTCTCATAATCTGTCTTTCTTGTTAATATTGTTTTCACCGTTCATTATATTTACGCCAATCTTCCATCTTGTTAATTCAGTTGGCCTCCTTGTTTTGATTTATTCAACTTGTCTGATGTCTATTTCTTAAAATTGTTTTTTAGATTTACTGTTCATTATCCTTTACGTTGCATGCAGGCAGTTTTTTTTAAAGATTCATAATCTTTTTCTTTTCAAACAGTTCGTTATGACTTTACGTCTGTGTTCCTGTATGTTCTATCGAGTCTATTATTTTTACTGTAAAAATTATAATGACATGTTGCAAATGTTTTCTTGCTTAAGACAAATACCCAGGAGCCCGGAACTTTGACACACTTTAATAGGTAATACACAAGCAGCAACGTATATTTTAATCCTCAATTGAGGGGTAACAGAAAAGATTATTTTATGGATTGGCTATGTTCGCATATCCAATGAATGTGTTTTATGTGCAGGTCCTCTGTTATGACATCCAAGCTTTAAATGTCTCCACCACTCCTTTTACTGGATGAGCTGGACAGCGGTTTGTTTTTTCCAAATAAATTGAGTTATTTTAGAAAAAAAAGAAAAAGAGCAGTAAGTGTAAGAGGAGGCTCAGCAAATGCTGTCACTGGCCCGTTATCATTCTGTATGTGATAATTAGGCCGACATACAGAATGATAATGGGCCGATAGCAGCCTCTGCTGGGTCAGGGAGGGGCTGCTGCAGGCCACTTATCACAACTGTAGTGTGAGCTGGCCCCCGCAGTGAGAGTTACAGAACACTCAGGCTGCTTGCAGGGGGCAGCTCGCTGGAATGTTACGGACAAAAGGCGTCCGTGAAAGACTTGTTCACGGACAACGGACAAGAGCCCCAAATTACGGACAGTCCGTGAAATTTACGGACGGTTGGTCACCCTACCTCTACTGCAATGCAGAGGACTTCGAGCGACCCCTATCTCTGTGGCCAAAGTTGCCCTCATCACCTGTTGACTGTGGGACCACCTCAAGGACACCCATTCACCACACCTCAACTGGAGCATCCTCTGTGCATCTTTTGTCTGTGTCCTCAACATCAGTACCCCTCCATTGATGTATATAGCGGTCGTCCTGTAGAGTTTGGTACTTGCCATAAAGGAGTTCATGTTGCCAGGTAACTGTCCAAAATGTACTATTTAGCCCCCTAAACCCTTTCCCTGCCAGACTTGGTCACCCAAACAGGGCCAGAGTGCCCGCACTAACTCTTTCAAACTTTTGAAAAATTTGCAAACTTTTGTTGACTAATGCTGGTTTGCAGTTACATTAAAAAGTGATAAAAAATCTGTGTCTCCGGAATCCTCCATTGGATTTTGATGATCAAGTTCTCTAAAAATATGCTCTATTTTTTAAAATAAAGTATCGTGTCTCTTTGTTGTTGTGTGACTTTCTTATTTTGTTGTTTTGTGCTGTTAAATGCTTTACACTAAGTTAATTTGTAAAAGCCTTACTGCTCACATCCACAGCTACCCAGTGTTGAGCTAATGTTAAGTAAACAAACTGGCTGGACCCAGAGCGTTATTTGCAAGTGTACCCCATGATAAGTCCCCATGCCATATCATATAGTACACCCACATCCTCACGCATTTCTTGCTAAAATCCTACCCCCACATACTCAATCACCTTCCTCCACAACTGTGAAAGTTTGCACTTTCAAAGCTCCTGGGAACGCTATGGCCCCATTACACCTTCAATTCTTCATGATCTCAGAGCATCAGGCTTCCATGATTCTTTATGAACTTGTGCCCAGAGGCCGCCACCACAGCAGCAGATCTGGAAACACCATCATATTCTCAGTGTTGAGTCTAGTCCCCATGGACTCTATGCCCCATTCCACCGAAGGCTTCTTTCTCACTCAGGACCCCAGCCAGGTTCAAAGGCCCCACCAGCCCATCAGCCTATTTGTTTCAAAGCCCATTACCACCATAAGCGTCTGTGCCTCTCAAATGTCCACACCCCTCCCTTAAACAATTAATGCCTGTCCTGCATGACTTTAAGCCTTGCAGGTCCCATTTCACTACCTGCCACTGGGTTACCCTGGACTGGAGATACCCCTAAACAGATCCACTTGTAAACCCATTGTACCATAAGAGACTTGATAACAATGTTCTTCTTGCTCTAATTAATTTCGCATCCACAGTGCTGAGTATTGTGACACGTGGGCTCGAGGACACATCACACTTTGATTGCTCTGCATCTCTGTGCTCCAGACCTGGGAAGCCCATCACGGTTACCAGCAGGGTTGTCCATGGATTTCACTGGTGCAGTATGCCATGTTGCTATATGAAGCTGCAGGCCACAGGACTTCACATGGACTGCACTTCAGAAAATGTAAGGGGACTGTAGTTGACCCGACTACAAATCGCATCACCACATGGGTGAGCCTCTGTGGCCACCCAGGTTGGGACAGATGTATCACAGAATGATGAGAAACGGTGGACCCTACCCTGGCTGGAGCAGGCTATACTGGTATGCAGGATGAAGTGAACAATGAAATACCATACTCCTCATGTTTAGGGGCCAACCTGCACAAGGCATTCCCCCGCTGAGGCAGCTTAGTCTTATTGAGCTGGTGGACTGTGATCTGTACTGTGGTATCTATGTGCTGGGTTAGATGGAATTCTGTGATTGTTGTCCAGAGTTCCATGTGGAATGCTTCTTTAAATGGGTGTCAGTTGGGGTTTCACTTGTGTGCCACCAGCAGCTTGCATTTATAGCTACAATGAACTCACTCTTTCAATGATTCAGAAGTGTCATGTGAGTTTATACATCACCACATAAGATTGGCAACAAGCGAGCTGCTGATATGAGCACATGAGGATTTACCATTCTGGTTGGCAGAAAGGCAATATCTCGAAGAATAGTGGAGCGGTGTTACAGAGAATCACTACAGCAACTGCAGGCGTACGGGTTGACAAGCTGCAGTGGAAGCCATGGTACAATTATCTGTTTCCATGTATGCTGATTGTGTGAAGCAGCATTGAGGGAGGAGCAACATCAACATTCTTTCTCTGGTTGCAGTAACAGCATTTTTATCGTGTTTGAGAGGGAGGTGGGGAACGAGCAGCCGTTCGGAAGCTCATTGGAGAAAGCACAGCCATATGTAAGTCGAGAGCCAGATTGGAGGCTTGTTTGACGCGAGGTGTGGAACGCACAGCCATACAAAAGCTAGTTGGAATGCACAATAACGGCCTTTTTTCATGTTTGAGAGGGAGGTGTGGAACGAGCATCCATACGGAACCTCGTGGGAAAGTACAGCCATATGTAAGTCGAGTGCCAGATTGGAGGCTTGTTTGACACGTAGGGGCCGATTATGATGGCGGACGGACCTGAGTCTGTCCGCCACCATAGAGTAGGAGGGACCGTCCGCAGGGGCTGCGGCGGTCCCTCCGTGCAGATTAGGATGTGACCGCCAGGGTGGCGGTCACATCCTCAATCTTTAACATTGCGGCGGGTGCAGCTTCAAGCTGCACCCGCCGCAATGTTAAAAATGCATGCACGGCATTTGCGTGCACAAAGCAGCAGGCACCGCGCAGTGCCTGCCGCTTTGTCCACGCAAATGCAGGGGTGTACCATAGGTACCCCCCATGTGCACCCCCCACCCCCCCTTTACCAAGGGGGCCCGCAACGGGCCCCCAAAGTCAATGTCCGTATGCTTTTCCATGGCGGAAAAGCCGCCGTGGCAAAGCATATGAATTCCGCCATCCTAATATGGCTGGCGGTGTCTGATAGACACCGCCAGCCATGTTATAGCTTTTCCGCTGCGGTCGGAAGACGACCGCGGCGGAAAAGCCACGGACGGATTTTGAGACCCACCGCCATCCTAATTTGGCGGTGGGTCTTTTGTGCCTCCGCAGTGGTTTTCCCGCATCCTCCGGGCCGGCGGTGGCTTCCGCCGGCCCGGAGGATGCGGGAAAACCGCGATCCTAATCGAGCCCTAAGTGTGGAAGACACAGCCCTATAAAAGCTTGTTGGAACGCACAGCCATATGGAAGCTCAGTGCCAGATTTGGAGGCTAGTGTGCCATGAGCACTCAGCATTGTGTGGAGAAGCTTTCTGGATAAGGAAGCTGCGGATTTACCACTGAGGGATTTTCATTGCTGTGGTAGTGTAAAAGGCTGCAGATTGCAGAATGCGCAGTAACAATTCCAGTGGAGTTTAGAGCTCTTTCAAAACATTTTGTGGATTTAGTACACAACAATGATGTGCATACTATTTGACAACTAGTGCAGAGTAGTATCATGACTAAGGGAAATTTTCTTGGTAACTAAATAGTCCTACGTGGTGTATTACTGATATAGTTCTACTATCTTGTTTACATCCATTAGTGAAGCTTATGATGGGTAAACATTATTTGTCATAGTTTTGACACTGCACAGGGTGCTAATTCTATGTTTACTAACTATTGGAACATTTGAATTATCATAATGTAGGGCCCGATTCACAGAACTAACTTCAGACAAAATCCTAAACGTACTACTTTTGGTATTCACAGAAGGCATTTAGTAGTAGTAAAGTTAGGATTTTGTCTTAAGTCTGCCTTAAGTCTGCCTAAGTCTGTCTTAAGTCTGTCCTAAGTTTGTCTTAAGTCTGTCTTAAGTCTGTCCTAAGTTTGTCTTAAGTCTGTCTTAAGTCTGCCTTAAGTTTGTCTTAAGTCATCATCATCATCATAAATAACTTTATTCGATTCAGGAGAATCATAAAAGTATACAGTTTAACATACAAATTCACAAATGGTATTTCATATCCAAAGGTTCAAAAACAAAAACACAAAACACAGTATATCAAAAAGCACAATATCAGTAAACATTATATTCGTATAAAAATTCTTAAAAATCAATCCAGTAGAGCTAAGCATAAAAGTTACGACAAAAGACCATTAGTAACGATCTCTGTTGCTCCAGACTTCCTTATATAGTCAAGATCGAATATCCCTCAGGAAGAGTTTAATAGCTTCTTTTAAAAGCAAGCAAGAAGATATAAAGTGCACTGTGCTGTATCAAATTACATTACTACATGTACAGGTGGGTTAGCCCCTCTCACCAACCCACTTGGTTATACCTGAGAATCACCAAAACTTGGTACATTTTAACTAAATGCATTCGTATATATCATCAATAGTATTTCTTTTCTAGAGATTTCAGTAGCTTTCAGTGGCAAACACAATATATCATATCAGAAAACATGCTATCAGTAGCGATTCCTGATTAAAAGGGCCAATCTAATAAAGCTAAGCATAGAGCTACATACAGCAGCAGTTTGTAATGATCGTAACCCCTTCGACGCGCATGACAAAGCCAGCTCGTCATGGGCGTTACCTACGCTACGCGCATGACGAGCTGGCTTTGTCACGTAACGCGCGATTTTCAAAATCTCAGCGCGCAGCGGGAAAACCCGCTAGCGCGCATGCGGTTAAGTACTCAAAACCTTCCTTAAAATTACAAGGTCGAACTTCCCTTAGGAGGGGTTTAATAAAACAATCTCTTGGAGATTTATAGAGTGTGCAAAACAGCACAAAGTGCATTGTGCATTGTTGAGTTTCATTATCACATGGGCAAGGGGGTAGCCTTTCACACCAACCCCCTTGCTTCGGAAAAGCAACTAAAAAGTGCAGTGCATTTAGCCGAAATCTAGTCAAGTAAAAACGCCATTGCGTATGTGTAGTAAAAGATAGATAAAACTGTTGCTCTGATTTAACTGCTTGATATAGTGGTTGTTTATCATATTTGGACAAACCTAATATAGTACGATATGCATTCTTGATCACCATCATAGTTTCTGATTTAATAGAATCTGGGTTATCATAAAAAGTACCAAGACCAATTTTAAAAAAGGTTTCCTTACATAACGCAGCCATGGAATCTGCATGGCATTATCCAAATGTACACAATCTTTTAGGATTTCTTTTGAGAACAACAGGTCTTCTGAGGACCACATTTTTCCCCATAGGAGCAGTGGGGACACATGAATAATGTCACTCACAAAATCTAGGCCCACCTTGGAAAGACAAAAGGTATTGGGAGCACTATTTGGAACTGAGAAAGGCGTTTAAAAACTTGTTCTCCATGATTTGTATTTGTGCGCTTTTGTGGTATCCCCATACTCCTGCTCCATAGGTCTCAATATGACCTCCCAAAATAACCTACTATCTCTTAAATCAGAGGCTTTCTCCAGGTCATCCCAGGCCTGCTTTTTCAATTCTAATTTCCTTTGTTCAATGGTCTCTTTATAATTTCTTACTGCTTTCTTAACCATTGCCTTATCCCGTGGGACTCCGCGTAAAGCCTACTTCAATATTGTTTGTGCTGCGGAGCATTCAGCATCAAACCATTTGTTTTCTCGGGTACTACCCTTCCCGGCAGGTTTAAGCAAATATGTGCAACACTCTCGCAAAGAACTTCAAAGTTATGTACTATCGATTCAGGCTCACAGGTGCTCGTTAGACAGGTAGTTACTTGGGATAAGTTACCTTTAAAGATTGTTTCCTCCAACTCTTTAAGATTTACCCTATCCCATTTTAGCCTGAAACCATGCTTGTGACTATATTTCATTGGTTATTCAGTAAACTGTTCCCTGTCAGCCACAGTACTCAACAATAAGACAAGTGGATTATGGTCGCTAGCAGGGTTTACTTCTATTCTAAAATCATCAATAAGATGAACATGCCTACTAGAAACTAACACAAAATCGATTACGCTCATGGTCCTCCAGTCCCTTGAAAAGTTGGAATTGGCACAGTTGAAGTGCTAGTCAACATATCTAGCATACAGAGATCATTTACCATAATAATGTTATTCAGTGCATCGCCCTGTATAGTGTGCTTAAAGTGTGCAAGTGGTTGTTCATTAATATAAAAAAACACAGACCTTGCTCCCACTATGATAGCATGTAGTACAATTAAAATCCCCCAACCACATAATACACAAAGGAGAAAATCTTTCTGTCACTTTGGCGATTTCAATCTGCAAACCGTCAATAATTGATGCAGTTTGCGGGTCAAAAATTTTATAGTACCAATAGATTAAAATCAGAGGGACGGAAAACAAGTTAGTAATCAAAATCAATTGGTACCATGGAGAAGCCATTATTTTATTTATTTGTAATTACTTGTATTTTACTGACATTGAAGTCATTAGGCCACCTTTTGCCCTCCCAGCCAGTGAAGATTCAGCGTGGACGACAGTTGAATGATATCCGTCCAGGTATGGGTCAGTTCTGCTCCAAGTTTCTTGAAGACAGATGATGTCAAAAGATCTAATATATTTCATCCATGCCTCATCCAATAATCTTCATGAGATGCCTACCACATTCCACGAGATTAAACGAAAGGTGCATCTATCGATTTGAATATTTGCTATATCTAGATGTTTACTAGAGCTAAACTCTTCTACTGTTTGGCCAGCATGTATGGTATTCTGATTTTCCTCACAATCAATATCCAAAGCCCGCGTTCTGTCTTCATTGCGAGACAGCTGAGAATCACCATATTCTCCCAAAGGGTCAGCAGATTATATAAACTCACTAATGTTCCCACAACATAATGGAGATACAATCATGTCTTCAGAGTTTTTTCCCCTGGGGGTCCCTATTTGTAGTCAATCAATCTCTGCTAGGGTGCTCAAAGGGTCAAAACGATTTACGTAATACTAAGCATGGGCGTAAAATCCGTTCCGCTCGCGGATTTTGCGGATTTTCGGCAAATTGGCAATCCGCGAACTCTCGTGAATTTGCCGAAAATTCGTAAATCCGTGCGAAGCGGATTTTTTGCTTGGTCGCACTTGCCAACTAGAATACTATACAATTTTGCGGCGCGCAGCGTTCACTTACCGTCATTCAGCGTTTGCAGAGTTGTTTTTCTCCATGTTTGCGTGTGCTGCGCCATTTTGGATCTTGCTGCGGGATCCCGCGGGAGTTTGTCGACGTCATCACGGCTTGCCACATTGCACAGCGAGAGTTTGGCAACGCGAGTACGTCATAAAGGCCCGTGATCACGCATCGCGGGAGTAAACACTTGCGAACACGTAGATGCGGCGGGCAGCGACAATCTCGCAATTGCGAGATTGCAAAATTTGCAATTTCGCACAAGAAATCCACCAGCAGGCAGTATAAACCTTGAAAATTATGATTTTTATCAGAATAACTCCTCAGGTTGACATTTGCCTGTACTTTTTTATTTTTGCAAGGGGTCCATTTTGGGGTGGGGGGTGGGAGGAAGGAAGTGCCCCACAGTCTCCAACTTCCTGTTCCTGTCCAGCAGGCTCCTCCCAGTGCTTTCTTCATGTGCTGGTCACTTTGATTTGGATCTTGACCTGAAAGGGTTACTTTTTGTGGATGCTGCTGGATATTTGGATTTTTGCAAAACTGAAAGCACTCAGCAGGTGCAAAAGTTCAATCTTATCATTAGTAACCATTCCCTGTAGTGCTTCCTGAGGGGCCCCTTCAGAGTTCAGTTGCCTACTTGCAACTATTCTATGACCCTGCTCTGACCCTCACAGCAGGCTCAGAGAATAGCTACAAGTATACAACAAAGGTCCAGTTAAAAAAATTACACTGCAACAGAAAGCAATTACAGATAAGGAAGCAGGTGCCAGCCTGGAAGTTCAAATTCAGTGACACATTAATCAGCCCCTAATTCATTCATGTCAGTTGAGGCAGGGCAGGTGTGCTTTCCCCCCACAATCTACAGTGATGAACTAGAAGGTGGCATGGGTGAGCCAGAGGGTGGCATGGGTGAGCCAGAGGGTGGCAGTGGTGAAACAGAGGATGGCAGTGGTGAAACAGAGGGTGGCAGTGGTGAAACAGAGGGTGCTGTGATGAACCAGACGTAGAAACAACATGGTCGTGACCGTTGCTACCTGACAAGTAAGTTCGCATTTGCGAACTGGTAAAAAATCCTTGCGAAATGGCAGAAACACTTGCGAACACAAAAAAAAAGGAGTCCACAAAATTTGCGAGAGTTCGCGGATTTTGCGGATTGTGAATCCGTAAATACGCAATTTCGCGGATTGCCAATTCGCAAAATCCGCCCATGCTTACGTAATACCATGGTGGAAACTGTGGCTGCTGATTTATTTTATTTTGACACTCTATTCTTGTTAAATTGGATTGCCATGTAGGAGGGCGGTAAAAGAATCCCAATGGTAAAATCAAAACTTTTGATTTATCCATGATTTGATCGAACATACTATCATTTATAGCTCTCACCAACCCTGGTGACCTAAAGGTTAAGACTATACACTCTCCCTCTAATGATTTCTCACCTGGTCCAACCCATCTGACTCTTCGTGCCATCTTGAGTTCTGAAAACAAGACATTACGATTAATAACCGTCTTAGCATTTACAAGGTACAGTGAATTATTCCTCAAGGACGGCCAATCTTCCCCTTCCCCTAGGTTTAATGGGCGCACATTTACTAAAACAACAATGTAAGGTGTGGTAAGTTTAGAGTTGGATCTGGACTGTTCCTCAGAAGAGGTCGCTCCTCACGCTGCTCCCTGCTCAGAATTGGGTATCGTAGTGCTATACTGCCAGACTGCTCTTTGCCATTGAAATCAATTGCGCATTGCTCGCATTGCTCCTGCAATTATTTGTGCCTGATTCCTGATTATATTTATATCGTAGCGCTATACTGCTAAACTGCGCATTAATCATTATTCAATTGTGCATTGCTGCCTTTGCCTGCTTAATTTATTTGTGCCTGATTGTGCCGGTGCCACTGCCCACTTCATAGCCATTATTAAGGTTGTGCCCCAAGCTCGTCCTGTTTGGCTTTTGGCTTGCTGCCATTTTGTTGTTTGTTGTTGTGCCTCCCAGCCCGGCTCTCCACCCCGCTCCCGCCTCCCAGCTGCTCCTCCCTCCCACGGAAAGTTTAGGCTCTACCCTCCAGAGCAAGCGCTGTGCCCGTCCTGAGTTCCTCAGAAGCGGTCGCTCCTCACGCTGCTCCCTGCTCAGAATTGGGTATCGTAGCGCTATACTGCCAGACTGCTCTTTGCCATTGAAATCAATTGCGCATTGCTCGGATTGCTCCTGCAATTATTTGTGCCTGATTCCTGATTATATTTATTTCGTAGCGCTATACTGCTAAACTGCACATTAATCATTATTCAATTGTGCATTGCTGCCTTTGCCTGCTTAATTTATTTGTGCCTGATTGTGCCGGTGCCACTGCCCACTTCATAGCCATTATTAACGTTGTGCCCCAATCTCGTCCTGTTTGGCTTTTGGCTTGCTGCCATTTTGTTTTTTGTTGTTGTGCCTCCCAGCCCGGCTCTCCACCCCACTCCCGCCTCCCAGCTGCTCCTCCCTCGCTTTGCCGCCCTCCACTATCCACATATGACAGGCGCATTTGCGCGCAGCATTCACGCGCAGCGAACGTGCGCCGAAGGCGCGCCAAAGGTAAGCCCATCTACGCCCGTCCGCGCCTGGACTGCGCCCAGCGCCATACCCCCTGGCCCCCGCAAAATCCACTCCACCCGCATAACGTACGACGCCACAACCCTCTCAGCACTTAACACCGGCCGACTCCCACACTGCTACCAATCCGCCCCAGGACACACCCATGGACCCTTCACCTGCCACTCCTGCAAGTTCGACTGCATCAGGACCCACACCAAATCCACAAACTCCAAACAGAGCTCCGACACTAACCACCTGAAGTGCATCCTGCTCAACACCCGCTCGGTCCACAGACACGCCATTGAACTTTGGAACCTACTCGACACCACATTGCCGGACGTCGCCTTTCTTACAGAAACCTGGATGAACGCCTCATCAACACCCGACATCGCCATAGCCATCCCGGATGGCTACAAGATCATCCGAAAGGACCGCATCAACCAAACAGGAGGAGGCATCGCCATCGTCCATAAGAACACCATCCGCATCACAACCAGTTCCGACGATAACCTCGCAGCCGCCGAACACCTTCACTTCCAGATCCACACCGACCCCAAAACCACACTCAGAGGCACCCTCATCTACAGGCCACCAGGTCCCCGCACACAATTCAGCGAAGACATCACTGACTTCATCAGCCCACACGCCCTCCCCTCCGAGGACTACATTCTACTGGGAGACCTCAACTTCCACCAGGAAAAGAACAACGATAGCAACACCACCACCCTTCTGGACAACCTCGCCAATATCGGCCTCAAACAACTTGTTGACACCCCCACCCACTATGCCGGGCACACGCTCGACCCAATCTTCACCTCCAGCAAGCACATCTCCTTTAATCACACCACAGCTCTCCATTGGACGGACCACAGCTGCGTTCACTTCAACTACAAAAAGACTATGACCCACAATCACCCACAACCAATTCCCCGCAGAAACTGGAACAAAATTACCACCGACCAGCTCTTCACATCGCTTCACCAAAACCCTCCTGCCAAACCATCGGACCCAAACCAAGCAGCCACCAACCTTACACAATGGATCACCCACAGCGCTGACAAATTAGTACCCTTGAAAAACCATCAAATCAAGCAAGACAGCAAAAAAAGCCCCCTGGTTCAATGATGACCTTAAGAAATCCAAGAAGATCTGTCGCACCCTCGAGAAAGCCTGGCGAAAAAACCCTACCACTGACAACCTGACCACCTTCAAGAACGCCACCCGCAAACACCACCAACTGATCTGATCCACCAAGAAATCTGCATTCAAGGATCGACTCGACAACAACGCCCACAATAGCAAGGAACTATTCAACATCGTCAAAGGGTTTACCGATCCCACCGCCGGCACCAACGACATCACTCCCTCCCAAGACCTCTGCGACTCTCTAGCCTCATTCTTCCACAACAAAATCGCTGACATACATAACAGCTTTGGAGACCAGTCCACCCCACCCACCTCCGAACTTAAACCCCCCTCCATCAACCTTTGCGCCTGGAACCCAATCACCACTGAGGACACCATCCGCCTGATGAACACCATCCACTCAGGATCACCAACCGACCCATGTCCCCACCTCATTTTCAACAAAGCAGAATCCATTATCGCACCCCATCTCCGAAACGTCATCAACTGCTCCCTCAACTCAGCTACCTTCCCGGAAAGCTGGAAACATGCCGAACTCAGCGCCCTCTTGAAGAAACCCACAGCAGACCCCACTGAACTTAAGAACTACCGCCCCATTTCGCTCCTCCCAATCCCAGCCAAAGTCATTGAGAAAGCCGTCAACAGTCAGCTCGCCGCCTTCCTCGAATCCAACAAATCCCTTGACCCTTCACAGTCCGGCTTTCGAGCCAAACACAGCACCGAGACCGCCCTCATCGCAACAACAGACGACATTCGAACTCTACTGGACAACGGAGAAACAGCTGCCCTCATCCTACTTGACCTCTCCGCAGCCTTCGACACAGTCTGTCATAGCACCCTTATACAACGCCTCAGCAATGTCGGAATACAAGGAAAAGCATTGGACTGAATCATCTCGTTCCTCACCGGAAGAACCCAGAGAGTCCGCCTCCCCCCTTTTGGATCAGAGGCCACCAAAGTCATCTGCGGCGTACCACAAGGATCATCACTCAGTCCCACCCTCTTCAACGTATACATGAGTCCCCTCGCATCCATCGCGCGCCAACACAACCTCAACATCATCTCCTACGCTGACGACACCCAGCTGATCCTCTCCCTCACCAAAGACCCAAACACCGCCAAAACCAACCTACACGAAGGGATGAAAGAAGTAGCCGAGTGGATGAAGAACAGCCGTTTAAAACTGAACTCGGACAAAACGGAAGTCCTCATCTTAGGATTCTGTGCCCTTGTTACTACAGTGGGTTTATCTCTTATAATAGGAGAATCCAGATTTTCTTGGAATTCTTGGGTACTCAGAGAATCTAACAGCAACCGGGAGCACCCATTTAATTGTGGTCCTCCTTCCGCCTGACCCTCGTCTGAGTTTGTACTGATGGTAGCATAGGGATTCTGAAGTAATTGTGAATCTAGAGACAACCTGCGTTCAGTTAACTTAATTTCGTTTATAATTACAGATTCGGCTCTTACTAAGAAAGCATTCAGAGTGCCTACTACACCTTTCCCTTTACCTTCCTTTATTTCCTTTGGTTTTGTCATTGCTAACATTGCTTCACAAAACACAAAACACTATCAGACAACAATTCAAAAGCCAGAATAAATGGGTCCTACGTATAAAGCAAGGTGCAGAAGTGTCACTCAACAGATAATAACCAGCACCCAGCACCCAACACAATACGGACGAAAATATAATATCCAGGCCACTGTATAATTTAGGGCCGAGGTCTTACTTTATCCGGACTTTCAGATGTTAATGCCGTGGCCCAGCCCGGCCTCTTTTGGCCCCTGACAGCCCGCCCTTTGCCCGGGCTTAGCCCGGAGCCAGCCCGCGCGCGTTGCGGGAAGGGCTAATTGCTTTTAGGCTTTCCGATTACAGGGAGGGGTGAGTTGTCCGGTGCCCCACAGCGTCCTGGGCCCTGTAGTCTCGCTCTTTTGCCCAACACAGCAGCGACAGTGCGAAGCGTCTCCCGCAAAGCGGGAGATGCGAGGAGTAGAAGTAGCCCCCGGTTACAGTGGGGAGGACGAGTTGTCCGGTGCCCCACAGCATCCTGGGTCCTGTAGTCCTGCTCTTTGCCCAACACAGCAGCGACAGTGCGAAGCGGGAGACGCAAGGAGTAGAAGTAGCCCCCAGTTACATGGGGAAGGGGCAAGTTGTCCGGTGTCCCACAGTGTCCTGGGCCCTGTAGCGACAGTGCGAAGATAGTTAATTAAATCCTCACACACTGCTATACTTCAACAGCATTAGGGCCTCCTACGAGGGACCTCCCCGTCCTCCCCCGCCGCCGTCCTTTTGAGCGGGTAGCTTGAATCACCAAACAGTGCCTAAGTACCATCAGGTACAGTGCTGTGGGCTCAGGGCTCAGTGCTCGAGTTTTTCAGGTCTATTGACACACAATGCTGCACATTATCGCGTATTATCGATCTCCTCGGACGTCCTTACCTCCACCCGCCTATCTACTCCAGGCAGGTGGAGCCAACCGGCAGGGCTCTCGATGTTTCCTGGCGCCTTTTACCGCCCCTCCTCGGCGTCCTCTCCGATGGACTCCGATCCGTCGTGCACGCGCTTAGCTCTGTCTTAAGTCTGTCTTAAGTCTGTCTTAAGTCTGTCCTACTACTTTTGGTATTCACAGAAGGCATTTAGTAGTAGTAAGACAAACTTATGACAAACTTAAGACACACGTAGGACAGACTTAAGACAGACTTAAGAAAAACTTAGGACAGACTTAAGACAGACTTAAGACAGAATCCCAACTTTACTACTACTGAATGCCTTCTGTGAATACCAAAAGTAGTAAGTTTAGGATTTTGTCTTAAGTTAGTTCTGTGAATTGGGCCCTAGTCTGTGAATCGTCGTCCCCATTTTCTCCAAACTCCAGTTGATCCTCTTATTCAAAGGAAACAGTAGTTCAATGCCTTTGAAACGTATTTGGGAGCAATGAGAGCACCATATTTACCGTGCTGAAAGGAAGAAGTATTACTACTTCACTCTTTGGGGTTTGAAGATAGGACCATACTTAAGCACATACCTGAATTAGTGGTGGAGGAAGGTGAGAAATTAAATGAATATCAGGAAACTGTTGAGAAATTACAAACCAGATCTGATGTACAACCGAGTTTGCTTGTGTTGAGGCATAGGTTTTTCAAAACATTTCAGAGTGCATGTGAACATGTGGATTCATATATTATAGCATTAAGAAGATTGGCTGCTGATTGACAATTTGAAAATGTTTCTGATCTGTGAGTTAGAGATCAGTTTTTTAGCCACTACAGAGATAAATCTATCAGACAAAAGTTATAACCTATGGGTAATCCGTCATTGAAAGTAGCGATTAAAACGGCTAAGAGCATAGAGACTTCTCAATCAATTATCTGCTAAAGAGTTGGACTGTAAACATTCTGATGTCATTTCTATTGTAAGAAGCTATTCAGGGAGATACTCAACAGAGGAGAAAACTGTAGACAAACCTAAGCCATTTGTTTCTTAACAGAATGTGTTTTTTCCGCTGTGTATACTGAATGCACAACAAAGTTGGGAAGCAATTGCCTGCTAAAAATGTTACCTGTAGACTCTGTAATAAGCAAGGCCATTTTGACGAAGTTTGTCAGGAATACAAGTCAAGTTTTTCTCCTGCTGTCAGGTGAGCCACTGATGATATTCCACAAGAAGAGGAAGAAAGTATTGAGAGGGACTTAAGGAATATGGACCTGGTGGTGAAATGTGATGATGTCAAAGTTGTAGAACCTAATTCTTGTGATGATCCTTAAGTGGATGTGAAAGTGGATGACAAAATGTTGAACTTATTGGTGGACTCTAGGGCACGTATTACCATGATAACCCAAGAAGTGTTTGACATATTGTAGTCAACAAGACCATTGTTATCTCCTGATCATTCTGCTGTATCTTATGAAAGACATAGAATTGATTTGAGTGGATATATTGAAGAAATGTGGGAAATTTAAGGGTAGAAGGATAGCCATAAAGGTTTACATCATGGAGTGGTCCACCAAGGTTTGCTCAGCATGATCCTCAGACCAGTTACAAAGGAGCAAGTACTGACAGTAAAGGACTATGAAGAGTTAGAGATGATTATGAACAAATATCCTCATGTATTTTCTGTAGAATTAGTAAGAGTAAACATTTCAGGTATAAGATTAAAGTTAAGGAAAATGCCTGACCCATTAAACAAAAATTGAGGAATGTTCCTTTTATCATATGGCGAGAGCTTGAGAAAGAATTTGAATCATTGTATAAGAGAGGAATAATTGAACCAATTGACTCTTCACTGCGGCTGTGGCCTGTAAACACAACAGAAAATTAAGGGTATGCATTGATTTCTGCTGCCTTAACAGGGAATTTTGGGTAAAATGTATTTACTAAACCTTAGTGAGTTATTGGCTAGGTTAAATAAGGAAAAATGGCTTTCAAAATTGGATTTGTCTTCAGTGTACCACCAAATTGAAGTGGAACAAGGATCAAGACACCTTACTGCTTTTGTGTCCCCATTTTGAATATATACCAATAGTCACAAATGCCTTTTGGATTTGCTTCAGCAGCATTGGTATTCCAAAGAGTGATGTGGAATATGCTCAAGGGGATTCTGATGTTATCAATTTTCCAGGATGGTATGTAAATTTATGCACCAGATAGAGAAACACATGAAAAGGTTTTGGATGTGTTGAATGTGTGTTCTTGACTGACTAAGTTGATTATTGAGGTCATTTTGTGTCAAGCCAAGGAACTGAACCAAAACACTGTTTGGACAAAAGTATCACACAGGCTAAACCTCCTGTAGATAAAACAGGGTTGAAATATTTTGTTGGCATGTGTGAGTTTTTCTCACAATTCATAAAGGATTATGCATTGCATTTGAGGCCTTTATCTTGCATGTTAATGAGAGGTGTAGCATTTGAGTGGAATACAGAGTGTCAACAGGTTTTTGAATGGACAAAGGAGCAATTGATTTCCCTAAGGTATCAAAACAGTATGACCCTCATTTGCTGTGTGTCATGACAGTGGATGGCAGTAATGTAGGATTGGGAGCAAAGGATGTAGGCTTACGGCTAAGCGGTCGACCCCGAAGCTGGAGAGCCGGGTTTGAGTCTCGGCAACGACGCTCAACATCCTGTGATTCTGAACAAATCACTTAATCTCCCCATGCCTAATAAAAACAAGCATTGGCATAGCTAATAGGTCTCGCCTTTGGGACCTTATAAGTGTTTAGCCATGCAATAGTTGATGTTGTTGCACCAAGGATATTGTGCTGCATGACTAAATACTTATAAGGTCCCAAAAGTGAGACCTATTGGCTATGTGAAGCTAAGAGTTCTTTTTCAATGACATAATATTTCCGTTCAACAGGACGGAGAGTGCGAGAAGCAAACCCTACTGTGTAATCTTTCCCTTCAAAACATTGTGAAAGAACTGCATCCGGTCCGTACTCACAAGCATCGACAGTGACAAAAGTTTGTCTACCTTCAACAAACGCTTGTAAGGCTGGAGCTGAAAGTATATGTTCTTTGATAATTTGAAAACCTTTCATACACTCTTCTGACCAAACAAATGCTGCCCCTTTTTTTAACAAGGACCTGAAACACTCAGTGGTTTTTGCAAAATCTTTCATAAATTTAGCATAAAACTCACATAAACTGAGGAAGGACATGAGTTGCTCTCTATTTTGAGGAGCTGGTGCTTCAATAATACTTTTAACTAACCCCGGTCTAGGTTTCATACCTTTTTCAGAAATTATATGACCAAGATATTCAATCTCTTTGGATTTGAAAATACATTTACTTTGTTGTAGTGTCAAACCTCTATTCTCTAGTATTTTAAAAACTTCATCAATTGCTCGGTCATGTTCACTTTCTGTTTTTGTGAAAATAAGAATGTCATCCTGAAAGACAACTACGTTAGGATTGTGAGCAAACATTTCCGACATGAGTCTTTGGAAGACTGCCGCTGCCGATACTAGTCCAAAAGGAAGACGACAAAATTGAAAAACACCATCGGGAGTGACAAAGGCAGTGAGATGTCTAGATTGAGGGTGTAATTCTAGCTGGTGATAGGCAGCTTTAAGATCAAGTTTCGTAAACCACGAAGATGACCCTATTTTGGCAATAAGATCTTCAATACGTGGTAGAGGAAACTCATCAACCCAAATGGCTTCATTGAGAGTGCGTAAGTCAACACACATTCTCAAATCGCCTGACCTTTTTTTGGCTAAAACGATGGGAGAAAGCCAGAGAGTGGACTCAACTTTTTCAATAATTCCTTGATCACATAGAGTTTGTAAATGTTTTGAAAGATCACCTCTGATACTGATGACATTGCGTAACTTGTGTTTAGTGGGAACAACATTGTCCTTAACTCTGATAGAATGCTGAAAATTGGTGATCTTTCCAAGGCAATCTTCAATAATTTTACTGAATTTTTGTTCCCAATTATTATCAAAATGAGTACTGGATGTAGAGTCAGTCACTGAAGTAACAGAAACATCTTGTTTAAACTGTTTGTCAATGAAGACTGGATTAGCCAATCCAGGTTTAAAAGTCAAACCAATCTCAGCTTGGTGGATAAGACCAAGAACATTAATTCCTCGTCTGGCCACATACACTTTTCCTTTGATGGTCACCCCTAAAACATTAATGTTAGCCCAGAAATATCCGAGTAATTCAATCCTACTTCCTTCAAAAGCTACAGTAAGAACATCCGGAGGCAGTAAACTTTTACTTGGCCAAAAATTGGTGTACTTATCTTGTGATACAATGGTGATACGTGCGCCTGTGTCTACAAGTAGTTGAACATGATCTTTCTCAATGATAACATCAACTTCAGGATCAGAAATGTGTTGAGAATTTTCCTTATCATAAGAGTTTTTGACCACAACAACATATTCCTGATGCATGATGTCCTCATGTGAAAAATCACCTTCATTTGAAAAATTGTCACCATCGTCATTAACACCATCGTCATTGACAACACATCTAACATTTCCTCTTACATTTCCTCTTCTACCTCTCATGCAAATTTTGGCAAAATGTCCCATTTTACCACACTGACCACATTGTTGGTTAATGGCAGGCCAGTTCTTAAAAGAAGAAACATGAAAAGATGAACCGCATCTATAACAGAACATCCTAGACTCAAATTGTCTGTTCTGTGCAGAGAATCTACCACCTCTAGATATATTAGGCCTTCTGAAATTACTTCGTGGAACAAAAGGAGTTTTTGTTGCAGAAGTACTAGAAACAGCACCAGAGACTGCGGTATTGGACATTGCTGTTTCCAGTTGCTTTACATCTTCCATGGAAGTTTCTATGCTTTTAGCAATATCAATTGCTTTATCTAAAGTGGGATCTTTGCACGTAAGTAACTTCTTTTGAATTTCTTTGCAATAACATCGTGCAACAAGTTGATCTCTAATGAGTTGTGACGTGAAACTGTCAAACTCACAATTTGCGGCCAACATCTTTAAAGCAGTTATAAAAGAATCTATGTTTTCATCACTTTTTTGCATTCTTGTGAAAAACTTATATCTATGTACAACTAAATCAGGGGGATCATATGGAGGTAAATGGTCATAAACATTTTGACCTTCAACCCCTAGATGATAATACATAAGGTTCTTTTTTCTTTCTGGTCTGTACCTTTGGCCATCAATGGCACCTAAATACGCCATGAACGACCTAATCCAAATTTCCACTCTAATGGAGGATCACCAGGTACTTGTAAAAACGGCGCAGGTGGGGTTACACTTTGCATGTTGTAACAATGTCTTATGCAATAGTGATGTGATGGTTAATTTGATTGAAGATTGTGTGTGTGTATCACAGTAGAAACACACAGTAAAAATTATTGGAGAAGAAAAAAAAAATTAATGAAAGAAAAAAAAATGTGTCTGAAGAAAAACACTTGAAACACAGATGTGATTTAGTTCTGCTTTCTCTATAAAGTCTCTTTATAGTTATGAATTGTGCTGGTTATGAGGATAGGTATATTTAAAATGACCACTAGATGGCAGAATAAATTATGAAATGTAAATGAAATGTAAATCCCACGAAGGAAATTCGTCGACCTGAGCAGAAGATGTTGTCAAAATTAAACGAAATAAGTAGAAAATATGACACGCAATGTAACTGTGCGCATCAGTGAAGTGTCAAATAAAAATGAATGGATTATTGCCAAGTGAACCACAGTATACTTTAGGAGGCGATGAGAAATAGCGCGCTTATGTTCTTAGCGCGGTAAATTATTTTGTCGGGAAGACTGTCACTTACTACGGACGACTGGTGATCATTTCCCTCGAAGTGGTAACTTGAAATGATTGCTTCGTGGCGTCAGGTAGTTTCAGTCAGCTTCGATAAAGCGAAATCGGTTGCAGGTGGTTGCTAAGGAAACAACAACAAAGGCTTTAAAATGGCTTCTTGAAATACACGTCAAGACGTAATGACATGTGGAAGGATCGTGATAGGCTGCGTAATAACGTGTAGAAGAATGGTGATGTGCTGACGAGTTGCTGAAGACTACGTCGCTGAAGTACACTGAGGTTCTATCACGTCATCATAAGCAAGAAAGCAGCGCTAACGAAGGGTCTCTCCAGGAGCCAACGTCGAGGTGAGGGTTCACCAGTTAGAGCCTCATTGAAAGCACTCGAACACCAAAAGGGTTTAATAGTTTACTCATAAGCACAATACTATGCTAAAGATTTCCTTTTGATAAAAATAGATGGTTTAATATGGTCAGTCTTTCGTTAAAAAAAACGAGAGGTTAAGGATGAGAAAAACTGTTGTTCTTAGGGGTACGGCTCTCCAGTAATTTAATAGTAATGATTCCTTGTGAGGAAAAAGTAAATGTACTCACAGTTGAAGTTGAAGCAAAAAAATAAAACGCTGTGGTTAGGTAGATAGAAAGAAACGGATCCCACAACAGCACAGGTACAGTACAGCAGGGTATCCCGTCCTCAGTCGCCAATGAAAGGATGTCGATGGAAACTGGTAAATAGTCTTTTTAAGATAAGTTTATTCCAGGAAAAGGAGAGCCGTCCCAGCAGACAGGCGAAGGCACAGATAATAACTGCCTACAGGAGAACACTCACAGAGATACATTCTCAGTGACACAACAGAGTTCTATATTGCATAATACACATCACCACACTATGCCAATGCTTGTGTACTTTACTCCTATCCAGGCTCATATATCCATCTACATCATCTCTATCTCTACCCCCTCTGGTTCTACGTCACTTCTCTCCCTATGCTGTTCTCCTTATGTCCCCATACATCTCTTGTATTCTGCTCCGTTCCATTTCTCTTACTCAGCAGCGTCACAAGGAACTAGTGTGAGAAGTACACACATATAAAGAGGAGAAAATGTACACGGCAGGGGAAGATACATTTGGAGAACCTTATTCGATTTTTATGAATGGAAAACCCACATAGCAGAGCTTTGATTGTAACTGTTGCAGCAAGAATGCAAGTTGAGATTTGTGATTAGAAATATTCAGCAATTAAAGCTACAATTTCCAGTGTTATGTGCACACCTCATATTTTAACATTACACACTAGTCCACTAAAGCTTTAAGAAGTCACCCATAGTGTGCTTTTCCTAAAATGAGAGTAGCACACAGCTTAGACACTGAATTTTACGTAAAATGTTGTTGCAAGTAAAAGTCATCCAAATTGAAACTCAAAAAGAACTGGCTTTATAAATGCTTGTTCAAGCTTTATTTGGTATGTCTGGACTGGTGGGCATCAGACTTGATCTTTTGAAGGGATTTTTTGTAAAAGCTTTATTTTTCCATTTTACGATGATAACACGGTGGGTGTACAGGTGCGAGTAGTCTGCCCGCATGAACTCAATCAAGCACAAGATATAGTGGAAAACAATGATACAATGGAGTCAGCCAATTGCAGCTGCCAACATTCGTATACATTAGGGCTTCTGAAGGTTTAACATGTAATTAAATATTGCTTGGCATCACAAGGGCTAGAATGAGCCAAAACGGGGTAATAAATTCAAAGTTTTCCAAACAGGGGGAACCAAATAATGTGTTGGCCAGGGCCAAACAAATCCTTAAGATGTCCCTGGCTGTGGATGCCACAGGGTGGTAAGGTTGAAGGATTCGATCTGAAGCCACCTAAGGAGTTCCTTGAAATGGAGGGGCACACAGCCACATACGTACCTCATTGGATACTATGCTCCCCCCTCACCGCCATCAGCAGCAGCTCACTATCTCTGAATCTGCAGTGGGTCACATGACACAGCCTCTTCACCCACTACTTGCCCCATCAGCTTCTCTGCCAGTCACTGCAGTGGACGCCTGGAATCTAGGGCCGCGGGGAAGGACAGCAGCGTGATGGAAAACAACGGACTCATGCCTGGAATCTGAAGGAGGCGGCATGCTGAGGGTGCTGAGGTGTGAGAGCGGGCTGTCAGGGGCCCGGCACTGAGATAACAGTACAACCTCGACTACGGGCCCTCGGGTAAATCTCTCCAGCGTGATGGATGAGACCAGAGCCCCCGTTGATGCAATGACATACCACAGCAGCGGCGGTCCCCCGTCTGCACTGCTGCTTCCTTCTAATATACAAGGACACATGGTGTATGTGCACACATACATACGTGATGTCAAGCCACACATGTGAGTCAGTATTTGAGGCTCCTACCTTCCAGCTGCCGAACGTGCTTTCAATGAGGCTCGTTATGGCATGTGTGGTTTTAGACAGTATAACACAATGCATGCAGCAACAAAAGGTAAACTCCATAAGACTCGATAAAACTACTTTATGGAACCGAAAACCCGCACTGTCTGAACACCAAACACCAGTTTCAACTGGGAGATGGAATTCTCTCTCCAACAGTTGAAAATATGTTTCATAACCCCGCTGCCAGCTAACGAATAGAACAGAGCCCATTTCTGCTGTTCAACTGGACTTTCACCAGTGATAGGGCTTCCTACGATAAGTGCAGGACACAAGTCCTAAAAGCAGGGGGAGGGGGCCTGCGTGATTCCCTTGCGGGAGCGTGTAGCAAGGCGCGATGATTGTGACCATATGGCACCACCATATGGCGCCGCGCGCTCCCGCAAGGGAATCGCCAGATGTGCACGGGTTGCCATTGCAAGCACTGCAATGCGTGCACGTTTTTTACCCCCAAAGCTGTGTCAATGGCTAAAGGTCTCTCTCCTATGCAGTGCATGCGTGTTGCGTAGGCAAGACCTAATGAGTGTGTCCTCATGTAACGAAACTGGTGTTCATGTAAAGCGATCTGATACACGATGTCTTGGGTCTAGTTCGCGCTATATAAAAAAAACTCTAAAAGAAAAAAAAGTGAAGATGGGGCAAGTTCTTTCTGTTGGTTATTCTTCTTGTATGTTGACTGGTGCTGAGAAACAAAATCTAGTTATTGAAAAGGAACACTTAGCTTGCTGGTGGGCAGTCATGAAATTTTGAAACCATTTGTGGAGTAAGCACTTTGTGATTCAAACAGATTGCAAACCGTTGGTTTACATTCTGAGTGGAAAGAATGTTCGAAGATGTTTGCCACATATAGCGAGACTCTCGGCTAAACAATTGCAATTTGATTTTGGCCTAGAATATAGTCCAGGAGGAAAATATTTTGGTGAAGATTAGATTTCTCGGTTTTCAGAATGTGTTGATGAGAACAAGCATCTCAGTTGTGAAGAAGATGTGGAGAACTTTATTATTGCTGAGAAGAGTGCCTTTATAGAGGACTAGCAGCCCGTCCCGACGTTGTTCGGGTATGAAATAGAATATGTGTAATGTGTGTATTCAGATACGGTCATTTGCGTGTTCCCTCGCTTGAGGCCCAGCTGCAGCCCTGGTTCATGTTAGCAGGCGCATGTAATTAGTGTAGTGATTTGCCGCCCGAGCCCGGCTACAGGCCTGGATGATGTTAGCAGGCGCGTGTAATTTGGTTTAATGTGATAGTTCAGTAACAGCGCACATGAGAGGCTGCAGTAATTGTCCCCGGAGACACGCTAGGTCGCGTGTGCCCCCGCTTGAATGCCAGCGGCGACCATCTAACAATTCGAATAGTGTGAGTCATGAATGATTGTTTCCCGCTGTTCTTATTTTTTTATGACCACACCGACGCTCTTCGGCCCCAAATGCTTTTTAGACGCACCCAGGCCAAGCCACACACTGCGTTCGGCCCTTTCAGACGCACCCAGGCTAAGGCACACACTGCATTCGGCACCCCCAGTATGTGTGAGACAACGGGCAGTCCCCCAAGGGAGTCTTGCGAATGGTTACTTTCCACGCTTCCAGGTGAACGCCTTTGTGATGCCCCCAGCACACGGCCACAGCAGACGATCTGATTGATGTATGACCCAGATGGCATGAAGTGCAGAACGTAGCACATGCCCCCTGCGTTTGTCACGCCCCCAGCGTGTCCCTTGATGCGGCGCTATTGCGTAATTGGCGCTTCACATGGCATGAAGGGCGGACACACACCCACAGCGTGGACACACGCCTACAGCGTTTGTCACGGCCCCAGCGTGTCACGCCCCAAGCGTGCCCCTTGATGCGGCGCAATTACGACTCACATGGCATGAAGGGCGGAACGTACCACACACCCCAACGTTTGTCACGCCCCCAGTGCACGCCCACAGCAGAACGCAGACATGCCAACAAGGGACTACTTTTCTGGCACGGTTCTTTTACCTTTTAAATGTACATGGTGGCCGTCTGCATAGCCTATGTCCTTCTGCTGCAACTGCCCTTTCCAACACTGTATTGGGTGTTGTGATTGGTGCTGTGGTTACTGAGATTACCCGCCTCAAAGGTTTTATAATATTAGTATGGATTTATATATATATTCACTGAAAAAACCATAGGTTATACACCATATATAGTTAGGAATTAGCATTTAAAAAACCTTATTTTACTCACACAAAACCATTGAAATTCCATATATAGTTAGTTGCACTAACTATATATCGCGCACCCGCAATCCACTGCTGATGATGTCACATATTACATCATTCATGACATGGTCAGTGACATCACTGATGACATCACTGATGACATCTCAAATGACATCACTGATGACTCCACTGATGACATCTCATTTGACATCAATGACCACATCACTGATGATATCATTCATGTGACAATACAATGCATCTCCTCACATTTTAATATAACCTCTGTTTCACCCAGTGTTAAATACAGAGTATAATTTTTGAAACCATTGACACACCAATACTAGTTACTACATATGTACTCACTGATTCCTACGTCTACACACACATTCACTCATTCACCCATACAATCATTCATACATACAATCACTCATCTTTACAACACTATCATATGCACTCATACACCTATACAGACACTCACACTCTGCCACTCATCCATGGAGTTACTCACACACCTAGTCAGTCCTGTAAAGAATCAATCACACTTCCATTTTCTTGTCTATACAGTTAAACATAGAGCACCTTACATTTTCAAACATATACTAACACATACTTACCTTGTTATACAATCATTGATATAAGTACACATTGATCTGCACAGAGTCACACACCTCCCAGCCAGCCACACACACACTCAGTCTCCCATACAAATACTTGGACAATCAATCAATAACCCATATAGTTACTCATATAGCTACTGATCAACACATGCAGCAGTTTACAGAACAACAGACATAATGATGCACAAAATAAGACAGTTTAGTCACTAACCCATGCACTCAGTGAGATACATTTAATCACTCACTCATACAGTCAGTCATGCACCTACTAAATCCTTCGTCCAGACACTTATACATCCACTCATTCTTCAATATGTAAGACATATTTAAACTTTACAGAAACATAAAATCACTGGATGTTGTTATCAGTGATGTCATCAGTGATGTCATTTGAGATGTCATCAGTGATGTCATCAGTGATGTCACTGACCATGTCATGAATGATGTAATATGTGACATCATCAGCAGTGGATTGCGGGTGCGCGATATATAGTTAGTGCAACTAACTATATATGGAATTTCAATGGTTTTGTGTGAGTAAAATAAGGTTTTTTAAATGCTAATTCCTAACTATATATGGTGTATAACCTATGGTTCTTTCAGTGAATTTTCAAGGTTTTGTAAATGCTAATTCCTAACTATATATGGTTTATAACCTATGGTTTTTTCAGTGAATTTCAATGGTTTTTTAATAGCAAATATCTATAGCTGTAAAATGTATTCTTATTTAAATCCAAAAATATATTTTATATGTTTATTAATAATTTTTATTAAATATTTTTTTTGTTTCGCTCCCGGTCCGCGGACCGGGAAGCTTCCCGTTAGCTCGATTTGATGCCGCGACCCGGTCCGCGAACCGGTAAAAAATCAACATAGTGACGGTATCGCGTTGCCGCGTAATGCGTCTTATGACGTACTGCGTTAGCGCACCCGGAAGTGCCCCGGGGCGCGGACCGAGGCGCGAAACGCAGCTCCCCGGAAGCGATCCGCGGCGCTTCGCGAAAACGCGACGTATCGCGTTGCCACGTAATGCGTCTTGTGACGTACCGCGTTAGCGCACCCGGAAGTGTCCCGGGGCGCGGACCGGGGCGCGAAGCTTAGCGACCCGGAAGCTAACCGGGGCGCGTTCCGCAGCGCATAACATGAGCGTGAGAGGTCATGTGACTTGTTAATAAAACTTTTCATTGGTTCATTTCACTTTTGGTTTCATAATGATGTAAGGCTAGGTCAGGTGACCTAAAAATAACACTTTTCATTGGTTGAGAAGTATTGTTTTTCCCAAATGATGAAAACCCCTCCTTCTTTCCTCACTCTGACTTTCATCATTGTGAGAGGAAGACCTATTTTGCTTCTTGGAAAATGGCTTCATTGGTAGCTTCAGCTGGTGGACCCCCACCACCACCTCCACCTCCTCATGGGAAGAGAGGACCACCTCCCCAGGTCATTACCAACACTGAGGAGGAAGATGAAGAAATGGATGAGGAGGGAGAAGAACCACAGTTCTTAGAAGAGGTGCCCCGGGTTTCCAGAAAGAAAGCCAGTTTCATCTGGCAGTTTTATTCGATCCCTCGTGGCCAAAAAAAAGTCAATGCGAGGTATGTCACCTGCCGCATATGCAAAGAACAATTGTCCAGAGGGACGGACAAAAAATATAGCTATGGAAATCACACAATGCACAGGCACATGACAAGGAAGCATCCACTAAATTACAGCCGGGCGGAAATAAGGGATATGCTTGACAATCCAAGACCAACTCCTGTGGCCAGACCAACAATACCGATTTCTCTAACACCAGAAGAGGCACGGGAAACTGTGCCAAATATTCAAGAAAATTTTGGGCACATGATTCACTTATGTATGCACTGTCGTGCATTATTAGCTTGTGGCAACATGAGCATCAATGCACTCAACCTGGCGTATGAACACCATGATTGCCCTAACCTCCCCCAGTAATTTTTTTTTGCTCCTGTTGAGCCCTTTTCAACGCCTGTTTTTTGTTGTTTCCCCCCCCCAAAAAAAACCAAAAAAAATATAAAATCGTTCAAAAAATACAAAAAAAACAAAAAATGTTCAAAAAATAAATAAAAATATAAAACAACAAAAATATAAAAAAAAAAGTTATTTTCAGAACTACCTTCCCTTTCAAAAAAAATTGCTAGAATGTTTAGCACTCTGGCAAGCTCTATTTCTTTTGGTTCGCTCCCGGGTTAGCTTCCCGGTACGCGGACCGGGAGCTAACCAAAAAAAAAAAAAAAAGTGTAAGTATAAGGAAAGTAAACAGAGAGTGATGTTAAAAGAAAGACAGCTATAGGGAGTAAAGAAGAGATACTGTTTAATAGATCTATTTACCGAAGAAAAGACAGAAGAGGGTATAATTGTGAAAAACAATATAGATAACGAAGTGAAAGAAAAAAAAAGAGAGTATAACATTAACAAAGAAGAGTTTCTTGGAGAATGTGAGTGAATGTTCAAAATAAGATTAAAACATGAGGAATAACAGAGAGAAAAAATAGAAAACAGAAAACAAAAAATAACAGAAAAAGATTAATTGAAACAGCAAAGAAATGTAAGTAACATAGAGCCATATCATCAACATAGGCAATAAAAGTTTTGCAGCTTTTATTGGCAGAAATGTGTCGCTAAAGCTGCTTTTGTGGCAGAAAACTGCCGCTAAAACCACTTTTGCACCAGTTTTCTGCCAATAAAAAGAGCAATAATTTTATTGGCTGTGTTCATAATATTCCACTTAGTGTGCTTCAACTACACAGAGAAAGCATTATGAACAAGTAGTGATAGAGTGATCAGTCAAAGACACTAAGAGTAATAGAGACGGAGTGAGTGAACAAGAGTGAGGAACTATGAGAAGAGAGGGACTGAGTAAAAGAGTGGAAGGAGTTGAGTAAGTAGGTAATAGAGAAAGGAATGAGGAAAGTAGCAAAGGCAGGAAACTGAGGGTTAAAGAAATGAAGCTGTGGAACTAATAGTAGGTGAATGTGATAGAAATGTAACGAAAAGAATACAAAACATTTACCTTATAATTGTCGTTAAATTACTCACTTTTTGTTTTTATACTTTCAATCTGTGAAAGAGAGAACAAACATTTGAAAAATATTAAAACATGTATTTAAAAATTAGAAAAGACAAGGGAAAAGATTGAAGGACAAACAGTTTTTCAACAACTTTGACACTTACAGAAGCTTCTGCTTCTCCAGGCCCCCTACACAGTCCTAAAGATATACATTTTAAACTAACAGTATCTTGATGCAGATGAAGTGAGGCCTATCTTAAAACATGGTGCATCTTTTGCATTGCTGTTGTTTCAGAAAAGTGTCGCAAGACACTAAAATTTTAAATAATTGCTTCAGGATGCCAATAAGATGTCTACTATCCAGAGGTTTGTTTGAGGTGAGGCCTACTCAGGGTTGCAGATGAGATTTACACTTGTTGAAGAGTACAGAGGAGATAATACATGTGAAGGTCTACCAATGAAGTGAGTCATGTCCACTGCACTCTTCAACAAAGTCCAAACCTCCTATGTTTCCCTGGACAGACCTAAACTTGATCTGCACAATGTGATTCGTAATGATAGGAAACACAGGTGATGTAAATGAAATACGTGCAATTTATTTTGCTCATTTCACAATCACATCACTTGTGTTTCCTTTGCTTAGGTATCTCATTGTGCAGATGTAGTCCAGCATATGAAAGAATACGCAGAAGTGCAGCACTGCATGCAACAACTTTGACACTTACAGAAGCCTCACCTTCTCCATGCCTCCTACACAGTTCTACATATACATCATAAATGCAAACAGTACAGAATTAATTATACATGTTAAATGGTTTATTTTTGCTGTTCTCAGAATGTATCAAAATTCACTAAAAACAGTGACTTGAAGGTATTCATCATATAACAGCGGGGAAAAAAAAACACAATCAAAATGATTGTGTTTAAAAAACCCATACAACATAAGAAATCAAAATTCAGAACTCCTTAAAGTTAACTTACTTTCCATGACGTCCAAGGATGTCCTATGAACAGCTTACACTCTTTTGTGCTGTTATTACTTTCAGCCCGCCACTTTCTGAAAGAAAATCTCCATCGTTTTTAAAAACACGTTACATGCAATAAATGACTTCTTGCTCTCTACCACAAGTTTCCACAAGGCCAAATCTGGTCAGAGCCATTTATAACTCTTGGATTTCTTGTAAGCCAATCCCGTCATTTGGCATTTCCGCAACTTTCAGAATTAAAATGTTGAAGATCATTTTCACAATCCTGGAATAGTAATATCTTCCCCTTCTTGCTCAGTCATGTTCTACATTTCCTATGACACTGATACTGCTTACTATGAAGCAGACTTACACTACCTCTATGACTACTACAATTATTTAATTCTCTACATCACTTTTAATCACAAAGCAATGTAAAACAGTAGACAGCATTGCAGACTTACATTCCCTCTACTCCATGTTTTGATTGGCTGCTTCAATTAGCTTATAAAAAGAAACAGTTTTTCTGAACTCATTCAAAGTGCACGTATTTCTCCATGACGTCCAGTCCTATGGTTAGAAGTTATGTCTCTGAACTACACTTATCCTCAAGGCCAAATTGTGTAGGAGCCATTAGAACTTCTTGAAATTCCACAGAGCACATCCCGAGATTATTTCCCTAAAATTTTGGTTTTAAAAACACCAGGTAAGAGTTTTTAAGGTCATACGGCAATTTTTTTTTGAAAATTAAAACAGAATCATTGCAGAATGACCAGCCATTTCTAGACTTTAAATAAGCTGTGTAATGTCCTGATGTTATTGAAGGGCCGTCATGATATATAATTGCTGCAGTTACAAAAGTCCTTCCTGATATTGACAACTGCGAAGCTACAAAATTTTTAATTAAAGTTGTCAATTTTGTTCCATCAGGCCTACATCGTTGGAACATTAAAATGACATACTGTCCATATGTTCGTATAAATAATGTGGACATCATTTCAGATTTACATTGGCTACACTCCATGTTGTGATCAGCTGCTTTTACTAGCTTATTAAAGGAGACTGATTTACTGTCTGGCAAAGTTAAATATATAAATCTTTCTGAGTCTACACTAGTAGTACTTGATACCATACAGTTCTCGCAGTCATGCTGCCATTGATAAGAACGATACAGAAAAGGGGGTGGTGATGAACAGAGTGTCTGAATTAAGCAGACCACTCTTACCCAGTCCAAAGATCAGGGCTTTATCCATCACCGTTATTTATCTCACTGCCCCATCCCAGCTCAGAACCTGGCTATATGCAAATTAGTCTGTCCCTGGCCCAGTGCATCATGGGAACAGGGCAGACCAAACTACCAAGCCAATTCTTCACCAGAAAGGAGACAAGCTACCGGGGACCGGTTTCTGGCATTTCAGCCTCTTCGGCCCGGCTTGCTTGAATCCTGATGGAGCAGTGAGAAAGGGACTCATGTCTGAGTATACCCTGCCACACCTATAGTGGCCAAAAACGATATAGAAAAGGGGGTGGTGATGAACAGAGTGTCTGAATTAAGCAGACCACTCTTACCCAGTCCAAAGATCAGGGCTTTATCCATCACCGTTATTTATCTCACTGCCCCATCCCAGCTCAGAACCTGGCTATATGCAAATTAGTCTGTTCCTGGCCCAGTGCATCATGGGAACAGGGCAGACCAAACTACCAAGCCAATTCTTCACCAGAAAGGAGACAAGCTACCGGGGACCGGTTTCTGGCATTTCAGCCTCTTCGGCCCGGCTTGCTTGAATCCTGATGGAGCAGTGAGAAAGGGACTCATGTCTGAGTATACCCTGCCACACCTATAGTGGCCAAAAACGATACAGAAAAGGGGGTGGTGATGAACAGAGTGTCTGAATTAAGCAGACCACTCTTACCCAGTCCAAAGATCAGGGCTTTATCCATCACCGTTATTTATCTCACTGCCCCATCCCAGCTCAGAACCTGGCTATATGCAAATTAGTCTGTCCCTGGCCCAGTGCATCATGGGAACAGGGCAGACCAAACTACCAAGCCAATTCTTCACCAGAAAGGAGACAAGCTACCGGGGACCGGTTTCTGGCATTTCAGCCTCTTCGGCCCGGCTTGCTTGAATCCTGATGGAGCAGTGAGAAAGGGACTCATGTCTGAGTATACCCTGCCACACCTATAGTGGCCAAAAACGATACAGAAAAGGGGGTGGTGATGAACAGAGTGTCTGAATTAAGCAGACCACTCTTACCCAGTCCAAAGATCAGGGCTTTATCCATCACCGTTATTTATCTCACTGCCCCATCCCAGCTCAGAACCTGGCTATATGCAAATTAGTCTGTTCCTGGCCCAGTGCATCATGGGAACAGGGCAGACCAAACTACCAAGCCAATTCTTCACCAGAAAGGAGACAAGCTACCGGGGACCGGTTTCTGGCATTTCAGCCTCTTCGGCCCGGCTTGCTTGAATCCTGATGGAGCAGTGAGAAAGGGACTCATGTCTGAGTATACCCTGCCACACCTATAGTGGCCAAAAACGATACAGAAAAGGGGGTGGTGATGAACAGAGTGTCTGAATTAAGCAGACCACTCTTACCCAGTCCAAAGATCAGGGCTTTATCCATCACCGTTATTTATCTCACTGCCCCATCCCAGCTCAGAACCTGGCTATATGCAAATTAGTCTGTCCCTGGCCCAGTGCATCATGGGAACAGGGCAGACCAAACTACCAAGCCAATTCTTCACCAGAAAGGAGACAAGCTACCGGGGACCGGTTTCTGGCATTTCAGCCTCTTCGGCCCGGCTTGCTTGAATCCTGATGGAGCAGTGAGAAAGGGACTCATGTCTGAGTATACCCTGCCACACCTATAGTGGCCAAAAACGATACAGAAAAGGGGGTGGTGATGAACAGAGTGTCTGAATTAAGCAGACCACTCTTACCCAGTCCAAAGATCAGGGCTTTATCCATCACCGTTATGACGCCTGAAATGGCAGAAACCGGTCCCCGGAAGCTTGTTTCCTTCCCAGTGTAAGAATTGGCTTTCGTAGTCTGGTCTGCCCTGTTCCCATGATGCACTGGGTCAGGGACAGACTAATTTGCATACAGCCAGGTTCTGAAACTGGGATGGTGCAATGAGCTAAAAAACGGTGTTGGATCTAGCCCTGATCTCTTGACTGGGTGAGAGTACTCTGCTCAATTCAGAGACTCTGTCCATCACCACCCCTTGTTGTAAATATTTTTGTCCACCCTAAGCGTGGAAGGGTATACTCAGATGTGAGTCCCTTGCTCATTGCACCATCAGGATTCAAGCAAGCCGGGCCGAAGACGCCTGAAATGGCAGAAACCGGTCCCCGGAAGCTTGTTTCCTTCCCAGTGTAAGAATTGGCTTTTGTAGTCTGGTCTGCCCTGTTCCCATGATGCACTGGGCCAGGGACAGACTAATTTGCATACAGCCAGGTTCTGAAACTGGGATGGTGCAATGAGCTAAAAAACGGTGTTGGATCTAGCCCTGATCTCTTGACTGGGTGGGAGTACTCTGCTCAATTCAGAGACTCTGTCCATCACCACCCCTTGTTGTAAATAATTTTGTCCACCCTAAGCGTGGGAGGGTATACTCAGATGTGAGTCCCTTGCTCATTGCACCATCAGGATTCAAGCAAGCCGGGCCGAAGACGCCTGAAATGGCAGAAACCGGTCCCCGGAAGCTTGTTTCCTTCCCAGTGTAAGAATTGGCTTTTGTAGTCTGGTCTGCCCTGTTCCCATGATGCACTGGGCCAGGGACAGACTAATTTGCATACAGCCAGGTTCTGAAACTGGGATGGTGCAATGAGCTAAAAAACGGTGTTGGATCTAGCCCTGATCTCTTGACTGGGTGAGAGTACTCTGCTCAATTCAGAGACTCTGTCCATCACCACCCCTTGTTGTAAATAATTTTGTCCACCCTAAGCGTGGAAGGGTATACTCAGATGTGAGTCCCTTGCTCATTGCACCATCAGGATTCAAGCAAGCCGGGCCGAAGACGCCTGAAATGGCAGAAACCGGTCCCCGGAAGCTTGTTTCCTTCCCAGTGTAAGAATTGGCTTTTGTAGTCTGGTCTGCCCTGTTCCCATGATGCACTGGGCCAGGGACAGACTAATTTGCATACAGCCAGGTTCTGAAACTGGGATGGTGCAATGAGCTAAAAAACGGTGTTGGATCTAGCCCTGATCTCTTGACTGGGTGAGAGTACTCTGCTCAATTCAGAGACTCTGTCCATCACCACCCCTTGTTGTAAATAATTTTGTCCACCCTAAGCGTGGAAGGGTATACTCAGATGTGAGTCCCTTGCTCATTGCACCATCAGGATTCAAGCAAGCCGGGCCGAAGACGCCTGAAATGGCAGAAACCGGTCCCCGGAAGCTTGTTTCCTTCCCAGTGTAAGAATTGGCTTTTGTAGTCTGGTCTGCCCTGTTCCCATGATGCACTGGGCCAGGGACAGACTAATTTGCATACAGCCAGGTTCTGAAACTGGGATGGTGCAATGAGCTAAAAAACGGTGTTGGATCTAGCCCTGATCTCTTGACTGGGTGAGAGTACTCTGCTCAATTCAGAGACTCTGTCCATCACCACCCCTTGTTGTAAATAATTTTGTCCACCCTAAGCGTGGAAGGGTATACTCAGATGTGAGTCCCTTGCTCATTGCACCCTCAGGATTCAAGCAAGCCGGGCCGAAGACGCCTGAAATGGCAGAAACCGGTCCCCGGAAGCTTGTTTCCTTCCCAGTGTAAAAATTGGCTTTTGTAGTCTGGTCTGCCCTGTTCCCATGATGCACTGGGCCAGGGACAGACTAATTTGCATACAGCCAGGTTCTGAAACTGGGATGGTGCAATGAGCTAAAAAACGGTGTTGGATCTAGCCCTGATCTCTTGACTGGGTGAGAGTACTCTGCTCAATTCAGAGACTCTGTCCATCACCACCCCTTGTTGTAAATAATTTTGTCCACCCTAAGCGTGGAAGGGTATACTCAGATGTGAGTCCCTTGCTCATTGCACCATCAGGATTCAAGCAAGCCGGGCCGAAGACGCCTGAAATGGCAGAAACCGGTCCCCGGAAGCTTGTTTCCTTCCCAGTGTAAGAATTGGCTTTTGTAGTCTGGTCTGCCCTGTTCCCATGATGCACTGGGCCAGGGACAGACTAATTTGCATACAGCCAGGTTCTGAAACTGGGATGGTGCAATGAGCTAAAAAACGGTGTTGGATCTAGCCCTGATCTCTTGACTGGGTGAGAGTACTCTGCTCAATTCAGAGACTCTGTCCATCACCACCCCTTGTTGTAAATAATTTTGTCCACCCTAAGCGTGGAAGGGTATACTCAGATGTGAGTCCCTTGCTCATTGCACCATCAGGATTCAAGCAAGCCGGGCCGAAGACGCCTGAAATGGCAGAAACCGGTCCCCGGAAGCTTGTTTCCTTCCCAGTGTAAGAATTGGCTTTTGTAGTCTGGTCTGCCCTGTTCCCATGATGCACTGGGCCAGGGACAGACTAATTTGCATACAGCCAGGTTCTGAAACTGGGATGGTGCAATGAGCTAAAAAACGGTGTTGGATCTAGCCCTGATCTCTTGACTGGGTGAGAGTACTCTGCTCAATTCAGAGACTCTGTCCATCACCACCCCTTGTTGTAAATAATTTTGTCCACCCTAAGCGTGGAAGGGTATACTCAGATGTGAGTCCCTTGCTCATTGCACCATCAGGATTCAAGCAAGCCGGGCCGAAGACGCCTGAAATGGCAGAAACCGGTCCCCGGAAGCTTGTTTCCTTCCCAGTGTAAGAATTGGCTTTTGTAGTCTGGTCTGCCCTGTTCCCATGATGCACTGGGCCAGGGACAGACTAATTTGCATACAGCCAGGTTCTGAAACTGGGATGGTGCAATGAGCTAAAAAACGGTGTTGGATCTAGCCCTGATCTCTTGACTGGGTGAGAGTACTCTGCTCAATTCAGAGACTCTGTCCATCACCACCCCTTGTTGTAAATAATTTTGTCCACCCTAAGCGTGGAAGGGTATACTCAGATGTGAGTCCCTTGCTCATTGCACCATCAGGATTCAAGCAAGCCGGGCCGAAGACGCCTGAAATGGCAGAAACCGGTCCCCGGAAGCTTGTTTCCTTCCCAGTGTAAGAATTGGCTTTTGTAGTCTGGTCTGCCCTGTTCCCATGATGCACTGGGCCAGGGACAGACTAATTTGCATACAGCCAGGTTCTGAAACTGGGATGGTGCAATGAGCTAAAAACGGTGTTGGATCTAGCCCTGATCTCTTGACTGGGTGAGAGTACTCTGCTCAATTCAGAGACTCTGTCCATCACCACCCCTTGTTGTAAATAATGCCATTGATAAGAAAGCCCAAACAGCTGATCTACATCTACACCTTCAGCATGTAATACATCAAGCATATACATTAAAAACTCCTGACAATCTTGCTGAATATTTTGAGAGAATTGTGTTTGGCCTGAACATCTGTCTAACAGATTTCGAATTTCAGACACACTTTCTATGTTTCTTCTATCAGTGCTACATTTCTCTAACACAGAATTTAACAAACTGCAAAATCTTTGATCAGAATTGACCACAATCTCTTCTTTTACATTTTCTAGAGAAAACAAAACATTAACCACTACATTAGCATAGCAGTTGACACCAGAACTGTTTTCAAATTGAAAACCAACAACATCTTCAACAGAATCCTTTTTGTTTCTGCTTGTAATTTTAGGTTCATCGACTTTTCGTCTTTTTGCTACAACCTCCCCAGTATTGGTCACATTTCTTCGTTTCCGGCCTACCACACGTTTCTCAAACAAAGGATACTGAGGCAAATGTGGCGCATACTCTCTTCTTAACATATTGTATTCCTTAACACAATCTAGATCAGCACAAATGTTTGTGACATCACACTCAATCAAGTACAATCCCGATAAAGTTCTAACTCGTGACAATGCCACATATGCCATACCCTCCTTGAACACAGAACTGCCAATATTCACCAATGCACTGTCTACACTTAAACCTTGCGATTTATGGATTGTCACCGCATATGCCAAGCAAACAGGAAACTGCTTACGGCGAACATATAAGTCTTTTACAAGCAAAAATCTAGCAGAGCAACGACCAATTAGCTGTACTTCCTCAATGCCATCAAATTTAATTTTTAAAAATTCAATTCCATCTCTATTTCTGTATTTTACAAAATCAACAACATTACCCATTGATCCATTTACCAGACCTCTTTCAACATGTAAATTCCTTCTTAAAATTATACGGCAGTTCAAGCACACATTCAGAGTCTTTTCAAAACCTGCAGTTTTAGATATACTCTTCTCTAATGAATCCAATTTTGTTTTCAGATTCTCAGACAAAATAATTGTTGATCCCATATGCTCTACTCTGTCAATAGCTTCCAGTTTCACAATCTCTTGCTTTTCTAAATGCAACATTTTGTTGTTGAATTTGGCACATTCTGCAAGAGTTGGCATCAAACATATTCCAGATTTCTTATCAGTAATTTTCTGAAAAATATTCTCAGGCACAACATCTTGTTCTGGATATAAATTTGACAGTAATCGTGCATGTAAAGCTTCTTTCCCATGCTCGGTCACTTTTCCAATTCTAACATCTTGTAGAATAGTCTTGTAAACTTCATCCTTCGCCTGACGCATATTTTCATGCAGTTCAGCATAATTGAAGTTTAACCATATATTGACGTTGCCAATGCTGCCTAGGCACTTCCTGGTATCTTCATGCGTGAGCATTTTGAACACAGGTTGCCCTTTCACTGGTGTCAGCTGCAGAAGATCTCCGAAAACAATGATGTGTTTGCCACCAAATAACACATCATACTCTGTTTTGAGAACTTCTTGCATCCTCAAATGCAAAAAGGCAAGCATGACATTGGAAACCATGCTTACTTCGTCAATGATAAGAAGTTTCATTTTCCTCATGATTCTTGAAACTTCAAAACAAGCATCTCCAGATAGCTTGTGATATTGTAATTTGTTGTCATGCTCCACTGGCAGCATCAGTAAACGATGTAAAGTAATCCCTTTAATGTTATGTGCTGCCAGTCCAGTTGGAGCGGTGACAACACAAGACAGCGATGACTCTGTCCTTTCCTGCAAATAGCATAAAATTGCTTTAATGAGGAAACTTTTTCCAGTTCCCGCTTCTCCACTCACGTACAGTCGGACAGGCTTCAACGACGTACATGAGCACTCTTTCTTGTCATGACTTAATCCATGATCAATTTGCATGGTAACTTCGTCATATATTTTCCTCTGCTCAACGTTGAGTTGTCTTTCCAACTCTTCTAAGTTAACCGCATCCTCCTGAGCATGTGCCATGGCTCTTTCCACTTCATTCATGGCAGTGGCAGCTTCATTTTCGATAACAGGTCCTCCTAGTGGATCCTGACTCAATGAAGCAAAACTCTGACTGTCCTGAGAACTGTCTCTGGCAATCTCGGCTGCAATCGTTGCTTCCTGCTCAATTTCCGCATTCAACATTTCTACATATTTGGGAAAAGCAGGACATTCTATGGTCTCCTTGGCGGCATTGAAAGAGTCTTCGTAACAGAGGAAATCTCCAAGCAGTTCCTCTTCTGCACGCCAAGGCTTGAAAAGTTGCAAAAGTGCTAAATAGAAAAACTCCTTTTTTTCAGGAGATTCGCCACTCAATTTTCGATGGTTTACCAAGTGGCATTTTCTTTGCTTGACCAGACATCCCTCACTTCCTATTACAGCATACACTCCTTTCTCAGTATCTTCTTTGATGTTCCTCTTGAATATGTAATTTTGAAGAACCTCATACAGACAAACATTGTCGAGGTGACTGCTTCTATTTGGATAATATGTATCCAACATGTTGGTCTTCAAAATGTCGGTACTGTTTGGCTCCTTTTCCGCCAAATACTCAATTTCCCGCACAGGTTTCAGAACTCGATTACGCGTTGCAGCAAGACCAAGACTCGCCCAAACGATACTCCTGGACTTGGCATAGAGACTTGCTGAAGACAACCGGTCAGAGCATTCGTAAGCTCCAATTTCTCGATGCGACAACATCTTCAGACTGAAACTGTACAACTTCTTGCTGAGGCTCTTTTCATGGGAAATGTCCTCCCACATATCCTTCAATTCTGTCTTCTCTTTTTTGGTGATGTAAGACGTCACATACCGAGCCACAGCCATACAGTTATCAGCCACAAACTGTATATCCATGTTAGCATTCCACATGGACAAAATCACCGGGTTGTAGTCGTTGATGTACTTGGACTCTTCGTTCCTCTTCAAATTGTATGTGTTTTTAGGTGATTTCTTCATGACATTATGTCGCAGCGAAGACATCAAACTGTTTACTCTTCCTTTAGAAATCACCGGTCGTGGAAAACCGAAACGACATTTGGTGTAGAACTTGTCCTTGTTTCGGAATTTACGACGGCAGTACTTTCCACATCGATGGCTTTGGAAACGCAGAACTTTTTCTCTTAGGCTTTTCTTCTCCTTTGCGTTTGGAACAGCACACGTAGAATACTGTTGGATGAAACTCATCACTGAGTCTTCTGGATCCGTTCCAAATTTAGGTGCATCCTTGATCCACAGCAACATATGTATATGAGGAGCACCTCTTGCTTGGTACTCCTTTCTCCAGAAGAAATCCAACACCTCTCCAAGAGGTGGATTCTTCTTATTCATGATGAAAGACATCATAGCTTCAAATCTATGATTGAAGTACCTACATACATTGACTGGATCCAAAGAGCACAGTTCTCCGGGTGTCTTGAATTCGATGTTATCTACGTTAGCATTTGCCTCTCGTAGAAATTCAAGTAAGTCTTCCCAGCCATACTCGGCACAGCTCAGAGTGAGGAACCATGTGGGAGTACCTAAGTTCCTCAGCATACATTTTAAATCACCATGACGACGGTACCAGTACTCATTAGTACCACGCTGACACGCCATGAGATTAATCATGTGAGAATCCAAAATACTGTCTTGGACATTGACTTTATCCATAAAGTCACTTGCCGAGATGTTTTGCATGTGTATACCACTTTTCAAGATGTGGTTCACTGCATATGACAGTCCAGACAGATCGCTTTCAAACAGGAGATGAAACAAATAGGGAATGCATTGTCGAAACCTAGCATCTCCTGCATACAATCGCAAAGTCCGGTATTCAGAAGCAGGAATTTGATGAGGTCGCTCATCATATCTTCCTCCCTGACCTGTTGGAAAAAGCTGTGGGAAACACCGAGCTTCCAAACTTTCCTCCCAAACACTAATGGGACTCCCTTTGGCTTGTTTCATTTGAAACAACTCAATAGCATTCCCCATGACTTCCTTGGAATGCAAAGGATGAACACTATAATGTTCATATATTTCTTCACTAGTAGAGGGTTCTACTTTCTCAATTTGACCAGCACACAAATCGCTATCCTCTTCCTCACTTACTTCCTCTTCTGCAACATATACATTCTTATAGTATTTATTATTTTTTTTCAAATACAATGTTGCCTTTTTAACTTTCCTAACATCTACTAAATCTTGCCATATTTTCTTATTCTTTGTCGGAACCCCATTAACTAAGATAACCAGAGGTTCCTCTTCCACTTTTTCTACTCCAATTGTGTTAATGTTTTTCTTCAAATCTAGAGGCAAATAAACAACTCTTCCCTTTAATCCTCTCTGTAAATCTGATGGAGGCAATTTCCCTGTCTTTGGCTCCATTCTTACAATAGCCTGAAAGGGATGGATACTTTGAATCAAAATAGATTCATAAGTATTTAAATCCTTCAATTCAGAAGGAATCTCAACCAATTCCAGATTATTATGAACTGCTCTAGCAGGCATCTGGTTTTGATTTAATTTGCAACAACAATAAGTACACACACGTTGATCCAATCCCAAATCAAAACAATTTTCTACCATCAAGTATGTTGCGAAATCCTTCCATTCACTATTATCTTCCCTTTCACTTTTTGCATATAAATCCACTAACTTAGTCTGATTCTTATAATAAGTGCGTCGACAACACACACAAGTGAAATTAGGCCTCTCACTTGATATCACCTCAAACGTCGCAATTTCCCTCAGGAAATTATCTGTACCTGAAACCTGTACACTATCTTCCACATGACCCTCTTCTTCTTGCTCAATTTCAACATTCTCCTCTTTACTTCCAAAGTAACAAAACTCAATTTCTTCACATATATTCTTCACATCTATTTCAGAACCATGCAAAAGAGCAGCGCATAATTGTTTAAGCATAATTGCTGGACTCTTAGCATAATACAACATTCTAACTAATTTCCTCACTTTATTATGATGCACTGCTAGCATCCTGAAATGATGAAAAACACTCTGGCATACTCTCCTGGAAAGACAAGCCAGTGAATGACCATGCAAACCTGTCACTTCTCTTACTCTGCAAGGATCTAATTCTTGCAACAACCTTATTTTCTGCTTCAAACTTTTCTTATTAAATGACCGTACAAATTCACAAAGCAAATTGATGGAATCCTGTCGCACACTGCAAATACTACTACACTTCCAGGTGTACACAGGACCCTTAGCACGTCTTCCTAAAACCTCATTACCTAACACCTCTTCTGCCTCTGTTGTCACAAGTTTTTCTTTTTCAACTGGACAACCATCTTTCACTTCATAAGCACGACCACTGGTGTCAACTGCATGCACCAAATCATTATCCTGGAAATAACTCTCCTCATTAAAAAATGCCTCACAGCTTGAACTATGCATCCATTCTCCAGAAAAAACTTCACAAAAATTACTACGATTAACTATTCTCTTCCATCTACTATTTCTTTTGAAATCATAAATTGCCTTGTTTAGCTTCCTAATTCTATTGATTATCAAAATAAATAACTTACGTTTAATTTCAAATGCCTGATCAATAACTTTCTCAACTTTTTTTTTTCTCTTATAAAAAACCAGTTTCTGTTGACCTTTCTTAATATTTTTTAACAAATTGCCAATTATCCTGTTGCGGAACATTCGTTTACGAATCTCCCTAAACTGTTGTTTCCTTCTACTATCATGCACAGAGTTATCTCTTGCTCTAGCAGTAACATTTTTGATTGGCCTTTCCTTTCCATTTGAATTCCTTCTCGTTTTATGGACTGAAACATTTTCTGTAGTAATATTTTTTTTACTACACATATTTCTTATGAAATATTTTGTGCTCTTACCCGGTGCTTTCTTCGTGACTTGAGAAATCTTTTTGTTAGAGGACTGCTGCTTATTTTCTTTCACCTGCTGTCTTTGACGTTTTGCAGCCTTTCTCTGTCTTTCTATTGTTGGCATGGTGAAATCTTGAAATGATCTGCAGTTGAATCTGTGGTAAAATATAATAAAAAATGTTATTAACCATTATTACCAAACAGTAAAACAATAACAGTGATCAAAAACTTAACACACTACTTGACATTTTGAATAGAAGATTTTTTAGTCCTTGCAAATTTACAATACAGAAATAGCAGAAAAGAAATGACATTTATATTTATGTTACCTGTGCTATTTTATATGTGAATCTGATCTAATTTTATGAGCATATTTTAATATTTTATTGAAGACACTACACATAACCTGCTTTTGAAGGTGTCTTTATTTTTAAATTAAACGGTTTACCTTTTTACTTTTTATTAATTATAAATTTTAAAAATAAATGTTTATATTTCCATAGGCTCAAGCAGGTCAGCTTCCCATCCTATGTCATATAATTCGGACAAATCTGCATCCTCATCACGCTCTTCTTCATCCTCAGGATTTAAATCATCCAAGGGATCAACATCCACTGATGTTTCAATTACAAGTTCAATGATGAGGTCAAAATCAACTGATTGCAGATTGTCGCTCATGTTGAGGTTGTCTTTATCTTTAAAGAAAGATAACAACAATGAGATGTTGCAGAGTAAGAGACAAATCTCAGAGATTATAATAGTAAAATTGTTTAACAAGAGTAATATTTTGCAGCTATTATTTAGCCATGTCCAGCAATGCTGAGCAGGTGAAGACTATGTCTAAATTTTCAGTGAACAGGACTCATCTCTTCTTAACCTTGGATAAGCCTCACCGACTCTGTGTGTCCTGCACATACTTAAATGTAAAGGAGCAGATTTATGTTAAATGGCACATCCCCAGGCATGCACCAGTTAACGTGCACCACTACTCTGCCACCCATGGTGTGCCGTATTTACAATCAGATAGGAGAAAGCTTCGTCAAAACCCTGCGCCTGCTTTAAGCAGGCATAGGTCTTGACGTAACATTGTGGAGATGGGGCACCCCTGAGCCTTGCTTGAGCTGCATCGCACTTGCGATACAACTCCAGCAATCACTACCTTTACAGCACAGATACGTCACGCATCTGTGCCATTTTTGCCCCATGATGCCCCGTATTCTAAATGCAGCACACCATGGGTGGCGGAACAGCGGCGCAGGATGACTGACACATCCCTGGTGATGCACCAGTCATCATAAATCTATCCCTAAGCTTCTTATCTTGTTACAGATGAACCACCATATGTACCATCAAACTATTTTGCATTTCCTAAATAGCAAATTTTAAGGAATAAATAGCAATTCTTTACCATTCCTAATTTGCAATGAGCAAATTGCTAATTGCAAATTAGCACCGCCGCTGCATCATAAAAGTGACGCACAGTGGCACAAAAGAGGCATACACCTATCATAAATCTGTCCCTAGCATTTTAAATGATTAATCCAGGATGACAATAAGGTGTGGCCTATCCAAAGGTTTGTTTAAGGTGAGGCCTACTCAGGATTGCAGATTAAAGTTACGCTTGATGAAGAATACAGAGGAGATAATACATGTAAAGGCCTACCAATGAAGTAAGTAATGTCCACTTTATTGCGCCAGTCATCATAAATGTATCCCTAAGCTTCTTATCTTGTTACAGATGAACCACCATATGTACCATCAAACTATTTTGCATTTCCTAAATAGCAAATTTTAAGGAATAAATAGCAATTCTTTACCATTCCTAATTTGCAATGAGCAAATTGCTATTTGCAAGTTACCCATTCACTTCCATGGGCTAGGAGGCTCATAGGAATGAAGGTTGCAATTTGCGATTAGCAATTAGCTCATCACAAAATAGGAATTTTTTCAAGCGTGCAGGGGTATCTCAAGAACACCCTGCTACACCCCTGAAAAAGAAATTTGGGGGCATATGGCACACATACATGCCCTAAGGACATGTATAGGCGTCATATGGCACCTTTTGTTTTTTGGAAAAAAATGCTTTTTGAAAAGAATTCGCAAATTACCACAAACTAGAAGTTGGTGGTAGTTTCCAAATCCTTAATATTATTTTTTACATATTTTTTGTTTGATACATTGCATTTAAGGAATCGCAAAATTTGCAAATCCTTCAGTGCAATCGCAAAATAAGGAATAGCAAATTTTGAATTAAGGACATTTTAAGTAATTTCCACATGTGCAGTGTTTTCAAATTATGATTTGAAAATCGTTTTTGGGGAAAAGTAATGGTTTGCAAATTTATGACAAGGACATAATGGTGTATGCTTCTCTATAAGGCATTTCAGTGTCTCTGATGTCATTTTTCCCATATTACATTATAAGACCTTTCCCCATGGAGCACATTCCTTGTAAATATGCTCCCACCTGTGCATGGTGAATTTAGATTTTGACTGTTTGAGTCACATAGCCATGTTAAAAGTCACCCCAAAAAATTGCAAACGCTTTAAAAAAACACATTCATGTGTCTTAAGGACATTTTAAGTCATTTCCCCGTGGACAGTGTTTTGTAAGTGGCGCAAAAGAGGCATACACCTATCATAAATCTGTCCCTAGCATTTTAAATGATTAATTCAGGATGACGATAAGGTGTGGCCTATCCAGAGGTTTGTTTAAGGTGAGGCCTACTCAGGATTGCAGATTAAAGTTACGCTTGATGAAGAATACAGAGGACATAATACATGTAAAGCTCTACCAATGAAGTAGGTGATGTCCACTTCATTGCGCCAGTCATCATAAATGTATCCCTAAGCTTCTTATCTTGTTAGACATCAACCGCCATATGTATCATATAACTATTTTGCATTTCCAAAATAGCGAATTTTAAGGAATAAATAGCGATTCTTTACCATTCCTAATTTGCGATGAGCAAATTGCTAATTGCAAATTACCCATTCATTTCCATGGAGCAGGAGGCCCATAAGAATGAAGGTGCAATTTGCGATTAGCAATTAGCTCATCGCAAATTAGGAATTTTTCCAAAGGTGCAGGGGTGTCTCAAGAACACCCTGCTGCACCCCTGAAAACGAAATTTTTTGGACATATGGCGCACATAAATTTTAACAACATTCCTTTACCTCAAAAACGATTTTCAATTCATAATTTGAAAACACTGCCCACAGGGAAATTACTTAAAATGTCCTTAAGACACATGAAAGTGTTTTTTTATTGCCTTTCCAGCATGGTTGGGTCACTTTTAACATGGCTATGTAACACAAACATTTAAAATCTAAATTTCCCATGCACAGGTCGGAGCATATTTACAAGCAACTTGCGCCACAGAGAAAGGTCTTACATTAAAATGGGAAAAATAACATCAGGGACAGTCAATTGCCGTATAAAGAAGCATACACCATTATGTCCTTGTCATAAATTTAAAAACAATTCCTTTTCCCCAAAAACGATTTTCAAATCATAATTTCAAAACACTGCACATGGGAAAATTACTTAAAATGTCCTTAAGACACATAAAAGCGTTTTTTGATTGCCTTTGCAGCATGTTTGTATCACTTTTAACATGGCTATGTAACACAAACATTCAAAATCTAAATTTTCCATGCACATGTGGGAGCATATTTACAAGCAATTTGCGCCACATAATTCATAATTTTCTCCTAAAAGCACACTATTCTCTATCTAAATTAAAGAAATATTTTCTCACCTTAGCAAATACTTTGAGTTTGAAAACAGTCTCAGAAACACACCAATTTGTCTTCAGCAGAGCAAAAGGTATGCACTCCAGAGTCTGCAGCTATCAAAAGCACAGAAATGCTGTAATTCTTCACACATATCTCTCATGTCACCCAATCAAAACTCTTCCCTCACTTTTTTTCAAATGAAAACCCTTCCCCCCTCTGCCCTTTCTGCCTTTTCTGCATGGCAACCACCTCTTGGAAGACTTCTGGTGTTTGCAAGTTCACACAACTTTGTTGCAATTGAACTCTGAACTCTCAGTGCACCTGCATATCCAGTGCATTCTTTCATTTAATGATTTTTATTGACCATTCAAAATACATCTTTCAAAGAACACATCCGTGCACCCTAACTTTCTGTTTTCAGCAATCAAAATCCACCAATCACTGTTACTGCTTCATGAACACAGAAACTCCACAGTTTTTTTCATTTTAAACTCTCATTTTTTCAACTGCCATTTCATTGCCACACTTCATCTGACTGCAGGAGAACCTTCTCTCACCATGTTTTCTGTCTGGATTGTTGGACATAGTTATATTCACTGGGCTCAAAGGTACGTTGAAAACAGGAAATTACCTAACCTCAATTTACAAGATGTGGAAATTAAGTGGTTTGGCCACAGAGGATTAAAATGTCACCAATTGATACCATTGGTGAAAACCTTTATGCATTTGCCCAAACCTGACCTGTTAATTGTGCACTGTGGAGGTAATGACTTGGGCACTTTGACTGGTGTAGGTCTGGAAATGCTTTTAAAGGACACCTTTGAGCAATTAATGGCACTTTTTCCTCAGACTGCCTTGGTATATTCAAGTATATGCCAAAGACAGAAATGGAGGTGGTCAAACCAATTTTGTCCACAAATTGAGAAGTCGAGGAAGCATGTAAACAAATCTGTTTCAGCTTACATGAGAGACCATGGAATGGGCTCCCTGTACAACAATAACTTGCGTTACTACATGCAAGATATCTACAGAGGAGATGGAGTTCACTTCTCAGATGAGGGCAACAGAGTTTTCACTCTGAATTTAAGAATGTGCATTGGTACCTACTTATAAGTACCTAAATGTACCATAAACCCAAAAGCTCTTCTCAGAGCTACCCTACATCTGATCACTCACAATTATTATTTTACTCTAACATTTTTCACTAATTTCCAACAAAGTACGCTCCCTGGGGCGCTACCCGGTACGCGAACCGGGAGCTAACCTCGCGAAATTTTTTTTAAAAATGTTTTTTTTTCGCACATATAAGCCTCCTCAGCCACCCTCAGAAAACCTAGGGGGTCAAGATAACTCTACCGTGCCCCCTTCTACCCATTCTGAACATTATTTGCCCTCCATCTTGTATCTTAATTCGACCGAAACACAAAATGGTGGACTCCCGGAACGCTTAAGGTTCGCGAACCGGGGCGCTCAACGGTACGCGTACCGGGTCGCTCCCTGGGAAGCGCACCATCAAAAAAGGTGGGAAAGTAGTTCACAGAAAAGCCACTGGAGACAATTTCACCAAATATAGATTAGCTCATACTACATACCAATCCCTACCATTTTCACAAATTTTATTGGAATTCCATTTAGTCATTTAGCCGGTAGACCTCTCTAAATACCCTGAGGTAAATTACTTCACAAAACACATCTGAAGTGTTGGAATTGACAACCAATGAAAATGTTACTTTCATTTTCTACTTTTTTTACCTGACATTTCATTGGTTATATACCTGAATATATATAAAGGAAGAGAAGAAAACACAGCCATTTTGACTACTACTTCTTGCTGTACATTTCAATAGTATTTTCACTAATTCCTTCAACTTCTTTCTAAAGGTAAGTTTTTATTTTTAAAACTGAAGTATATTGTGCACTATAAGTTAATATGGTAAACTTTTTCTGATAGATATATACTATCCCTCTGTAGTAGTTATAGATTTAGAGAGACTTCTCTGTTATAGTTATGGATGGAGTTAGGCTTCTCTTGTATAATTATGAATTTACTTACGTTAAATCACATACACTTTTTTATATTCCTACTTCCACTCTAATACTATACACTGCCCAAAGATAAATTCACTGATAGAAAATGCCTATCTAAAATTATTCCCAACATTGCCCTATCTCTACTAATATATATTTTTTTAATCCAAATTTCAGGCAAAATGGAAGGCGAAAACCAAGTTTCTTTTGAAATGGACCTGCAAGAGAGCAGCCAAGAATTGATTGATACAATTGATCAAATTGACATTGAATTTTTCGATGAAACTTGGACAATGAACTACTGCAATGTGTACAAGCAGTAGATAACCTCCTTGCAAATGAGGACATTTTACACCCTCAGAGACTACAATGTATATTCCATGATAATTATGAAATTTCTGACAATGAAATGTTAGAAAGTTTAATAAATTATGAAACACAATCACAATAAAAAAAAATGCTTAAAAAATAAAAAAAAATAAAAAATAATCAACAAAAACTGCAATCAATTAACATACAGCATTTGAAAAGTCTATCATTCATTTTTCATTGCAGTACGCTGCCCAGAACGCTTCCCGGTTCGCGGACCGGGCGCTCCCCACGCAAAAAAAAACAAATTTTTTTTTTGTTTTTTTTGCCCCGCGGGGCCCTTTTAAAACCTCCACATTAAACCTAGGGGGTCAGGGAGGATCTAGTATGCCCCCTTATGGTCATTTTCGCCTTTGTTTTGGCCTCCTCTTGTCTCTCAATCCTACCGAGAGACAAGATGGCGGCCGCTCCGGACTGTTTAGAATGTTGACAGACACCGGAGAGCCAATCAGCTTAGCTACGCGAAGTTCCGGTACGCTTAAGGTCCGCGGACCGGAGCGCTGCCCGGAGCGCGCTTACAGATATATATCTTTTTTTAAACGTTAATTTCTCAAAATCCACTGGAGCACATATATTGAGACCTAGAAAAGGCACATCGGGCTACCAGTCCCTACAATTTTGCCAAGTTTCATGCAAATCCATTCAGCCGTTCGGGCTAAAAGTGAGGCCAACCGCCCTATGGAAAACTCAATGTTAAAAACACGTTTTGGGACCCCCCTTTTTTCTCGGCCCCCCCTTGACGAAACCCCCCCAAATTTCCAAGGGCTGCTCAGAAACAAAATGTTCCATTTTCCAGAAAATTTCAGCCAATTCTGTCCTCAAACGCCAAAGTTATTCGACATAGAATTTTCAAAAATCCCATAGGGAAAAAATCCTAACTATATATACCTACTGGCGACCGCCAGTAGGTAATATATATATATATATATATTACCTACTGGCGGTCGCCAGTAGGTAGTTATAGTTAGGATTGTTTTCCATAGGGAAATCGCAACATTCTATTGGGAATAACTTTGGCGCCCGTTGAGGAATCTGCCTGAAATTTTCCTCAAATTTGCCTCGCGGCTTTCCGCTCCTTCCCTGAAAGTTTGGGGGGGATTCGTCAATTGGGGGCCGAGATAAAAGGGGGTCCCAAAACGTGTTTTCCCCATGTTAATTTCCATAGGGCGGTTGGACTCACTTTTAGCTCGAACGGCTGAATGAATTTTCACCAAACTTTGTAGGGACTGGTAGCCCGATGTGCCTTTGCTATGTCTCAAGATATGTGCTCCAGAGGATTTTGAGTAATTTAGGTTAAAAAAAATATATATCTATAGGCGCGCCCCGGTACGCGCACCGGGGAGCACACCCTGCGCGTAACGCGAGTAACGCGAGTTCGCGAGCGGAAAGCTGATTGGTTCACGGGTGTGTGTCAACATTTCAAACAGACTGGAGCGGCCGCCATCTTGTGTCTTGGTAGGATCGAGACACAAGAGGTGCCAAAACAAAAGGGAAATAACCAAAAGGGGGCAGGGTAGACCCCCCCTGACCCCCTAGGTTTGATGTGGGGGTCATAAAAGGGCCCCGCCGCATAAAAAATCGATTTTCGCGAGGGGAGTGCACGGTACGCGCCCCGGTGCACGTACCGGGGAGCGTATGCAGGAGAAAAAACAATGACAGACTTCTTTACAAATGTAGCATTTTTTAATACATTGGAGGTAGTTCTTTTTCATTTTTTTAAGAACACAGCTCTTTGATGAGAATTGGAGGTAGCTCTGAAAAGAACTTTTGTTTTTCTTTTTTTTAACAAAAACAAAAACAGGGAACTGGAAACAGCTCAACAGGAGCCAAAAAAAAATTAAAAATTAGGCCTGGGGATGGCAGCGGTGGTTCTCGAGAGCTCGAACCATGAGTGTGACACTTTGCTCCCCATAGCAAAGAAGATGGTCACATTTTCGGCATTTTAATATAGCCTGATTAAAAGCAGGCTGAATATTTGGTATCATCTCCTGCTCACGCCGACGCACAGAAGGTGTTGCTCCACCGGTAGAAGTAGAGCTACCATCCCTGGGAGCCTCTCATGCCAGAGCCCTGACACTCTCCCATGCATAGTTCTGGGGATGTTTACTTGACACGTGGCGTATCATCGTCCAGTTCCCGAAGCTGTATTTTTTTCTGGGATTTCCTCTCGATAAGATGGTGTGGCATATTTTACACTCCACCTTTTGAGCATTTACCTTCTTCTCCCCCTCTGGAATTTGGTTCAGGAACCTCCTCATCAATGAAATCCTCAGTCTCATCACTGCTGCTGGATGCTCTTGCAGCCATGATAATAGAAGTAAATATGACACAGGTGCCAAAAGCAGGTCTTGCACTCACAAAAGTGAAACAAGAAGTGAAGGAAATGGGTGGGGATTTCAGTCTTTGTAAAAAAAAAAGTTAGGAACCAATGAAAAGAGTTATTTCAAGGTCATATGACTTGTTACGCTTACGGTACGCGCTCTGGAGCGCGCCCGGGGGCGCATAGCATAAGCACGTAAGGACGTTGCGCGATCGTATGCGCTCGCGTGCTTCCGGGTGCGCTTACGCAGTGCATCATATGACGCATCACGCGGTTACGCGAAACGTCACGATGTTGTTTTCGTTCGCGAGAATAGCGCTAACGCGCCGTAACATTGCGTTTACCCGTGCGTTCACCGGTACGCGCCCCGGGAGCGCTCCGAGGCAAAAAATTAAAAAAAAAACTATTAAATAATTATACAATATAAAATTCGTTATAAAATGTTCTACTTTTTATACTTATAGAGATTTGCTATTAAAAAAACATTGAAATTCACTGAAAAAAACATAGGTTTCACCCCAGTTATAGTTAGGAATTAGCATTTAAAAAACCTATTAAATTCACTGAAAAAACCATAGGTTTCACACCAGTTATAGTTAGCTGGAAGTTTTACTCGCATAAAACCATTGAAATTCCCACGTTATAGTTAGTTGGACTCACTATAACTTGCGCGTGCAATGCACTGCTGATGACATCACATATTACATCACTCATGACATGGTCAGTGACATCACTCATGACATCACTGATTTTCCTTCGCGCACTCTGTGGGAGAATACGGCCTGCGCTGATAAAATGAGCAGATATCACATGGGCAGTTCACGCCCGTGATCAAGGCTTGCAAGAGCAGAAACGTTGGGCTCAGGTAGCCGCTTGCCATCGTGTTGTTCACCATTAAAGCAGTTTTAAAGCAACCCAGCCAGTGTTGGTGAGCCTTCTTGGAGGAGAAAGGAGGGTTTGTTTGAATTACTACTGGAAGCCGTGCACCAGACTCACTGGCCGCCTTTCAAGGTTCAGGCTTGGTTTGCTCGGCAACTTTTCTTACATTTGAAGTGTTGGAGCCCGACCTGCTTGCCCCCTGTAACGAGGTTGCAGAGTGAGGCGAGTTGGGAGCAGAAGGACAAAGGTCCGTAATGCAGGCTGGAAATGTTATGAAAAGCATTGAGTGTAACAAAGAAACTACGAACTGGGCATGAAAGTTACCTTTATTAAATGCGCTGAAGGATTGTTAATACTCATGAAACATGTGCGCATTTCAGCATCAGAATATTGAAACGCTGGCGTTCACTTTTGGAATTGCTCATTTTCCTTCTTGCACTCTGTGGGAGAATACGGCCTGCGCTGATAAAATGAGCAGATATCACGTGGGCAGTTCAAAGTTACAGAGAGGCACCGCCTGTGATCAAGGCTTGCAAGAGCAGAAACGTTGGGCTCAGGTAGCCGCTTGCCATCGTGTTGTTCACCATTAAAGCAGTTTTAAAGCAACCCAGCCAGTGTCAGTGAGCCTTCTTGGAGGAGAAAGGAGGGTTTGTTTGAATTACTACTGGAAGCCGTGCACCAGACTCGCTGGCCGCCTTTCAAGGTTCGGGCTTGGTTTGCTCGGCAAGTTTTCTTACATTTGAAGTGTTGGAGCCCGACCTGCTTGCCCCCTGTGACGAGGTTGCAGAGTGAGGCGAGTTGGGAGCAGAAGGAGAAAGGTCCATAATGCAGGCTGGAAATGTTTTGAAAAGCATTGAGTGTAACATAGAAACTACGAACTGGGCATGAAAGTTACCTTTATTAAATGTGCTGAAGGATTGCTATTACTCATGAAAGATGTGCGCATTTCAGCATCAGAATATTGAAACGCTGGCGTTCACTTTTGGAATTGCTCATTTTCCTTCGCGCACTCTGTGGGAGAATACGGCCTGCACCGATAATATGAGCAGATATCACGTGGGCAGTTCAAAGTTACAGAGATGCACCGCCTGTGATCAAGGCTTGCAAGAGCAGAAACGTTGGGCTCAGGTAGCTGCTTGCCATCGTGTTGTTCACCATTAAAGCAGTTTTAAAGCAACCCAGACAGTGTCGGTGAGCCTTCTTGGAGGAGAAAGGAGGGTTTGTTTGAATATATATATATGTATATATATATATATATATATATATATATAACCTCCCAATTCGGTTCCAGTTACACGGGGACTGCAGCGCTCGTGGTTGGTGCGTTACCCTGCGGCTGAACCCACGCTGCTTCACATTCACCAACTCTTCCCCCAGCGAGGGAAAAAATGGGTCGCACACCCAAAACAGTTCCAAATCAGCTTTATTCTTCATATACAGGGGCTGATAGCACGTTTGATCTACGCGTTTCAGTGTCTCACCACCTTGCGCACTATCAACGGGTTGTACCGCCCATTACAATTTTAAATGTTTTTTCTAATTCAGTTTGTGACCAATTCCTGTCACATGTACATGCTAAAAGGATTGTGGTCCTTGTAGTTCAATGTTCTCTTATACAAAAGTGTAATTATTATACTCCGATCAGTTTCCACTTGTACATTAGATAGTGGTTTATACTCGCTTATATTTAATGCTCATAACTCGGTCAGCATTGACTTTTTTACCGGTAACTTAATTGTTTCTTCGGTCTCCTTTTTTCCTTGCAAAGTCTTTTATGGTTGCTTCACCATATTCACCCAACTTTTCATTGATTTGAGTGTCTATTCTTTTCTAGTATTCCCATCTTTTATTGCTTATCCGACATTCTAATCAGGCCGTAATTTATTAGGTTAATAAGGTGGGCTAACATGCCTTCATAAATTCTGCTACAACAGTGGGTATGTTTTGAAATGGAGTTTTGCTCATTTAAATTTTTTCCAGGCGACATACACGGCAGACATTTGCCACTTGTAAATGTTTTTATCCAACCACTCCTTGATGTGGTTGACCCATAACATACTTTTCCTAGATGACAGAATGATATGTTGTAATTCATAAGTGCTCCTGGTTTGGGTGTTACACCCTAGTTTGGGAGTGATACCTGCTCCCTGTTTGTACGTAACATCCTGAGTTGGATTACATTTGTTTCTTACTCTTTGAGAGTACAAGCACCATTACAATGAATTTATCCCGATTGTTTCCATTTACCAATGGCTTTCTGAAAACCAAACTTCTGAGGGCCAAGTATAATTCCCCATACCAAAAGTAGATGTAGCAACCAGCCAGAAGAGTAGACACTCAAAAAACTTCAGGAAGGGGGGGCGTGGCTAGCAGCTGTCGGGAATGGCCACTGCCTAATTGGGCTCCTTCCTTCCCTGCAGGTATCCCAACTTATCCTGTGCCATCCACAGGGGAGAAGTTAATCCCAAAGCAAGTGCTTCTTACCTGAATCTACCCCCGGGAAATTCTTGAGCTCCTGGTGCGACGTGCGCTCTGTGCAATCGCCCTCTGTGACGACTTGGGCATGGCAGTAATGGCGGCTCTGAGGAGTAAATTGAGGTAGGAGGTGGCCTCCGCTCGGAAAGAAGAATACACTCTGCAGACTCTGTGGATGTGGGAGAGATGCTACTCACGTGAACGGTGGTGGTGTGGGACATGAAGCGGCGCCTTTAAAGAACACGGGGAAAAGAACGTCGGCCTGGCAGAGAGGAGAGAGATGGGCTGTGCTGGTAAGTGCTTCACTGCGGGAGACCCCGGATTGGCGGCCTACACAGCGGGCCCCACCAAGACGCACTCGGCGGGCAGGAGGTGCTGGCGTGTGGGGGCCCTGCAGAGGGGTAATGACCTGGAGTGGCGGCGCTGGGAGGCATGGATAACTAGCCTAATTAACTGCAGCTGTAGTGGTGAGGAGTGGAGGCTCACGAGAGGGGGAGATTGTGGGGACCCAGCGGAGGCGGACCCAACCGCAGCGCGGTTACCGATGGTCCCGCTTTGAGGCCTGTGTAAGGGAGTGAGTCTTCAGGCTGCAGCGGCGTCGGTAATATTTCCTGCTGCCTTCGTTTTTTGTGACGAGGTGTCTACGGATTGCTGGTGACCTCACAAGGGAGTGCTGGATGCACCCCCTCCCCTTATGCAGTAGGGCTGCTTGGCTGCCTAAATATATTGGAGACCCTGAAGGCACGAGGGTAGGGGGAGAGAGTGAGTGTTGCCCACCCTGGGGCTTATATATAACACTGTGGCCGGGTCTGGATGAGCTGAGAAAGGACGGGCTGTCATGTAAAGGGACCTGCGGACATGGCCTAAAGAGTCGGCTGGACCAGTACTGCTGTGTCTGGGAGACTTTTGAGATGCACACCGGGAGCTGGCACCACGCATGCTGAGGCCTTAAACTGCATGAGGCGCTCCGGATTAAAGGTGGTTGGCCCGATAGGCTCCTGGTACCTTGACTGGAAAGGTGCAGTGGCCAAAATCCCCTTCATGTGACGCTGGAGTAGCGCCTGCATGGCCGCAGCTTGCCTGGTATTTAGGAGCGGGCATGAACTAGTGGGCCTCTCCTGTTGACTGTGGCTAGACTGCTTCTCTGAGAGCTGGGTAGGGGCCAGTAGAAATTTTGCGGCCTGGCATTTATTGCTGAGGAGGCAGCTGGGACCCTTAGCCCCTCCACTTGAGACTAGTACGCACTGGCGACACGATTGGGAGATAGAGGTGCCACACGCTGGAGGCTGTCGCTCCTGCCTCCAAAGTCTTGATAAACACTGTCACGAGCGGAGTGTTCCAATCGCGGTGCGGGCTCTTAGGAGCAAGGATATCGGAGTGGCGATGCCAGATGTTCCACGCGCTGACTCGGTCACTTCCATTGACCAGGTGACGCTGTCCCTGTGGAACTGCCCTCTGCCCTTTTCCAGCGGACCGACTGGTTGTACGCAGCCATGCTGACAGGGGAAAGGGGTCCCAAGGCCAACGCCCAGAAACAGCTGGCTAAATTCGCTTTGTTTAAAACAGGGGAAATAGGCGATTCGCCGCAATCACAGAAGGACGGAGGGGCAGCTGTCCATACACAAGGCCCGGAGCCAACTGTTCATGATGTCATGACAGCAATTGGTGGAGTGCGCGCTTCGGTGGACTTGGTCACCGTGGAGGTCTCGCTAATCAGAGCTGACTTTAGGAATATGGACGGGAAGGTCAAAGACCTCAAGATAGTTATCAGTGCCCTGCAGATTGATACATCGGAACTTCAAATGCGAATGCTGGAAATGCAGAAGAAACAGGAGAGAATGTCACAACAACTTGATGAATACGAAGTCCGTGCCCGCCGCAATAACATTCGTACTTTAGGACTTCCGGAGAGAACGGAGGGGCCGGCTGCTGACCTATATGTGGAGGATCTCATTACAAAACACCTACAACCGAAGACTTTTCAGCTATTGAAAGGGCCCACAGGGTACCAGGTGGTAGATCAAAACCTGGCGCACCCCCGAGGCCCCTTATTGCTCGGGTGTTCAACTATCGGGACAGGGATATTATCCTGTAGACTGCACGCTCCAATCCTCCCTTGAAGATAGATACCTATGAGGTGCCGTTCTTTTCGGATTTTACGGCCAGAGTTCAGGTGCAGCGCCGCAGCTTTCAGGTGGTGAAGAAGGAACTGAGAGATTGAGAGGTGAAATATGCAATGCTCTTTCCTGCGCGACTATGAGTGGAGTCCGACGGCAAGTCCTGGTTCTTTGACACACCGAAGGCAGTATGGGAGTGGATGAAGGGTTGGAGTACGGTGGGAAGCCAAAGGAGAGATCGCCCTGGTAGACCCGGCCAGCAAACAGGTATCCACAAGGAAGTGGTGAACAATGGCTCAGGTGAGGAAGACAGTCAGCTGAAGGAGCAGGACTGATGGACCTGGCGGCGTGGACGAAGGACTCAAATCCAGCTGAAAGCGCAAGTAGGGGGGGTGAGGGGGGTAGCAATGCCCATTGTTCCGAGACTTTCGTGAACTTAAAGACTTAATGATATGGTACGGACTGATGGATCTCATTGATGCGATTTGGGGGGGGAAATGTTTGGATACTGTTTAGTGTGGATGGCTAAATTACATGTCAATTGTGATGTGCACCTGCGAGGAGGGGGGGCTAGTTCACCCCGTGAATCTTTAGCATTTTGGGGGGAGAGAGGCCCTCTGCCATGTTTGGGTGTGGGTAGTTCTAGATCCACGGGCAGGGGGGCAGGGTAGGGGATGGGATGGGAGCAAGAGGTGGGAGGGGGGGTTTGTAGTTCCTTATTGTTTTCTTATTCTACAGAGTGCTTGTGAGATCCTAAGGCAGGAAATCGATAGGCCGACATGTAGATGCTCTTGTGACGAGTTACATTGTAATTGTAAGGTTTTGATATGTAATGAGTTTTGTGTTGGTTTCAAAAGAGATAAACATATGTATGTAACTGTTGCTCTTAACTGCAGGCTGCGTCAGGATATGTTTGCTGTTAGTATTGAATCCACAGACAGGGGGCAGAGAGGGGGTGAGGGAGTTGGGGTGAGGGGGGGTGTTTGAAGGTACAATGTTTACATGTACAAATGGGACGTTTATTACTGGACAAGATGTTTGTAATTCTCTCGCTGACCTCACTGATCCGTTTCATTGATGCTCCTTTTGTGATCTGGGATGGGGGGACAGAAATAGGACACTTTCTGTACTGACGTGGAACGTCAAAGGGATGGGAGACAAGATTATGAGGGGGATTGTGCAACAGTATTTGAAACGCCATTCTCCCGATGTGGTATTGTTACAGGAGACGCACTTGGTGGGGCAGAAGACAAAAGCCCTCACTAGATGAGGATATAAACTTTTGGTTCATGCTGATTACACTTCCGGGTCAAGTGGGACAGCAATTCTGGTAAAGAGGTCCGTACCCCTCATGGTTTGTAGAGTATGGGCGGATTTGGCAGGGAGGTTTGCGGGAGTGGAAGCCCAATGAAATAGTAGAGACCTCAACATAATTTCAGTCTATCTACTGCCTGCTCTGGGTAAATTGGCTCTGGAGGACCTGGGCGGGAAGCTGACGGGATTACAGGACGGTACACTGATTATGGGTGGAGACTCTAATATGACCCTAGATGACACGGTTGACCGCCAGCCACCGATGTCAAAGGCAAAATCCAATACACTGATGGCCGACTTTACGTAGGCGTTGGGACTGGTGGATGTAGGTAGGGCGCTCCAACCAACAGACAAGCTGTTTACCTTTTTCTCTAACATGCACCAAAGTTCATCACAAATAGATTATTTCCTCACACACCTGTCTGTGGTAGGGAATTTTGCCAAACCCAGGGTTCTACCGAGGGGTAAATCTGATCACTCCCCGGTCTGGGTAGAATACACTCACTCGGAAAGACAGGCACGCACCGCTATTGTTCTCAATCTGTGGCTGTTACACATACCAGACATTATAGAGGAACTTCATACACAAGCGGAAAATTACTTTGCTGAAAATGTGGGCTCGGTCACATCCGCTCAGACAATATGGGAAGCATACAAGGTGGTTTTGAAAGGTCAGGCCCTATCTTTGAAAATGGGTTACATCGCTAAGAAATGCGAACTTTTGGTGCAGGCGGAAATAGACCTTCTTGAGCTGGAGCAGGATTATGCACAGAATCCCTCGCCTGAGATTGTTCATAGGCTCCAGTTTAAAGCAAGATGAGTACCAGATAAAAACTAGAGAACACATGCTGGCTAAGTATCGCCACACCCAGCACAGAATATCTGAATTGGGAGATAGGGCGGGCAGGACACTGGCTTGGTTGGAGAGGCGAGAACAGGGATCGAGGTGGGTACATAAGTTGATTACGTCGGGAGGGAGCGGCGAATACCTCTGCTATTTCCCGCGGATGTGTCAGAAAGCCACATCCGCGGGAAATAGCACAGGTATTCGCCGCTCACTTAGAGCAGGTTTATTCTCCCTCTACTCTCTATACGGCAGAGGACTCACAACAGCTCCTTCTGGACAGTGACATTTCATTCGTCTCAGAGGCAAATAGGGAGACCCTAGAGGAAGATCTCTCAAACGAGGAAATTAGAAAAGCTATAGGGCAGATTAAATCGGGGAAGGCGATGGAACCTAACGGTATCCCGGTTGAATTCCTAAAGGCTACTGCATCTAAAATGATAGCGCACTTGAAGGCCATGTTTGAGGAGAGTTTGGAGGTGGGGCGGTTACCAGTGGATCAGAGGCTGGCCACGATAGTGGTGATTCACAAGCCAGGTAAACCGGCGTACATATGTGGTTCATATCGGCCTATTTCGCTGATCAATATTGAGGCAAAAGACTTAGCAAAAGTACTCACCAATCGGCTGGGGGAGGTTATCACTACACTGGTCCACCCAGATCAGTGTGTTTATGCCTGGGAGAAACACAGCCCTCAATTTGAGGCGCTTGCATAACGTGAATGCCCGGAAATAGTACATTGAGGAAGATGCAGCGTTGTTGTCTCTTGATGCCTCTATGGCATTTGATTCCATAGAATGGCCGTACATGTTTGAAGTCTTAGAGAGGGTAGGTCTCGGTCCCAAATGTATAGCCTGGGTTTAGCTGCTATACACGGATATTATGGGTCAGGTGCGGGTAAATGGATATACCTCCAGGACATTTAAATTGCGGAGGGGTACCAGACAGGGATGCCCTCTGTCCCCGTTTATATTTGCCCTTCTGTTGGAACCCTTGCAGCTTGGAAACGCCGAGATGTCATGGTACGGGGAATGAGGTGGGCGGATGATGTAGAGGATCGCAAATCTCTATATGCGGACGATATACTGTTATTCTTGGCTTCCCCATATAAATCAATAGTGGTAGTGCTCGACATCTTTACGAATGTTGTCAAAAACTCAGGATATGCAATTAACTGGCACAAGTCTGTGTTGCATATGTTGTGGGGACAGGTCCCCTGGCTTCCGACGGGCTGCTCCATAATGGTGGCGACAGATGGGTTTAGATACTTAGGGGTGTATGTTACGTCAGATCCCAATCTGTTCTACAGCTCTAATTTAGCCCTGCCATTGGCTGAGTCCGAGCGGACGTGAAGCATTGGCGATCCCTCCCGCTCTCTCTGATTGGCTGGGCAGCGCTTTTTAAAATGCTGGCCCTCCCTCGCTTCTTGTATATCCTTCAAAATTGCCCTTATAAAGTCACGGATTCCTATTTCAAAACGATGGAAGGGGAGGTCCGTACACTATTGTGGGATGGGAGGGCCCCAAGGGTGGCACTAAAGAAGCTGACGAACAGTTGGTATGATGGAGACATTGCGCTCCCTGACTTACAGCTCTACTATTGCGCAGCACAACTAGTGACTGTCAATCGATGGATATATCGCCCTCCGGAAGACCCCGCTTATGTTCTTGACCACTATCAGACTGATCGATCCGGATATTTGGGGGCTCTATATGTCAACGACAAGAAGAACAAGGGGCGATTCTTTGGGCCTACCCTACACACGTTGGATATCTGGCAAACAGTAAACTCTCGCATGAGATGGGCTGGCATCCTTACTAAGGTTGCTCCACTCTGGTATACACAGAAACTGGGTATGCTGTGTCGCCAGCCCGGGTTTGACAAGTGGGACCTTATAGGTATCTCTGTAGTAAAAGATTTGGTCAAAAAAGGGTATAGATTCACATTTGAGGAACTCCAGTAACAATATCAACTAGCTCAAGGAGAAACGTATAGATACCTGCAGATTCGCCAAGCTCTTAAGGCGGCCTTCTCGTCTTTCACAGACATACCAGACTCTTCACCGCTCGAAGATAGGTTGTTAGACTGGCCTTTGCACTCAAAAGCCATTATTCTCACATACAAGGGGCCTCATTTATGAGGCCGTGCGTCATTTTTACGCTGCCAGTGCGTCACTTTTTGTGACGCACCAGCAGCGTAAAAAATGTGCCTTGTTGCACCATATTTACAAAGTGACGCATCTAGGTAGATGCGTCACTTTGTAAACCCCTGCGCCACATTATACCTATGCCAGGTATAATGTATGCAGGCGGGGCGTTCTGACGCAAGAAAGGGTCTTAGAAGTGACGCAGTGAAATCTATAAGATTTCACTGCGCCACTTCTAGGACACAAATGCGTCAATTTCTTACGCCTGCCTCACAGCAGGCGTAAGACTGACGCAAGCCCTTTCACATGGGGCTTGCCCCATGTGAAAGGACACATTGCTGGAGTTGCGTCACTTTTGTGACACACTCCAGCAATTTTGCGCCATACAGATACGTCAAAAATACTGACATATCTGTAACTCCTTGCGCCATGATGCGTCATACTGTAAATATGACGGATCATTGGTGTCGCAAGGAGGGCGCAGTGAAAAGTGACTCATCGCTGTTTTCACGCAGCGATGCGTCACTTTTCATAAATGAGGCCCAAGAAATTATGCAACAACCTTCCCGGATGCTTTCCCAAGACTCAGGAAGAGGTGGTAGGAGGATTTAGGACTGTTTAGCGATGAGGAGTGGCAGGAGGCCCTGATGTCCCCTCGGGAGGCTGCTATCATGCAAAAATTTAGGTTGCTCCAACTTCGGATACTGCACTGCCCGTATATGACGGGACAGATTTGGGTTAAATCAGGTGCTAGATCAAAGGATCTTTGTCTGAGGGGATGTGGCCAACAGGCTACATTTTATCACACAGTATGGAGCTGCCTGGGTTTACGTGCCCTGTGAGATGAGACCTCGTAACATATGCATTAAGCCCTGCATAAGGAGATTGTTCTGACTCCATGACTGGGTTTGTTGAATATTTGGGAGGCAACTGATCTGAGAATAGTAGAAGAGAAGAACCATTAGGCTGTGCACCACCATGTAGGGAAACCTTTTGGGTAATCCTCTATTTAGAATGAGACTGAGGCCTCGGAGGAGTCCAGGTTCTGGTCATAGTCTTAAAGTCTTAATCCTATGCCCTTGTCCCTGATACACAAGAGCCTATTTAAAAAAGGTAATAATGTATCAACTGGACGTTTTCCAAATTAGGAGTCTTTAAAAGGGAATTTTATGTGAATTTGGAAACTTTAAAACGAATGTGTTAAACTTACATAGAAATCCATATTGTACAATAAGGGTGGGCGTAGTTGGCGGAGTACCACTACACAGAATTCTGCGGAATTGATCAATAACTCCGTGAATTCCACCCATTCCGTCTCAATACAATTTATAAACCAGAAACCTCCCAAGTAACTCTAATATTACATGCTAAAATGCATATAATCATCTCACAAAAGTGAAAATGAAAATACTGCAAGCAGTGAGAAAGGTGATGAATTTGATGTCCTCACTAACCTAGGGAGAGAACCAAGCAGATGCCTTGAATACAAAGAGCACATCATGCTGAACGATTGGTGGTGGTCCCATCCTCATAGGACCACCCCAAGCACTGTTATGGGCAGAAAAATACAATCACAACCAAAGGCCCTGCTAAGCATTATGGGACAATATTCTAGGGTGCTGTGAATATTATAGTATCCAATATCAAAACATTCCTCATGGGGCAAGCTCTCGGGCTCAGCTGAGAGCTAATACTATAATATTCACTTAACTCTAGAATCTCGCCCCCTAATGCTTTGCTGGGCCTTTGTTTGGCATTGTATTTTTGCCCAAAACTTTGCTTGGGGTGGGACCACCACAATTGTTCAGCATGATATGCTCTTTGTTTTCAAGGTATCTATTTGCCCTCCCCCTAGATAAGAGGTGACTTCAAAATCATCACCTCTCCCAGTCCCTGATGTTTTTCAAAGTTCACTTTAGAGAATTGGTTATATGCTTTTAAGCATGTAAAGGTAAAGTTGATTTACCCAAGGGTTCTAGGTACAGCAGATAACTCCATTGTGTAACGGAGTGGGAATTCTTGCATGAATTCCGTGTTTTTAATGAAATATGTAGTTAACAAATCTCCGCAACTTCCACTAGCGGAGCGGAATTCATTGCCTAGGCTTATTGTACATACACAAGTTGCAAAAGTTCCTACATTTGACAAGCTATCAATATGTCTTCTGAGGATTTTTATTGTATGCAAACGTTAAGGGTGGCATCATTCATGGTCCAAATATGGTTATACATCTTTCAACTTTCCATGATAGGAACTGTTTCCACATGGGAATTCCAAAATATGTAACATGCATTACTTTCTTATCGCTCACATGTAAGTTTAATTCCTGTTCAAATGTTACAAATTAATAAATTATGACAGCTTTCAGTATGAAGTTATATAGTGATTATAAATCTTTTACTATGTTCAAATTCAACTTTCTTATTACTGACAAGTTGTAAGCTAGGTTATTTTTCAAATGCAACAAGTTAAATTATGACACTTAACACCCTAATGTATGAAGCTATATAGTGTTGTTAGGTCTTTTAAATGTGCCAATTCTGACATGAGATTTTTAACTCAGGTGTACGTAAAGAATCAGTACATCGTACCTTCAAAATACCTTTGTTATGTGATGTGTAGATTTCAAGGGTACTACCAAAAATGTTCTCACAGTGAAACCTATTGTGATAAAAGCACAACAAAGTGATACTTTAATTTTCAACTTGTGGAAAAGTTAAAAACATTGTTGAATTTACAGGGCTGTAGACCTTGTGCCTGTGTGCTAACGTGTGTTCTGAAGCACTTTTTAAAGATGGAAGCACCAATATTTACTAAAATGCATTCAGTGGCAGTCTTTTTAATTTAAGCGAACTAAATTTCCGAAATAAGGGCCTGATTACGATGTTGGGCGAACTTACCTCTGCCCGACACCATGGCGGAAGCAAGACCGCCCGACCAGGAGTCGGAGCTCTCCCTGACCGCATTATGATGCAACCACCCTCATGGCAGTTACACAGTGTATACTTTCCCTTGCAGCGTGTGCTGTGGGCTGCAGCATATGCCGCAGTACAAAAGATAGCTATTCCAAGCATCCCTGCACTACGTAGCAGGCACCATGTGGAGCCTACCAGATGGTCCAGGGATGTTTAGGGTAACATGATAGATGCCCCCCAGGGCACATAGGTGCCCCCAAAGTCAATTTCCAGCTGCCTTTTCATGGCGGGTTTACCCCCATGAATCTGGTGATGGAAAAGGATATCCTAATCCCCACGGCAGTGCCTGAGCAGGCACCGTCCCATTGTAGGGAATAGGAGTCCGACCACCGCACTGACAAGATCCTTGATCCTGTCAGGCGTGACGGTCCCCCCCATCAGGATTCGATCACCTGCATCCTTATGCGGTGTTCGGATCCAATGGGCTGGATGGCGGTGGGACTGCCACCAACGGCCTGATGGTGGTAGTCCCACTGCCATCGTAATCAGGCCCTTAGTCTGAATCATTTGTATAATGCCAGTGTCATTAGTGTTTTGCATCTCCTTTTTTAATTTTTTTTTCAGAATAATAATTGTAGTACAATCATTTTAAATTAAAATAATCTGACAATATTGTTTCACAATTCAGCTGAAATTGCACATATACCTGTGTATCAAACAAAAAAGGTACAACAATGCTACTACCAGCATAATCGCTAAGTATGTTGCTCCTACATTTATGCTTGATGAACCTTTGTGATGACAAGTTTTTCTACGTCAGGGATAACATTATCATGATGTTAGTTGCAGTTCAATGCTGTTCAGTGTCAGTATTGTACTGCAACTAAATATAATTTCAATATTTGTTGCATATTACTCAGGTAAAATTTAATTATGTGCCACATTCTATGCCATTAATATCTATTTTGCCATGTTAACACACACTGGTATACGGGATCTGAACATTATAAAACATATATATTTGTTAAGAAAAAATACACATTCTGTAGAGCCGACTCAATAAGCTATTCTAAAACAATGAATCATTTTGCTTTTCATGGAAGCACAGAGGAATATTATGTTATTCACATTCTTTTTTTACCCCACAGGGTAAAGTAGATTTTGTAAATCATGCATAGTACCGGATTCAACAGAAAACAAGCCTGCATTTACACCTTTCTTATAATAAATGATCCTCAGGCAGTGGGGCCCTGTAATGTGCATTAGTGGTGGTGCGGACACAAAGGAGCATACACATACTCTCATTCATTGTAGGGAGCTGGCTCTCTATATAGTGCATTAAAAAGAAGTACATTTTGCAGAGAGTCCAATGTATCCCCAGCTGGTTTACAGAGGCAAAAGTAGATAATACTAACACTTTCATTTGTGGCAGTGTGGGCAAGCAGTTAAGCTTAACAGAGAGTAGTGCTAAGCATTTGTTGTACTCACAGAGGCAGTAAATGAGACACACACTCAAGAATAAATCCATGACCAATTTAGAAGAATAACAAGTTTTTTAACAAAAAATACGTTCACAGGTAAGTACTGTTTTTTTGTATGAATTTTCAAATGATGACAAATAGTTCAAAGTTGTGCGCAATTACGCACCATACAGTTCTGTGGGGAAAAACGCAGGTATGTAAAGCAAACAGAGCACATTTGCAGGGGTTCACCTTCTTGGTTTTGGGCAGCAGGAAGCCAAGGTTCAATGTACTACCAGCAGATCATGGGTGCGTCCTGAATTCTACAGGTGAGAGGAGACTTGGTGTCATTGGTAGCTGGCATGCTGTGAGGAAGGGGGGACCCTCTGAAAACAGGCTGCACAAGGGGACTTGCAAGCAAGTTCGAGAGCTCCCAAATGGTGGCTAGGGTTGCAAGGGCCTTAGGGAGAAGGGAGCACAGATGGTTCATCATTATTCAAGCCAGGTTGGCTCGGTGCAGAGCTGGTACGTTGGCCGGCTCTGATGCGTAAAGGTGCTACTGCCATCAGGGGCCAACAGCTGGCAGAGATGAATTCAGGACTGCTGTGCCACTCATGAAATGGGTCTCAGGGGTTGTGATGTCCCTGGGCGGCTGCTGGGCTCTGGTGCAGTTGGCGTCCCAATTGGACTTTTTGAGGTTGGTGTTGGTTGCAGGGCATCCTGTACTGCATGGCTGTGTTTGTCCTGGTGTCACCATACTCGAGGGGAGATAGATCTGACCTTCCAGAGCACGAGTACCTCTTCTCAGTCAGTTGTTGTGCCAGATTAGACTCTGCAGTTTTGGTGCCTGAGTTCTGCAGAGGAGTAGCTCCTCCACTCCAAGTAAGTTCTTGGCAATTGGTGAAGGCTGGCAGTCGTCTCTGGGGTTCTTACAAGCCACATAGCAGCAGAAAGAGACAGTTCACCTCGATTGTAGAGACCTGAAGCAGCAGGGGATCACAGTTCTCAGTTCTTGGGTTCAGCAGCTCTTCTTTGTCCTCTTCTTCTTTAGGTCTGTTGAATCTGAAGTACTGAGATAAGATGTGCCACCTGAATTCTCACTGTTAGGGGCATTAAGAGTTGTACCAAGTAGTAGCCAATGGGCTACCTATCTTAAAGTAACGACATCCTCTATATGACCACTTCCTGTGGGAAGTTAACATAAACCTGACCCTAATAGGCTAGTTCTCTCCAAAACAAGATGGAGAATTTGGAAACGTGGGGTCCTTATCAGCTGCCCCACTTTAGGGGTTGTGCTGGCTAGGTGTGGGTCCTTCTCTTAATGTAACTAATTTACCCACCCATCCTCCAGCCAAAACGTGGAGTCAGGACAGGGGGGTCTGCATCTTCCACTAACTGGAGAGGCCTGTGTCGCATTTCAAAGGTGGAAAGGCCTTTGAAGCTTCCCACCATGGAATATAGTTTCTGTGTGGACGAGGCGTGAACACCTCTGCCAGAGCAGGCTTTATTCCCAGCCTCGGAGCCCAGATGAGGACAGAAACATGTTTAGTGATGGCAGGGTGGCTGAGACCAGGAGGCAATCACACTAGTGGAATGGTGGGTTATCACAGGGCACCTCTAAGGTGCCCTCTGTGAGCATTTATTGATAAATCCGGTACTGGCATCAGTCTGGGCTATTAAGACAAGATCATAGCATTGCAAGCCAAAATATTTATTTTCCCCTGTTTGTATTGCATTTGAAAGTCTAGAGGTTTTGAGTTGTTGCTGCTTGCATAAGACTTTATTCTCTCTTTGCCTCAACTGTAGTAACTTTTAATCAGTTTCTTCTAGAATCACCTCTGCCGTGTTCAATAACTATAACCTGCACCCCCGCCAGGCACAGTGTTGTAGTCAATGATGTCAGTTCAGTTGTCATCAGTAATGTTATCGATAATGTCACACATCGTCATGAGTGTTGTAATGTGTGAGATCATAAGCAGTGCATGGCGAGGGTATGAGTTATAGTTACTTGAAATAACTGTTGAACTTCAATTTGTTTAGTTTAAAACATTACATTTAAACTGACATTTTCACCTAGCTATAATGTCACTTTAATATCCAAAGACCTGTGCACACATAAATCAAAACCAGAGTATGTTCATATTATGTACAAATGAACAAAAAAGGTCGCCACAAGTTTTCTTGTTTCTTTTAATGCTTGTTTGCATAAAGACCAGCCAGCCGACACGTATTTCATCAGAGAACAGTCAACTCTGACTCTTCAGGGCCACGTCGTAATTGACGGAATGAGTAATCCCTTTGCCGGTGATAATTCCAACCCGGTCGGAGTCTGGGATAGCGAGGAAAGGACCACGTACACAATAAAAATACGGGTTTCTCAACCAATAGAGATACTAATAAAAGTTTGGTCTGTGTATCAAAGAACGAAAGGATGAGTTATCACGTCAATGAGAGTTCAAAAGTAGAGAGTAGCCGTATTTTTTGTGAAGATTCGTGAAACGGTGGCAAAGTTATTAGCAACCCAGAAAACATTCTTACTATGGAAACTAGTTTATAAATATAAATACACAATGGATCATAAATGAATATATATATATACATACACACACATATATATAAATATATCTATGTATGTATGTATGTATGTATGTATGTATGTATGTGTGTGTGTGTGTACATAGAAAAGAGTGCTTGTTCCATGCACTTCTAAAATACAAACTATAAAATCATATAAAACTGCTGAGGCATTGGATGTCTGATTTGCTTTCATAAATAGGTATTAATTTCCTCATCGGTGTTCAATCCTGTGGGCTCCTTTATTCCTAATTTCAAAATGTATCTGCATTCGAGTTGCCTTAGTGTTTTTTCTCTGTCACCTCCATGAAGAAATTTGTTTACCTGGTCTTACGCGATATAGGTCAAAAGATTGGAATTGCTTCTGCGGAACTCCTTAAAGTGACATGCTACAGGATATGTCTAATCTTCATTTTTTACAACCCGTATGTGCTGTAAAATACATCTATATACCTGTAGTTTTGTGCAGCCTATATATCGTTTGGGACAGGGGCATTGTAGTAAGTACACTGCAAATTCTGATTCACAATCCAATGGATTCCGAATCTGTATTTGTTCACCCATCTCAGTTTGGAATTCAGTGATAATTTCTCCTTGTAAGCAGGCTTTCCATTTACTGAATTTTGTAAAGCCATTCTTAGGTTTCAACCAGCTAACCCCAGTGCTGATCTGGTGTTTTACTAGAGTATTTTTGATGGATTTTGATTTCCTATAAGTAACTAAGGGTTTAGGGTTGATCTCTGCTCCAAATAGTGTTGAATTAAGTGTTGGTGTTTTTGTAGTGCCTGTCTCATTTTATTGTGATGTTCCTTATAGGTGGTGATAAAGTTGCATTAATTGAAAAGCAGTTCTGCTCTGGTCTGTGTGTCTATTCTAGATCTTGCTCATTTGAAAGCTTCCTCATTGAACCCTCTCTCCCTCTTTGTCATTTCATCATTTATTCTTTCAAATAGAGGTTGGAAACTGCAGATTCTTTTTGCCCATAAAAGGTCTCCAAAAGGTATATTGTTTTTAAGTGCAAAGCTATTAGCAAACAAAAAAAATACTCTTCCTTTGGGAACTAGGTTCTAACTATAAATACACAGCAGCACATATATGTATGTACGTATATATTTATATATGTATATATATATAAACGAGAGCCAAATCTATGAGGCAAGAATTGGTGAATAGCAGCCCTGAGGTGATTGAGAGTGGGAACTAGCTTAGGGCCAACTCAGGATTCAATAAATGGCTTAAATGCAAGGCTTGTAAGCACGGAACCAACAAGAAAGAAGTCCAGCTACCATTCATGAAAAAAATGTGGAGGATTCTGTATTTTTTTAATTGCAAGAGTGACCACATGGTATACCTGCTACAATGCACGTGCCCCTTGACATATGTGGGCAGTACAATCCACATGGCCCACATTAGAGTACTACAACTCTTAAGGGCTGTCAAGAATAAGGATCAGTCTTATCCAGTGGCCCAGCATATCAACGATATACATGGAGGTAGAGTTGAAGATCTGTCATATTTTGTAGTAGACTCAGTACCCAAAAAAAGACGAGGTGGGACCCGAAAGGCCAGTCTGAGAAAACTTGAATCCCGCTATATATTAATGTTTGACTGCAAAACCCCTAATGGTTTAAACACTGATGAGGAACTATATGTCCATTTAATATGATTATAAATAACATTAATATAAAAAACATGAGTAGAAGTTCAATTCATTGAGAGTAGTTTCCATCTTAATTGTCAAATAACACATGTTACCTGAGGGAAGAACCAAGAATTTAGGATGTAGTTTACATTGTTTTCAGCTGTCTTGGGATTTGAATATATGTTTTGACAACGGTTTGCACCAACAGAATGGAAATGCAATATGTGGGCTGGTACAGGGTCTGAGGTGAATCCACCACAATACAATTGGTGATTAATAAGAATATCTGTTTTAGCTTATGTAAATGAATCTCAATATGTGAAAATACAGTCAGTATGTATTCCATCATTCGGAGAGAATTATTGAGGAACTATTTTGGTACTTGGAGTTTTAGCATTTTAATAATTATTTTTAATGCATAATGTTGCATAGAATTAATGAGTTATTAACTAATGAACTTAGGGACTTATAATTCTGCTAATAATGAGGACATTTTCCTACAATTGCACTGGCACTTTATGAAATTATAATTTGCAATAGGCACTAGCACTTTTTCCTATCATCCGACAACATGAATGATGGACAGTGCAGATTAGTCTTTGCGTAAAAATGATGCACATTAATTATTATGTTTACATATGAGGGCATCTACATCGTAAGGTCGTAGACAGGACAAGGAGTACAAAATTAAGCACAAGCATTTTTATAACTAGAGTATAAGATTATTGCATTTTTGTGCCTAATTGCTTGACAATTTATTGAGCAATTTTGGCAACTGTTAATCTGACATGGAGAGTATTAACCCCTTGCATGCTGATGACGGCCCCCGGCCGTCATGCATCACTGTGGGCGTGTGCTGATAACGGCTGGGGGCCGTCATGATCCCGGCCACTCTTCAAAACGGCCACACAGCACGAAAATTTGCGCCGCATGCAAGGGGTTAAGATTAAAAGCACTTGCACTCTCTTACTGTCTCTGTGCCTGTCCTAATGCCAACAATATAAAATGAAGCTTCAAGCCTTCAATGCCAGCCGTACACATTAAGTGACAATGAGATGCAGTGTCCTATTCAGCAAAATCGACTTCTGTGGTACAATAAGGTTTTTTGAAAATACACATTTCATCAAGCCATGCACAAAAAACCCCAAGAAAAATGAACAAAAAAAGTGAAAAACCAGTAAGAATACTGTGAAAATGTATCAACAATGAAATGGTTTTCAAAATGAAAGTATGAAAATATACGCTAGAAATGTAAAATGTAAAAAATATAGTGTATTGCCTATTTCTATGGTATCATGTGATGGTAATGTGGTTCGGTGTGTGATCAGGCAGTGGATCCTGCTGAAACGCGTCATAGCTTGGAAATGAGAGATTAAAAAACAGACAAAATTTACCTTTGGACTCCAGTGTCGTCTTTCTGGTGTAGCAATTTCGAAGTACCGGAAGTGGTCTTGGATATATATATATATATATATTCACTGAAAAAACCATAGGTTATAGACCATATATAGTTAGGAATTAGCATTTACAAAACCTTGAAAATTCACTGAAAAAACCATAGGTTATACACCATATATAGTTAGGAATTAGCATTTAAAAAACCTTATTTTACTCACACAAAACCATTGAAATTCCATATATAGTTAGTTGCACTAACTATATATCGCGCACCCGCAATCCACTGCTGATCATGTCACATATTACATCATTCATGACATGGTCAGTGACATCACTGATGACATCACTGATGACATCTCAAATGACATCACTGATGACATCACTGATGACATCTCAAATGACATCACTGATGACATCACTGATGACATCTCATTTGACATTACTGATCACATCACTGATGACCTCATTCATGTGATAATACGATGAAGCTCTTCAGACTCTAATATAACCTTAGATACAGTAAGTGTAAACAGACACTCACAGACTGTCACTCATCCATAGAGTTACACACACACCTAGTCAGTCATGCAAAGAATCAATCACACCTCCATTTTCTCAACTATACAGTTATACACACCTTACTTATTCAAACATATACTAACACATATTTACTCTCTTATACAATCCCTGATACAAGTTCACAATGATCCATACAGCCACTCACACATTCACTGGCTCTTATGCACAGTTATTTATATATGTCAACTCTCACATGTACTGTGTTTTACATATGTACTTACTTTGACATGTAGCACTGAGATATCCATTCACTCAGCAATACACTCATGCACACAGTCAACCGCCCATACAGCTGTTTCCACATGCACTTTTGAACCCATACATCTAGTGAATCAACTGCTCACACATCTATGCACAGAGTCATACACCTCCCAGCCACCCACACACACACTCAGTCTGCCATACAAATACTTGGGCAACCAATCAATAACCCATATAGTTAATCATATTGCTAATGATTAACACATGCTGCAGTTTACAGAACAACAGACATAATGATGCACAAATTAAGACAGTTTAGTCACTAACCCATGCACTCAGTGAGACACATTTAATCACTCACTCATACAGTCAGTCATGCACCTACTAAATCCTTCATCCAGACATTTATACATCCACTCATTCTTAAATATGTAAGACATATTTTAACTTTACAGAAAAATACAGTCACTGGATGTTGTCATCAGTGATGTCATTTGAGATGTCATCAGTGATGTCATCAGTGATGTCATTTGAGATGTCATCAGTGATGTCATCAGTGATGTCATTTGAGATGTCATCAGTGATGTCATCAGTGATGTCACTGACCATGTCATGAATGATGTAATATGTGACATGATCAGCAGTGGATTGCGGGTGCGCGATATATAGTTAGTGCAACTAACTATATATGGAATTTCAATGGTTTTGTGTGAGTAAAATAAGGTTTTTTAAATGCTAATTCCTAACTATATATGGTGTATAACCTATGGTTTTTTCAGTGAATTTTCAAGGTTTTGTAAATGCTAATTCCTAACTATATATGGTCTATAACCTATGGTTTTTTCAGTGAATTTCAATGGTTTTTTAATAGCAAATATCATAAGCTGTCGAATGTCAAGTACGTGGTAAGTGAAAACATTTTCGTGTTTATGCACACTGATCTGCTTTGAATGGTGCCCCCCCCCCTCATTTCTATTAGGAGTACTCTCTCTTTGCAGATAGTGAAAGGTAGTTAACGCAGGCCTTTGCCCCCGTTGTAATCCGTCGTGCCTGCTTCTCTCTCCATTTGATTGATTGTTATCCAAGTATTTACTGTTTTAGAATTAGTTCTCTTTGGTTCATTCTCTATTTACAAACAAACACAGAGTCGCAATACTCTGTTTAGTCTTTGCAGATAATGAAAAATCGTGTAAAAAAAAAGAAAAGGAATCGAGCAAAATCAGTAGGCCACTAATGGGATCTCTTTTTGACCTCGCTAAAATAGAAACATTAGGAACAACCCCTCATGACAAATACAAAACTAGTGAGATGAACTGAACTCCACACAATGATGGCTGCAAAACAGCTCGGCTCCGCCACCCACCCCGCCCAAAATAACGATAAAGAGCGGCTGCCATGATTGGTTGCGGAATGGCCACAACGGAGCTACGAAATGGTGCTGCTCTCATGCTAACCCCAGCTTCGGTCTGAAACATCCAGAAACACTGTAGACTACCAATTCGATCAGTTCCGGTAGCGCCCCAATGTAACCCGGTAGAGAAGAACTAGCCCTCCCCTCTTTGACTGTCCTTTCTGTTGTCATTTAACAGAACTATTTAGCCTGCTGAAAGGGGTTGTGTTTCGACCGCTGGTTGGTGGAGACATTTTGACTATATTCTGGACCTGCGTTGTCGCGTAATGCGTCATATGACGCGCCGCGTTAGCGCATCCGGAAGTCATCCGGGGCGCGCAGCGCGTAACGTAAGCATAACAAGTCATGTGACTTGTTAATAAAACTTTTCATTGGTTCATTTTACTTTTCTTATTCTAATGATGAAAGCCTTGGTCATATCACCTAAAAATTACGCTTTTAATTACTTCCGAACATTATTTTCTCTTAAATATATGTTATAATGTTCCAGGCTAATGTACTTTCCCGGAAATTTTAGAACTGTCCTGCAAGTAAAATATATTCTTTTTTCGAGAAAAAGAGCGTTTCTTCGTCCCATGACGGAGCAGTTGAGCAAAAGAGGGTCGACCTGCTGTCTTAGTCGCCGATACGCCTGAATATGAGATTCTTATCGATCACTTTATGTTGCAGGAATAGAAAACACAACAGCCCTTGACCATTTATCTTTACTGCGTTCCTTCGTATTATACCTTTTACCCTTCATGTAATTGGTCTGCTTTATTTCACTTGCCTTTTAATGATTCTAAAACAGTGACTATTATTAAAAACTTTACCAATGTATACACTACTACCATGTTTTCTTTTAAAAACCTTTATTGTGAAAATTTCATTATACAAATACGAGCCTATAACCACGTGGGCCTGCCACGGAGCAAACTGTAATCGTATATGATGAATAGACATTTACACTGTAGAGGAACGTAACGGGCGGGCCATTAGGTTGCAAAAACTAAGGTGTCTAACAGTTACGGAATCGGTGGAGGTACATTTTATAATTAAAATACGACAGGGCCAGTTACAATAAAATTATCTAGATATACATTTGCGGGCAAGTACCATGGGTGACGTTAATTCGAATTTTCAACAGTACAGTAATCAATAACACATCAGAACTTAATATCAATAGGGATGTCGAAATATTCAATCAATTCTCGTCCCCGCCCGCCATGTGCTTCAAAACTGAATACGTATCTCGTGATTTCAAGGTTCTGCAACCAGTACACAACAAGGAGTTACGAGTCCCATTTATTCCGGCGTCATTTTGGGCGAGGACGGGCAGGTCCAGGATATAGTCAAAATGTCTCTACCAACCATCGACTATGATGATGTTCATATGCTGTATTTATTAGAGTAACACTCATCTGCCCACATGAAATTAATTTACCACAATCTAAACATGTCATTTTAATCTTTCCAAAGTTCTTCTAAATATTTGGGACCGTTTCCCTTGCCTCTGAAGCTCTCAGTGCCACTTCTTTGATGAATGTACTAGCAGGTCAGGGGTTCTCCTCCAAATCTCTCTTTTATGCAGCACTATAATTAATTGGTGCCACCTCTCCATATGACGATGCATGGTATAGTTACCACAACTATATATTTTTTCGGTTCCTCTGGAGAGTTCATCGTGGCAGATGAAGCGTGTAACATACCGGGCATTTACCTTTTTTTGCATGTACAGGAAAGGAAAAAAAAATCGAGCGTTCGAGTTCTTAGGTGTCCCAGGGCCATTTTAGTGGACCAGGCCCAAATCCAAAGAACAGCTATCTCACAGGCTAATGGGGCGACCCACGCCGAGTTTCAGCATTGTAGGATGACCACACAAGTACAGCAACTTGCTAGACATCACCTCGGTGCCATCCGGATCTCGGCGCCCCACTGCAGATGAAGTGCCTCTCAACTATGAAACCACCACGGTGACATCCGGATCTTGGCGCGTTGTGCTGCCTTCGGCCTATTCGCACATCGGTCCGCTACTGACGCCATCTCACAGGCTAATGGGGTGACCCACGCCGAGTTTCAGCATTGTAGGATGACCACAACAACTTGCTAGACATCACCTCGGTGCCATCCGAATCTTGGCATCTCAACGCCTAGTGGTATCTTCCATACAGAAAATATTGTTACGCTGCCTTTGGCCCCATTCGCACATCAGTCCGCAACTTAGACATCACCTTGATGCCATCCGGATCTTGGCATCTCAGCGCCTTGTGGTGTCAGTCAGAAAATATTGTTGCGCTGCCTTTGGCCCCATTCGCACATCAGTCCGCTACTGACACCATCTCACAGGCCAATAGGGCGCCCCACGCCGACTTTTACCATTGTACGATGGCCACACCAGTGGCACAACTTCCTAGACATCACCTCGGTGCCATCCGAATCTTGGCATCTCAACGCCTAGTGGTATCTTCCATACAGAAAATCTTGTTACGCTACCTTTGGCCCCATTCGCACATCGGTCCGCAACTTAGACATCACCTCGGTGCCATCCGGATCTTGGCATCTCAGCGCCTTGTGGTGTATTCTCTTCAGAAAATATTGTTGAGCTGCCTTTGGCCCCATTCGCACATCCGTCCGCAACTTACACATCACCTCGGTGCCATCCGGATCTTGGCATCTCAGCACCTTGTGGTGTCTTCTACTCCGAAAATATAGTAGAAAATATTGTTGCGCTGCCTTTGGCCCCATTCACACATCAGTCCGCTACTGACACCATCTCACAGGCCAACAGGGCGCCCCACGCCGACTTTTACCATTGTACGATGGCCACACCAGTGCCACAACTTGCTAGACACCACCTCGGTGCCATCCGGATCTTGGCATCTCAGCGCCTTGTGGTGTCTTCAAATCAGAAAATATTGTTGCGCTGCCTTTGGCCCCATTCGCACATCGGTCCGCTACTGACGCCATCTCACAGGCCAACGGGGCGCCCCACGCCGACTTTCAACATTGTAGGATGGCCACACCAGTGCGACAACTTACTAGACACCACCTCGGTGCCATCCGGATCTTGGCGCGTTGTGCTGCCTTCGGCCTATTCGCACATCGGTCCGCTACTGACGCAAACTCACAGGCCAACGGGGCGCCCCACGCCGACTTTCAGCATTGTTGGATGGCCACACCAGTGCGACAACTTACTAGACACCACCTCGGTGCCATCCGGATCTTGGCGCGTTGTGGTGCCTTCGGCCTATTCGCACATCGGTCCGCTACTGACGCAAACTCACAGGCCAACGGGGCGCCCCACGCCGACTTTCAGCATTGTAGGATGGCCACACCAGTGCTGCAACTTGCTGGACACCACCTCGGTGCCATCCAGATCTTGGCGCGTTGTGTTGCCTTCGGCCTATTTGCACATCGGTCCGCTACTGACGCCGCCTCACGTGCCAACGTATTTTCTCCTAATGTTACACCCTATGCCGCATAACAGGTCATGTGACTTGTTTATAAAACTTTTCATTGGTTCATTTTAATTTTGGTTTCCTAATGATGGAAGGCTTGATCATGTGACCTAAAAACAACACTTTTCATAGGATGAAAACTTTTTTTTTCCCCCAAACGATGAAAGCCCCACCTTGTTTCTGGATGTTTCAGACTGAAGCTGGCGTCAGCATGAAAGCACCACCATCTCGTAGCTCAGTCGTGGTCATTCCGCGAGCAATCATGGCAGCCGCTCCCCACCAGAAGCCTGCAGGAGTCGGAGCCCCCAAAACTTTTGATGAATTCTCAAGGCGGAGGGGACGCTTTCGAGAATGAGGTCCAAGACCTAGCAGACAAGCGTCCGATTTCCAAGGTGTCCCAGGGCCATTTCAGTGGACCAGGCCCAAAAAGGAAACAGCCTGCCGCCATTTTGAGAGTCCTGTGACAGCCGCCTATCGCTGCACCGCAAGAGTGGGCGCAACTCAGCTGAATTGCGGCTTTTGACACAGTGGACCAAAAACGGACGGAATGGCAACTGAAACGGTAAAGGGGCGCCCCACTACAACAGATGACACTCCACCTGGAGAGGCCCGTTCACGCCGCCTCCCCCGGGGCGCTCCACGCCGTTATTCGGAGCAGCATTGTAGGATACCAAAACCAGTGCGGCAACTTACTGGACATCACCTTGGTGCCATCGTTCTGCTGCCTTGGAACTATTCGCGCAACAGTTTGCTACTGATGACCCACCCCCCGCGACGCCCCATGCCGTTATTTGCTGGGTGGCAACTTACTAGACATCACTTTCGTGTCATCTAGATTTCAACGCGTTCTGCTGCCTTGGAACTATTCGCACAACAGTTTGCTACTGATGACCCACCCCCCGCGACGCCCCACGCCGGAAATCTGGACGTTGTGCTGCGTTGGGACTATTCGCACAGCCGACCGCTACTTCGTTGTTTTTCCCTAAAAATGTTTATATGTTATTACTATTTTTGTTTTCTTGTATATATTTATAAATTATTAAAGTTTTATAATCTTACTACTTTGTCGGAGTGCTATATATTTTTAATGTGACACATAATTGTAAAAACTTTGATGTACAAACAGTCATCCCTGGAATCTTCCGCTTCAGGCTCGGTCCCCTCCCCAATCACAATACAGGATGGTTTTCAGATAATAGCAACGCTTCTGCTGTGACGAATCTCATCGAGTGTGGGCCTTGATCTACTATAACTCCTTTGAAGAGGGGTGATTCTTTACAGCTGTGGCCATAAACTACATCTGCAGGGCTAGCTGATACCCTAGGACCAGCCTGGACAATCGGACACAGAGGAAAAGGAGTGTCAGAGGGTGCGGTAGTGAATAGGGCGAAAGGGAGGTGTCGGGCGGGCACAGGGTGTGATTCTCAGGGAACAGCAGCACAGATGGGGGAGGTTTATTACCCATGCATAAGACAGAGAGCGGGGGTGACCACTGCCTGGGGGAGATGTTTGCAAGGGTGGGGAGCCATGCTAAGGATCGACAGCGTGCACAGAGTGGGTCTGGTCAAGGCATCTAAAATGGCTGCCGTGCACGACAAAAGTGTGGCATTTGAAAAAAGACAAGATGGCGCAGACAATGTTTTTCAACACTTCCTGATTTCCTTCGAATCGAACGTTAACAGACGTTGGGGCATATTACCAAAGTTAAGCGATATTTATCCCTAACGATGCTTAGCAACGATTTTTTTACCGTCAGAAATTATCGCAGATAAACCTTGCTATTATCAAGGTTTATCGGAAATACGATAAAAAACGACCGCAATGCATTAATATCGCTGAAAACTCAGCGATATTCATGCATTACCGAGCTAATGCTCTTAGCCATGTTATCCACCTCCCATTGGATAACATGGCTAAGAACTGCTCAGGGCAGGTGGTAGCTTTTAGAGATATTCGCCCTTATCTCGAATATTTCCAAAAGTTGATAATAGGAGATAGCGATGTTAGCGACTGTTTCCAGTCGCTAACATCTTGGCATGCCCACTTTGCATGTCATTAGTGATAAATATCACTCACATGCAAAGTGGGGCCCAAGATGGTCGCTATCTTCTACTAGCCGTCGCTAACTGGTGTTAGCAACAGCTAGGTAATACACATATAATTTTATCTCCGCGAAGCGGAGCGCTGTTACAGATATATATCTTGTTTCTGAACGTTAATTTCTCAAAATGCACTGAAGCACATATATTGAGACCTAGCAAAGGCACATCGGGCTACCAGTCCCTACAATTTTGCCAAGTTTCGTGCAAATCCATTCAGCTGTTCGATCCTACCGAGAGACAAGATGGCGGCCGCTACGGACTGTTTGGAATGTTTACAGACACCGGAGAGCCAATCAGCTTCGCTTCGCAAAGCTCCGTAACGCGAAAAGTACGCGAAGCGGTGCGCTGTTACAGATATATACCTTTTTTTGAACGTTAATTTCTCAAAATCCACTGGAGCACATATATTGAGATCTAGCAAAGGCACATCGGGCTACCAGTCCCTACAATTTTGCCAAGTTTCGTGCAAATCCATTCAGCTGTTCGATTATTATTATTTTTATTTTTTTTTGCCCCGCGGGGCCCTTTTAAAACCTCCACATCAAACCTAGGGGGTGAGCGACAATGTACTATGCCCCCTTATGGTCATTTGCCCCTTCGCTTCGGCCTCCTCTTGTCTCTCGATCCTACCGAGAGACAAGATGGCGGCCGCTACGGACTGTTTGGAATGTTGACAGACGCCGGAGAACCAATCAGCTTCGCTTCACAAAGCTCCGTTGCGCGAAAAGTCCGCGAACCAGAGCGCTGCCTGGTCCGCGCTTACAGATATATATCTTTTTTTAAACGTTAATTTCTCAAAATCCACTGGAGCACATATATTGAGACCTACAAAAGGCACATCGGGCTACCAGTCCCTACAATTTTGCCAAGTTTCGTGCAAATCCATTCAGCCGTTCGGGCTAAAAGTGAGGCCAACCGCCCTATGGAAAACTCAATGTTAAAAACACGTTTTGGGACCCCCCTTTTTTCTCGGCCCCCCCTTGACGGACCCCCCCCAAATTTTCAAGGGCTGCTCAGAAACGAAATGTGCCATTTTCCTGAAAATTCCAGCCAATTCCGTCCACAAACGCCAAAGTTATTAGACATAGAATTTTCAAAAAACCCATAGAGAAAAAATCCTAACTATATATACCTACTGGCGACCGCCAGTAGGTAATGTATATATATATATATATATATATACAAACCACTCCAGTTTTACTGCGAATAAATCACACTGGTGCCGCGGTCTCTGTTCGTACACGCTTTTTATTTAATTAAGCAACGGGTGCCCAACGCGTTTCACTGTTTCAGTCACAGCTTGTTCACGGGTAGAAATTTACCGATACAATGTTGCATTTAAAGTGAAAGAGACTAGTTCCGCCTACAATCAATAGAAACAGTGAAAAGACTCCAAAGTTGGTTTAAATCAATTTTCGACAGTGAAGTTCCGTGAATTTCAACTTAAATGCAAATATGATAAAACATTTAAACGCTAAAATAAACCAGTGCAAATGATATTAATGAAAAGTGTTTTGCCCAAGTGGGCAGAGTTTCACTATGCACAGTTAAGTCTGCTTCAACAAAATAATACTGGAGTGGTTTGGTTATTTGGGAGTGGCGTCCCTGCCGCGTTGCCCGCCGCCATTGAGGCTCTGCGTCTGCCGAAAACTTGGTGTTGGGAGATATATATATATATATATATATATATATATATATATATATATATATATATATATATATATATAGATATATATATATCCATACTAATATTATAAAGAGAGAGCCCAAACATTTGAGGCGGGTAATCTCAGTAACCACAGCACCAATCACAACACCCAATACAGCGTTGGAAAGGGTAGTTGCAGCAGAAGGACATAGGCTATGCAGACGGCCACCATATACATTTAAAAGGTTAAAGAACCATGCCAGCAAAGTATTCCCTTCTGGCTGCGTTCTGCTGTGGGCGTGTGCTGGGGGCGTGACAAACGCTGTGGGCGTGTGGTACGTTCCGCCCTTCATGCCATGTGATTCGTAATGCGCTGCATCAAGGGGCACACTGGGGGCGTGACACGCTGGGGGCGTGACACGCTGGGGCCGTGACAAACACTGTGGGCGTGTGTCCGCACTGTGGGCGTGTGTCCGCCCTTCATGCCTTGTGAAGCGCCAATTACGCCATTGCGCCGCATCAATGGGCATGCTGGGGGCGTGACAAACGCTGGGACCATGTGCTATGTTCCGCACTTCATGCCATCTGGGTCGTACATTAATCAGATCGTCTGCTGTGGCCGTGTGCTGGGTGCGTCACAAAGGCGTTCACCTCGAACCGTGGTAAATAACCATTCGCAAGACTCCCTTGGGGGACTGCCCGTTGTATCACACATAATGGGGGTGCCGAATGCAGTGTGTGCCTTGGCCTGGGTGCGTCTGAAAGAGCCGAACACAGTGTGTGGCTTGGCCTGGGTGCGTCTAAAAAGCACTCGGGTCGAAGAGTGTTGGTGTGGGTCATAAAAAAATAAGAACAGCGGGAAACAATCATTCAAGACTCACACAATTCTAATTGTTAGACGGTCGCCGCTGGCCCTCAAGCGGGGGCACATGCGACTGAGCGTGTCTGCGGGGACAATTACTGCAGCCTCTCATGCGCGCTGTTACTGAACTATCATATTAAACCAAATTACACATGCCTGCTAACATCAGCCAGGGCTGTAGCCGTGCTCAGGCGGCGGATCACTACACTAATTACATGCGCCTGCTAACATGAACCAGGGCTGCAGCTGGGCCTCAAGCGGGGGAACACGCGAATGACCGTATCTGAATGTGATGTCACTGACCATGTCATGAATGATCTAATATGTGACATCATCAGCAGTGGATTGCGGGTGCGCGAAATATAGTTAGTACAACTAACTATATAGGAGCAATTTCAATGGTTTTGTATGAGTAAAATGTCCAGCTAACTATAACACCACTAAAACTTATAGTTTTTTTAGTGAATTTCAAAGGTTTTTTAAAAGCTAATTCCTAACTATATAACTCCTGAAACCTATGTTTTTTTCAGTGAATTTCAAAGGTTTTTTAAATGCTAATTCCTAACTATATAAGGCCTGAAACCTATGGTTTTTTCAGTGAATTCGCAAGGTTTTTTGAATGCTAATTCCTAACTATATAAGGCCTGAAACCTATGGTTTTTTCATTGAATTCGCAAGGTTTTTTAAATGCTAATTCTATTAGCGGATAACGTTTTTATATATTAAAACGTTTTTTAAATCTCAAATGCCTGCTTTGCTAACAGAGTTTTTAAGCACAGGCTCTTTTGTCTCTGGTGGCCATCTTGGGAGACTGCATATCACAATTTTTTTAATGAAATATAAGAGGATTTGAGAAGTCACTCAAAATGTGCCCTAATTTTTCTTTCTTCAGCACTAATCATAATTTCTATGGCAAAATGAAACCCCTCATTTTATTCCTTTGCAAATTAAATGTTTTAAGTGTTAACACTTTATTCCAATCAAGATGACTTCAGGTGTGCCATACTTTTGTCATAAGTAAGACTGTTATCCCTCTAGTTGTTCTTTAGAACACTCTGGGACATTCTGTCATTGGGCTATAGTTGGGCTACATCTGGCTGATATTTGGGCTACATTTTTTTTTTGTCTCTGGTGGCCATCTTTGGGCTACATTGGGCTACATTGGGCTACATTTGGGCTCTAACATATATATATCCCAATGTAGCCCAATATATATTTTTTCAAAGTTAATTTTCGTAAAAACCACTGGAGCACATATCTTGAGACATAGCAAAGGCACATCGTGCTACCAGTCCCTACAATTTTGCCAAGTTTAGTGGAAAATCATTCAGCCGTTCGGGCTAAAAGTGAGTCCAACCGCCCTATGGAAATTAACATGGGGAAAACACGTTTTGGGACCCCCCTTTTATCTCGGCCCCCGCTTGACGTATCCCCCCAAAACTTGCGGGGAAGGACCGGAGCGCCGCGAGGCAAAGTTAAGGAAAATTTCCGGAAGATTCCTCAACCGGCGCCAAAGTTATTCCCAATAGAATGTTGCGATTTCCCTATGGAAAACAATCCTAACTATATATACCTACTGGCTATCGCCAGTAGGTAATATAACGTCCCTGAAACCTATGGCTTTTTCAGTGAATATACGTTATAGTTAGTTGGCAATTTCACTTGTACAAAACCATAGCATTTCCCCCGTTATAACTCACGCCCCCACCATGCACTGCGGATGACGTCACATATTACATCATTCTTGACATTGTCAGTTACATCACTGATGACATCTGAAATTACATCACTGATGACATCATCCAGTGAATGCGTGTTTCTATAAAGTTTAAATATTTATTATAAATGCCAAGGTGTATTGAGGAATGACTGGGTGTGTAAGTGTCTGGATGGAGGGTTTAGTAGGTATGTGACTGACTGTTTAAGTGAGTGATTACATGTGTCTTACTGAATGCATGGGTTAGTGACTGATACAGACATTCACACTGCAGAGTGGTGGAGAAAGGGTACTGGGCATCCAACCAACGCTCAGGAATTCCGCTGCGTCGAACTTACAGGAGCAACCAGGAGGGATTCTTGGTCCCCAAACTCCCTCAGGAATAAATTGGACTTCATCCCCCATCCGTCGTAGTCACGAAGCACGTTTGCAGAATGGTAGAGAAAGGGGGCCATGGCCTCTGAAGACGTCTTAGCAATCCCACTCTGTGGGACTTACTGGAGGTAACAAGAGGGGTAGTTGGCCCCCAAGGACATCCTTGGGGGCAAACTCCCCAAACTATTACCTCCAGTCAGTCCCACACAGCAGCATTAGTAAGTAATCATACCAGGCCATGCCCACTTTTCCCACCACTCTACAAACGCTCTCCCAGTGACACTCTTGGATGGAGATTGAAGTCCCCTTCACTACTGGGGGTCCTTTAGGGGCCAACCAGCCTACCGTTTACCTCTAGAAAGCCCCACGTAGTGGGATTGGTGAGAGGTAGACAAAGGCCATGCCCCATTTCTCCACCACTCTGCAAACGTGCCCCCTGGTGTGTTATAAGTTGGGGGATTAAGTCCCCTTAAATCCTGAAGGTCCCTGGGGTCCAACTAGCCCACCAGGTACCTCCAGTAAGCGCAACAGTGCTGCATTGCAGAGAGTTGTAAAAAGGGGCATGGCCTGTACCACCTCTCTGCAATGCAGTGCAGTGGCGCTTACTGAAGGTACCTGGTGTGCTAGTTGGCCCCCAGGGATCCTCAGGATTGAAGAGGAATTAATTCCACAATTTAAAAGGTGCCACAGGACGTATTTGCACACATGTCACCTCAGGCCCCGCCAGATCCCTTCACCACTGTGCAAACACGCCCCATGGCACGGTTTAAGTTTTGAGTTGGGGGATTAAGTCCACTTGAAACCTGATGGTCCCTGGGGTCCAACTAGCCCACCAGGTACCTCCAGTAAGTGCCACAGAGCTGCATTGCCGAGAGGTGTAAAAAGGGCTGACCACCTGGACCACCTCTCTGCAACACAGATCTGTGGCACTTAGTGGAGGTACCTGGTGGACTTGTTGGCCCCCAGGGACCCTCAGGATTGAAGAGGAATTAATTCCCCAAATTAAAACACGCCACAGGGTGTGTTTGCACACATGTCACCTCAGGCCCTGCCCCCTCCCTTCACCACTGTGCAAACGCACCCCATGGCGTGTTTTAAGTTGGGGGATTAAGTCCCCTTGAATCCTGAGGGTCCCTGGGGTCCAACTAGCCCACCAGGTACCTCCAGTGAGCGCCACAGAGTTGCGATGCAGGGAGGTGTAAAAAGGGGCGTGGCCTCGGACCCCCTCTCTGCAACACAGCCCTGCAGTGCTTACTGTAGGTACCTAGTGGGCTAATTGGCCCCCAGAGTCCCCCAGTTTTGAAGGGGTATTAATTCCCAACTTAAAATGCACCACAGGGCACGTTTGCAGAGTGTTGCTGGGAGGAGCGGGCCTCTGGCACGATTCCGGTCTTTTTTTTTCTTTCTTTTTTTTTTAGAATGGGGGCTGTGTGGCCTTCCTTCTTTTTGCATTGTGTGGGCCCTGGGGACCCGATCCCCAGAGCCTGACCCCTTTTTGAAAAAATTATATTTAGAACGGGAAAGGGGCTATGTGGGCCCCCTCCCGTTGCCAATCCAGCCCCGGGGACCCCATTTCCCTGGGGCATGGCCACATTTATTTATCTTTTTTAGGGAGGGGGCTGCGTGGCCCCCCTCCTGAGGCCTCTATTGGCCCCGGGGACCCCATCCCCCGGGGCTGGCCTTTTTTTATTATTTATTTCTTCTTAGAGAGGGGGCTGCGTGGCCCCCCTCCCGGGGACACCATCCCAAGGGGCAGGCCCTATCCATTGGGGACCATGGGGGGAGCCCCTATGCCCCCACGATCCCGCCAGCTCCCCGCGTCCTGCAGGAGCCGGCATTGCTTTTCCATATGGGGAGCTGCTAACGTGCAACTCCCCGTATTGAAAAGCAATCTGCTTTGTCATTGAAGCGAGACCAGTTTTCCCTGCTCTCGCTTTAATGAAGCAAAACAGTTTGCAATGACATGATAGGAGCCACAAAGGTCCCGCCCTGTCATTGCAAACAGCAGTGTCCTGGGGGTGGGCACCCCGGGACACTGCAGGAGCCGGCCCTGTGGGGTGGCCGTCCACAGGGCCATCGAGGGCTCCAGGAGGGGGGCCGCATCCCTGCTCCCAATGTGTTCACAGCCCCGGGGAGGTGGCGGTCCCCGGGGCATGTAGGGGGCTCGAGCCCCCCACACAGGTTCTTTTTTTACAAAAAAACTAGCACCTGGGGGTGGTGGTCACCGAGGTTGCATGGGCCATGTGCCCCCGCAAATATTTAAGAAAAAGCCCCAGGGGGTGGCAGTCCCCAGGGCTTGAGGTGGCCTTGGAGGCCCCCCACACATAAAAAAATGTCCCAGGGGTGGCGGTCCCCAGGGCTGTGGGGGGCTGTGTGCACCCCACAAATATTTAAGGAAAGCCCCAGGGGGTGGCAGTCCCAGGGCTGTGGGGGCCTCCATGGGCCCATGCATTACATTATCAGGCATGCCCCCGGGACTTGGCCCATCCGGGGGCTAAATAATAACAAAGCGCTGGAGTCCGCTCTTCGTTTTAAAAAAAATGTTCTGCCGAAATTCACGCTGGGTGTGCAAATCTCGCCAATGTTTTTTAAAAAACATGCTTTTATTGGCCCTGGGGGTCCCATAGCAGGTCTAGGGGGTCAGGGTGTTCCTACCCTGCCCCCTTTTCTTTTTTCCCCTTTGTTTCCCTGTTTTTTTGTGCCTTGGTTACCGAGGCACAGGATGGCTGACAACACTTCCTGGTTTGGAGTGTTGACAGCCAATTAGAATAAAGCTCATGGTCGGGAGGGTCCGCGGATCCACCGTACCTCTATATATCGAAACTTTTATTTTTTATTTTCTCAGCAACTACAGAACGGATTTACACCATTTAAAAAAAGAGCACTTTCTGAAGCAAGCACTACCCTTTTGCCAAATTTGGTGTAATTCTGTTCAGCAGTTCCAGCTGTAGCTGTGTCTAAAGTTTCCAATAGGAAATTCATTTTTCAAACGCTTTTTTTTTTTATTTCTCATGAACTACTGAACGGATTTACACCATTTAACAAAAAGAATTATTTCTGAAACAAGAGCTAACTTTTTGGCAAATTTTGTGTAATTCCGTTCCACAGTTCTGGCTGTAGCCGTGTCTAGTTTCCAAATAGGAAATTAACATGGAGAAAACACGTTTTGGGACCCCCTTTTTTATCAGCCCCGCTTGCTGAATCACCGCAAAACGTTCAGGATAGGAGCTGACCGCAGAGGGCCACATGTTTTGAAAATTTTGCGAAGATTCGTCATCCAGCGGCAAAGTTTTGGTTTTTTTTTGTCCTCATTTGTTTTTTTAGCCCTTTTGTAATTAGGAGTATTTGAAATCGGAACAATACAAAAAATCAACGGTGGCCGGAGTTTTCTTATTGCCTACACCCAGGTACTCCAGGGTAGAGACCCCCGATCACTCTGTTTACAGAAGAGATGTCAATTAACTTCACACACCGGGCCCTCATTCCCCCCAAGCCCCGCATTTCTGTATGCCCCCTTTCAATTTTACTCCACTCCTACAGGTCCTGCAGAAATCTCTGCCCCAGGAATTTCAGTCCAACCCGGAGGAGGCTTTTCCTGGCCTGTACGACTACCAACATAATCATAGGACTCCAAAAAAAAAGAAAAAGGGAAAAAGAAAGAGGCCCAAACCAAACTTATTATGTCTATTACACCATTCATCCCAAATCTTCCACAATGCAGTTTTCTTCGTGTCGCTTATAGCTCTATCTAATTTTGCAAATCTATTTATTGAGTTAACCCATTCATACTCTAATGGGGAGACAGGGGAAATCCATTTAATGCATTATTCCCTACGCGCCAATAAAAAAAGCACAAACATTAAGATTTTGTGATTCTTAGATATCTGGATTGTGACTTCCTCATCCGGGGTCATGCCGAAAATTACTTGAGGAAGACTCACCTTAACTTCATACCCCACAATGCTGGAAATCGTTAAACCTACTTTATTCCAAAAGCCTTGTATTGATGGACATCTCCAGAACATGTGCACGTCATCCGCATCTGCTTCCCCACACTTTTGACAGATCGCATTTTTAGAGCCCATCTTAGATAATCTTCTTGGGGTCCAATACGCTTTATGGAGAGTAAATAAATGATTTTTTTTCTATGAAGCAGCCTTAACATTCTGCCATAGAACCGCAAAAGATACTTGCCATTTGATTTCCCGATCGTAGTTTGGCAGCTCTCTCCTCCAGATCGCATCAAACCACTGCTGAGATTCTTCCAGAGGCTGAATTAACATCCTGTCCCATGCGGCTATTTCTTTACCTCCAGTGATTGTGGTGGCTGCCTTCTTTTCAAAAAGTTCATTGCCCTTGCCAAGATTTTTAAGAGATTTGGCCCAACTTGCTAGTTGGTAGTATTTGAATTTAGAAACAGTCCCTCTTGTGATATCCTGAAGTTTCTGCCAGGAAATTAGGTCCGACCCCTCCAACAGCTCGCCCCATCTTGCTATGCTGTTTGCTTGGATTAGAACTGCTAGAGAATCTTGAAGACACCTTGGTGTGCCTGGTGAGCTCCAAATAGGGGCAAGTGTACTATAATAGTGTATACGTTGTGCTGTTCTTATTTGATACCAGACTTTGCATGCTGCTAGTAAAATCTTTAGTTTGACTTTCTTAAAAAAATTTGGGTCCCCAAATTTAAACAAAAAATACCGGGCTTGGTCCTGAAAGCCTGTTGTCAAAGCTTTAAATAAAGGTGTATAAAAAATGGAGTCCCCTAACAATTGCCTGAACATTTTTAAGTGGAATGCCCTATGATATTGCAGAAGGTCCGGTGTGGCTACTCCCCCATCCTCCTTTCTCTCCCTGAGCTTTCGCCAAGATATCCGGGGTTTCTTTTTTGCGCATATAAAACTTGAAAACAGGCCTTGAATCTTAGCTATCCATTCTTTCCTGAATTCCAGGGGTATAGAATTAAAGATAAAAGTGTATTTAGGAAGAATTGCCATTTTTATCAAATTCGATCTACCTAAGAAGGATAGGGGCAGTGAATCCCATTTTTGAATTTGAGACTTGACCTTAGATGTTATTTTGTCAAAATTTGCTTTCGCAATTAAATCTATGTTCTGCACTACTTCTACCACCAGATATCTAATACTTTGTCGGATATGATCACAGATATAATGTGTGTTCCATTGCATCACTTCTGTCTTAGATTGGTTAACTGCGTATCCAGAAATCTCCCCAATCTCCCCAAATTTTTTTAGGGTATCCCATATGGCATTTATTGAATCTTGCAGATGACCCGTGAAGATCATTAGATCATCCGCATATAGACCTAATTTTTTTTCCCACCCATTACATTGAAAGGGGCTAATATCACGGCATTGCCTCAGTTTTATGGCTAACGGCTCGATGTACATATCGAAGAGCAAAGGTGAAAGGGGGCATCCCTGCCTGGTACCCCTCCCAATTATAATCTGTGGAGAAGGGGAGCCATTTACCAAGACTTGTGCCACCTGATTTTTATAAAATGATTTAATTGCCTGCAGAAAATAACTACCTAAATTAAAACGGAGAATAATTTCTTGAAGGAAAACCCAATTAACGCAGTTGAACGCTTTAGCCGCATCACATGTCATTATTGTTAAAGGTAAAGCGTTGGTAGTAGCCATATCAATAGTTCCAAGTAATTCATGTGTTAGGTCATGTAAGTGCCTTCCCTTAATGAAGCCTTTCTGATCCTCATGAATCAAAAGACCGATCACCCTCTCCAACCGCTTAGTGATTAATTGTGCGAAGATTTTATAATCTGAATTGAGGAGGGAGATCGGCCTATATGATTCACAAAGCTTTGGATCCTTATTAGGCTTCAACAAAACAATTATAGATGCTGCTCTCCAGGATTCAGGCAAGTCTCTTCCCTCGATATAGATAGTATTAAACAGATCCAGCAAAATCGGGATTAGTTCTTGTTCTAGCACGGAATAAATTTCATTGGGGAGAGCGTCTGGACATGCGGCTTTCCCTTTCTTTAGATTATTGATAACTTTGTGAATCTCCTCCATTGTGAAAGGGGCTTATATCTCCTCCTTAAGCTGATCAGTAAGGTGTGGGAGATCTAAGTCTTGTAAAAAGGCGGCTATTTGCTCCTCGCTCGGGATCAAATTTTCCGTATATAACTCTTGGAAAAAAGCCGTAAATGCTTGCTTGATCCCTGGTACTTCTGTAACAGTCAGACCGGTTGTCTTGGGATTTAATTTCTTTGATTATATTCCTTGCATAGTCGGCCCTTGTTTTCCAGGTTAACATTTTGCCACAGCCTTCACCGTACTCGTGATTCGCGAATTTGCTCGCTCCCCATCTTTTCCTTACTTTAACCTCCAAATAGTCCGCTAAGTCGTTTTTAGCCTTTGTTAGCTCTGTTTCATTGTTTATATTCTGAACATGAGCTAACTTTCCATGTGCTATTCTGATCGCATCTTCTAACGCCCATAAATCTGTCTTCTCTTTCTTGTTAGAAAACGCACTGATACCTATCATGCTTCCTCTAAAACGTGCTTTAAATGCATCCCAGACTTTATCTAGAGGCGCTGAATTAAGGTTGAATGAGAAGAATCAGGTCACAGACTTCTTTAGGTTTTCTATTATTGTACTATCCAATAAAAGAGATCTTTTTAATGTCCATCTTCTCCCCTCTGAATTGCTACTTAATTCTAGGTGTAATAGAACCGCTGAGTAGTCAGAGAGGTGTTCTGGTATGTGACAAACCTTGCTGATATGATTACTGATTGAAGCTGATATTTAAAAAAAAGTCTATTCTTGACATGTGACCATGCTTTTTATTATGAAAAGTATAGCTATCTGCGACAGTTCCAGATTTAACCCCTTTTATAGACCAGATATGCACTAGTCCTAGTCCTAAATCAGTCCTTAGTTGCTTTGCTACTGCTCTCATTTTTGGGACTGCAGTCATTCGCCTCTTAGATGTAGAATCTTGTGTTGAACTCAAAGGTATATTAAAGACCCCCCCAATATGATCGGTGCATTAAATTCAACTAAATGTAAAAATAAATTTTTTAGTGGTCCTGGGTCGTCTAAATTGGGGCCATAGTAGCCAGCAAATACTATCCCTCTTCCCTGGAAATGTATCTTTGCGATTACCCATCTGCCTGATGGATCAACCTGTGTTTCCTCTAATATGCCATTTGAGGATTTCCTAATCAAAATTGCCACTCCCTTTATTGTGACCGTTTGTGACGTACATATACAGTGATCCACCCATGGTTGGTATCTTATTATTTCTAGCCATTCTTCTTTAGTTAAGTGAGATTCCTGAATAATTATAACATCTGCAACAGAAAGCTTAAGATACTCTAGAATTTTTTGTCTCCTCAAAGAAACCCTCAAACCATTGACATTCCATGTCATAACCCTCAGACAATTAATTCTTGTTTGTAATGCCATGCTTTAAGATTTTAAAAAAACCTGAGAAAAACTCAGACTTTGACTGTTACTTTTAAGTCACAAAAATAAATAAGGCTATAACAATTGAGGACACTCTTTTGTTTTTTTTTCCCCAATGCTCCCCCACCCTTTGTGAAAATGAAGGTTTGAGGGCCTTAATTATGAAGGCCTTGCGCCGCCGGTGCGTCACTTTTTCCCATGTTAAAAATGATGCACCGGCGGCGCAAGGCCTTCATAAATCTGCCCCTTAGTGTTTCCCAAACATTCTAATGTTTTACCTGTGACCCCCCAATCCCTCCCCATCCTCCCTGGGGAACCCTCCCATTCTTCTTGAGGTGTGATTACACCTTCATTTGAGCTCTCTCTACCGTGGGGCTTAAATAATATTTAGCTTATTTTTATGACTGAGCCTTTAACTCATCCTGAAAACTTCTCACTTCATTAGGATCCCAAAAGTTGTGCATTTTATTATTCACCATGATATTTATTTTTATATATCCACTCATTCTTCAATGCAAATTGCTATATATATAATGCATATTTAAATAACGAAGCAAACGACATTCACTGGATGATGTCATCAGTGATGTAATCAGTGATGTCATTTGAGATGTCATCAGTGATGTCACTGAACATGTCATACATGATGTAAAATGTGACATCATCAGCAGTGGATTGCGGGTGCGCGAAATATAGTTAGTACAACTAACTATATAGGAGCAATTTCAATGGTTTTGTATGAGTGAATTGCCCAGCTAACTATAACACCCCTAAAACTTATAGTTTTATGAGTGAATTTCAAAGGTTTTTAAAATGCTAATTCCTAACTATATAAGGTCTGAAGCCTATGGTTTCTTAAGTGAATTTGCAAGGTTTTTTAAATACTAATTCCTAACTATATAAGGCATGAAACCTATGGTTTTTTTCAGTGAATTTCAAAGGTTTTTCAAATGCTAATTCCTAACTATTTAAGGCCTGAAACCTATGGTTTTTTCAGTGAATTTTGATGGTTTTTAAATGACAATTTTTAAATGTATTAATTGTTGTTTTTTTTTATACTGATTTACTATATTTTTGCAGGCAGGTGTGCAGAAGGCACGCCCCCTTTTTACAACACTCTGCAGGTCAGCTCCATGGCGCACACTGGAGATACCTGTTGGACTAGTTCCCTCTAGGGTACCTCTGATTGAACAGGAATTAATTCCCCAACTTAAACTGTGCAAACGCGCCCTGTAGAGTAGGCATGCCGAGGGGGTCAATGTGTTTCTACCCTGCCCCCTTTTTGTGTTCTAAACGTTTGTTTTTCTGCTTTCTTGTGCCTCGGTCTACCGAGCACAAGATGGCTGCCAACACTTCCTGGTTTGAAGTGTTGAAAGCCAATGAGCATGCAGCTCGTGCTCTGAAAGTTTTAGAACTCAAAAAGGGGCCATCGTAGAAGCACCCTGACCCCCTAGGCTTGCTCAGGGGGTCCCACAGGACACCCAAGGCAAAAGAAAATCATTCATGACATCACTGATTACATCTAAAATGACATCACTGATGACATCACTGATGACATCATCCAGTGGATGTGTGTCTTTCTGAAAAATAAATATTTTTTATATATGTATATCTAAAGGTCGATGGAAGAATAAATGGGTAAGTAAGTGTATGAATGGATGACTTTTTTGTACAATTGATTGTATAACTGACTGATTAACTGTATGTTAGTGAATACATGGGTTAGTGAGTAATGTTTAAATATGTAAATATCTGTACCAGTCTCACACATTTTTTGAATAAGTGACTGCATGCGTTGGTGAGTAGCTACATGAGTGGCTATATAGGTTATTAGTTGGTTTTTTGAGTATCAGTATGAGTGTCTGAGTGTTTACATGGTTTGGTGGGTGATATTACTTAGCACATAAATGCATTAATGAGTGACTCACTGTTTATATGTGTTTTGAAGACAGCTTGTGTGCAGGACTGTATGAGTGGATGAGGGTGTGTATAGGTTTGTTAGTGATTGAATGACTGTCTCAATACTGTCTTTATGAGTAAGTACATATGTTTAGACCAGTAATGTCCAGCTAACTATAACATGTTTGAAACTTATGGTTTTTTTCAGTGAATTTCAAAGGTTTTTAAAATGCTAATTCCTAACTATAACTTGTGTGAAACCTATAGTTTTTTCAGTGAATTTCGAAGGTTTTTAAAATGCTAATTCCTAACTATAACGTGAGTGATACCTATGGTTTTTTCAGGTAATTTGCAAGGTTTTTTAAATGACTAATTCCTAACTATAACGTGGCTGAAACCTATGGTTTTTTCAGTGAATTTCAATGTTTTTTTAAATGCTAATTCCTAACTATAACGTGCCTGAAACCTATGGTTTTTTCAGTGAATTTCAAAGGTTTTTTAAATGATAATTTTCAAATGTAATAATTGTTATATTTTTTATACTGATTTACTACATTGTTATAATTTTTTTAGATATATTATTTTTTAATTACATTACATATTTGTAATATAAATTAAAAAAAAATGTTTGTACACCTCTCTGCAACGCAGCCCCCTGGCGTGTTTGCAGAGGGGGAACTAATTCCCCTTGCATGCTGGGGGTCCCTGGGGGCCAACTAGCCCACCTGGAACCTCCAGTATGTGCCAGGGGGCTGCGTTGCAGAAAGGTGTAATGAGGCCACGCCCCTTTTTATACCTCTCTGCAACGTAGCCCCCTGGCACATTTGCAGAGAAGGACCTAACTCCCCTTGTATTCTGGGGGTCTCTGGGGGCCAACTAGCCCACCTGGAACCTCCAGTATGCGCCAGGGGGCTGCATTGCAGAAAGGTGTAATGAGGCCACACCCTTTTATACACCTCTCTGCAACGCAGCCCCCGGGCACGTTTGCAGAGGGGGAAGTAATTCCCCTTGCATATTAGGGGTCCCTGGGGGCCAACTAGCCCACATGGAACCTCCAGTATGCGCCAGGGGGCTGCGTTGCAGAGAGGTGTATTGAGGCCACACTCTTTTTTACACCTCTCTGGAACGCAGCCCCCGGGCATGTTTGCAGAGGGGGAACTAATTCCCCTTGAATACTGGGGGTCCCTGGGGGCCAACTGGCCCACCTGGAACCTCCAGTATGCGCCAGGGGGCTGCGTTGCAGAAGGTGTAATGAGGCCACACCCTTTTTTACACCTCTCAGCAACGCAGCCCCCTGGCGCGTTTTCAGAGCGGGAACTAATTCCCCTTGCATACTGGGGGCCCCTGTGGGCCAACTAGCCCACCTGGAACCTCCAGTATGCGCCAGTAGGCTGCATTGCTTTGCCCCGGGGGCAGCGGTCTCAGGGGCAGTGTGGGGGGATTGGGGACCCCCCACACTTCTTTAGCACTATGCCCTCGCGATTTGATCCCCCCCGAGGGTTATTTTTTAAAAAAACAGACCAGTTTTTTTTTTTTTTTTAATGGAGCCTTTTTTGTCCTTTTGGGACCACCTGGGCAGGCCTAGAGGGTCATGGTGTGTATACCCTGCCCCCTTTTTTTCCTACACGTTTGTTTTTCTGCTTTCTACCTTGAATCACACCCTCCAGTGGGTGTTGTTTTGTTGTTCACATTTTGTCATTATCATAATTGCCTTTAGTGGGCCTCCGAATGTCTTTGCTGGTGAAAATCATGCTGTCTGGTATCCCGTAAGAGAGTTAAGAACAGTTCCAGCCTCTCCGGTCCTCAATCTAGGAGGTGCCACTTCCACGACAGGACTGCCGTTTCATTATTGTATTACAAGGTGAACAACAAAACAACACCCACTGGAAGGTGTGATTCAAGCCTGGGAACACCATGTTCCACAATGCAGCAATTTCGAACTTACCTGTGTAATCCAATCAAGAAGCGGGACACTATTTAAATGCACAGAAAATCAAGGCTGGACTGTTTTGCTGTTAGTCAATCCTGTGAACAAGTGCAAGGCGGCACGAAACGCGTCAGGTGAAAGTGATTTATTTCTGGATGTTAAAATGCTGGTGTTTTGCAATTAAATGAACTTTGAAAAGTTCGTCTGCTATCGTGTGCATTTACGAAGCTTTTGGGCACCTTGTAATACAATAATAAAACGGCAGTCCTGTCGTGGAAGTGGCACCGCCTAGATTGAGGACCGGAGAGGCTGGAACTGTTCTTAACTCTCTTACGGGATACCAGACAGCATGATTTTCACCAGCAAAGACATTCGGAAGCCCACTAAAGGCAATTATGATAATGACAAAATGTGAACAACAAAACAACACCCACTGGAGGGTGTGATTCAAGCCTGGGAACACCATGTTCCACAATGCAGCAATTTCGAACTTACCTGTGTAATCCAATCAAGAAGCAGGACACTATTTAAATGCACAGAAAATCGAGGCTGGACTGTTTTGCTGTTAGTCAATCCTGTGAACAAGTGCAAGGCAGCACGAAACGCGTCAGGTGAAAGTGATTTATTTCTGGATGTTAAAATGCTGGTGTTTTGCAATTAAATGAACTTTGAAAAGTTCGTCTGCTATCGTGTGCATTTCCGAAGCTTTTGGGCACCTTGTAATACAATATATATATATATATATATATATATATGTATATATATATATATATATATATATATATATATATATATATATATATATATATATTATATATATATATATATATATATATCAAAGCAATCCTGGCCGCTGTCAGCGCGGGCTAAAACAGGCGCAGACCTCTTCTCCTTGTAGTAAATTCAATCTTTTTTAATAAAGTGCCATCACACCGTGAGTCGTGTTAGCAGTGGTAATTTTAATATCAGCAATCACAGAGCGAGTGCTCTCCTCGACGCGTTTCGCTCCACAGGCGGAGCTTGGTCACATGACGCGCCCAAAAAAAAAAATATATCAGATGTAGTGAACAAGGCGGACTTGTCTGCCGAAACGCGTCTGGTCATTTTTTTTATTAAAAACCTTTGATTTCTAATCCACGGAGTCGGTGCCTGTTCTTTGAAAGCCAAACCAGGATTGGATCCATATATATATATATATATATATATATATATATTCACAGAATAAATCATAGGTTTCACACATGGTATAGTTAGCTGGACATTTCACTCATACAAAGCTATTGAAATTCCCATCACTGATGACATCATTCTTGTGATAGAGTGGCAGACCTCCTCTCACCCTAATATAACCTTTGATACACACATTCAAAAATAGAAACTAACATTTTCAAAAAAATGGAGATGCCAATACCATTTACAACAACCTATTCAGTAATTCCAACATCTACATACACATCCACTCATTCACCAACAGTTCTATATAGTCACTCATACATGTACTCACTCATCATATGTACTCATACACCTATACATCCTGTTACACACCAATACTCATCCATAGAGTTACTCACACACATACCCACACATGCAAATAAACTATCAAACATCCATTTACTTGCATATACAGTTATACACACACCACTACACTTACCTCTACAGAAACGTACACATACTTACTCTCTTAAACAATCACTTATAGAAACACATACCTATTTATACAGGAACTCTTCCAATCTCTCACTCTCACATATACTCACTTATATACATCAATACTCAAATATACTAGTTTAAAACATATGTAGTTACTCATAAAGATACTTTTGAGACAGTCATTCACTCACTAACACACCCATACACACACTCATCCACCCATACAGTCCCGCACACATGCTGTCTTCAAAACACATACAAACAGTGAGTCAGTCATTCATGCATCTGTGCGCTAATACCCCCACCAAACCATACAGACACTCATTCTGATACTCAAAAAAACAACTAATAACTCATATAGACACTCATGTAGCTACTCACCAACTCATGCAGCCACTTTTACACAACGTGAGACACTGATACAGATATTTACATATTAAACATTACTTGCTAATACATGTATTCACTAAGATACACTTAATGAGTCCGTTATACAATTAATTTTACAAAAAAACCATCCATTTACCCACTTATTTACCTGCTTATTCTTCCATCGACCTTTAGATATACATTTATTTTTCAGAAAGACACACATTCACTGGATGATGTCATCAGTGATATCATCAGTGATGTCATTTGAGATGTCATCAGTGATGTCATCAGTGATGTCACTGACCATGTCATGAGTGATGTAATATGTGACTTCATCAGCAGTGCATTGCGGGCGCGCGAGTTATAGTTAGCTGAACTAACTTTAACGGGGGAATTTCAATGGTTTTGTATGAGTGAAATGCCCAGCTAACTATAACATGTTTGAAACCTATGATTTTTTTCAGTGAATTTCTAAGGTTTTTTAAATGTTAATTCCTAACTATAACGTGGCTGAAACCTATGGTTTTTTCAGTGATTTTCTAAGGTTTTTTAAATGCTAATTCCTAACTATAACGTGGCTGAAACCTATGGTTTTTTCAGTGAATTTCAAAGGTTTTGTAAATGATAATTTTTAAATGTATTAATTTTTATATTTTTTTATACTGATTTACTACATTGTTTTAAAGTATTTATTTTTAGATATTATTTTTTTTTAATTACATTACATATTTTTAATATAAATTGAAAAAAAATGTTTTTAAAAATATTGAAATTGTAATATTTGTTTTTTTTATTTAGATGTTTTTTTAATTTATATATATTTTATATAGCAGGCAATGATATCCTACGGAAGGCCATTCAAGTTATTTGTAAGTACGGTTAAAATTACTTTTCAGGATCAGTACTGGGCTGAAAGATGCAGCACTGAGGTCTCTCCTGATAACAGGTGAGTTAATCGGAATTCGTAGTTTGGCTGATTTTAGAGGAATTTTTTTAAGTTACAAAACTCCACGCTTATTAGAATTTCCAAGTGAAACCAGTCAATGTTAGCCTAATGAAGGAAATTCAAGTTACTGTAAGTATGGTTAGAATTACTTTTCAGGATCAGTAGTGGGCTGAAAGATGCAGCACTGAGGTCTCTCCTGATAACAGATCAGTAAATCGGAATTCATAGTTCGGCTGATTTTAGAGGAATATTTGTAGGTTTCAAAAATAGACACTTAGAATCTTTTCTGGTGATAACCACACAACAGATTCCTATGGAAGGAAATACAAGTTACTGGTAAGTACGCTTGGATCTACTTTTCAGGGTCCGTACTGGGCTCAAAGATGCAGCACTGACGTCTCTCGTGATAACAGGTGAGTAAATCGGAATTCGTAGTTCGGCTGATTTTAGATGAATATTTTGCTCAATAGTGAAGGAAGGGGGTGGGGCCTGAGGTGAAATGTGTGCAAACACGCCCTGTGGCGCGTTTTAGGTTGGGGAATTCATTCCTCTTCAATCCTGAGGTCCTCTGTGAGCCAACTACCCCACCAGGTACCTCCAGTATGCGCCAGGGAGCTGCGTAGCAGAGAGGTGTTCAGAGGGCACTCCCCCTTTTACAACACTATGCAACACAGCTCCGTGGCGCTTACTGGAGGTACCTGTTGGACTATTTGGCCCTTAGGGGACCTCTGGATTGAAGAGAAATTAATTTCCCAACTTAAAACGCGCCACAGGGCATGTTTGCACACATATTACCTCAAGCCCCGCTCCCTACCTTCACCACTGTGCAAACGCGCCCTGTAGCGCGTTCTAAGTTGGGGGATTAACTCCCCTTGCATATTGGGGGTCCCTGGGGGCCAACTGGCCCAACAGGAACCTCCAGTATGTGCCAGGGGGCTGCATCGCAGAGAGGTTTAAAAAGGGCCGTGGCCTCTTTACACCTCTCTGCAACGTAGCCCCCTGGTGCGTTTGCAGAGGGGGAACTAATTCCCCTTGCATACTGGGGGTCCCTGGGGGCCAACTAGCCCACCATGAACCTCCAATGTGCGCCAGGGGGCTGCATTGCAGAGAGGTGTAATGAGGCCACGCCCTTTTTACACCTCTCTGCAACACACCCCCCTGGTGCATTTGTAGAGGGGGAAGAAATTCCCCTTGCATACTGGGGGTCTCTGGGGGCCAACTAGCCCACCAGGAACCTCCAGTATGCGTCAGAGGGCTGCTTTGCAGAGAGGTGTTCTGACGCCATGCCCCTTTTTACACCTCTCTGCAATGCAGCCACCTGGCCCATACTGGAGGCTCCTGGTGGGCTAGTTGGCCCCCAGGGACCCCCAGTATGCAAGTGAGGTGCGGGGAGGGGGGTGGCCTCCTCCCGAACCTGTTTTTTTTAAATTTACTTTTAGGAAGGGGGGCTTTTAAGAAGGGGCAGCCCCCCTTCTTTGTCTTTTTTTTTGCCCTGGGGACCCATCCGCCAGGACTTGCCCCCAATTTATAATTTAAAAAAAAAATCGGGAAGGGGGCCGCGTGGCCCCCCTCCCAAGGCCATACTCTGCCCCGAGGACTCCATCGCCCGGGGCATGGACCTTTTTTCAAAAATAAATGTTTTAATTAGGAGGGGGCTGCTTTGCCCCCCTCCTGTGGCCGGCCATTTTTTTAATTATTATTTTTTGGGGGGAACCCCTCCTGGGCCACTTATAGCCCCGGGGACCCCATCCCCGGGGCTGTCCCACTCCGTTGGGAACCGTGAGGGGTCCCCAATCCCCCCCCCCCACGGTCCCTGCCGGCTCCCCGCGTCCTTCGGGAGCCAGCATTGCTTTTCTGCATGGGGAGCAGCTAACATGCTGCTCCCCATGCAGAAAAGTAATTTGCTTTGATTTTTGAAAGAGAGAGCATGTTTCCTGCTCTCTCTTTCGAAAGCCAAAGCAGTTTGCTATGGTAGGGTGAGAGCTGCGAGGCTCCCGCCCTACCATAGCAAACAGCAGTGTCCCGGGGGTGGGTACCCCAGGACACTGCAGGAGCTGACCCTGGGGGTGGCGGTCCCCAGGGCCACCACAAGGCTTCAGGAGGGGGGCCGCGTGGCCCCCTCCCAACATATAAAAGCCCCGGGTGATGGAGGTCCCCAGGGCTGAGGGGTCCGTTACAGACCCCCCAATTTAAATACTAGAGCCCCGATGAGGTGGCGGTCCCCGGGGCTGGGGGGCACCTCTGGGCCCCCTTATTATTAAAAAAATGAGCCCTCCCGCATACATATTATTCAAGCCCTGGGGGGTGGTGGTCCCCAGGGCTGGGGGGTCCAACTGGGCCCCCCCATTAAAATAAACAAAAATGCCCCCGGGATTTGGCCCCCCGGGGGCTAATTAACAAAAAGCAGCTTCGTTTTTTTTTTTTTCGCTGGATACGCGTACCTACGTGTATCCCTTTGCATGTTTTTTGCGTTTCTTTCACTGCTTTCTTGTGCCTCGGTTCTACCGAGGCACAAGATGGCTGCCAACACTTCCTGGTTCGGAGTGTTGACAGACAGTTTACAGCATGCAGCTCGTGCTCGTAATGGTACACGTACAGTCCTCAGACGGTGCGTGTACGGTACGACTTCACAAATATTACACCATGTAACAAAAAGCACAATCTACGAACCAAACTCTACATTTTTGCCAAATTTGGTGTAATTCCGTTCAGCAGTTCGGGCTGTAGCTGTGTCTAAAGGTACCTATGGAAAATTGCATGGGGAAAACACGTTTTGGGACCGCCTTTTTTCTCGGCCCCCGCTTCACGAATCTCTCTGAAACTTTAAGGGAAGGAGCAGACTAGAGCGCCCCATCGTCTTTGAGAATTTCGCGAAGATTCGTCAACAGGCGCCAAAGTTATTCCACATAGAATGTTGCGGATTTCCTATGGAAACTAGGTCCTAACTATAACTTCCTACTGGCAACCGCCAGTAGGTAATATAGTTTTGTGTAGAGATATATATATATATATAGAGATTTTTTTGTAGATTTAGATATATATATATTTTCGTTTCCAAAGTTCCACTGGAGCTGTCGCCTCACAAGCACAGCGGGTGCCGTGACACATTAGAGCGGACTCACACTACACCCATTTCTTCTGTGCCCTTTACATTCCACGCTGTCATTGCACCAAGACAGACGCCGAGGAGGAGACACGTAGTGGCTGCACGCGTCCTACATTGATTCATTCAGAAGGTAAGACGTTTGGCTAGCATCCTTGTTTTTAGAATACCACTACCGCTGAGGATACATTATCCTAGTTTAGATTTCCAGAAACCCATTAATTGAATGCCCCCGACCTGTTTATTCAATCGCGGCAATTGCAACTGCACACTATTATTCTGTCAAGCGGTATATAAAACAGCAACAAGCCCCACTTTGCATATTAAGAATTAGCATTCCACAATACATCATTCGTCATGTCCGATCATCCACTTTGCATTTTTGCAGAAACCCATTGACGGAACACACCCTGTTCAAGCATCTGAGGTACCGTCTCTGCTCCACAAATCTTCTATCTATGAAGACACAACACGGGAATGAGGCATGCCCCACACATAGAACCAGGACTATGGCATTCCGCCTCTCTTATAATTGAGCCCGACACTGACAGAGGACTGCTTCCTATCAGATAAACACCTTTCAAACAGCTCTGTATTGCAGACAGGGACACCCGCCCTGCTACACCTAGTATTGCCAGCCTCTCCCTCTCCCCTCATACTGAAGTAAGCATCCGGAATCTCTTCCAGTACGTTACCTGACTACTGTTACTACTTTTGTTTCTTACTCTCCTCTTTCTTCTCTCACTCTTGTAGTACCCGGCTGGGTCCAGTGTGAGTATCCTGTTCCTTTTTTCACTGGAGAAGTATTTTCAGTTCGCACCAGTGGCTGCGCATACCAACTGTTATTCTTTCAGGTACCCCATGGTCTTTAATTTTTATTTTATTTTTATCACATAACATTATAGATCCTACTGGACTATAGTTTATGCCACTCTCCCTTTCTAAATTCCAGATGTCCCTATATTATTAGGTCCTGAAGAGACCCGGCATCTTTGGAAGGGTCAAAACGCCGCCGACTTACAAGAAAAACAAATTATTATGCCAGCACTGATTATTGTACACAGTGTCTGGGAAAACTGTTAAAAATATATATGCTCGTTTTTTCAAAATAATGGAAAGCAAATTGTAAATTTCTCAATTGTCACTACTCTATTTCCCTTTGGTTCCAATTTTTCACTGGGGACACTAAGCACCAATCTTTGTGTATATTTTGAAATCTGTCTGAATATTTGTCATAAACTATAAATACACAATCTCGGCTTCCTTTTTGTTTGAAATCCATATAACCGATGGTTATTGCCATTGGTCATTTCAAGTATCAGTAGAATGTATTATTGTTTTCCACAAGAACCGTTGTTTCTTGATACACAGTAAAAATCCCTGGTTCTTTGTGAGTAGGGTTTCCCTTGTCCTTGTTTAATAACTTTACAGAACCAAGTCACACATTCATAGTCAAATGCCAGTCAGTCAGTCAGTCAAAATACTTTATTTCGATAATTCAATATCATAAAAAGACGGTGATGCATACTATACAATCAAATACACTTTAAAAACAGTGACCTGTTCGACTCTGTCTGCCAATGGTTTAAACATAGTCTCCATTTTCAGCACAAACATGTCAATCAGGGAGTCAATTTGATCACTGTTCAGTTTGGTCATAACCCCCTCGTTTGATTTGTCATGGAGGGCTCCTACTTCGTCATCCAGTATGATGGCTGCCTTCTTAACTCTCTTGTGCCCTCCCCGATTATTTTGTGACCCTCTACAACCTCTCGCTCTCGATTTTCTTCGTGCCTGCGAGTGTACTGGGGAGGGTTCCGGGGACGATGTTGGTAAAGGTTGGATTGTGGAAGGCAATGAATTATCTAATATCGCCACGGTAGGTGCTGAGATGGCAGATGTGTCTATGTCCCCTGCTATTTGAGTACATTGTGTACCCCCTGAAACTAGATCACAAAACTCTGGTGGTAATGATCCATTTGTTGGTGAAGCAGGCGGGCTGATTCAGCTCAGAGACATACGGCGTGCTGTGTTGATTTTGCTCACAACTTTTACCATATAGTTATCTATCGGCCCTGGTAATGATGGCGTTTTGGAAGAACACAATTTAGCCATTTCGGACCGGCTCATTTAGCAGCCTGTTGAAAATACCCAACAAAAGAAAAACTCATGGTTCTCAGAAGTCCCGAAGAAAAGACCCAAGGTCCGTCGCCCAGCCCGGCCTCCTCCGGCCCTCTGACGGCCACAGACTCTGCCCGGGCTCCACCCGGCGCCGCCCGCGCGAGTCCGCGACGGGGAGGGATCGTCCGTTGTTTAAGCGCCTCCGGGCGCGTTGCAGGGCGGAAGTGGGCGGTGCAGTGTTGATGCCTGGGAGCTGTAGTCTCCCCCTGCGGCGGCCGTTCTGCGGTGTTGGAGACAGCGGCAGGGAGACCAACAGCGTGTGCAGCCCAGGGAATAGGTCCAGCAGGTAAGGGTGTTCTCCGCTAGCTGCCCCGTGAAGAAATGGCCCCCGCTCCACCGAGGGAGCGTCCGTTGTTTAAGCGCCTCCGGGCGCGTTGCAGGGCGGAAGTGGGCGGTGCAGTGTTGATGCCTGGGAGCTGTAGTCTCCCCCTGCGGTGGCGGTTCTGCGGTGTTGGAGATGGCGGCAGGGAGATTAACAGCGTGTGCAGCCCATGGAATAGGTCCAGCAGGTAAGGGTGTTCTCCACTAGCTGCCCCGTGAAGAAATGGCCCCCGCTCCACCGAGGGAGCGTCCGTTGTTTAAGCGCCTCCGGGCGTGTTGCAGGGCGGAAGTGGGCGGTGCAGTGTTGATGTCTGGGAGCTGTAGTCTCCCCCTGCGGCGGCCGTTCTGCGGTGTTGGAGACGGCGGCAGGGAGACCAACAGTGTGTGCAGCCCAGGGAATAGGTCCAGCAGGTAAGGGTGTTCTCCGCTAGCTGACCCGTGAAGAAATGGCCCCCGCTCCACCGAGGGACCGTCCGTTATTTAAGCGCCTCCGGGTGCGTTGCAGGGCCGAAGTGGGCGGTGCAGTGTTGATGCCTGGGAGCTGTAGTCTCCCCCTGCGGCGGCCGTTCTGCTGTGTTGGAGACGGCGGCAGGGAGACCAACAGCGTGTGCAGCCCAGGGAATAGGTCCAGCAGGTAAGGGTGTTCTCCGCTAGCTGCCCCGTGAAGAAATGGCCCCCCGGGTCAAATGCCTTTACCAGTATTTATTCACCAAAACAAAACTTGACAGATGTATTTCATCATTTGCCCTTTGTCAGCTCTTTCTGACAAAATGAGGGAGTTGAGGCAGTCTAAAGAGCCACAATTCCTATCACGGGAAACCTATAACGCACAAGAAGGCAACCTGGCCCTATCATTGATTCATCTGAAAGAGAGCTCTGGCCAAGAGGTACAGGTGCTAAAGAGGTAAATAGAGGTGGTTCCACATATTATTGCAGAGCAGCATTGTATTCATAAAGGATAAAATATTCCTTTTTGATAATATGCAAACAAGCAACTGTACAGCTAGTGATTTCCAAAATTAGAAAAGAATTCAAGGAAGCCAACCTATAATACCAATACCCACTGGGAAACAGTATGAGCACATTTCTTCCATAAAGCCTATATTGGAGGTCTGCTGGCCACAAACTGCTGAATTTCATTACTGATTGTAGGTATGTCTATATGCTAAATTGAAGTGTAAAAATTATGACGGATGAATCGCTATGTAAAAGAGCTCTGCTACCCCACACTAGGTCATGTTAAAAGATGATCCTGTTCTTTAACTGTGCCTTGGCAATTGTATTACTGAATGTATATATGTATATATGCTAAACTGTATTGTGAAACATTAAGGACTGATGAACCGCTACTGTAAAGCGTTCTGATACACTACCGTGGGTCATGTTCGCGCTATAGAAAACACTAAATAAATAAATAAATAAATAAATATGAAAGGAAATTAAATCCCCACTAGCCCTGAAGAAGCGCAATGTGCTAGAAGCATGTGTTTTTTTTTTGTCCTCATATGCCACCTAGGTTCTGATTGTGCAACCTGCCGGTATACAAGCAACATGCTGCCTCAGTTCTTACGACTGGTGGGTGTAGAAATGGAACAGGGCGTTCATCCCTCAGCAATAGTGCCTAGACCAGCATTGATCGCCAAGACAAAAACCATATGGAGGTCTCAGGAGTGCAGCCAAGATGCTAGTAGAGCATCAAAATTCGGCTATACCCAAAGATGGGAATGATGGCTTAATCATTGGACCTGGGGAAAAAAAAAACAGCTTCTCAATGATCCCACCTCAGGAGATGCCAGAAAGATCTTTTGTCACGGTTCCCAGCTCTTGCCACATCTAACCTAGAGACCTGTAAGGCCAAGGTATACCAGTCATTAATTGAAGGAGGTAGAGAGTCTTTCTATTTCTTGCGTATCTCCCTCCTCGCAAGCAGAATAGAATAAAAGGTCAACTTCCTTGCTGATGTGGGAACCCTTTCTACAATGCCAAAAATTACCGAGGTAAGGTCAAGAACAATATTGGTACCAACTGATATTGAAAGGGTCTTACTTATGGCTTCCCAAAATAGGGATAGATGAGGCCACTCGAAGAACATGTGGGTGTCAGCTGCGGCTAAGAGCCCACATCTCGCACATGCCACCCTGTTTCCCTGATTAAATTTAGAAAGTCGTAGAGGCGAATAGTAAGCTCGGTGTAAAGTAAAGATGTGGTTTCTACGTAACCATGCCGGCTTGACGATATCCCACATCATACCACATGATGTACTCCAAAGGTGGGTCATGGTGCAGGTTGGGGTTACTTAGATGTGGTGACCAAAGTTGATCCTGTAACAGAAATTCGCCATCCAGTTCTTCCAGAATTAGATTATACCAAGATGAAATCTCCTTCTTAGTGGGAGGCTTGTCAACTAGAAGGGTGATAAGATGACTGTGTATACCCAAGGGAAATTTAGTTCCTCGAGATGGTAAAGCGTTATATGATCTAGACCAGCTGGATATTTGCAAGTATTTAAGTCTGGCAAGGTTTGGACCAATTTGGTTTCCTAGGCACTCCCAGGGTAATAGAACCCCATCAACGAATAATTCTCCCCACACCAGAAGTCCAGCATCTCTAATAGGTTGAACAAGTACATCTCCCAGCCAAGCCGGGCTATCGGGAAGGCCCCACAGAGGCGTTCTACTACCATAGTACCCTATTTTAATAACTTTTGTTAGCTGGGCCAAAATTCTTGCCATACCTCAAAAAATCTTCAGTTTCACTTTTTTTTTAAACTTGGGATCCCCAAATTTAAAGAGGAAACTTGACTGGCTCACCCCCTCTGCCATCAACAATGCTGTATAAATATAACCAACTCCTTGGTCAGATGGATTCTTTAATAACATCCTAGCATGAGATAGCTGGAAGGCCCAAGCGTAGATCTGCAGGTCAGGGGCAGCAAGCCCACCCTTATCCCTACGTCTCCTGATTTTTTTTCACGAAATTCTTGGAAGGTGCTTATTCCAGATAAAGGTGTTGATTTCGGCCTGTAGTTTTTTAATAAGAGAAGGTTCAAAATATAAAGGGATAATGTTAAATAAAAAGGTAATCTTGGGTAAAATGGACATCTTAACAAGATTAATCCTACCCAGTAAAGACAACGGGAGATGAGCCCAATTTTGGAGCAACTTACTACATTCCTTAGCCACCTTCGAGAAATTGTTAGTGGCGATCTGATCTATATCCCCAACAACATCAAGGCCTAGATACCTCATCCCCTCACCCGGCCGAACGCCAGAACTAAAGGAACTCCAGTCGATGTTCCAGGCCATCATCTCAGTTTTTAATGTATTAATCTCGTAGCCGGACACCTCCCCAAATTCCGATGCCAGTTTAAATATTGCAGGAAGGGCCGAATGGGGTGCGGACGTAAAGATGAGGATGTCGTCCGCATACAGGGCCACCTTTCTCTCCCAACACCTGCATACGAACCCTTTGATGTTAACACTATCCCTCAAACTCTGGGCAAATGGTTCAGCATACATATCGAAAAGGATTGGAGAGAGTGGGCAGCCCTGCCGAGTGCCCCTCGAGATGTTAAAGGGGTCAGACAATACCCCATTGACCAGAACGCAGGCACTGGGGTTCTGGTAAAGAAGACCAATTGCTCGACGAAATCCTCCTTCCACGTTGAACTTTGCCAAGGCCTCTGACAGGTACAACCAATTGACCCTGTCGAAGGCCTTAGTTGCATCCAACGTAAGAGCCGCCAGAGGGAGAGATTCCAAAACTACCAGATCTATAGCTCCTATTAAGTCGAAGCTTAATTCGAAGAGCTGTCGCCCCTTGACGAACCCCTTCTGATCCAGATGTAAAATGGAGGGTGCAACTAAGGCTAGTCTATTTGCAAGAATGGATGAGAATATCTTGTAATCCCCATTTAGAATCGAGATTGGTCTATACGGACCGCATGCAGTTGATGGCTTCCCAGGTTTTAGTATTACAGTAATGGAGACATTATTCCATGACACTGGAGGAGGCACCCCATCCAAAAGGATTTGATTAAACAGAATTGCCAAAAAAGGGACAAGCTCTTGCTCCAAAGTTCTATAAATTTCTGCAGGTAGGCCATCTGGCCGAGATGCTTTCCCCTTCTTGGCATTCTGAATGGCTATCCTCACTTCGTCTTCCGAGATTTCACTCTCTAGCATCTCACTCTGGTTAACAGAAAGACATGGGAGGGAGATTTTACCAAGCCAATCTTTGATGGTAACAGGGTCTAATATTTTTTCCTCACGGTAAATGGCTTGAAAGTATTCTCTAAAGGCTGCTCTGATATCAACATCCACAGATAGAGGGACATCATTAACGTTGATCAGGTCAATGTTGTTACGGACCTGATCCGTTTTGGCTTTCCATGCCAGTAACTTCCCAGCCCCTTCCCCATACTGGAAATGCGCAATCTTACTGGCCTCCCATCTTTCTTGTAATCTCTGGTTAAGAATTTAGGCTAGTTGACCCTTTAAGGAGAGTAGTCTTTCGCACAGAGATATCAAAACATCATCCGTGGAGCTAGTATTGGAGTCAATCTCAAGCTGGACCATGGCTATATTCGCCTCCACCGAGGCCACGGCCTCTCTATACTCTCTTCTTCTATAAGCAACTTTAGCTGTAATTAGGCCTCTCAAAAACACCTTAAGAGAGTCCCATACAACTCCTATACCAGCAGAACCTACATTTATCTTCAAGAAAAGCACTACCTCAGTCTTTAAGAAAAGAACATCTTCAGAGTGGGAGAGTAGCGAACGATCAAAAGACCAGATCCTTACCGGCGCTGTTAAAGGGGTCGTGAGTTCCAACAGCACAGCAGAGTGGTCTTATGAATGTAGGGGGGGTATTTAATGGTCTTGACAGTGTCTACCAATCTCTGGTTAATTAATATGAAATCTATTCTCGATTGGTGGTGGTACTTATAATTCCTGAAAGAGATGCCCTGCTGTTGGCCTGCCCTTAGCCGCCAGATATCAACGTACCCATATTGCTTCATTGCATTTAACAAGAAGGATCTTGACTTCGGCGGGACTCTGGATCGATTATTATGGGTTTTATCCAAAATGGGGTCTAAAACAATGTTAAAGTCCCCAGCAAATATTACAGGCTCAGGGAAGGACAAGAGATGGGAAAAGATGGTTTTCAAGATAGATGGATCATCTTGATTAGGTCCATAATACCCAACTATATTCAGTTGAAAGCCCAAAATAGAAAGAGAAGCAATAGCCCATCTAACATCAGGGTCCACTTTTGAGTCCTGGAGCTTAACCTTAAGATGTTTCTTGAAAATAAGCAATACCCCTCTAGAGGTCAAGGACTGAGAAGTAGAGATCGCAAAGTCAATCCATTTATTGACCTTAACCAATGCATCGATTTCAACCTGAACCAAATGTGTCTCTTGAAGGATGATGACCTGAGCGTCTGAGTCACGGAGATACTGTAAAAGAGTTCTAGCTCTGGATTTGGTTCGCAAACCATTAACGTTCCATGATATTATCTTTAATTTAGTCATCATAATCTTCCCAGACTCTGCCCAACCTCAATTCAAGATAAGAATCAATAATAGGCTGACCACCCCCGTTGAAAATTAGCAACACAGCACAAAGATATATATAGCTGATAGAATGCAATAAAGCATCATATTGGCAAATGAGGAATTTTCTATTCATGTTTAGCCCCCCCGTAACCCTGTGCCCCCTCCGCCCTCCACCCCCCTCCCATGGAGAACCCGTGCTGTATCTAACCGGATCAAGTCCAGTAGATCGCACCCCTCCCTCAGGTTACCGCTACCCCCCCTGCCCCAAACTCTAAACCAAAAAAAGTCCCTATCTTTAAGTGATTAGTGCATCAGAAGAAAAGAGAAAAGAATACGTGTAAGACATGACAAACTTTTTTTTTCCTAACTCTTCTCTTTTTTTTTCTCGTCTTTTTTCCTTTCTTTTTCCTTCCCTTCTCCCTCTCTTTTTTTTCCTCTCTTTTTTTTTATTTTTAAAGATTTTTATGATTTTAAGTTCATTTGTTTGTTTATTACATCTATTCAATGTGGGTATAAGCATTCATAATAATCATATTCTCTGGATTGGTCTAAGAGCAAACGCCAGCTGCAGTCCGCCGGAGCTGATCTCTGTGGATTTCTTCTCCTTTCTTCTTCTCCTTCGTGCCGTGGAGCCGGGAGCCGCGGAGATGGGAGGCAGGAGGGGGCGAGAGGGGGCTCGAGAAATTCAATCTGCCCTGAGCCCTGTCCTGAGCCGCTCCAGCTCCCGCTCCCGTATCTCCCTGTCTGTCTGGTCTCCCTCGCGGCCGCTGCCACGGTAAATGTGGGAACATCCCTGCGGGGGCGGGAACCTCAGCAGATCTCCAGCAGAGCCCTCGGCAGACCAGAGGAGGGCGCAGATATTAACAACCGGCGCACTTGGGCTGCACACACTGCGGCGTTTCCCCCTATCCAGTCGTCTGGGTCCTCTCGGTTGCTCAGCCCTGCGGTGCCAGAGGGGGGGCCAGGCCAAGGACAGGATCCACAGGACCTCAGCATACAGTGCTACTGGTGGACAAGTCCCATTCAACCCAGGTGAGCGCGACACCTTTCAGGAACTAAATGCAACCAGGAATGCCCTCTCGTGCCTACATTGTTCTAGCCTGACTGATTCGTCGTGCACGGGGACTTCACAGACCTGCCCTTCCGCAGCTATCACCTGCATTTCTGTGCTCACCCAGAGCACCGCTGCCAGTGAGCCAGGAGACCTGCTGACCGGAAGTGGAGGAGGAGTGGAGAGCGGAGTGCGCTGCACCGCTGCAGAGCTGCAGAAAGCCGAATAACATAACACTTCTGAGGTGAGGCTGCTGCAGAGGGTGGGAGGAAGGACGTGAGCGTGGCTGCCGATAGAGGCAGCCGCTAAGTAAGAGCCCGGGGGTCTGACGCAGGCAGATCTGACTAGGTCCGATCTTGCCCAAAGGTCCCCCCGAGCGCTCCGCTCGCTACCAGCTGCTTCCAACGGTTTGCTTGCAGCCCCCCTCACAGCCCTCTCACAGCCCTCTCACAGTCCCCTTACTGTACCCTCCCTGCCCCCCTTCCCTGTCTGCTACCACAGGGACACTGTCTACAAATTGCCTTCCCTCATCGGAACATTATCCAAACCTCCCATCCTCACTGACTCTGTATCTGTTTCTGACCTCAGACCTCTAGCAGAAGTGTAAGTCCAAGTGTGGTGCGAATCAAGCGGTGCCGTTCACGCCGGCCCGAGGTGGGCAGGTCATCAAAGCTGGACCAGGAAGCGGGAAAAGGGGAACTTATTTCATCCTTATGATCAGGATTTCCCTCATAAAATTCTTGTATACGCTATTGGAGGTGGCAGGAGGTGTAAGGTTGGGAGTGAGAGCTTGGAAAGTCGTCCGAGGTCCTACCCTCCTCTCTTGGAAATTAAAACTTCCCCATAGCGTATAAGACACATCCAGTCAGTATATTGCACCATGGCATACAAAAAGTTGAGATCACAAACAATATTTATGAAAAGAGTAGGAACAGACCAAGCAATAAGAAGGAGTGCTGGAAAAATCGTCCGTCCTCTCTCTACCGATTCGCCTAATGGAATTCTCAAATACTTTTCAAAACAGACCGCGAAGGATCTGGAGCAAAACAACCAAATAAAAACAAAAGAAGGAAAAAAGGAACACCTGGAGACCATTAGCAATACAGGACAAGAAGTAACTGAACAAACTCAAACTATCCAAACAAAAGAGGAAGGGAAAAAACAAATCTTGGAAGCAATTAACAAAACAGGGCAAGAAGAAACATTAAACAATCAAAATTGGCCTCAATCAAATACTAACAGCATAATTATAAAATCAGAAAAATCCAATGACCAAGAAAACCAAGAACATCTGGAATTCAACATAACTTGCCCCGACATAAGCCTAAAAGATCTAGTCTTCAGTAGGGCACATCAAAAGGAAATCCAGAACAGTACCCCACGAAAACAGCCAAATTCTGAAATTTCTCTTTCGCGAACTCCGAATTTCCTCACGCAAAAATCTATAGATCACTCTACTGATCAAACTACAGTATCCAAAGCACTGCTTATTCTAGAAAGAATCCTAGAATCAGTCCTTTCTCATTTAGGGAACATCCTGGAAAATACAGACCAGACGTTAGATACCCAAATAGGAATCTTAAAACACATGGTGGAAAAAAAAGGAATAAACAACAATTAAAACTGCCAATAGATGGTGAAGATGATAAACTAGTAATAGGGGACAAAGGGCTTACCACACAAGCACCAAAACTGACAACAGCACCCTACTCAATAAAGGTCGACACGGCTTCACAAACTGGTCAAAGTAAACAAAAAGAAAAAAAAGAAAAGAACAAGCATAATCAAACATATTCATTGAGAAAACTCTTTAGGGAGCAAAAAGAGTCCAAATCGGTGGTACAGTCTATAATTTACTATCCATTATTTAATAAAACAAAAACAAAAAACCTATCAAAAGAGCTAAATGCGACAAATCAAGAAAGAGTAGAAACTCCAAAAAATACATCATTAGACGCATCTCCGCATCTAGTGACTACAAAAATCAGGAGAACAAATGTCAACTGCCGTAAGCGGATAAAGAAAAGAAAAAATAGAAGGATTGAAAAACAAAAGGAAAGAAAACCAAGATTCCCAGAAACAACACCAATTATCAATGCAAAAACAAACGAACATCAGATATGTAATAACTCGACGGAGCAAAGGCAACAGTATACGACATCAAAGGCGCAAGCAGTGCTTTCCCTACCTCTAAATCCTATTACCCCAATATTTGTCCCTAGGATTACAGATAAAGAATTAAAGACGCAAAAGGAAAGCCAACAACAAACCCCATTGATGAGGGATGTGCCTTTCAAATCACAGGTAAATTATAACTGTGGAGTGGAAATTACAGACCCCTTTCCCACGGGAAAGGACCCCCTAAATAGGGAAAGAATAATAAATTTGCTTCAACGGATACAACCTCTACAAGCGCTTGCAAGAAATGACATAAAATTAGTCTCCTTCCCAGATGAAAACAAAATTACATTAGCTGTTGCAGAATTTTGGTCACCAGTCATCCCAGCAATAATATATAAAGAAAAAGAGACCCTTCATAAACTAGGATTCGACGTGGCCCCTGTAAAGGTGGAAACCGGTTCGACACCAGAACGCCATTGAGTCAAACATCATTATCCAGTAGCATCCCGGCTTACAAATAACAGCTGGTTAAATCCCTACAAAGATGACATTTCGGTTTCAATTAACAACGGACAAAGACGAAGCTGGGTCAAGAATAACCAATCTCAGCAAATAATCCCAATGGACAACTCATGGGCTTGGATCGCAGAAAACCTTAATAACAAAAAACGGGATCCGAAATCAAGCGCCGTTTTAGCCACGGTCTAACCATCTATTCCTGGAACATCGCAGGAAAATCTCAAGAAAAACTAGCAATAATTTCCCAAGATCGTCCAGGGATCTTGGCACTACAAGAAACTTGGGCAACTACAAACTTCGATTTCCCCGACTACTTTGTGTATGATATACCGGCAGAACCGGTTAACCATGGACACGCAAAAGGAGGGATCGCTATCCTCCTATCTGAAGACTATCATTGGGATCAGGAAATTATTCCAACACATTCAAAGAACTTTCAATGTTTAAAAATCAAAATAGGGACTGATAAGACCAGAAGCTCGACCAAAATGCTTATCTGTAACGTCTATATTCCACCGGGAGCAAAAATGGATGCATTATCGATAACTATTTTCGAGGATATCGAAAAGGTGGTAGAAGATCAGAATTTCCCGCTGATGCTCCTTATAGGAGACCTAAACGGGCAAATCTCTAATGATTTATTAGGAACATGGGATTCAGGAGAAACAAATGAGGCCCAGGCAATATCCATTCCTCAATTTCCCTCAGGATGTAAACCAAATAAGAGAGGGAAAATCATTTTAGCATCACTTGCTACTCTCAACAGAGTACTTTTAAATGGCAACATAGAAGGTGACATCCCTGCTTCCTTTACAAGAAGGGGAGGATTCAGTGCATCAATCCTTGACTATATGATCTGCAGTCCAGGCCTCTTTGCTCTAGCCCATCAACTTAATATAAAGTTCGAGAAAGGAAGTGACCACGCTATTCTACAATTAACAACAGGTATAACCCAGAAACAAACAACTTCAGCACATATAAAGGAACTGCACAAAACAGCTCTCATAAATCCAGTCCAAGGTCGGCTAGCGTGGAACCCTAAATCCTTCGAAAAAATCACCCAAACCATTGAGAACTCAAATTTACTTTCAATTAATCACAACATAAACCCAATATTAAATTTTGAGGCAGTTGCCAAGAATCTTGTTAAACTACTACAGAAGAGCGGAAAACGAAGAATGATAAAAACACAAGGCAACAAAAGATTGACCTCAGATCCCAAGGCAAGGGAATTAAACAAATTAATTAGGGCACAATTCCTGTATTTCTCTGACACCAGAAAACAGGAAATCAATAAACTAAAAAACTATCGCAGAAGACAAAAATTAAAAGAAAACCAAATCTTACAGGATAAAAAATGGATAGACCTACAGATAGCAACAAAAAGACAAGACAAACGTACTTATTGGACTATAATAGCACAAGAAACAGGAACAAAAAAAATGTTAAATTCAAACCCTGTCCCACCTTCAGACTGGGAAACATATATAACGAATTTATACAAAGTAAACCAAGTCTCCAACTGCGACACAGTAATGCAAATCAATATAGGACAGGATAAAATCATAAACATTGAGCCACTAACACCTTCCTTAGTAGAACATTACATAAAAAAGGCAAGAAGCTCGGCTGCAATGGGCCCAGACCAAATTCCGATTATGGTCTTAAAGAACAACCCAAAAGAGTGGAGTAACTTTTTAACATGCACATATAACCACATACTTAGTACAGGGGATACCCCAAAGTCCTGGAATGGAAGCATAGTAATCCCGATTCATAAAAAGGGTTCGAGACTGCTCCCGGGGAACTACCGACAAATAGCTCTCCTAGATGCAACTGGGAAGATTTGTGCTGCCGTACTTCTAGATCACCTAAAAGAATGGGCACTCTCAACCGGCTCCATTCCACTCTACCAAGCAGGATTCAGACCCAAACACTCAGTCATAGATAATATTGCAGTACTTCAAACAATACTAGAAAAATACGTGGTAAAAAAATCGCAGGTAGTATATGCAGTATTTGTAGACTTTACCACTGCCTTCGACTAGGTCGATCGAGTCAAACTTTGGAACAAACTACAGAAAACGGGAATACCACAACATCTTCTCCATTTAATAACATCATTGTACTCTGGGACTTGGTGCCAAGTTCAAATGGGGAGGGAGAAGGGTCTAACCTCCCCATTTCCAACTCCAAACGGCCTGCGACAGGGGTGTCTTTTAGCCCCCCTATTATTCTCCTTATATTTGAGCGATCTACCAGAAACTCTTAATCAGGTTAATAACTTTCCGCCGAAGATTGCTTCCACCAGAATTCACTGCCTGATGTACGCCGATGATGTAGTAATCTTGGATCTGACTCCCTTCGGTCTCCAACGAAACCTCACGGCACTCACCACATATACAGATGAAAACTATTTAATCCCAAATACCACTAAAACAAAAACTCTACCATTTACAGGAAAGAAGACTTATTGCAATTATAACTGGCTACTAGGAGGTAATCCATTGGAAATTGTAAAAGAATATATATGTCTTGGGAGAACATTTACTCAGACTTTGCGCAACCAGCCTCATTTGCAAAAAATGGGACATAAAGCAGATGCCCATACAGGGGCTCTCCAAAGACTTTACTCATCCACTGGTCGAAGACAATTCTCCTCCTTGCTCCAGGTTTATAATGCGAAAATTCCTGCAGTTTTATCATTTGCAATAGAACATATCCCAACAAAAGAATGGTCTCAAATAGATGTCAAAGAAGGGAAAATCCTGCGGAAGTTAACCAGGATGCCGCAAGCTGTTCCGGTTCAAGCTCTCAGGCTAGAACTATCGTTAGTTAGTTCCTATGCCAGAGGGATCATAAACATAATTAGATGGGCATATAACCTGGCTCACGCAGACCCAGGAACACTTAGAGCACTGTTAAAAATAGAGACACTGGAGCAAGACTATCGAAAGTATATATTTGGAAAAAACCTAAGTAATGCTTTTAAATTATCATCAGTCTCTCTAGAAATGTTAATATCTTGGACCCCAGCCCAGCTGAAACTCTACTTGAAGCACTTAACACCGAGGCTAAGCATGGAATTGGATATTCAACACTGCTCCGGGCTCTCAATGTACAAACAGTTAGCGGACACAATAGTTTTTAAAAAAACGCAACCATATATCTTTTTTAACCTAAATCATGGAGTAAGGCGAGCTATACTTCAAATATGGCTAGGAATATTACCGCTGAAATCATACACCTTTAAGTGGTCATCAAATCAAGGAGAAACGAATCTCTGTGACTTATGCAAAGGTGGGGTGCAAGATCTAGAACATGTTCTGTTTGTATGTCCTAGCGAGATCGTGGTAGCAGCTAGGAACAGATACATTACCCCGATCAAAACAAAATGTAATATAAACTCGGTCCAGATGTTGATTTCCCTCTCCAATGCTCCACCCAATGAATTTTTGTGTTTTAACCTGTAAAAATTTTTTAAGTCTTTTTTAAAATTAATATATTAATGTGATAATCTCTTTTAGCAAAAATTGAATTTGTATCGTGTATAAATGTGTTGTTCTCGTAAGAGAACTAAATCAAATAAAAATTATTGAATTGAATTGTCTAAGTCACTGAGAGACACAAATCCTATTTACCTGATCCCTTATTGCCCAGATCTAAAAGGAGCTCATCAGTGGCTTGGACTGTCCTGATGTTCATCATCTTGTTATTATGCATGACCCTTAATGAGGCCGGAAAAATAAGCTGAGCTGTAGCACCTAGCCTCTTAAAGGCGTCTAACCACTTACCAAACTCCCATTGCTTTTCCAGCGTAATCCTAGATAGGTCTGACCTTATCAGGAAAGTAAAGCCCTTGCCAGGTAATGACTTCTGCTTTAAAGCTAAATTTAAAACCTGCTCTTTAAGGGCATAAGTGTGAAAGTTAACCAAGATTTTACGAGGTTTCGACCTTTGTGGGTTTTGTTTAAAGGGATCCCTATGAACCCTCTGGATGTCAGTGGCCAACACCTCCAGGGATTGATCCAAAGAAAGAGATTCTTTTAGTAGATGAACAACAAACTTCTTGACATCTGACCCTTCTGATCCTTCTGGAATGTTGAGAATGCGAATGTTACCCCTTCTGGCATTGTTCTCCAACACCTCCATCCTGTCTAGGAGGGCCTGATCCTCTTTCTTTAGTTTACCAATATCCTCCACTGCTTTATCCAGGTGTAACGACATCGCACCCACAGTCTCTTCTAACACACCTGTCCTAGATGTTAACCCATCTATTTTGTTATCGAGGGACTCACAATAGTTCCGAATCTCCCTCTGTATAGATGCAGACTCCTCAAAGCCCCTTTTTTTGTCCCGAGACAGGGTTGAGAACATTGCCAGCAAAGAGGCAGCCGTGATACCTCCTTCCTCCAAAGATAGAACTGGATCTGGAAGTTGCTGCTGGGCTAAATCTGAAGATATAGCTGGTAGGTCTGACCCCCCTGCTACCTCCATGCCTGTATTAGCTACGTGCGCAAGTTCCACTAGGAGAGGGGGAAAGGGGTCACCTGGTCTGTCTCCTACCACCATGTGCCCGTCAGAGGTGTCATCTGTCTCACCACTCTTCCTGGCATCTATAGTGGTCAAAGCTTCATTAATAGGAAGGATAGTGGGTGAAAGTTGATCTGACGGTGACAAAGCTGTAGAAACAGGGGGCCCATCTGATCCAGAGTAAAGACTTGGTCAGTTTTACGAGGGATCTAGTCAGAAGGGGCTAGGACTGATGCTAGGTTGTCATGAGTGGTCATCCACGATTCTGAGAGTGTAGGATTGCCCTGAAACTTTCTTGCATGAATTTTAAATATAAAAACTAGATTGACTATTCTTTTTTGGCTTTGAGTTGATGGACAAATAAAAGGTGGATGAGCAGCAGGACAGCAGGCAGAAGTATTTACTTTTGCCTGCCTGATGTACAGGGCCCTCCACCTTTACAAGTAGCCTGTGGACAGCTTTGAATTTCAAGAGGATACTAGAAAGGGACTGTCAGAGGCTGATATCAGCAGGTATGTGCGCAATCCTATTTCCTTTGGCAGCACCCGATGCGTTGACCCTCTGTAGGCAGCAGCCCCACCTCCAGTTGTCCCTGATGCACTCTGTGAACCTGCTCTTCTCCACAACTGCCTTGTGGTACCTCTGACCCCTACTTCCCTCTGTATCCCTTTGCCACCCCCCACCCAATGTCCCTTGTCCTCTGTGCCCCCTGTGACTTCTCTGACTTACCTGCACACTGTCCCTCTGCCCCCTTCTGTGTGCCTCCAACTGTCTTCACCCCCACTGCCTTGTGACTTTCCTGTGCCACCTTACCTCTTTTGGTACTCTCTCCGGTGTTTGCTTTGTCTTCTCACTCCTACATCTTGTGAAACATTTGCTTCTCATCCACATGTCTCCTGTACCCCCTCCTCCTGTGACTCATCTGGCCCTCTCCGACCCAGGCTCTTCTGTAACCTAAAGGCTCCTGTGCCTATCCCCTCACATACCCCTGCGGCACCATGCACCACTAAAAGGAAGGTTGTCTGGTGCCAGAGAGCAGAAATTTCAGATTGAAATCTGCACTCTCTAGTGTCAGGCATCCTTCTTTTATAAGGGACAGTACTGCTTGAGACTCTGTAGGTCACAGAATGGCACTTAGCAGATTCTCCATCATTGACAGACAACAGGCCAAGTAGTATTTTTCAGCAAAAATACCACAATTCTTTTTTTTTATTTGAAACATTTGCCAACTCGTGCTGGAAAATCCTGAGATGTCTGAAGCTCTCTTACATATTTTTCATGACTTATCTTTCCATATCAGGTTGTGACCAATCAGTGCTATCCAACTATGAACCCAATCTAGGTGTTGACGGCACTACCGCCATGACGGCGGTCCCAAGTACTACATCAAGCTGATGGCAGTCCACCCGCCCTTTTAGGATATATGCTGGCTGATTCTCCATCGTCATTGACAAAGTGTTTACCACCGTGTACGCAGCTCACTGATGCAGCTGACTCAAATGCTGGCAAATACTACCCCGTCATGGTCATGGTGGCCGGATTGCGTCGAGCCAATTTAGATTTCACAGCTGGAGGGTCTTCTAGCGGTAAGTTGCCGACGGAGTGAATCCTTAATAGGATGCAGTCAACATTTCAATATTGCTGTCACTGTTGGCTGGATGCTAGGTTTACACACCTGATGGGTTTTGGCTAATTGTTTGCACCTGCATACCACACTATAAAACACACTTAATTTCTGACCATGGTCCTTTGCCATTCCACTGCACCACAACATTTGAAAGGCATAAAATGGTCACTAAAGTTAGGCTATTTTGTTGCTTTTGCCTGTTTCTTGTCCCATGTGTTTAATTTATTTCCTTGTTGTTAAAGAATTTGATTTCACCATATTTATTTGGATAATACCAGGGCACACAAATCGATATTTCAATGATGGAGAATTGTCAATCATGGTGGATTTAAACATAAGAGTGGAGCCATGATTGTTTGAAGCCCATGCCCAAAATACACCTCTATCTCAGAAAAGGGATATGTGGTCCAGAGTTGTCGACAGAGTGCATGCTGTAGAAAACAACCTGTGTACACAGTGGGAAATTAGGAAGCGGTGGGATAACCTGCTGGGGAGAGTGTGTCCCTGGCATCCAAGCGTCACTTGGAGGATGAGAGGACTGGGGGTGGTTCTCCCAGGTCCCCTTGACAAATCATGTCTTGGGAGGAGAAGGTCTTGCAGATTCTACATTCTGAAGGTTTGACAGGAATCTCAGGGAGAGTTAGACTTTTCAATGTGTCACTAAACCTAATGCCCTGTTTGCTTTCAAGTTAGCTGTTGCTAATGTGTTCAGCACCATTTATTTTACACAGAAACCTAAATTTATCAGTAACATCTTACTTGGCTTGTTTATTTGAATGTCTTGAGATGTATTTAAGATAACAGGTTTCAATAGCCATCACACATCACATGCTGTTATGGTGCCTGTAAGTTTTTGTCCTCCAAATAACATATGTGTTTCACATAGTAAATGTCTGTTCTCTTTCTACAGCAGATTTACACAATGTATGTTCAAGTTAGAGGTTTGCAAGTGTTGTGAATGTTTCATTAAAATAACTACAACTACCATGATGCCTTATTTCAGTTTTGTGATACTATTGCCATTTAATTTAGCAAATTCTCCCTTTTCTATCATATTTGCACTTATGATAAAGTGTCATTTATTTATCAATCTCTATTTAAAGCTCTCTTTTGAAAATTGTTTTGGTTGAATTTTGTATGTTGTCCTTCTCTTGTCATGTAATTAAATTGACGTCATTAGTTTCGCAAATCAACGTTAATTGACCGTAAACATTTGAGGCATTTAAGATTGTATGCTGAATAAAAGTGGAATATGTGAAAACTGAACTCTGCACTATTTATATGATGATTAATGCTAAACATCTCTCTAAGTTGTGTAAAGGTCTGTCTTTTTAGCCTGCTAGGCCTTGGGATGGTACATTTCACATTTCTACTCTCAACTATGTTGTGTTGAATGGTTTGTACATTTTATGTAGACTTACTAATTTAACTTTTTCAATTTCAAGACATTTTCTTACCTGTTTAAGTAGTTTTGTATGCAACATAAGCTGTTTGTGTAATTTATTACATTACCGCTGAAATCACTAATAATGATATTCAATTAATTTTCCCTTTTATGTTGCTACATTATATTTGTACACTCTTACAAAATATTATTTTTGTTACATTCATTACAGGTCCAACAGCCACACCACATGACCAAACATCTGTGTCTCAGGATACCTCCACTCCAGCCCAGGATCAAGCCTCCAGGGAGGACTCAACTCCTGAAAGTCCAGAAGAAGAGTAGCAACCTGATCCATCTGGTCTGCATGGGCAGACAGGTCCAGTGAGTCTATCTGGGCCCACACCTACACCTCCCACCCCAGCTGCTACAACACCTCATCAGATGAATACCTCCACTTCCTGTGTCCAAAGCAACATAACACCCACCTTGTGCCCACTAGTCCTGGCTGGTGGTGGGACAATACCAACACCACCTGCAGTTCAGCAAGGACCCAACTACTCCTTCATCAGCCACAGAAAGGGAGGCCCTCCCACAAGAGGTAACACCTGCACCCACCTCAGTCCCTGTAACAGTGGATTCACCAGCCCACCTCAGGGGGGACGTTCATCCGGACCACCAGGAGAGGCTGGCAAGACCCCCACCACCAGCAGGAGATGCAGAACCTAATTTTATCAAGTGCGCGACTACCATTCACTCTGTGGAGTGTTTTTTGGTCACATTTTCCTTTCTGAGGCCATTTGTATTTTGGACATTGGACTTCAAACACTTTTGGCTCAACAATTATGGTTTCATTCACCATGACTGACTTTTTATTTTTTTAGTTGCTTTTTGGTTTACATCCACTTTTACTTTACTTGCTTTTGTTTAATAAAAGCAAAAAATCAAAATCAAAGACTGATGTTGTAGTTATTTTCCATATTATTTCAATGTTTTTCTTCCATCATACATTTCAAAATGTAAACAACCAAAGGATTGTATATTCATAAATGATTGCCAGTAGGTAATGTTTCTCACTAATTTCTACCATGACAATAAAATACGAAAAGCAAAAACTCATCAACTAGTACGTCATTGAATTGGAAACAGATTGTTCTGTCAAATGTTTCTTTAACTTAACAAATCAAACATAACACAAATACTCAGTGTCATTTTAACATTTCCAGTTCCACATCTTGCCATCATGGAAAAAGGGGATATAATCAAATTAATCTGATTCAATAGGCTCAATATTATTTGGATTATGTCATCCGCTGGAGCCAGTTCTTCTGCCTCACAATAGGAATTTCACAACAATAACACCAATATTCCTAAATCCTGACAGTGCTCCATTTTGTGCCACTGGATCAGTCCAATACATTCTTCCATGGTGGTAAGGTCTGGAAATGGGCAGTGCGCTTCAGCCTGTCATCTCCTCACTCTCCAAGGCTTCAAATAGCTGTGTTAGAAGAATTGCAAACATATTTAAACATTTTTCTCATAGATTGTTTTTTTGATTATTAAAACAAATGTAATATTGGGCAAAAATATATATATATATGTTTCATATGTTTAATTTTTACTTCACAAAATGACATTTTGTAGCTGCAATTATTTGAAATATGAAACAATGTGTAAAGAATACATTTCTAATGTATTATTGAAATATTCGTTAAAAAAAAAATCAACCTAAATACCATCAGCGGAGGTATACACGCCATGAAAATATTGCATTTAACCACAGTAACAAACTACATATAAATGGTTTTTTTAAAACATGGGTGTCCTTCGAAGTTTGAATATGTAAACAAAGTTGGCACCATTTTGGATGGTAGTGACACACCAATCACAAATACACTATTTGACCATCTAAAATGGAGGGTGCCTGACCTCGCTGTCAGGACATTTGTAATCAGACGTCCATGGTGGAAGTTGACAGCCTAGTGGGTGTTAAATTCCACAATAGACGTAGCCACAGACTAACGTGTGTGAAAGCAACGTATGAAGGCCAATGGCTGTGTCTGTCTCCGCTGAAGTCGTGTACATGTACACGGCGGTTTGGAAAAACTTCACTTGCCTCCTAACACTGTAGTCATCAAGACCGCCTCCACTTTTGCTGCTGTTTGTGATTCTGGGAGCAACAATGCCATGTCGAGCAGGTGAGAGGGCCACTGCCTTCTTGCCAGAGCAGCTGGAGTTGCTGGCACAATAGGCCCTCTCCCTGTATGGCCAGCTCAAAGGCCCACCTGAGGAACAGGTACATGTCTGAAATGCATATGTGAATCTGTCTAGCTGGTTGTGTTCCATTAACACAGGCTACAGTGCCCCTTTGAGTTCCTGAGTGAAGTGTAATGAATGATGTGAAGGGTCATATATTTTGGTCCTTACATAGGACAATGGTGTTGAGGATTTGTAAGCACTTCATAATGTTAAAAAACAACAACATTAGTATGTGTAGTGTGTTTAAAGCTTAAAGGACTGGAATTTCTGGGAGAAATTCAGTGAGAATTGATTGGAAGTTATCATAGATGCCGATGTTATTGTATATATATATATATATATATATATATATATATCTATATACATAAAAACAAATGTATGTCTGTCTGTCTGTTTGTCCTTTATGCATTACTACACCATTCATCCGATCACCATGAAACTTTGGGAAGTTGTTGAGTACACTCCAGCGAATGTTTCTGGCATAAAAATATTTTAAATATCGGACCCCCAGGGCCCTCATAATCTTTTGAATACTGATGTACGCACCAGACGGAAAAACAACAAATCGTGTATCCACAAGCACTCCAATAAATACAAAACACTGTCCAAGGATGATATGGAGGCTATGACGGAAGGATGGATGGGCTCCCTGATGTCAAATATAGACTGCAAACTAGACCCTATTCCAGCAACGTTTAGCCACAATGAAGCAACAGCTTATGAGGATTCACCAACATAGGCCAGCTGGGAATACAGAACCTCAGAGCACTACTGGGGGGGCTTTAACTGGTCACCGGTCAGCAAGCGGTACAACCTGTGATCAACGGGCAAGTGGGTATATACCAAAATTGATATCTGTGCAAGGTAGCACCAATCTTCCTCCCCGGCCCTTGGTGGATTCAAACTCCCGGGAGGTGGACTTATTGGGTGAAGTGGTGGCATCGAAATCACAGTGCCCAACAGCCTGTCCTGGTCTAGCCAAATCATCAGAGGGGAAGCCACTGAGAGTAGGGGGGTAGGCACAGAGGCCAGCATAGCAGACCCTATGGGGGAGAGACGGAGGCAGAAGCTACCTACTATACATCTTCCACCAGAATCTTTACCATATGTAATAGTACTTGGAAATGTTCCCGTGCTCTCTTTGGGTGCCTTTTAAGAATTTGACCAACTTAAGAACAAGGTTTTTCATTGGCTGAATTGCAATACTTCCCTTGGTCTAAGCTTGGAGAAATTGATAAATATGGTGCGCAGTTTCTTGGGTCGGGAGGTCTACCGAAAACTTGATAGGACACTGTGTAATTGTTAACTTAAACAGACCTCATTTGGTAGAGAGAATTTTACATGTAGTGTCGCATAACTACTCATGTGTGGTTGCTCCAAGTATTGTGGCCTTCCTGCTGGGGCATTTCTATAGATCCTTCAGCAATGCACAGACAACCAATAGGGTGGGCTCATGGAGGCTCCAGGGTAATCCTGGTCATCTAGCGCTGGACCAACAGATGGTAACTCAAGATTTACCCTATATAACTTTTTCACACCTTAAGACCAAAACTTAAGTTTAACAGACAAAATCCTAACTTTACAACTTTTGGTATTCACAAAGGGCATTTAGGAGTACTAACATTAGGATTCCTAACTTTAGTACTCCTAAATGCATTTTGTGAATACTGTAAAGCGTAAAGTTAGGATTTTGTCTCAGATCACTTTTGTGAATCGGGCCCATGTGTTTTTTCGAATTCATAGACGAATAATCCTGCCACACTCGTGGCGAAAGTACTGCCCATAAATGTTCCGTTTACTTGAAGGAAGAGCTCCCCTTCGAACTGAAGAAGTTCTCTTTTAGGGCCAGTTTTCCGCAGTGGATCACAAATTATTTTGGAGTGTGGTAGTCCCCTATAGCTTTCTTCAGGGCTTTTTCAATAACTCTTAAGGTGTCGTTCTGGGGGAGGCTAGTATAAAGAGTTGCTATGTCTAAACTAACCAAGATGTGGTTCTGTGGGTCAATTGTCATATCTTTCAATAAATTGAGCAAGTGTTATGTGTCCTTCAGGTAGGTGGTGGCCTTTTGTACTAATAAGGGTTGAGGAAGAAATCACAAAAACATGACAGGGGTTCTAAAAGTGAGCCAATGCCCGACACGATCGGGCAACCTGGGGGTGTTTTTTTGTTTTTGTGAATTTTCGTTTGAGTATAAAAATATGACACTTTTGCTTTCTTTGTGCAAAGGTACTCCTCTTCTTGTTTGGAAATGAAGGGTCATATTAACAAGCGGCAGCGATAATTAACGCTGAAAGCTGTTAGCGTGAGTAAATCTATCGCTGGCGATAATCTCCATGTTAGCGTGGTATTAACAAAGCTTAACGCCATGGACATAAAACTGCCAGCGATAGCAGGGATTTTTGCCGTTTTCAATGGAATATCGCTGATTTTCCAGCGATATTCCATTGAAAATGGCGATCACCTTGTTGATAGGGCAGGGTAATCTTAGCCATGTAATCCACCTCCCAGTGGATTACATGGCTAAATCAGGTCACAAGCAGGCGTTAGGAAATTAGCGTTAACTGTAGTTAGCGCTACTTTTCCTAATGCTCTGCTTGTTAGCGTGCAGCTTGATAATAGGAGAAATGTCGCTTAGCGACATTTCTCCTATTATTTTGCTCTGGAACGCCCACTTTGCATCTCATTAGAGATGCAAAGCTGGGCGTTGTTGAAAGGCTTACTAAATAAGTAAAACAAGCCATAGCGTGTCTTTGCTGATAAGGCGATGAAATTATCGCAGCTTTTCGGCCGAAAACAGCCGCAAAACCGCCGATAATTTCATATCGCCTCCTTGGTAAAAGACCCCGAAGTTCATTCCTTCTGCTTCTTCTACTAGTGAGTGAATTTTTTTTTTACTTCTTCAAATGGAACATCCTTGATTTTTTTGTAGTTTTTTTCATCACTTAGTAGTCGCTTGCATTCTGTTGTGTAATCGCTTTTATTCTGAATCACCACACCTCCCCCTTTGTCCGCTTGTTTAATGATGATGGTATCGTATGATTGTAGATCCCTTAACGCTCGCAATTTCACTGTTATTTAGGTTGTGAAAAGTTTTGTCCTCGTCAGTTCTCTCGATTTCATTGAAGACAGCCTGTTCAAAGGCAATCAATTCAACTGGTTCTGCTGTCGGTGGTGGGCAGAAAGTAGACTTCAATCTGAGCTCCGTGTCACCTTTATCTCCCTGATTATAGATAGGAACCTGATTTTCAAAAAAAGCCTTCAACTTAAGTTTTCTGTAAAATTCAGCCAGCTCGCAGTGGAGCTTGAACTTATCCAGACTTGTTGTCAGTACAAACCCAAGCCCTTTATTAAGGACCCTCTCTTCCGTTGGTGTGAAAGTGACAGAGGATAAGTTGAACACTAATACTTGGTTCTGGTAGGCTGTGTCTAGGTTTGTTGTCAGCTCGGGCCCGGTTAGACCTCTTTTGATTTGCTCCTCGTGTTCACCCGTATTGGGCCCCCATCCTCTTCCCAGTGTACCTGCTGTCTGCCTCTTCTTCTCCCCCTTGCCCTTCTCCCTCTCCCTTAAAAAAGGCTGTCTTTGATTTGAGGGATAGAAGTGTTGGGGGACCGGCTGGAACTGGGGGTTCCAACAAAACAATGGGTGTGGTGGGGTTGGTTGAAAGAGACCGGAAAGTTTATTTGGTCCTGGTTGGGAAATAGTTCCCATTGGTGGGGTCATTGCTGGAACTTATCTCTCCCTCGTTGTCTAGATTTATTGCTGCCAGGGCTGGATCCACTGCTAATTGAAGTATCATCCCCTGAGAGATCCAAATGTGTATCTTGTTTATTGGCTGGGATGTAGGCAGGGTCCTCATAGGAGTATGTTTTATTGTAAGAAAACCTCTTCAGGTCTTTCTGGAATTTCGTGATTTTGATTGAGTCAGATATTCCTTGTACTCATTCATTTCTGAATTAATTTGCACTCATAAGGCATTTTAGTTTCATTGAAATTTGTACGTGTAACTATGGAGTATTGCAACATTTTCAAAGTATCAACGTATATAAAAATTCAAAACATTGAATCATAATGTCGTTTCTAGTCATTTTCATCAACACATTTATAAAGATTATTCTCTAAAAGTTTCAAGAAATTAAACTTATTATAAACATGCAGTATCCTTTTCTCTTCCACCACTTGGTGCACATTTTCACGTATGCGAAACATGAAGTTTCTGAAATGACACTCCTAATTTATGAATTCTTTATAATATGTGAGTCATCACTTTCACTTTTCTACTGCACGTTAAATATACCAACACAATTTAGTAATTCACAAACCTATGTTATTTTCATGAATGGCTTTATCTAACCAAACCAGATAGCACCATCTCCAAAACCAGCTGCATTATATACAAATGGATCATGACCGGCACCCCCACCTATTTCACTGGGAAGCTCACCATCGTTGGTGGTCTGAGCACACTTGGGGGCCAGGACACAATCAGACTGAAGGAGAAGTGGGAACAAGTGAAAATGTAGACAGCAGTCACTTTCCTCTGTGCACCCAGGATCTAGAAAAACATTTCCTTATCCACAAGGACTGCCCCAACACTATTCTAGTTTAGGAAAGATTTGAATATTTAGTGAACTAATGGTATGCCTCTTAGGACAGAACCCATCTACCATCACTTGTTGTAGGAAGCTGGCTTTATATGTAGTGAGCCATTGTAAGGACACACAATGCACAATGCCCAGATTATTGGTTTACAGGGCTTACTTTAATAATCCCAAGTGCTCTATTTTTGGTAGTGTGTTCGAACAGCTTAGGCTTATCATAGAAGAGTGTTAAGCTTTTGTTGCAAACACAGTCAGTAAATGGTACGCACACTCAAGAAGAAATCTGAGACCAATTCATAAAAATAACACATATTTTTATATAATTTTAGGCACCAAGATCATTGAAATCAGGTAAGTAGTTTTACAATTATGAATTTTACAAGAAAACAGTAAAATACTCAAATATTTTTTTTTATAAGGGATGAGCCTCGAATACGGTAATGCTATCCTATAGGAGGAAAGACATATATTGCAAACAGATACTTGTAGTGAAAGTTCAGGGGTGCCCTTTGAAACTTAAGGTGCTAGAGGGCCAAAGTCCAAAGAACGACCAGATGTTTTAGTTTACCAGCCCTGTTGTGTCCGGGTCCAGAAGTGCTGTTCGGGTTCATAGCCTTGAGTGCCATACCGTCAAAGTCAAAGGGCACCTAGAAAAAAAGTCTGCAAGGGGGGACTTGGAGACAAGTCTGGCAGAACCTAAAGGGGGGCTTGGCTTGTGAGGGTCTACCGAGCAAGGGGGTGCAGTTCGTTGTCGTGAGCCCGAATTGTGGGGCTCGGGTGCAGAGGTGTTTGGCTGGGTGGCCGCCTGCGTTGTAGGCTCTCACGGTTCTCTATTAGACCTGTAGAGGGGAGGGAAAACAAAGAGAGCAGAGCCACTCTCAGTGTCATCCTCATCAGTCCTCAGTCCCTCGTCATGCAGGCGCTTTAACAGTGGTGCTGGACACTCAACAAGCCTTGGTTGCTGCAAGTGTTCCCATACCCAGGGTATTGGTGAAGGTGCTCCTGGGGGTCTAGCATTTTGAAACTAATCAGCGAGATGGGCCTGGCCTCTTGGAACCACCACAAAAACCTCTACCTGTTGTGACGCTCCCTTCGTGAGTCTGATGGCTAGCAGATGGGTGTCCTGGGCAAGTGCTGTTGGTGCCTGCAGAAGCAGAGGGATAGCGCCTCCACCCCAAGGGAGATGCTAAATGATTGTTGAAGCACTGGACAGTCCTCAAAGGGCTTCGGAGGCTGCATAGCTTTTGGAAGAGTCGGATCTTAGCAATTGTCGAGGTGCCAGCAGCCAGGCAGGGTTTGGTGCCAAGTTCGGCGTTGGTCCTCTGCTCTTGCGGTGACGGATCTTCTTTCTTCTTCTTATGTTCCCTGTTAGACATATCTGTCTCTCTGGTTTTGGGGACATGCCTAAAGATTGAATTTAAGGTTGTTTAGGGAAGTGCAGGATAGTAGCTAATCAGCTACCTACCCCTGGTGTGTCTACACCCGCTAGATGACCACTCCCTGCAAGAAGTGGGCATAATCTTGAATCAGAGTTCCTAGTTTCACCAAATCCATGATGGAGAATCCTTCTTCAACTGCCAACTTCAGGTGGCCCACCTTAGGGGTGTGCCTAGCCTGTTAGTGTGACACACCGTGACTATCTAATTTCGTACCTGCTCTGGTGCCCAATGGGCATCTTGATAGGGAGTGGTGTTCCCCAGGGCTGGGGGGGGAGCCTGCATTTCATGTCAAAGGTAGTGGAGGTTTTGAAGCCTATGTCTTTGAGATGCAAATCTGCTAGCCATCCTGCTGGAGGAGTATTGAACGCCTTCTGCTGAAGCAAGCATAGTTTTGGACCTCAGAGAGTGTGGGCTCTCCCTTACAGGGAATTAGAAACTCGTCTGTGTGTCAGGCTGGAAAATATATGTCAGCCAGCACACTATGTGACTAGTAGGGTCTCAGGGGTCACCTTTAATGTGCCCTCTGGGTGCATGTCTGACCAGTGCCCAATACATCATGCAGATATGCCCTCACATGTAATATTATTCACCCAGCCATAGGACTCAAAGGCTTACTGTAGCAGTGGCTGACACATAATACATTTAGTGTATAAGGGCATGGCACACAGTGAGTGTGCCATGTCATGTTTTCAGAATGATCTGCACCATTTCATCCATCCTGCAATGGCTGTCTGCATGCATTCGGTGGGCGGGCCACTTAACCCCTTCCCTGCGCAGGGAATTCCAAAGCAGCGCAGGGGGCTAGGGGGTGGGCGCGGCTCTTCGGTCCTCCTGATGGCTCCACGCCGTCATGAGTCACAGGCAGCGTATGCTCTTGAAGGCGTGGTGCCGTCATGACCCCACCCGCTCATTAATTCACCCGCACAGACGGGGAATTAGTGCTGCATGGGTGGAGCGGCAGCGGCATGACGGCTCCGCGCCGTCATGAGCACATGCCTACCCTGACTAATGGCAGCGTGGAGCCGTCATGGGCACCCAAGGGGTCAAGGGGGCATTTTGCATGGGTCCCACTTTAATACCCAAGCCCTGGTACCAGGGGTACATTTTACTAGTGGTTTACAGGGGTGCTAAAGTCCTTACCAATTGGGTTACAATTGCACATCTGTCTTGTTTTAAGGGAAAGAGCATTGGCACTGCAGCCTGGTTAGAGGGGACCTAATGAACTACCAATCAACAAAATCAGTACCAGTGAGAAAAAAAGTAGGGGTGACCATGTCAAAAACGTGTCACTTTCCTACACTTGTTAACTGTATCATTGCACTTGACTGTGTCCATTGTCCACTGCATTTTGGATAGGTGCACACTACACAAATGTCACAAACATGCAGGATCTACCATGCCTTAATCCAATATAATACATAATCATCAAAGCACTACTCTATTCTGACTTCAACGATATTCATCATGACTCACCTCTAAACAATACAAAGGAAACCAGGAATAACATCAGCAAACCACTTGACTCCAGTCACTGAATGCCTATGAGCCATAAATGGCACCCAGATTTTTAAAACTTAACAGTGCCAAACAAATGGCATTAAGCACTGAACAAATGAACATGACGTAGCTTCATTTGACTAATTTAAAAACTGAACACACCAGTACAGTCTATGTGCCTGATTTGTAAATACTTTTAAACAAGTATATGAAGCTTAGATGCACATATATACTCATCTGCAAGAGCAAAAATCAATACCTAACTAACAGAATCAGGAAATTGGATACGTTGTATCATAAATAGATTTGCTGACACAAATATTCCACCATTATGCTTTCAGTTTTTGTTTGACCAAACCCCACTTGCCAGTTTTTTAGGTTCCTGGGTGAATCCCTTAGCAAATGCTTGAAACCACCCACAAACTCGCAAGTATGTTGCTGTTAACATAGGATTGCACCTACATTTTTGTTAGATATATTCCAACATTTATGCAATATGCAAACAATTCTAGAAGAACTCCTTGCGAAGTGTTGTGAACCTGTTCACTGCTCTACGCTGACACAGAAAGGACCTGTGTGCTTTTTTCCCCATTTTAAGTACATTTATTAACAAACATTGACTCGAAAAATCTCGGAATTAATCCACGAGCTGCAGACAGCAGAGCTTGGAATCATGGGCAACAGTTGTCTCTGTGTTTTCGATGAAAGACTAATTTTACAGACACATCTGAGGAGGTAAGGTAATGATGTTAAAGTAAGTAAACTAATGGCCAACAAATGTACAAGTCAAAACAGATTTACATTTTCTTGCACTGTACCATCCTGGCATTTCCAATGTGGGCTCCAGGATTAGATGGACTGCCATAGTAAGTAAGCAAGTAAGTCAATTTTTCTAAAACGCACATTTGCTTTGGCCTCTTAGCTCTCTACAAGCAATGCTTCCACTGATTAGGAAAAAGAGGTACATGGGCTTTGGGGCAAAGAGCCAAGTTTTGAGCAATATCCTAAAAGCGAGCCTATTCGGTTGAGACCTGCGGGAGGAAGACAAAGTATTCCATAGTTTGCCCGCAAAATAAGAGAGCCTTCTGCCATCGCACTTAACCTTCCTCACCCTAGGAATGACAACCAGCCGAGCATTAGAAGATCTCAAATCATGTTGAGGGACATACAAGACAAACGATTTCTGAAAGCCCTGAGGCCCAAGTCCGTGCAATGCCTTGTGAACCATATATAATGCCTTGAATTTGATCCTCTCTTGAATGGGCAACCACTGAAGGTCCTTGATGCTGTTTGATATGGAGCTGAAATTAGGGATTTTTAATAGCAATCGAGCCACTGCATTCTGCAAAGACTGAATTTTTGATTGCAGTTGTTTATCTATTCCTAAATAGAGAGCGTTGCAATAGTCTACCTTAGACAGAATCAAAGCAATATTTACAGTTGTTTGCATATGCAGTGGAATCAAATGGAAAATCTTTTTTAGGATCTTTAGAAAATTAAAACATGAGGATGTGATATGGTTGATCCATTCAGAAGAACAGAACACCAAGTGTTTTCACTTTATTGACTGGGGCTTGAAAAGAGCCAGAATCATCAGACCCCAGGAGTCGTTCCAGTAGGAGAGATCCTTCCCAAACAGTATCAGAATAATGATGAACCATGACACATTGACCCCATTCCGCTTGCAGCTTCCTACATTGAGGGGCTGATTGGAACATTTTACAGAGATGGTTCTGGTTTGTAATCCATCCCTGCTAACAACTTGTTGGAGAAAAATACTTATTAGACTTGATTACACTATAATAATGGCATTCCAAATAAGGTTTGGCACATGTGGATTTCTTCTACTTTTACATACTCCTCCTCTTTGTCTATTTCTTTTAAATTTCTGCAACCATGGTTGGATGAGGCAGCATAACAGGTGAGAAGACTCACTTCTATGCTAACTCTTGGTCTGCCCGGAGCTCAAATAACCTGAATACGAGTTTCGTGGAAATGTGCCGCAGTCCCTTTTTTCGCAGTCTTCCAATCCGCTGCCTTAGCGGTCTGACTGCCCGATTGCGATCCTGGGACGGAACTCTGCTACAAGACTGCCACTGGACCGCTGCCACCACCGAGACTGCTGCTACCCCGTCAACTGGGGAAAGCCAGAGGGAGGACTTGGAGGCAGTCTCACCAAGATTCCCGCCATCCGGATTATGACTTGCCCTTCCTGCAAACTTTTCCTGGAGGAGACACCGCCATGCGCAAGTCAGCAGAAAGGCACACAAAGAGGTGAAAACTCACCTTTTTTCGGGGTCGCACTTTGGAAATCTGTGTCTAATGCCACTGTCCCAGTTCCTCCTGTGCTGCTGACTCTAGATCACAATGCTCTGCAAACGCGGTGTCGCCAGATGCAAAAGTAGACTTCATTGTCACTTCTCCTATGTAGTCCATTGTAATGGTTCATTATATTTAACATGCAACAAAATATACAGTACACATGACTTACATACAGAGTACCACACATACACAGCATATATATGTATTTCAGATATACACATGTTGTAGTTAACTTATCTATCCAGGAGCGAAACGTCGGGACACCGCCGAGACGAGACTGCCAACCCATGGAGAACATGGTAAAACGGTGGGCGTGAGTGTTGTATGACGTTACAATAGATGCTTTACCCCACATGCTGTTACAATGCAATTTTTTACCTTGACTTGCTGTCGGGGGTACATTGGAGTTTGGAATAGTGTGATTTACTATTCCAACTTCAGTCTGTGCAACAGTAGGGAAGGTGTTGAAGTTAAATCCAACACCTTATACCCCCACCAGTAAGCCATTTTCATTGTAATGGTATGCAGGATAAAAGCATATGTAGTAATCCATGCGTTGTAATGGCTGTTCCTCGGGCGGGAGACCACCCAGTGGCAGTCTTCTTGGGACCACGGCTGCTGCAGTACTGCGGTGAGACTGCCAAACTCGTACGCAGGCCCATAGTGCTGCAGCACATTGGTGCTGATATCCCACTTTTTAACATGGGACTGCAATATTATACCAAAAGCTAGAGAAACAAAATGCAGGAACATGAAATGGGCAAAACCTGACATTATATTTAGTCCATATGCAGAATGAAAGTATGCTAAATATTGCCCCAAATCCACTCCATAAGCAAACCAGAGAAATGTGTAGCACTGTGGAATGAAATGTGCAATGGAGATGGAGATCCAGAAACAAATTAAGATTTGCTCTGTGATTCACACCTGCATACTGCTTCAGGGAAAAAAACGTTGCCCTATTAATTGTCACCAGTACACCATACTTAGCATTTCATGATACTTGGATGCTAATGACAAGGGTAACTCGTCATGGAGTTTCCATTGATTTCAATGGAAATTACATGGAGGAATATCAGGTACCTTAGCATCCAAGTGGTTAAGGCTATGCTGCTAGGAAACACTGTCTACTATTTGTGCCTGACCTGGCCATCATAGTGAAAAGTTGAAAACATTTTGCAGCAAGGAGGCTGCACTGATGCCCATTGAGCAAAGCTGATTGACCTAGGAAAAAAGCATGGTTAGGTCTGTAAAATAATCAGGCACACAGCCAGAGTATGCTATAAGTGCAACCAAGGAGCTATCTTGGTTCAAATCACCAATTCTAAAAGTGACTATGCACCTGGTTCTTTAATATGGCCCTTCATGTGTCTGTGTACATGCAACTACTGTTGTACGTTAGTTTCACTTGGTGCTGATATGACTATCCATCACTAGCCTTGAATGCATTGAATGGTATAATTTAGTGTTCACAGGCGTGCAAAAAAAGGAGCAAAAACGTTTGGGTCTGATTTAGCACTAGTGCAAAATAGGAGTCGAGAGGTAATTGTGGGAACTCAATAGGGCTAAATACTCTGCAAAGATCTGTGGCTGCTGAGAAAAGCTTTAGGGCCAGATGTAGGTGGCCCAATACCGGTCGGTAACGGCCAAAATTACCGAATTTCGGCCGTTACCGACCGGTATTGGGCATTTGGGATGTAGGTGGCCTAAATTGCAAATTCGGTAATTTACCGATTCGGTATTTTAAGGAATCAGTAAATTACCGATTCCTTAAAATATCGTAGCGGTAAATTACCGAATTTGCAATGTAGGGAGCACTCAAATGAGTGTTTTTCCCATTTTAGGATTCGTTATTTACCACCAACTATAAGTTGGTGGTAAATAAGGAATACCTTTGAAAATGCAAATCAGTGCATTTTCAACTGTGCCATGTGGCAGACATACATGCCCTTAGGGCATGTATGTGAGCCACATCTGCACCCAAGCACGATTCAGGGGTGCAACAGGGTGTTAAAGTGACACCCTGGCACCCTTGAATGTGTCCCCCATTTTACCGAATCCGTATTTACCAATTCGGTAACTGCCATTCATTCCTATGGGCCTCCAGGACCATACGAATGAATGGTAATTACTGAATCGGTAAATTCCGATTAGGTAAATACCGAATCTTACCGATTCGGTAATTTTTTCCGAATTTTTTGATACATAGCGTTTACCGATTCTAAAATACCGAATTGGTAAAATTCGGTATTTTAGAATCGGTAAATACTATTTACCTACATCTGGCCCTTAATGTCTTTTTCTGTGTTACTGGGTTTAGGCTATGTGTTTTTTAATGTATAGAAATCTTTAAGTTCACGTTGTCTGTTTTTTATGGGTATTTTTAGCACAGGAAACTGGTGATTTCAGGCTCATCAACCACAAGTACAAATTGGCAGAGGTGCTGTCTCATCTCCTCCTGTAAAAAAAAAGAAATGAGCGCTGGAATTTTGTCTCGCTCTGCAGTGTAGAAAGAATATTACTAGGATGACCAGCTAACATTGAATGAAATTGTTGACAATGATTGAAACCATTCAGGGCAAAGTATCAATTTTATGAACATCTTAAATTACATGCAACCTTAAAGGTTATGTTATGTTATATTATGGTAGGAAGAATTTATAAAGCGCACGGTCACCGAAGGTTTCATGGCGCTAATCGGATGAATGTTGATGCGGGAGACCAAGTTATAGTAAAAAAGGTGCACAGCTAACACACATTACAACATTGGGGAGGGTGTAGTGACCTGCTGGTCACTGTTCTAGTTGTTGCTGTGCCAGCCACTCCCCAAGGGCTGGCTTACACCCCACCCCACACCCATCCAACACAAGCTTCACAGCACATGTGACCCTGTTAATAAAAGGGGCCGGGCGCACATGCCCTAGCGAGTTCTACCAATCATAATACTGTGTCTGTGTCTGTGTCGTGATTCCTAATGCATGGGGGCCTAGTGCCCCACAACATTACATTGGCAACAAGCGGGCGTACCTGCATGTGCAGCTGCCTTGATGGTGAATAAGGGTAGAGCATGGCCCATGTGGAGGGCATACCCTAACAGCGGTGACGCCATTGCAGAGCAGGAAATGTCTGTCCTCAGATTCCCTATGTGCGAGAGGTGAACCGAAGGGTCCAAGCCAGATCATCAGAATAGCCTGCATGGAGAAGTGGTACGTCTGGTGCAGAGGGCAAAGTGAGGACAAAGAGCAACAGCAGCGCTATGAGCGTACTGATGCTATGTACCTGCTCAGGTGTTTGTAACTGCCCCGGTCGGCTGACGTGAGTTGAGGGAGTAATGGTGGTCAGCACCTCTGCCGTGCAGGAGTGCCGGAAGCTATGAGGCCGTTCCTGGCCCGAAGAGAAAATGCCGGTCAGCAACCCCAACTGACATCTGGGCTGGGAGGGGACTGAGGCCAAGCACCAAAGTTACCTGACTGCTGCAGCCTACGAGGCGAGAGAGGCTGCAGCACAGGAGTGGGTGCAAGCGCAGTCCTAGAGGGCGCCCATCAACTGCACCATGAGAGGGCCGTGCAGAAGTGTGCAGGAGTAGTGAGAGGGCCACCGACTCAGGGTGAGGCCCCTCCTCCCCCCTGAAGAGCCCATGTGGGTAAGAGCCCTACACTCACCAGGGGTGGATGATGCTCCACAAAGATCAGCTTCTGCCCTTTCTAGAGCTCCTGGTGAGAGAGCAGAGGTGTCGGGAAGAAAGAAGAGGTCCCGCGAAGAGAGCTTGCTACGGCTGCTGTTCTTCTCGCAGCTGGGTTGAAGGTGGGGCTGACACAGCATGAGGTGAGGCTACTGCGTGCCCCTGGGATGGAGTAAATGTGAATTGCTGCCACGGCTTGGCTCTGCATGTCAAGTAGTGGCAGGTGGCAGCTCCCGCCAGGGGAGAGACATGCTGGGTTGGTAAAAGAAATTGAGGAGATATGGAGGCCGTAAGTGGGCAGTGCAAGGTGCCCCGTCTGGCTATGTCTGTCCCAGGGTGAGGATCAAAACCTTCCCAGAATGACGTGAAAGCACAGAACCAGGAATGCTGAAGAGCCAGCTCATGCATGTGCAGGTAGGGAGGAGTGGAGTTGGCAGCCTCAGGGGACTTTGCCGCGGGCTGCCTCTGCCTGAAGTGAAGAGGTGGTTGCAAGAGGATAGTAGGCAGTCCCCAGTCCCCAGCACGAATAAAACAGCACCACCTACAGGTCACGGGAGGCACTGCGGCCTGCCATGAAGTAAAATAAATGTTATAAAGAAACAATGCAAGGGTAACTCACAGCAGTACAGAGAAAGCTCCTGCCACTTAAAGTTGATGGGAGAAAGTGCAACTGCCTAAACTGAAGAGGCAAAACCCCTACTAAAATTCTGTCTTGCGATGTGTGGAGGAAGAACTACATTATGAATCAGTGAAACAGCGCTGAAAGGAACCTTGAGAACAAAGGATGCCAGGGCTGGTGAGGAGAATGCAGTGACACCTAGTGGCCATGGGTGGTCACTGCGGCAATAAGGACAACAGTGGCCACTGCACCTGGACGGAAGGAGTAGTACAGAGCAACAGCCCCAAGCAGCAAGTGTCTGAAGGACTGAAGAAATTGCGCACCCAGTAGCGAAAGGACGCCACCGTAAGTGGAGGTCTTGAGAGCGCAAGGCTCCAGAAGTAGGAGTACCCTCAGATGAAATACGGAGAGCGCAAGGAGTGAAGTGCGCCAAAGATTGTACCTGAGACACTGAATGCAAGGGCCGGAGTCCAGAACGAAGATGACCTATGAAAGGTCAGCGAAGAGGACCGAGGAGAGGTCAGAGAAGAGGTAACCTGCCAGAGGTCAGAGACTAACCTGAAGTCAATGTATGCTATCAAAAATCAAAGGGGGATGAATCCCACATCCTGTGCTTTCCAGGGTCTAGGGTTCTTGCATGGTGAAGACCCTCATTCACATTAAGCATACAGTGAGGCATATCTTGATTCTCTGCTCTCTTGTTTAAGTGAGTAGTATAATCACTGGGTCTTTATCACTTGAGTGCTCGGTTCTCCAAGTGATATCCTTATCGTCTACCGGAAGGTAGACCGTCTAGTTTTGCGACAATTGTGACAAGTAAGTGCAAAGGTGTGTTGTGAAGAGTGAAGTTAAACTTGCCTTCTATCCTCAGTTAAATCTTTTATTTCCCAAGGATGTGGCAAGGTTAAAAAAGTGAATTGGTGGCACTGTAGTGGAAGTGTCAATGTCCCACTGCGCCTGATTGGAGGTCTTAATAGGTAGACGTGTTTCGGTCCTTGGTAGCCCTCACGGGTCTGTGAGCCTTCTTCAGGGTCAAACTGAAGTAAGCTACATTAGAGGTAGCTTATGGAGAGTAGGCACATTTAGTCACCCTGCTTCATCACTAAGCCAATTCGCTCATCTTCATGTATGGGTTATAGAAGGTACTACTGTCTATAACTTTCAGTGGACACAATTTTGACTCCTACGGGTAGAGAGGAAGGATATACTGCACTGTATGCTTAATGTGAATGAGGGTCTTCACCATACAAGAACCCTGGACCCTGGTAAGAACAGGATGTGTGATTCATTCACCTTTGATTTTTGACTATATCCAATGGAAGCCGAATGAATCACTGCTTCGTCCACCCTCCTTTGATTAAACAACAGTCAAAGTATGATGACCAATAGAGGTCAAGAAAGGAAGGAGGTCGGAACAAGAGGTCTGTTCACTGAGCATGGAGAACGCATTGTCCTAGGGGTAGGACAGGGCCAGGGAGACCCGTGTGAAGTGCACATTACAAGGAGAGGCCTGGTCAGAAAGAAGAGCAAGATCAGGTGGGACTAGACCGCATTGCGTAGAGAAAGAACAAGGAAAAGGGAATTGTGTGGCATGAGGCCACCACTGAAGGAGTTCCAAAGAAAGAAGAGAAACATCTGGCACACCAGAAGATAAAGAAGACGACTGAGCGCAAGAACATCCGGAAGGGAGCACAGTGCCTTGGTAACATCGGTGGCACCATTAGCGGCTGCATGACAGTGAGGTATGTTAAAATGTAGCAGACTTGTGCAAACCTAGGGCCATATTTATGGCCCAGTTTGCATCGCTCTTGCATCAAGCAATGTGGTGCAAGAGCAGTGGCGTAGCTAGATCTTTCGCTGCATATGGCGGTCCCTGCGTTTGCCACATGTAAGAACGGGGGGTGATGGTGATTCCTGCGTTTGCCGCCCTGCAACGGGCACAGGTAAGAGCGGGGAGAGACCGCCGCCCCAAAACTTGTGCCACTCGGAGTGGACCGCACCCCTGCCCCCCTTGCTACACCACTGTGCAAGAGTGACGCAAGCCTTAAGTCATATTTTTGAAGCCATGCAAACCCACTTAATTTTGTCTTTGAGCGGCTTCAAAATCAGGAGTAATGCAAAGAAGAGCAAACCTCTGTGTTGCGTTACTCTTCCTTGGGTAGACTTTTCATGGGCGTTGCATGGGTATTCCCATACAACACCCATGGTCTTTGAACAATTCCCAGATTTACAAAACCTTGTAAACCTGGGAATGCACCAAAAAGAAATGATTCCCCAGGAGAGGTGCAACGAGTAGAAATAATGTTATTTCTCCTTGTTTCTTCCTCTTTCTATATGTGCTACATTCTGCAGCACACATAGAAAGAGTAAAACGCCTCTTAGGATTGTTTTTGTGCAGGAAGGTGCCCCCCTTCCTGCACACAATCAAACCTGCCTAAAACACAGGCACCTTTGCACCATGGTGCCTGTCTTATTGCAAAGGAGCCTGCATTGGTGCTAGGCTGCCAAACAGCGCCATCCAAGGGGAAAGGACAGGAAAGCGCTGTATTTGATAAATATGGCGCATTCCTGCCCTTTCCCTGTATCTCAGGGCAGTGCTGCAAGGTGACTTCCTGCACTGCCCTGCGCCAAAAATCTCATAAATATGGCCCTTAGTGTCAAGAAACCTCAAAAGCTCACAAAGTGCAGTTCACACTGTAAACATTCTTCATCTCTACCATCAAGTTCATGTAAAAGGTAAAAGGATGCCCAAGGAGTGTTTCAAATGTGCAGGGTAGTCTTTATTTACGTACGGCTATCTGTATTCAGACAGGGCCGCAATCTGAGGCGAGGGTCGGAGGAGAGGCCTTCGACATTTTAAAGGGGCTTGAGCAGTTGTGATGTCTGAAGAGGGAGGGATCCTGCATGCATTTCTTTAATGGAGAGATGTACCTGCACTTATCTAAGAACATCGTACGCTGCCTGTAGGGAGTCAGGTGTCAGCAATGCTCAACCCCTTCCTCACTCTTTATCTGCATCAACACTAGTGCAAGCCCCACTTCTAGCACTTACCACGGTCAAATGTGCTTTTGAAAAAAAAGAAAAAGGCTTGCTACATCATCTTCTGAGGTCAAGCCTATCAAGCCTCCGTCGTTCTTGTAAGCTAGCAACCAATAATAATAAGCTGCCTAACTGTGACAGGGCGGATGCTCTCCTCTGCAGCCGTCTATAAGACAGCATTTTTCTGCAGCTGTCTAATACGACAGCATTTTTCTCGTAATACTGAAAATTACGGACAATTGGCGTCAGTTACGTGCACTTTAATCTTTCACGGACACATTGACAGTAACAAAATTCTGGATATTTCGTGCAAAATATGGACAGGTGGTCATCCTATTCCGAACTCAACTGTTAGCAAAACATGTTCCAACTCGGGCATTTCTTGATTTAATAGAAGCGCATCGCGGCATCACAGAAAATTGGATCATGACAGGCACCTGTTTAACTACGAGTTACAAATTCTTGTAGAATTCGTGTGCATGTCCATTCTGGCCTACCGTGAGTTGCATGTGTTTGTATGTAGAAATTTGACGCTAAAGTGCATTGGTACTTTGTTTCTCCACAGAGACATTTTCCACATCGAGAAACCCCTTCTTCGACATCCCCATCCATTTTACAGGTGCCCCTTCACAGTGGCACCTTGAAAATTAATTTACTTCAGCACCTGAGAGAAATTAAAGAAAGTCCAATGGCTGCAAATCAAGTGAAAATCCATTATTAGTAAATGTCTATCTACCTTCTTCCTTTTCTAAGGGCAGTCTTGTGAACCGTACCCTTTAGTTGCTGTAAATTAATCCATCAGTCTTGTATTCATTTGCTTCATATATCCAACAAAAGGGAAAAATAAAAATACTAACTCAGCCAATTATTAGTGCAGTAAAATCTAGGATGCCCCATAAAATATAATGCCTGTTGTTGGTCTCAGGCCGCGTAAATACTGCACCGAATGCACAGAGACAGACATTCTGACTTGAGATGAGAGACGCAGATACCTTTAGACAGACCCCTTCACACCAGCTGCTGAACTCTGTGCTCGACAGACTCGCCACGTCCTCGTGCCTCTCCATGGCAACTGCTCTTTCTCTCCGTGAAGTGGGTGCTCCTATTTACCTTTTGCAAAAAAACAGCTTCAGCCGGCCTTGCGAGCGAGTCTCGCGGTGCGAACCGGAACGTGCTAACAGAGCGTGAAGAAGGAAAATAGGTCAGCGGGCACACTTAACCGAGCTACATACGCCACGGCGAGGACGCCCCGATGTCTCGCGCTTTTATTCAACATCCAGAAGAGAGCTGTTTGGGGTAAACACGTCACACTTCTAAAATAACAGTCTATTTGTAGGTAAAAAAAAATGCCAGTTTCCTAATGCGATCCTAAGATGCGCTACGTTACGTACCAGGACCCTCACGATAATGCGGTTATGAAACTTGTCAGTGACATATCTCTAAATTCTCTTCGATGCACTGTTTCAAGGTTCGTTTAGGAGGTCCGTGGTAGAAAAGAACGCCTTCCAGTATCATTTTTATTAGTTTGGCAGCAGATAGACGGGCATGAGGTATGCTATTATATTAGAAGAAGACAGATTACATATTAAACTAGAACTAATGGGAAAGACGCCACTAAAACAAGCCTAGGCAAAGCTAACCGGTCTCATCTTTTAAAAGCATTGCTGATTATTTTCTTTTCTAATGCTTTGTTTTGCTTTTCTGCATTAATAAGGCGATCCAAAAATAGTTCTTTCCTTATGTTGACTAGCGTCCGCTAAAAAACAACAGAGGTTTAGTTATGAAAACTGTTGCATCACTGCGTTACAACAGCAATGCAACAGTTTTCACTGTACCCTCCTTGTGACGCCATGAATGCGCCATATTTAATGAATGACAGATAAGTCAGTGTTTCTGATGTATCTGTCGGCACAAAACTGATGCATTGCTGGAGTTGTGCTAGAAGCGTGACGCAACTCCACCAATGCATGGTGGAGGCCTATCTTTATTGCACTGTGTCACTCTTACACCTGCCATAAAGTTTTGAGGCAATGGCATCCTGGAAGTGTTGCAGTGAAATCTTATAGATTTCACTGTGCCACTCCTACGAGGCTTTGTTGCTTAGAAACGACCACCCTGCACACATTATACCTGGTGCAGGTATAATGTGATGCAGGGCTTTACAATGAGACCCATCTACCTAGATGCGTCACTTTGTAAATATGCTGAAACGTGGCGCAATGTTTACACCGATGCTGCGTCACAAAAAGTGACACAATGATGGTGCAAAAGTATTGCATGGGGCTCATAACTAAGCCCCAAGTGAGCCCTTAATCATTAAATATAAAATTGAAAAAAGAAGTAGAAAATGGAAAATAAGGGAAAGCAAACAACGATTAATATATACTCAAATTAAATAAATTGATATGAAAGTTACTGCCTTATTCATTCATTAACTTCACATTACAGTCTCTGTTGCCCAGATTCTCCAGGTTACATAAGTACTGCTAACTCCTATCCACTATTCAGACCTTCTGGACTTTTTGTTTGCAAGTCTATGATATATCATGTTTCCAGGCTGCGAAGTTTGAGAACTCTGTCACCTCTTCTCACATCTAATGATAACTGATCTATACAAAAGAATGTTAAAAGATTCCTGTTACTCATAATGAGATTCAAAATGTCTTGCTACCGGATAGGTAGCATCTTTGTGTGTTATGGCCCTCTGATGTTCAATGATGTGCATATTTGTAGGATGTATGGTGCTGCCTATATATTTTAATTGGAAAGGACATACAAGACAGTAGATGGTATATGGGGTGTTAAAAATGTCATGATCTTTTTGGGATTTTTTAGGCCGGGAATATCATAAGATTGAACATGTGTAATGTTTGCATAGGCTTTGCATTTGTCACAGGGAAAGAATACTTTCAGATCTGTGAGGGCCGATGATCTATTGCTTTCCATGAGGGGGCTCTGAACAAGTTGTTCCTTTAAGAATCTGTCTTTCCTAAAAGTAATGAGAGGGGAATCTGGAAGATGTGGTCCTATTACTACATCAGGCATCAGTTGAGAAGCTGGTAATACGTCTGAAACTGATCAATTTATCTTGCTTCTTCTGGTTTGTTTTCAAAGGCTCAATTCTAGATTTACACACTGGACTTTATTTAAGTCTACCTTCTGTACCTCATTCAGATATCCTCTCACTCTAAACCTATTCATGCTTGCTTGTCCCACACTTTGAAAATCTCTATCATTAGTGGTGTTCCTTTTAATTCACAACAATTGTCCATATGGAATGCTATATTTTAGCTTCGTCATGGGACATCTAGTAACATGCAATAGGGAATTGCCCTGAAGTCGGTTTCCTGAAAAGTGCTGTGCATAACTTGTTGTATGAGACAAATGCCTCTAAATCTAGGAAGTCCCCTGATGTAGAACTTATTTCCCCTGTGAACTGAACTTCAAGTTAATTTCATTGGTGTTAAAATCTGATATATAGTCAAATCCTGATTGACCGGATCCTCTCCATATTATAAGCAAATCATCTATATACCTGTTCCAACTCACTATGTTATCTACCCTTTCATCATGGGTGTCCAGCCAGACCACCTGCTTCTCCCCCCAGCCTACAAACAAATATGCATAAATGGGGGCAAAGCAGGTGCCCATGACTGTTCCCTGTATCTGCTTGAACAGTTAGCCCTGGAACAGAAAGATATTATTATATAGAAACAATTGTAAAAGTTCAATAAGCATAGAATTATGTTCTATGTATTTCAATGAATGTTCTCTTAAACAATACCTTATTGTTTCCAATCCATCTTCATATGCTATACCAATATAAAAACTAGAGATATCAAGCACTATCATTAGAAAGTCTGGTTCACAGGTGACATCCGCTATGCTTCTCAAAATTCTGTCATGTCTCTCACATATGAGGAAAGTTGAGTTGCAAAAGCAAAAAGGAAGTAATCTATATAGCTAGACATATTCTCCACTAAGCCTCCTTGCGACATTGCGATGAGACGTCCTGGGGGATCTTTGTCATTCTTATGAAGTTTCAGCAGATGGTAAAAAATTGGTGTACAGGGATAGGTGCACCAAAGAAACTGTAATTCTTTCAATTCTAGCAAGCCACTTTGATACCACCTTTGAATTAAGGAATGGTATTCCTTGATAGCCTTCTGATATTGTGACTTAGATATTTCCAAATAGCAGGTGCTGTCTTTCAATTGTCTTTGGGCTTCCTTGCAATAATTTGCACTAGTTTGCAGAACGATGTTGCCCCTTTGATCAGATGGTTTGCATATGATGCTCTTATCATTGCACAGGTTGGTCAAACAGTCCTCTGTTGTCTATTGATGTCATGCTTCATTTTGTCTCGATTCCTTATGCATTAATTCATAATTGCATCAGTTCCTTATTGACTGTTTCAGAGAAGATATCAATGGCATCTACGGGCATTTGTGGCACAAATGTGGACATGGGTTTAAAGGGGCTCTGTGCTCCTTGTTGAGCTATGCCCAGGTATTGTATCCTCTCCACTCTTCCATTTGCATCCTCATTCCCTTCTTCCAAAATTGCTAATGTTTCAAGATTGTTGCCAGTTAATATGTCAATATCAGTATTCTCGATGCCAATCCTTCTTTTTCTCGTAAATGTCCCCTTCATTTTGAAGAATTTATTACATTTCAATTTCCTTGAAAATCTAAAGAGGTCAATGCGTGTTTGCGTGTATTCAAATTTGCTGTTGGGACAAAAAGTGAGCCCTAACTTTAATACATATTCCTCAACCTGTGTCAATTTCTTTGGAGTTAAGTTTACAATGGTGAGATTCTCAATGTTCATCTGCGTTTGTTCCTCCTCTTGCTCCTGGTTATTCATGAGCCCCCGTTGTTGTTTTTTCCATCTGCTCTGTGAGAAGTTGGCCTGGCATATGATGTTCACTATTCTAGTGGGCACCTTGCACCAGTCCAAACGGCCCTTATTGATGGTAGGTTTACACAACCTTGATAGAAAGCTATCCTTGTGGTAGCTGTGGAGAGCAGCCTTCAGGCTAAGTCTTGAAGGAATGTAAAGCAGCTTGTTTTACCAGTCTATAGTCTTTAGAATGATCAAATGAAAGAGCACCACACCAGGTATATATATAAAATATATTAATTTTTATTCTAAACACAACCCCTCTAGTCTTAATATGAGGCTAGAGGCAAAAGTACAATACAGGAACTTAAATATCACACAGTAAATTAGCACAGTATACGTTTTGCCCTAGGGGCCTCACAAACCATATACTAAGAAAGTGGTATAAGAACCACATGAGGAATAGAAGTGAGGCCTAGGGCTGTAGAACCGCTGGGGCAACCAGGAACCACCCAAGGTAGGGACGCAGGAGACCCACGGGGTCACGTGCAGTGTCTAAACACAGCCGCGAATCACCATTGACTTCTATGGCGAAAGTTAAAGTTACAACGTTATAGTTTAAGGACACTTAGGAGTGGACTACGGTGTAACCCTTTCAGTACTGGACACTTTGAGAGTCAAGACCCACAGGAGCACCGAAGTACTCGTGTTACCTCACCCAGGGAAGCCGGGTGTATAGGTGTCTTTTTGTGTTGGGTTTCGTCGTCGATTCCAATGGAGAGCTGCAAAGAAGTGCTGCAGGCGACCAGGAGAAAAGTTTCCGGATGGATCCAAGGGTGGATGGGAGATCTGAAGAACCTCAAAGCAGAGGGGACAGAGTCTGGGTCACTAGCCAGTGACCAGAATGGTGACAAGAAGATGCCAGCCGATGTCGGGTGATTTAAGGTAAAGTAGGTGAAGCTTGACTCTTCAGTCACGAGGTCCAGGAGGTGTCGACGACAACCAGGAGCTTGATTCGAGCTGTCCCACGCCGGAAGTTGAGTGCTGCAATGTTGGTATCCAGATTGGACCCAACAAGCCTTGGCAACAGTAACCCACGCAAGATGACAAGATTGCCCTAGAAACAAAGTAGATTCCTTCGTGGGGACCCACTAACCAATGGACTAGAGATCCCAAAGGCGCCTCAAGCTGAAATGCTGAAAGCGGGCCCACGGAATACTCGTGGAGTATAGGCCCACAATCTTCTATGCAAAAGGTGCCCAGGGATTGGACTACAAGTAGCCCAATGCACAACTTCGGGAACGTTTGGGAAGTTGATGCACTAGCAAATGTACAGGATGTCCAGGAGTTCTGATCCCACGTCTCTTGTGATAGCTACAGGTCTCAGCTTTGCTGGGCACTCGTGCCAGCCTCGGAGATGTCTCAAAGTCCTTGTCCTGTGTCGCAGATTCTTCAGCATCCAGCGGGAGCCTTGAAAATGCAGACCAGCAAGAAGCCTCTTTGGGGCCTGCTTGAACAGGGGAGTCACTCCTTGACCCCAAGGGAGATTTCTTCGTTCTTCCAGTCGATATGAAACGTCGAAGGTCCAAGATTTATGTTTCCGAGTTTCGTCCAGGGTAATCTAAAGTCCAAGTGACTGGGTTCCTATACTTATATCAAGTTTAGAGGTTGGACTAACTCTAGGGTCCCACCTATGGGAGGACCTGAGGAGGGGGTGGTTACACTCCTTCCCCTTTGTCAAGTTTCATGCCAGAGCTGGGGTTGAGTGCCCAGGCAACCGATTTGAACTGGGAAATGCACGGGACACCTTGTGTACCCCAGACAGTGTCTGAAAAGCATTCACTGAATGCAACCCACCCTGCCTCAATACACTAAGCCTGTCTGGGGAGGTGCTGGCACCTCCCTGGACAGGAAACCTACTGTCCAGGCCTCCCCTGCTGAAGTTTCGTCCAGCAGCAGGAGGTCAGACTCGTGTCTGTGGCAGCAGCATCTATTTTGTGATGCTGAGGCTCTTTTAAACTTCTACCTGTAAAGTAAGTGTGTACATATCTTCTCCCTCTAGAAGGGTGGAATGCTACCCCCGCCGCCAGAACGTGGCGGGGATAGTATTCCAAAGTGTTTGATAAAGCCATTCCAAAGTTAGCATTAACCACGAGGATTATAATGCATTTAAGACTATATGGTATGACTATATCATAGAACAGCTATAGGGACGGGATTCCGAAAGCTGCAGAGGGGCATAGCTCATGCTAGGGCACCCTCTCACACAAAACCAAGCACTCTGCCTTCAGGATTGTCAATGCCTGCCATAGGAGTGACTTATAGGTTAATATGTGTCTATATATATAGGTAGATATAGGTATACTATATCTAAGTAAGGGGTGCTTACACCACCTTACCCAGGTCGCAAGGGCTGACCTGTGGTGCCATTTTGGAAGGCTTCCCAGGGGTGGCATAATACATGTTCAGCCCCTGGTAGGCCTCTGGGGTACCTATGCCCTTGGTACCTAAGGTACCATATACTAGGGACTCACAAGGGTAACCCAGTAACCAATCTGGAGTGTCCCTAATGTACAGGTAACCAATTTAGAGAGAGAACAGCTAGGCCGTGGTCCTGATTAGCAGGGCCACAGCCAGACTAAAGTCGATAAACCAGTGAAACAGAGCAAAAAATGGGGGTAACCATAGGAAGCAGATCCTACTCTCCTACATGCTCCTTCTCGTTGTTAGTTTGTTTTTGACTCCGGCGGTTTGCCTTTGCCTCCCCGGAGACATGTTTGCCATATTAGGCAAAACTTCGTGAAAAGGGGTCAGTTGTGGCCTTGATACGAAGGAGTCTATTCCTTCTTCTCCGGACTGTTCCGCATCTGTAACGTCTGATTCGGAAGAGTCTCTACTTTTGAAAGTTGCTAAATTCTACTCAAACTTTCTTGAGAATGTTAACAATTTTCCTTGTTCGTTAGTCATAGTATATATCTATATATCTATATATATCAATATCTATATCTATCTATCTATCTATATATATATACATATATATATATATATATATATATATATATATATATATATATATATATATATATATATATATATTCACTGAAAAAACCATAGGTTATAGACCATATATAGTTAGGAATTAGCATTTACAAAACCTTGAAAATTCACTGAAAAAACCATAGGTTATACACCATATATAGTTAGGAATTAGCATTTAAAAAACCTTATTTTACTCACACAAAACCAATGAAATTCCATATATAGTTAGTTGTACTAACTATATATCGCGCACCCGCAATCCACTGCTGATCATGTCACATATTACATCATTCATGACATGGTCAGTGACATCACTGATGACATCACTGATGACATCTCAAATGACATCACTGATGACATTACTGATGACATCTCAAATGACATCACTGATGACATCTCATTTGACATTACTGATCACATCACTGATGACATCATTCATGTGATAATACGATGAACCTCTTCAGACTCTAATATAACCTTAGATACACTCAGTGTAAACAGACACTCACAGACTGTCACTCATCCATGGAGTTACTTACACACCTAGTCAGTCATGCAAAGAATCAATCACACCTCCATTTTCACAACTATACAGTTATACACACCTTACTTATTCAAACATATACTAAAACATATTTACTCACTTATACAATCCTGGATACAAGTGCACAATGATCCATACAGCCACTCACACATTCACTGGCTCTTATGCACAGTTATTTATATATGTCAACTCTCACATGTACTGTATTTTACATATGTACTTACTTTGACATGTAGCACTGAGATATCTATTCACTCACCAATACAGTCATGCACACAGTCAACCGCCCATACAGCTGTTTCCACATGCACTTTTGAACCCATACATCTATGCACAGAGTCATACACCTCCCAGCCACCCACACACACACTCAGTCTCCCATACAAATGCTTGGGCAACCAATCAATAACCCATATAGTTACTCATATAGCTACTGATCAACACATGCAGCAGTTTACAGAACAACAGACATAATGATGCACAAATTAAGACAGTTTAGTCACTAAACCATGCACTCAGTGAGACACATTTAACCACTCACTCATACAGTCAGTCATGCACCTACTAAATCCTTCATCCAGACACTTATACATCTACTCATTCTTAAATATGTAAGACATATTTTAACTTTACAGAAAAATACAGTCACTGGATGTTGTCATCAGTGATGTCATCAGTGATGTCATTTGAGATGTCATCAGTGATGTCATCAGTGATGTCATTTGAGATGTCATCAGTGATGTCATCAGTGATGTCACTGACCATGTCATGAATGATGTAATATGTGACATGATCAGCAGTGGATTGCGGGTGCGCGATATATAGTTAGTACAACTAACTATATATGGAATTTCATTGGTTTTGTGTGAGTAAAATAAGGTTTTTTAAATGCTAATTCCTAACTATATATGGTGTATAACCTATGGTTTTTTCAGTGAATTTTCAAGGTTTTGTAAATGCTAATTCCTAACTATATATGGTCTATAACCTATGGTTTTTTCAGTGAATTTCATTGGTTTTTTAAAAGCTAATATCTATAGCTGTAAAATGTATTCTTCTTTAAATCCAAAAATATATTTTATATGTTTATTAATAATTTTTTTAAAATATTTTTTTTGTTTCGCTCCCGGTCCGCGAACCGGAAAGCTTTCCGTTAGCTCAAATTGATGCCGCGACCCGGTCCGCGAACCGGTAAGAAATCAACATAGTGACGGTATCGCGTTGCCGCGTAATGCGTCTTATGACGTTCTGCGTTAGCGCACCCGGAAGTGCCCCGGGGCGCGGACCGAGGCGCGAAACGCAGCTCCCCGGAAGCGATCTGCGGCGCGTCGCGAAAGCGCGACGTATCGCGTTGCCGCGTAATGCGTCTTGTGACGTATCGCGTTAGCGCACCCGGAAGTGCCCCGGGGCGCGGACCGAGGCGCGAAGCGCAGCGACCCGGAAGCTAACCGGGGCGCGTTCCGCAGCGCGTAACATGAGCGTGAGAGGTCATGTGACTTGTTAATAAAACTTTTCATTGGTTCATTTCATTTTTGGTTTCATAATGATGTAAGGCTAGGTCAGGTGACCTAAAAATAACACTTTTCATTGGTTGAGAAGTATTGTTTTTCCCAAATGATGAAAACCCCTCCTTCTTTCCTCACTCTGACTTTCATCATTGTGAGAGGAAGACCTTTATTACTATATCAGAAATGGCTTCAGTAGTTGCTTCAGCTGGTGCACCACCACCGCCACCTCCACCTCCTCATGGGAAGAGAGGACCGCCTCCCCAGGTCATGACCAACACTGAGGAGGAAGAGGAAGAAATGGATGAAGAGGAGGGAGAAGAACCACAGTTCTTAGAAGAGGTGCCCCGGGTTTCCCATAAGAAAGCCAGTTTCATCTGGCAGTTTTATTCGATCCCTCCTGGCCAAAAAAAAGTCAATGCGAGGTATGTCACCTGCCTCATCTGCAAAGAACAATTATCCAGAGGGACGGATAAGAAATATAGTTATGGGAACCATACTATGCACAGGCACATGACCAGGAAGCATCCACTCAATTATAGCCGGGCGGAAATACGGGATTTGCAGGAAAATCCAAGATCAACTCCTGTGGCCAGATCAAGAATACCAATTTCATTGACACCAGCAGAGGCACGGGAAACTGTGCCAAACATACAAGAAAATTTTGGCCACATGATACACACTTGTATGCACTGTCGTGCGTTGTTAGCATGTGGCAATATGAGCATAAATGCTATCAACCTGGCTTATGAACATCATAATTGCCCTAACCGCCCCCAGTAATTTTTTTTTTGCTCCTGTTGAGCCCTTTTCAATGCCTGTTTTTTGTTGTTTCCCCCCCCCCAAAAAAACCAAAAAATATATAAAATCGTTCAAAAAATACAAAAAAATACAAAAAAAAAAAAAAAATAAAAAAAAAATATAAAACAACAAAAATATTAAAAAAAAGTTCTTTTCAGAACTACCTTCCCTTTCAAAAAAAATTGCTAGAATGTTTAGCACTCTGGCAAGCTCTATTTCTTTTGGTTCGCTTCCCGGTTAGCTTCCCGGTACGCGGACCGGGAGCTAACCCAAAAAAAATTTTAAAAAAAAAAGAGTAAGTATAAGGAAAGTAAACAGAGAGTGATGTTAAAAGAAAGACAGCTATAGGGAGTAAAGAAGAGATACTGTTTAAT